>NW_027271587.1:636250-1272500 GCF_040938485.1 Diadema antillarum | reverse complement strand
GTTGTTCCTTTTGTTGTTGTTGTTGTTATACCATTAACTTGTGCATGTTTTGGTGTTCAATGAATTGTCCTTCCCGGGTGTCCTTCCCAGCTGTATGAAAGTCAAATTGACCTGCATATTATGTAGGCCTATACCGATTTGTATCATTTTTTTAATGGAAATAAATAAACTATGAATTGAATGGAATGGAATGGAATGGAATGATGATGGTCTTGTTCACCGATACATAATGGTAATATCTTCAATTGTGAAGGCATTGATCTCCCAAAGGACACTGCTCAATCCTCCTATAGCGTTTGTGCACTCGAGGTCAAGCAACTGGGTTGATCAACAAAGGATGTATCGCATTTTGAAATATTCAAAGTCCAGACCAGTATAGCGAATCCAGGCAGAGGCGCAGCCTTGAACGCACCCCTCCCCCTCCCTTTTCTGAAATTTACATTCATAGCATCATTCCTTTTTTTACTGGTCAAATCGCCTTTTATAGCGCGAGTTTTCACAAATTTCCTTTATGTTTACTGTCAGATATTTCGTTATCATTAATAGCAAACCACATTTTATTGTGAATTCAATTCAAACTTTATTTTTTATTTTTTCAAATAGAATACACAAAGAAGTATATGAAATTCGACTTGCATTTATTGAATGATGCACATCAGGAAGCAAAGAATAACTGCATTTTCATGTATATTATTAATTGTGATCAGTAACAAAGAAGAGGCATAAAGGCCTATACAGACATTTCTGCGAAAAAATGGAGGTGCCCACTCAAAAAAAAACCACACACAATAAAAAAAAAACTATGCTTGTGCTATACCTTATACAGAGGGAATGGGAAAAGAGAGGTAAAGAGCCAACAGAGTGTGTTAAAATGAGGAAAGAGGGAACAAAATAGAAAGAAACAGGAAGCAGGGGAAAGGGGAACAGAAAATATTATAGGGATGAAAGAGATGAGACAGTTCATGATGAATAAAAAAGCCAAAAATGGACAAAGCCCACAGAGACGATTAGTTATATACGCTGGCAGGACAGTAGAAAACAAAACAAAAGTCGCACAAGGAACTGCTGATAGCGCCCCTCTCCTTATAGGACTAACTTTTAGAGTTTGATCATGATGATGCGCGAATTTATAGACTGATTAAGTTATAGGGAAATGTACATTGTGTACATAATTATAATCTGCAATGCGTCATAAGCTAAAAAGAGTTTAAATGCATGTTTATGGAGGTCAGGGGTTTTTCTCTCTTCTCTTCTCTCTCTCTCTCTCTCTCTCTCTCTCTCTGCATGTTTCTTAAGCTGTAGGCCTATTTCTCTAGTCTCCCTTCATCATTAGTGTATTTCCCTATCGTGGCCTTATTTTTTGACATGACATCGTACTTATATCACATTACGTAATCCATCATTATCCTATATACATCACACCTATAAGATCCAATATTATAATTTGCTCTTTGAACAGGTCTAGAAAACAGCAACCCTCGGATTAGTACAATGGAGGTCCGGCCTACGTTCATGGATATTGTCGTATGTGGCCCAAATCACAAAATATGTTCATGTTATGTGGTCGATAGTTTTTAAATTTTGGATTATTTTATAGACTGATGTCAAGAATGGAAATTACTTTCGAGTGTGAAACTATCATGATCAGTTGGTTCGCGATTCATTAATGGCGGTGTTCTTGCAAAAGTCAGAAAGGCCAACTTCATGATAGGCCTACTGATTGGCCCTGGTATATGAGCATTGATAATGATAATGATATTAATAATGATAACAATATTTATTATTATTATTGTGAGACAAATTTGTATAGCGTATAGCTACTTAATACTCTACTGCGATGTGATGTGACAGAGCTCCTAACATTGTTACTGATTAGACACACAAAAAATAAGTAACAAATTAATCAAAGGCTTCTGAAAAAAAAAGATAAGTCTCTAACAAAGATTTGAAGACAGCAAGTGATGGGGCCCTCCTCATTTTCTCAGGTATATAATTTATTCCAAAGTTTGGGAGCAGCACAGTTGAAGGCATAATCTCCCAAAGTTACTTTTGTTTTTATAAGTGAGGTTGCTTTAGAAGCAACTTATCCTGTGTACTTCGTGTTTATGCGAATACTGACATGATTTTATTGATATTAATTCTGATATATAACCATGGGCAGGTGCTTGGCCATTCATAACTTTGTAAGTAAGTAACACCATCTTAAATGCAATTCTCTGTCTTAATATGGCAATCAATGTAACTTCATCAAAACGGGTGTAATACGTGAAAATTTTGACGAACTGGGCACAAGTCTTGCACATGCATTCTAAAGACGCTTTGCTAAAGCTTGGTTATTGGTGAATCTGGCAAGCCAAACAATAACCCATTACAATGGGCTATCCAACCATCTTCTCAGATGGAAAACGAACGAACGAACGAACGAACAAACAAACAAACAAACAATAATCAAGCCTACTGCTAATGATACGTAAACGTATATACGTAAACGTATCTTTCCCATCACATCCAAGAACGGGCATAACATATACAAGATTCTGAATTGGAAATATACTGCATGTCAATGCGATGTTTCACCATCAGGACTGAATGAAAAACTAATGTACAACTGTGTATCATTAGCATAACAACAATGACAGGAATATTTGGGAAACAACTTTGGATACTATTGACCAGATTATACTTGTATAAAGACTAGTGTAAAAAGGAGGGGACCAAGGCGTGACCCCTGTGGCATCCCGTATGGGACATCAAAATTCTTTGACATTACATCCTCTATCATAATTTTGCTGTCTGTTAGAAAGATATAGCTAAGAGTCAATCCATGCAAGGACAGACTCACTCATGCCAAAAGATGAATGTAATATATTCAACAATATCCCATGTGATCGGTAGTGTCGAATGCGGCACTTATAAAGATCGAGCAACAATAAAAATGTTACTTTTTTGTTATCCATTACCAATAAAATATCCGTTTCCGTGCTATGAAACTGCCTGTATGCCGACTGCACACATGGAAACAATTCCTACTCTCTATAGGTTGGTAAAATCTGCTACTGCAACAAGTGGCAACCCCTTCAACCAGTTTTGATACATATTGTTAATGCATAGTCTCAGATTGTCATAACTCAGTTCCATACCATGCTTTTTTTTTCAGAAGTGGCCTACTATACTAGTGCCACTTTTGCTACCTCATACAGAATACAAAATGTCGCTGTTCATTTTTTTTTTTTTTTTTTGGGGGGGGGGGTCTTTTCTTTAGTCTCTTTCTTCTGTTTGATAGAGCATGATCACATCATTGAGAACGGTCTAATCTGTTAGTTGTGATAGTATCACACAAGTGATGTCCGTCATGCATGGAGTTGATTTTGGGGCTACATTAAACCAAAATTGATATACATACAGACAGAGATACCCCACCATGCATACTATAAGTAATACTTATAGCATGCATAATGGGGTATAGTCTTTTAACTTGAAAGCATAAATTAATAATTGTCCACTGATCGTGAAGCCAACATGAAGCGGAGTACTAGTATATAATCTGTTTAGAAAGTCGAATATGCAGTGTAGCACGTGCTACCAGTGTTCATACCACTAGCTAGGGAGGTGGAAGGCTCACCTCCCACCTCTCATACATTATGTACAATGATATTCTTCAGCGTAAGATAGAATTAGCTTAATAAATGATCACTTTGGCCAATATGGATGACACGTTTCATGATACGATGTGACTTTTAAATAAGTCTTTTTCTATATCAAACGCACAATACACAATACACACACATATGCCCCACTCTAGCATGATAACAAAGCTGAACGCTTCACTCTCTCCATGTACACCTCAATCGGGTTCCCTGCAGCGTAGTTGGATTTAGCCTATACATTGTACTTATGTCGTCGGCGGCATCTCGAATCGAGCATGGCCATCATGCATCACTATCTTCATTTCATTTCCAAACCGGATGTTAAACCAACCCTAATATGAGCTTATGGGAACTTGTTTAACCTTTGACACACAAATTTGTGCCTAAATTAGGAGATACTAGTACTCGTTACTAGGTAGTTTGTCGTGGCAGAATAATTGAATATCGTTTTCACTCCATAGTCACTTCCACTTGAACATTTTCACCTGGAGTGAAGACTAATGAAAACAATAGCCAGGGATTTCCCCTGTATGTTTGTACTGAAGTGCCGTGTGCATTGACCTCACACGCGGATCCTGCAGCTGGGACTAGCCACAGAAAGAGCGCATGCATGCGTGCCCGCCCCTCAGGAGATCGTACACTAAGTTATATACGAGCACTGCGGCGCCGCCCGTACTAGTATGAAAGATCAATGTGTGCTGTGCTTTCCTGTGGTGCACGGAGAGATCGGAGGTTCAATTTCAGCATTACTAGCACGTCGACGGGTAAGGTGAGTTGTGAAATTACCATGCACTCGAAAAGAGCTCACTCTAGCTTAGCTGAACGCCACAATTTCCAGTATGCAGGACCAAAGGCAAAGGCGATAATCCTGAAAACTTAGCAAGCACCCCCGCCCCGCTGGCGATTATGAGCTGCCCGTCACGCTTGAAAGATGATATTTTGATCATGTAACCAGTGCAGTGGCAGTGTAGTGCATGCACGAAAACAGGAAGTCACCATAATGAACGGGCACACTGACTAGCGTTAGCGCAGGCTATCTGATATGACGTAGTGTCTACATATATTTCATTCAATTTTCTTGCAATCATCATACCATTCATGGTATTTCAGTTAGCACAGGTAATTTCTGATCTCATGGCCTATAGACTAGTGTGGTTCAGTTCATTTTAATTTTTTTTTCACTAAGCTGTGACCTCCCCCCCCCCCCCCACCATTCATTGACAAAAAAAATGAATAAATGAATAGAAAAAATAGTGTATTAGTACAATGTAATTTACCCTACTAGTACTGGTGTGCTGAAGTAGTAACTGTGATCGTGCGACCAGCAGCCCATTACGCTATGCGTATGGGCTGGTCGCAGTAACTGAAGTAGATGCCTAACGTTACATGGTTGCAAGGGTTTAGTAGCTGGAAAAGAAACAGCAGACTTTAAAAAATCTTAATAATCATCAAAAGAGTCCTTCAAGTTCTGCAACAAATCAATTATTTTCAATGCTGAAAGTAACATTTGGTATTACATATGAAGCCCTTTTAGTTTCAAATAACCTGAAGGAAAAAAAAAAGAACATTGGCATATTTGTTATTCAGTTATTGATATAGACAGAAAGATCCGTTTGTCCGGAGGACTCTTTTATATTTTGCCATTAACGCTGTCCTCTGAGGGGATCCGTGAAGCCAGACCTAGTCTCCGCGGTACATTTCCCGACGGATAGATACAGACCGATCTTTCGGTCAACTATTGATAGTGCCCCAAAAGACAGGGCTGCCAACTCTCACGCAATTCAACCAATTTTGACTGTCTCACTCTGATAAACAAAATCTCATGCTAAACCCCCAAAATGGAATGTGCATAACTACAAAAATAAATATATCTCTAAATTCTCTGTTGTTCCGAATATCGATGTGCCCAAGCCCAACATTTCGAGACTTTCCCGCGTGGGTGTAAAGCTTAACCCATAATACCGTAATTGTTTTCGGTTCGCGCGCAAAGACAAGCTATTGGATTACGATTGGTTTCTACCTATACCACGTGAGCGTAGCTTGTACTTTTGAAAAATTACAGTAGGGGTCCTACATGTATGGCTATAGATGTATGCTTTACATCGCTTTACATACACTGACTGTGTACGTAGTACCATGGACCTAGGTCCATGGTAGTACGTACATACGTATAGCCACACAGCAGGCCGCCAGGCGCTAGCCAGGAGGTCGCTCCACTCCCTCGCAGTGTCTCACGCCAAACTCAAGGTTGGCAGCCCTGCAAAGAGCACTGTTTCCATTCTGAATTGAGCACTGAAAAACAGAAACCTTTCTTGTATTTTCTTTTGTAGAAGATGGCTGACACCTGTTCATGTGGTTGCCTTGTTGCATCTCTTATACTGATACTGGTCCTGATTACGACAGTCAGTGGAGGAGATACAGTCAATGCAGGGAAAGTAGACCCACAAAGGGATAAATCAGCCAGGTGGCCCGGTCACCTGGAACCTCTCGGGTCGAAAGCTATCAAGAGATCCATTCCAATACTTGAGGGTATGTAAGGCTCATTCTATCTTTGATAACTGTGTTGAGTGAGTTGTTAAATTCTTGGAGCTGAGTTAGGAGTTTTTCAGTCCAATCATTTTATAACCAATTGCACCCTCAACAAAAACATTTTCAAAGTATAAGATGCCAAAAAAAAAAGAAGAGAGCAATGAACAATCAAATATAACTGACTGAAGACAAGAAAAGGGACTGAGAAAAAATTACGACATTCGAATATTACAAAATCCTGTGAGATGTAAGAGTAACACCATGCTGCTTTAAGGCTGGTGAGGGATATGATACTCACTGTTAGTGATGTCACAGTATATTTTCTGCAGCTTATGGCAGATGACTTCTTGACATGAAAAAAATTTATGAAACTTTAATAGATATAAAATGTTTTTATTCAGTTTTGGAAAGCAGTGTATAACCTTTGAATGGAAAGTATCATAAGATGTATATAAGATGTATTCTTCCATCAGGACTATCATCAGTATCTTTATTCAAACCATCCCTAATGCTGACGTGATAACACATGGCACATCTTGGTATACCTGGTAGCTTATAACATGCAGTGGCACTATTTGTATCAAGTCATAGATGTTGGTACTTGAATAGAATAATGCATTACCATAATATCACAATTCTTCATTCCTCAACAACTCGTAATGTAGGTTGTGATGATTTTTGTATCTACTACTATAACATTTTAAAATGTCCTATGTCTTGACTGTGTCATATAATGATGAGGAAAAGAATGTCATGCTGTGGTTGAGAGCATGTAAGTAATTCATTTTGACAAGAGACTGAAAATGTGCAAAATTCAGTGAGTAGAGTATTGTGACAGATACCTGAATGGAAACATTTAAAAATACTTGGTTTCTGTCCCTGACAGAGTTCCCATCACCAAAGACCTTCTTCCTGGACCATGTCTTGGGTTCACTACCGGTCCTCTTTAGAGGAGGAGGAAGACTGTCTCCAGCATTTAAGCTGTGGACAGACCAATATCTCAGACTGAGGCCAGAGTCTCAAACCACCATGGTGGATGTTGAGGTCCGAAAGAAGGAGAATCGAAAGTTGCCCACAATGAGGGTCCTTTTCTCTGAGTTTTTGGAAAGATATAAGACACATGATGAATACATGGTGGATGGTGTTCCAAAATTTCTGAGGTAAGTCGAGAATAAAAATTTTGTATTAGTCAGTCATGCACACTTTGTAGAATAACATATCTGTGGCAACAGTTTTGTTTGTAATTTGTTCAGGCTGATGTGGTCCCTCTGAATGCGTATCTAAGCAGTTTTGTTGTAGTATTTTTGCTTGAATAATAGTTCATGTCATTTGGATCAAAAAAAAGTGTATGAAAACTGAATCAATTTTTCATGTTTCAGGGATGATGTGGTTGTGCCCCCACCCTTGGTTTGTGATGATATTCTTGAGAGGATTGTGGATGCGGTGAGTTTATCAAGATTTGTGTGTATTTTTTGTTTAATGTCCATGTAATCTGTAAAGTTTTACTAATCCAAACCAGTATCACTGCGAACAAAGACTCAACTACAGCCGGGCTAACAAATAAGCAACCAGAAAGAAATCCAGGTTGTAAAAAATTATTATTTTTTTGTAATTTATGTTTCATATGATGATAATAATACAAAATGTGGTCATTGTATAATAGCTGGTTTTTATAGCAATTTTAATCAGTAAAACCCCCAAATAATCATGCTTTTATGAAATTTGCCTGTAAGCACAGTTTGCGTTGAAATTGTACACAAATTCATGTTTTTGAGCAATTTTTGGTCTGACATGCACGTACATATTTATGCGCAACTTCGGAACCCCGCGCCCGGGCATCGCAAATTTGGTGTCAAAAGATGCGGGGGACTCAAAAGAAAAAAGTCATGAAACGTCGCGGCGATAACTTTTCGCATTAGCGATACATCGCGCGAAACGTCGAGGGGGGGGGGCCTCGTATGGTTAAAGGGAACCCAAACCCAAAGAGCAATATGGATTGAGTGAAAGCAGTAACATTAGTAGAACACATCAGTGAAAATTTGAGGAAAATCAGACAATTGATGCAAAAGTTATGAATTTTTAAAGTTTTGGTATTGGAACCGCTGGATGAGGAGA
Source organism: Diadema antillarum (assembly GCF_040938485.1). Lineage (NCBI taxonomy): Eukaryota > Metazoa > Echinodermata > Echinoidea > Diadematoida > Diadematidae > Diadema > Diadema antillarum. Next base: position 1,264,209 of record NW_027271587.1, on the reverse strand, counting down.
CTACTTGAGGTTATGATGCATGTGTGGACAACAATATAAAGAAAATATAGAGAAAATTCCACAAAAATTCACTTTCTAGCATTATGAAAGAGCACTTTGACTAACCACTTACAGAAAGCAGGGGGGATAATTGCTACCCTTAACATACAAAATGTCAGTATCAAGTTGATGGAATTTGTAATTGTCATGAAAAATGAATTTTGTGAAATTTCCTGTATATTTTCTTTGTAATGTTGTTCACACATACGTCATAATCTCTAGTAACTTTCGCATCGATTGTCCGATTTTCCTCAAACTTTCAATGATATGTTCTACTAATGTTGCTGCTTTCACTTAATCCACATTTGGGTTTCCTTTAACCACTGGGCCATGACACCTCCATGATATAAATCAATATATTTTATAGATGTATCTTTAAACTTACAAATCATATCAGTGCAAAGGTTTGAAATACAGTATACAACTGTAATATGAAAGCAGATGTACCAGGTACATACAAGATGAAAGTCACATATAAGGGTGCCACACTTAGGCCTGTCTGGAAAAGTTTACCCAAGTTAATGCAAACACAGAATCTACATGACACCTTATGATTGCCTACAATTTCTGGTATTGTGACATGTTTCACTTTCTATTTTGACAGGTCATGTGGTTCAGCAGTGGAGGAACTAAGTCTGTGCTGCACAATGATGACACAGATAATATCAACTGCCTCTTCAGTGGACAGAAAGAAATTCTTTTTATCAACTACACCCAGTATAGACATAAGGTATGCATCAGTACAGCCAGGTAGGTAGTATAGTACCTCTATGGCACAGTCAGATGATATGCTCGTTATATTGATCTTATAGTGTATGAGCATACTAGTATATTTTCTCTCTTCAGCAACATACAAAGAATACCTTAAATTGAATGCACCATGCCCAAGGCTAGAATCAAGAGAATGAAGTCCGTGTGTGCACGTGAAATCCAACAGGCTAGGCATTGTGACTGTCTCATACCATTTTCATTTCAGTCATTTCTTTAGCTTCCACTCACCAGTATTGAATGTGGATAAAGCATTAGCCAAGCCTTTAAATCAATTCATGCTGACATATTTAATACTGCCTGATACTAAAATCTGAAGTATTTTCTTTAGTGAGTATACTTAAGTGAATCTGATTTTGCCTAAATTCAGGTGCTCGTACGAACTTGTATCATGTTCAGTTATTTTCATTGATACCCTAAATGTTTATTTGCCAGTCATTTCCTGATTTTGTATGTTTGGTTTTATGTTTGTTTGTTTGTTTGTTTTATGATTAGGTAAATCTTGACCATCCTGAAGGGAGCTATTCCAGTATCAATGTAGAAGAAGTTGACATGGAGAAATATCCTGGAATGAGGGATGTTGAATTTTACTATGCCAAAATGTTTCCCGGTGACTGTGTCTACATTCCATACAAATGGTGAGCAAATGCTTGGATGTGTAGTGGTGATATACCATAGTGGTAAAGGTATTTGGTGCATTTGTCAGAGAACCTTCAATACAGGTGTTATAGACTAATGCATTCATTTGTTCAAAACTATCCCTCAAATAGATTAGCCAGCATAATAAGATGATATAGATAAATCTGAACATAATATGGAACATTCAGTGGCTGCTTTCATCCTCATAAAAATCTGTATAGTGTAAAACAAGGAATGTTCGCGTGTATTTTAATTTCATGAATTTCGCGAATGCCAAGATTTGCGAAATTAAAATGCACGCGAAAGTTCTTGTCTACAATATGTGCATTGAATGCCAGTGGCAGTTTGCAAAAATTTTATTCCACAAAAAAGGCCTTCGGCTCCAATTCGTGAAAAATTCATACCACGAATATATCATGTTTTACAGTAATACTTTCAATTGTAGATTTTAAAGTGGCTGTTTTGAAAATTGTTTTTAAGCACAGAGAAACATGACTGAATATTGGTTAAACTTTGACCTCATATCCAGGATACACCAAGTGAACTCCATTGGGCGAAACCTTGCTGTGAACCTGTGGTGGGAGCACTCTTGTGAAAACATCCCCAGTCCAGAGATTTGTGGTGACATGGGAAGACATCTTACACTGGCAGACATCTCCTTAGTGGCCGAGAAACCACTTCCTTTCCATGAAGACTTCGAAGAAGATGAGCCTAATCCATAGTATGTAGAAATATGAGTATAGACCTGGGGAGTAGGTATGTGGTGCTGTATGCAAAGGGCCCATACTGTTTCCGATAGATGTGTTTCCAATATTCCCAATAAAAAGTACATTTGCTGTCATGATAAGTATTATTCACCTCAAGTATTGTTTTGGATTGCCGGCTTGTAATTTTGATACACACGCTCCGCTGACTATGCAATTCCACATGCATACAGTTGGTTGTTTCAGCATTAATCGACAATCATCTATGAGTTCTTTTACCTCTAGACTGTGTACTGTGCGATGGAGTGATCAAAGAAAGAAAGTTGAAGGAGTAGTCTCCTTGAGCTTTTGCCATTTTGCTGCTCAAATTTGACACTTGCCTCTCTGACAAGAGGGTTATCTGGAGAAAAGTGTGTAGACAGGAATCAGGCTTTCAGCACTGGGCTGCTTCCAGCAGCAAAGACAGTGTGACTTCTCCTGTCTGACAAGTCTTGAGTTTAGTATTAGTGCTGCATTCTTCACAGTGACATACTTAATACCTGTATTGACATGATTTAGTTTTACTTGTCTATTTGATATTTTGCTATTCTTTTTTTATTTCTTTTCCCTTTAGCCAAAAGCTTTTGGACATCATGGCATTGGATGAAACAGTGTCATTTGAAGATTTTAAGCACATCTTGCAATATGTGAGTAAAGCCAATGGCAGTCCCTTACCTTCTTTTTCTAGCTTTAAGACATGACATAGTATTGTATGATATGTGCTTGGAAGTGCATACTTTGTCCTTCTTTAAAGTCTTAAGTTGCAAGAGTATTATGTATGTATTGTATGTGCTTGCAATCAGTCACAACACTTCGTGATCAAGATTTGGCTCACTCACACCACTATCGCTTCTAGTCTTTACACAGCAATCTGCTGGATTCACAATAACCTTCCTTTCTGTACTTGATCAGCATGAATCATTATGTATCTTTTTGTTACATAGCTAAAATGACTCTTCCTTCTGCAAGCAAGTGAACAAAGTGGACACAGAGATGTGCATAAATAGGACTCAAGTACCGGTATAGGATCCCACATAAGTGTAGTCTGTTTGAGGCTAAAATGGATGTCTGTCAGCACCCATTTCATTGGCACTAGTTGTAAACCCACCCAATGGGTCAGAATCCCTAGTACCGGTATATTGTACAGAAATAATATCAACTCATTTTATGTGGGGTTGGCATTGTAAATATTGATCATTGTGTAGTTGCATATTGCTGTATGTACATATCATATTTGAACGCTCAACTGTTCAACTACAAACTATGTGTGTCATGTACATGTATAATATCCCACAGTTCATCGAGACTTGATGTAGGCGCACCATATACTGTAAAACATGATATATTCGCGGCATGAAATTTTCGCGAATTGGAGCCGACAGCCTTTTTCGTGGCATGAAATTTTCGCGGATTGCCACTGGCGTTCAATGCATGTAGTGTAGACAAAAACTTTCGCGTGCATTTTAATTTCGCGAATTTTGGCGCTCGTGAAATTCGCGAAATTAAAATGCACGCAAAAATTCCTCGTTTTACAGTACTCACTCTTTACTAGATCATTGAATCTTAGAGTATAAGCAAATTAAAGGTCAAATGAAAAAAAAACGATTGTCTTTATGGCTGAAGATGTGTCATATATTTTAATTTTCAAAATTAAAATAAATGCAACAATTTGTTACTTTAACAGAGGGGAATTGCTTTACCTACCCGCCTGACCTCTTTATAAGGAGAGTTCAGTGTGATTACTTGGGTTTAAACTGGGAAAAGTAGTACAATATGTCCAATAACTGTTCCAATCAGGCTACATACATGTATATTCATTTGTATATTCTGTTGATTATCATATCTAATGAATTTTTCATAACACATAGTGTTATATATCATTTTGTAGTTTAATTCCTCTTTTTTCAGAGAACTCCAGAACTCAGTGATCTGGATTGGAACGAGGAGTGCGATCATCTTGCCCGTGAGGTACAAATATTATTAATCATTGTATTCTCTCTTTCATGAAAATGAGGTCCATAGTTGCTTGCTTGTTGTTTTTTTTTATTTCCAGATTTAACATGATTTTGAAACACAGCTTCAAATTGAATCAATAGCCTTCAATAATTACCCATTACAATTCAATGCCTTCCAGTGCTTATTAATTGATATCACAATGTGTTTGCCCTGTATGCATGAATGATAGCTCACACTTAAATGTTGACATATGTGTTACATAGTAGTGATTTTTCTCTATTGCAGGTGTATGATGAGCTGGATGTTGATGAAAATGGTGTAATCTCTAGAGCAGAAACAAGGAATGCTATAGACCACCAGGTGGGTCATTAGATGGAAGGCAGGTACCACTGTTGACTTCATGTACTAAACCAAAGTGTAATCCCTGGGGATGTTAGAGCCATACAGAAAGCCTTCTCAGTATCTGCAAGATATGTTACCCACTTCATGTGCAAATAAGCAACTTGCTAGATTTAAATAAAATCATTGTCCTTCAATGTTTTTAATGTCCCTCATTTTTTTGAAATATATTTTTGAATGACTAGCAATCTTGTAGAAATGGTACATTATTACCCTACTGGAGTGTAACACTGCTGTTTCAGACCACGCGCACCCATGATCCCTTGCAAATGAAAAATGGCTACCTTTAACTGGTTCATATGTGGGGATAAAGCTGTTTTGTTATCATGCAGTGTAGTCTATTTCACTTCACATTGGCAACGATAGAGTCAGTCTGACAAAGTGATGGTGACTTGAGCGAGTGTTGCAGTTTGTACAAAAATAAGGTAGGCCTGTGAAATGTAGGCATTTGAAAGAAGTCCAAAGTTGATGCCCCTTAAAGTAAAGGTCATAATAATTTTCATCACCATTGTTGTCAATATCATTGCTAATGTCATTGCAATTAGCATAGAGTGCGTATAATGGCTTGTGGTTAATTCGTTAAAGTTTTTTTTAATGCTTTTGTGGCAGGATTCAACATTTCATTTCCGGCTAGAAGGCAAGCTGTTGATGATGACAGACATTGGCCATGAGCAGGCAGCCCAGAAGAGATTGGTCAGTATTGTGTTACACCCTGTCTCTTTAGTCTTGTCATACAACAGTCACTCACAGGAAAAACAAACAACAAAAACAATTACAACAGTAATCAAAAGAAGAATATTTTTCTTTTTCGATAATCTGTTATGTGAAAGTGAAGTAAATGTAAGCTAACTTTTAGGTATTTGTAAAATTAAAACCATTCCACCATGACATGACTGCACCCAAACTTCTCCTGGATCATACAGGAATATTACTAGTTGGGATTTACCACTCTCTTAACCCTAAAAAGACTGGGCTATTTTGATGCCTCGTAGGATGGGGGGGGGCGTTGGCCGTTGACCATGGGCCGTTGACCGCGCGATCGCAAGGGAAATTGGCACGCGTGTCACCCACAAATTAATCTACAAAACTGAATAGGTAATTATTTCACAAATATTCAAATTTATTTTATCAATTAATTATGCTAATTTATGCATTGATTTTAAAAATTGGCTGTAAATCTGTAATTAAAGGTCCATAACTGCTAATTTTTGGCTTAGGTACTCTGTGTAGGATTCTTATTGAATGTACATAAAAAAAACGGCATTATCAAAAAATTTTTCTTATGTATTTTTTTGTTTTTAAGATTTCTTATGTATTTCATTGTTTTCTCGACTTTATGTTTTTCATTGTTTTTTTCGGTGAAACTTGTCCGCGGACATTGTTCCGAACAACAAAATATGTTATTAATTGATATTAATCAATAAAACCCCAAAATAGTCATGCTTTTATGAAATTTGCCTACAAGCACAGTTTACATTGAAATTGTACAGGAATTCACGGTTTTTAGCAATTTTTGGTCTGACATGCACATACATATTTATGCGCAACTTTGGAACCGCGCACCCAGGCATCGCAAATTTGGTGTCAAAAGATGTGGGAGACTCGAAAGAAAAAAGTCATGAAACATTGGGGCCATAGCTTTTCGCGTTAGCGATATATTGCGCGGAACGTCGAGGGGGGCCTCAGAGGCCCCCCCCCGGCCTAGTTAGGGTTAACAAGCAGGGAGAGGTAAATAGTAGACCTGCATATTACAGTTTCCAGCTTATTATAAAGTCTGTAAAGTAGATAAGCATTCTGCTCGCAGTTTCAAAATTTCCCACGTGTGAATTTCTAATTTTATGTGTATTCTGTTGAAGATAGATTTGGGTAGATAAAGGAGAGGCAGGACTTTGTGTCATTATTCTCAAGAAGGGACTTGAAACCCGTATCTGACTACACTGTGTGATTATTCTTACTCAAATAAACCCTCTGTTGTATGTGCACTTTGATTTTAGCTTTGAAGGAATTGCAAATATTTTCAATGAACAAACCAAAATCTTTTTATTTGCATGCGTGAATAACTTATTCAAGTCCAGACTTCCGAAAAATACAGTATGTGATTACAGTTTCTTTGTGACTCCCAGCTGATTTGAAACACAACTGACAAATGTGGCAGTCAAACAAATGATTTGATGGAAATTTCTTTTTCCCATAATGTACTGCATAAGTTGGCCAGGTTTGGTTTACACTATAGATTGTGCTGTATTTCGAGTTCAATGAAGTAGCTGTCTAGACAATACAGTGCACTCCCGTTATAATGAACACAGTTAAAACAAACTTCCGGTGACAACAAAGTAAAAATTTAGGCTGCAACATTACCTGCTCTATGTTTTTTATCGTATATAGAATGAAATTTGTATATAACGAAAGAAAACTGCCAGTCCCAAAGACTTTGTTGTAAAGGGAGTCCACTGTACATTTTAAATAGTCCAAAAATACAGTGAAATAAGTGAGAGACCAATTAGCCCCTTTTTCATGGAATAAACACAGCAGCATGCAAGCAATTTGTAACACAAGTTATAATGCTCATCACACGGACTGTTGTTGGCTTCTTGTTGACAGAGGGAATATGAAATAGAGAAAAAGAAGAAGGCCACGAAGGAGAAGGATCCCAGCATCCTAATCCAGGAGGTAGAGCCATTGGACCTTGAGGAATTAGAGAAGCTACTCAATGAGAGGAAGAAGATGGGAGAGGAGGAGGAGGCAGAGGTTACTCTACAGGAAGTCCAGCCTAAACAACATGGAGACCCTTCACTTGATCTCAAGGTGGAGCTCTAACACATGTTCAGATAGAGTTCAGAATTAGTCTAGATCTAGATTTACACACTAAAAGATGACATTATTACCCCTCGCTTGTTTTCACGGAATACAGGAAACATGTACGGTCTGGTGTCATATTCCATTTGACCTTCCTTTGAACCAGAAAGTCCAGCCTAAACAGCATGGACACCTTTCTCTTGATCTCAAGGTGGAGCTCTAACAAATGTTCAGATAGAGTTCAGAATTAAATCTAAATCTAGATCTACACACTAAGAGATGAAATTATTACTGCCTACTTGTTTTCACCGAATACAGGAAACATCTACGGTCTGGTATCATATTCCATTTGATCTCCGGCCTTGTGGAACATGGCATAAGACCATTGATATATATATTGTATGTCTATTTCTTGAACAAACAGGGGGTAACTAATAGTATCATGGCTAGACTAGGGCAAGACTCTACCACTCTACAATAAAGTTGAGCTGTGACATGTAATATGCCTAGCGGTGTCGCAGTGCTGTTGACATGATGCCAGTAAGCTTTATTTTATAATTGGGATTTCCCCAGATGGTAATAATGATACACTATTAAAGTGAAAGAGTTGAATTAATTTGATTAGTGTATCTTTTTCTGTGTCAAATTTAGTTGCCATTGCACAATACTTGATAGAATGATAGTAATATGATTTTACACAAATCATGATACATATATGAATATGCATAAATAATATGCATGTATCAATGGTCCTTACATTTCCATTATGTGTTTACATGCATGACACACAGAGCATTGGTACTTCACAAGATTGAAATAAAAACTTTCTCCTTTTTCTTAAAGGTGGAGTTTTGTTTTGAATATTAATTGATGCAAGGTTTAACATCACCAGAAAAAAACAAAAAACAACGACAACTTGCAGATATGGTGGCAGGAATGTGAATTTCTTATTGATTTGTGAGGTTATCAGTGTAACTGTTTAAAACTTTGATATAGGACTCTCAAGTCAAAGTGGTATCTCTAGGAAATGCATACATGATGATGTCTCTCCTTTTACTTCATTCCAGGTCTTCCATTTGCACTTCAGCAGTTTTAAATATGGCTTGGTGTAGGGTTGTTTAGACACACCTGTGGGAATATGATGTCATAGATGTAAACATTTGTGCTTAGTTGATACTTCATCTCATTGATGATATCGTAGGTTAGTTTCTCTTCTTTTCATATTCAAATTATGAACAATAGATGGAACAATGGACAGCAAACATCCAAACAATTGTAATGATGAAATTATGAATTGAAATGAGAAATTTTGCCTGTAGGGGCTTCATATCAACATGATCTGATCACCTATCAGGCATATGCTTTTTTTAATGATTTAGCCCCAAATTCATATAATTAAATCCAATTTCAAGTGGGGGTTGTTGAAATCCTGTAACAGACACAAAGTCCACTGTTCAAATGTATTGCGTCCACTTTTTCCATTCTATGTCTTTCATTCATGTACATGTATATGCAATATATGTATTATATGGTTGGTTCCAGAATCTTGCAAGTGCTAAAATTACATGTTTTTATTGGACAAAATTTGTATGTTAGTGTATGTTGTTTTCTTTCATTTGGGTGCAAAAACCTTTAATAGTAGCTGATGTTAGTTACGTTGTAGTACAGAATGTGAATGGGCAGTGAGTATCTCATCCATTCTGTCCCTTCACTAATGAAATTATGATGTTATTCAAATAGTGGGCAACAAATCCGTATGTATGTGTATGCCTTTACTTGCTTGAACGTGTAGTACTGATTTCTCTCAGTGTACAGTGTTTCCTCTTTCATCTCAACAACTCAATGAAATCTAAGTGATGAAATCATTTTTGTTTGTTTGTTTACTCAGCCAGATAGAAGCAATAGTTCTAATCTAATCTAAGCCCGATGATACCGAACAAATCTGTGATGAGCAAGACCTATTTGCAAAGGGCTCGTTGGGATGACAAATATGACCCAAAGTTTATTTGTGGTTGGAACAGGGTGGGCAGTCTGGTGTAATCCTGGAGACTGCACAAAATAAGGCTTGTGACATGTTCACAGTGCAGCCAGACCGTGTTTTCATGGCTTCCAGATTGTAGGGGTATATAGAGCATGTTAGGTACACTGTAGATTGGCAATTAAAAAAGTCAAGATATCAGTGCAAAAGAACATACCAACTGTCAATAGGTAGAATATGTCAGTGTTAATAATTGAAACGTCATACCACCCATTTTGATTGGTGACCACTGAACTTAATTAGACCCTTGAATATGTCAGTGTTAATAATTGAAGCATCATACCACCCATTTTGATTGATGACCACTGAACTTGATTAGACCCTTGACACTTCAGTTGTAGAGCAAAAATGTGTACTAGGTTTTATACAAGACCTATCTCAACAAAAGGTAGATGATACCAAACATTAATTTCTTGATTGTAGTAGCATTGTGAGATATATCAGAAAGCTCTTTTATTCAGATGCGAGTTTCTTCACTTTGTCTCCCTCTACAAATTAAATTTGTTATTAAGATCACAAGCTCTTTTATTATAAGTAATTTGTTGAATAGTAATTCCAAAAACTACCTTCGAACAAGTCAGTAAGGGAAAATTGGGTCTTTTGCCATTAAAATCCTTTTGTGGCATTGAAATTTCATTTGTGTTTATAAAATAAGCTCCCATAATGACCAACTTGTGCTATAGGCTTTTGTCAAATTAGTCTGTAACATGACCAAAAAAAAAAAGCAAATCTTACAATAATGTGATCTCATTGCATCAATGCTTGTATAAAAGGGTTTGTATGTGTTCTATTCAATGTGGCTTTGTGCTTGTATTCAGCATTTAAACATGAAATGTTCTTGCAAATAAACTGTTTCAGGGATATACATTGAAAACTGACATTTCTTGTGTGTGTAAATTGTCTTGTTCCGCTCTCATCATAAGTGCAGAACGAATGTATAATACACAGTAGTTTGGCATTCAAGCAATTCTGATACCACATACACTTCACATATGTATTTTCCTGTAACTATCTCCTTCTCTTACATTCTCTTTCTCTCCAGACAAAATGTATATAGAATACATGTATATACGTTTCAATTATTTTGCACATCCAAAATAAGAACCCCCCAAAAAAAATGTTTAGTAATAATCACTGTAACTCAATGTTTGTTTCTTGTTTTTGTGAGCACACAGTGAAAATAAATTCATATCAATCAATCAATCAATCAATCAATCAATCAATCAATCAATCAATCAATCAATCAATCAATCAATCAATCAATCAATCAATCAATCAATCAATCAATCACTCTCTTTCCCCTTACCTTTCACCCACAGCTCTCTGTTTTTCCTCTTTACGCTCATATTTTTCCATGTCTCCACTTCTCTTGAATTCAAGGTACCACAAGGCAAAAAAAAAAAAGGCAGTCACTAAACAATTGCAAATCCATGTCATTAGACTCCAATAGCTGTATGATGTGACTGCTAATATCAATGAGTGAATCAGCTGCAAAGCTCACCGTGGCCAAACCATAATGTAATGAGCAGACAAGACACATTTTTTCAGTTACAACATGGATGACTTGACCTATGTCTTATATCCCACAAACTTTTATTCATTTGCAATAATTATCTTGATAAAAAGTTTTGGAGCATATATCACAGGCATACAGGTAACATGTATTGGCATGATATACCAATGTCATGCTTATATTTGTGTGACATTTATATCATGTTTGTATACTTTATTTGATATAGATCTGATGTAACTGCAGTCAAATCAATTTCACACAATATGGATATGGTAAGCTTACCTAGATACATTGTACTCTTTCTTACATCAGGAATATTCTGTCAACTTATGTGAAATTGATTCAAGTGATTATGAAAAAGGCAATTACACACATACGCATATCCAGAGAAACCAAGAAGAAGTTAATAACAGGCAGTAAGAAGTCACATTCACTGTACAAGTGATCTACAATGATGGTGAAGTGTGGAGTATCACCTTACTGTGAAACCAATCATTTTGAGGTGTCACTCATCATGTCAATGGGATGCATGATAAAAGAAGCATGCTGGTGAAGGGACACTACTGCTCTCAAGTGTTTGCTAATCACACTTTGGATTTGGAAGCTTAGTGACTTTAGAGCTATCAATGTATGCTTTATTTCCTATGATCTTGTTCTTTTCTATGATAGAAAAACAACAAAAATAAAACATTGTCCCCCATATCATTTAATTAAGTGAATTGAATTACAATTTGCATGACTATTTGGTACCTTTATAAATGTTAAAGTTTTTCCTTATCAGCATTCAAAGCTAATAGCTGTATCAGGGTGGTTCATTACAATTCTTGACATGGGTTGCATCTTGGCACAAGTACTTATGATGAAAAGGTCTTGTTTTTGATGCCACACATGTACACTTTTAATATGTTTCCTATCAAAGGGCTGTTAAAAAGGCACTAAATTTACACTAATATCACAAAAATTTAGTGTAATATTTCATGAAGGGCAGTTACGGTCTAGACAGAAAGGGAGAGACCTTGGTGACATGTGTCAAAAGTTGATTTGATTTGCACTGATCAGATTGTAAGAATGAGAAGAGTTTTTCAGAAGAAAGCTACTGATGCTAGTGAAGCAACCAGTCTATGTAAAGATAATGTGCATCACAACTGGCTGTCAGCCAATCATATCTAAATACTCTTGGCTTGTGCCTCATCGTGTGGATGAAACAGTTCAAACACCCAACACACTCTATCCTCTGAGATTACTGGATAGCAATGTGACTTTCGTCATAACATAGCAAACATCTCAATCTTACGTTGCTTAGCATTACCGGATATATGATAGTGGCTTCTCTGACAATAACCCACAGCTATCAGATGGATAACAACAGCTGGGTATCCATTCATAAGGAAGCTTTATCCATACATACCATTTACAACCAGTTGATGTTTGGTCATGCAAGGAAATATGAACTAGTCTGAGGGATGTTATTTGTACTGTACAATTACTCTTCAGATGCTGTTTTGTCTGCTAATTGCAGTGTACTGTGTCAACATGCTACTACCCAAAAATAATCACTAATGATATACTGTCTTCATTACGATCGTGTACAACACATAGAAAATTGGCAGTTAAAGGTAATCACAAAAGATGAAACTACTCATGACTACAATAGGTATGTATGCTGGTGTCTTTTCTACACCAATTGATGCAGATGTCTTGAATTAAAGTGAACAGAGATTAGCTAATCCTTATCCCTCTTGTGTCCTAATGGCTATCCTGTTGGACTTCTGGCACATTGCTACATGTGAGTGATGGGCTTGTGAATCTACAACTAGGTAAAGTTTGGGCGGATAATTGAAGCCTAGTGAAAAAGCTTTGGTGTTGAAAGGACAACCTATGACAATCTTGAAGAGGGAGCAACCTCCAGACATAGTGGATGTAATGGTGGTCATCAGTCATTGGTGAAACAGCATACACTACTGAGTTGTCAACAAAACGTTGCAATTGACTCACACAACTTTTTACAACAACTACGGTTGCAGTACAATAGATTTAAATGGCACCACTTCTGCAATATGCTTGACATTTGATGTAAATGTATAAAAGTGAAAAAGTGAAAACTGCCTCAAGGTGCATGACAGAAAGATCCAGCATCTTGTGATAACAAGTAAATTACAATGAGTCAAACGGTACTAAACATGGGGCAAGTATACATATCTTTCCATTTAGTAGGTTGAAATCTATAAATGCATAATTCATATCACTGTGCATACACTGTCTTTCTAGCATTATCTGGCTGGAAATCACACACTAATTACAGAGTAATGGTAGCCTTGCCATACATAATACACAGTCACGAAAGAGGAAGTTACCTCCAGAGATAGTTCGTTCATTAAAAGCAATAAAATAAAACCAGTGTCTTGGTTGAAATTTATGCAAATCAGAGAAGTAAGAAGTTTAACTAGTAATTGAATGGCACTCCAAGAACATCATTCTTGGCTGCCTTATGGATACCATGCTACATGATGACCTACAGGTACCAAATTAGATGTGTAACCTTTTCTACTATTCTATTCGTAGTTTTCTGATTCCATGCCAACTTCACTTATATAATGATTTGAGATGACTATTTTTACTCCAACAATACACTCTCTCTCTCAGCTTTAATCTCCTTTGACAACTTTCCAACATACATGTAGTGTGCACTCACACTGGACAATGGTCCTAATTAATAGTGTTCCACCATATACATTGTACCTATCTAATATCCAATGTCTTATGATTTTAAGTTCACCCAGTTTTCCCCCTTGGTTTTGTATGCAAAATATTCTAATTGCCTCCCTAATTACAGGTCTGTATATAGCAGCTTCAATCTTTGAATTTAAGAGGAGTTGATTAAGTGTTAGCATGAAAAAAAAAAAAAAAAACCTTACTGTATGTTATACATGGGTAATATACAAAATTATGGATCGAAGTAAATGCAGTTTTTACGCCCACAATACTTCAAAATTGCACATTTGCTTTCAATTTATCATCTGTGATCTTTTACTGAACACATTAGGATATTCATACTGGCAATTCAACACAGTGATTTCATACTGACAAAATACATTGTACCTGCACCAATTGTCTTTGACTTCAAATGTTTGAATTCCTACACTGGCCCCCGTCCAAACTTGTCATAAATACACATTAAAATATATCAATTTCTTGAGTGGTAAGTGACTGGTTGGACAATGACGGCTTGTTTTCTTGATGGCATACAACAATACTCATGTTCTCTTGCACATTTTTAGTGTGAGATGGAGTTTTACCTGCTAAACAGTCTAGACAGAGAACCAGTATGTGTTGTCCTGAAGAAATGTAAGAAATCACTGGACTGTTTGTACCAGAGAAGAAAGTTTTCCTTGGTACAAGTTGTTACTACAATGTTGTTAAAGGTGTATGCCAATGGCTGGGCGCATTTGTTAAATCTTTCAAAGGTTCATCACTTCAAAGATTCCCAGTCGAATCTCACATCTGTAGAATTTCCTACAATTTTATTCAATCATACTTACATATTGGAGATTTTTCTTCATAGCTCTGTTTGTACAAAAATAATAAGTCCATACATTAGCATTGTACAATCTGTCATTCTCCAGTAATATAAATATACAATCTGTGGTTTTCCATGCAAAAATGAGAGTTATGTACTTTTTCATAACTTCTCTTTGATATACAGGCAAGTTGATCAGTAACAATGATACAATATATACTTTGTATAAAAGGTATTTACAAATTTTCACTTCATAGAAAGCGTTGACATGTTGCATAGTAAAGGGCAATGCATGGTACAAGTGAAATTGACTTTTCGAGACTATTGCAATAAATCTTTCCTATGATTCGGTAGAATCTCACAGTGAAGTAACTACTATCAACAAAATGTTTGCGTAGTGCATCACCAAAGAATGCATGTGTGTGCATGTGTATGTGAATTTTCTTTATACAAATCTTCATGTTCATTCATACAAGCCATTTCAATATAGTTAGTGTGTGTCGAGTACACATGACTACACCATTGCTTTGGAATTGTGAAGAATAATAAAGCCTTGTGTCTTTGATGGGTTTCTACACACACACGCTTTCTTGTTCTAAAGACATCACTTTTTATTGAGCACAAAGAATCATGTTACGAGAATAGACAAGGACCCTGCTGATGGTCTCTATATATTAATATAAGACTCTGCAATATGACTAGCCAATAGCCAATTGGAACACACAATGTAATTATTGTCACAAGCTTACAGCACAACTACATTCTTAATGATCTGAAGTCACTTGTGCTACCTCATTTTACACATCAGCAACAGTGGGTTCATGTTATAACTTGGGAAATTTTCTACAATATCAAAATCAAATTATGGATGATACTTTTCTGTCATACATAAATCACAAATTAATCTGTCCAAATCTCGGGACAGTAATCTATGATGTACATATGAACAGTAAGCATCAATGAATTACAGAAAATGTGCAACCAATATGTTCCATCATTTTGTGAAAATACTGAATTTTCTTCTCTTTGATCTAGAATGCAGGGTTTGTTCACATTACAAACATCTGCTGGTAGTAAAGCTATTTTCACAATATTCTATAAAGAGCATGTTGTATACAATGTCTTCTGTATCATACAAATGTGCATTCTTACTGTACATCACATTTACAATTGTAAAAAAGCATGCTGTTGGGGTGGGGAGTTATGACTGCAGTTTTCTCATGTCTACTTTGCTGAAAAGACAAACATCTGGATCACTGGAACTTCAAATGAACCAGTCTGGAATTATAAACATGGGCTTTCATGATTCCATTTGAAAAATTCACATGAATGTTGACTTTTCCATTCATGAAATTCTTCCGTCGAGATGTTTTCATTGCAACTGATTGACAAACTGCCCTACATCAACGTAAATTATTACTTATTTTGTCAATCAGTTGCAAAGTTGACTTTGATTGGAAAATGTGATGCTCATACAGCTTGCATCAATGTGCAATTTGTATAATAAGTGTTCTTGCATCCTAAAAGGTCAAACACTGCATCCAGGCAAGCAATTTGAAAGAGACAGCTTACTTTGATGAACTATGCTATCACTGAAAGTATGATGGCTGCTCTCTGTGAATAGGTCTTTAATCACCTCATTGTTTTCTAATGGCATGTCTACTTGCCTACATTCAATAACTTTTTCATTACTTGCTTCTCAGACAGAGATGATTATCTATCTATGCATTTTTTCCCCTCAGGTCAACTGCATACATTTTTATTCTTTTTGAAATGTACAGTTGAAGCTCATTTTCACCTGCAATTTCATACACTGACACTATGGTTTATGCAAATGCTGCTATCATCCACACATCCATGGCATTTAGATTGTAGTTGTGATTTAACCAAATGCAAATAAGGTGCTCAATCTTAAATGTAGGGACCATACACAAACTACCAACAGTAAGCCCTGTTGACAAGCAGAGTATCAGCACTGTACACAGTCTGTGGAGTTTGACATTCTTCATTCTTTAAAGGGACCATTAGTTTTCTGAAACACTGGTACATGAAAGGTACATCACACACACTAGACACACTGCAAAGGGTGAGAAAGAGAGCAGCAGTGACGGTTGGCACAAATCTACCGGATAGCTTAGCACCAAACTCTTTGAGACAAGGCTTCACAGCAGCTCCCTACAAGTCACTTACTGTACTGCAGGCACAATGTATGGAAGGTAACGGCTGCAGCATTTCAATACTCATGGCCTGTACAGAGGAAATCAAAAGGGAATTTGAATCGATTTACAATTTTCTGGAATCTACTGAGCACTAACACTACCAACCTAACTTTTTGCCCCATTGTTAATTGAATTACACATTGAACAAGAATTTATCACGTGAAAACATAGTCCAGCATTTAACCAAACTGACTTGCAGCTGTGATGTGTCACACAAGTTTCATCAGTGAGAGGCAGAAAACTGTCCCAACCCACACAATGGGGTGTCAATCCTGGAGATTAAGGACTGAAGACCCTTAAAGGCTTGTTTCTGATGCCTCACTTTCTGATCTCATTGACGCTGGCCTGACCAGCCCAGAGTCTAGCTCTCCTGGCAGTGTCTCTCCACTTTTCTCATCTTCTGATTTGACGATGGCAGAGTCTCCATCCTCACTGGCCGCCTCTAGGTTCAGCTTTGAGGAGTCTCCTGGCATGGCAAGAGCTGATTCAGCATTGGTTGTAGTCACAGTGCCATCTGACTGCCTGTCACCAATGGCTGGCACTGTGTCACTCAGCGGAGTCTGCACATCACAGCCTGATGTCGTACCATCACTGACTGGCGTTGTGTCTTCACAGAGGGCGGCAGATTCTTGTGCTGAGGTTGTAGTCGATGTTGTATTGATGGATGACATGGAAGATGATGGATGGAGCTCCTGACTGCTACTGAGCAGAAGAAGTTAAAACAGATGACATTATGCAATGGTTGTCCTGTAAAAAAATATGGCATCCTCAATGTTTCGGAAGTAAGACCAATTATGATAGCAAATTTCTGTTAGACAACTGAGCAGATCTAAATGTATCATTTCATGGTTAATACTACGAGTTATGAATAAAGTCACATTGGTTCATTACAGAAAGCCTTACCGCCACAGACAAAAAGTGTTCTTCAAGTACTTCAGTGTCATGAAAGCACAGAATCAGTGACTCAACAGAGAATATAATATATAAATTGAATAACTCTCATACACTCGACTTGAGTCACAACACAATGGTGACAAATGACACACCAAGGAAATGAGTGAAGCACAAGCTACAGAACTGTCAGAGAATTCAATAACTTTACCAAATAACTTGTCAAATAACTTCTTCATATATGACAAGTGATGTATTTGCTTATGTCATTTCACTCACATACTAAACACTCAGGTGCTGCTGTATCACTGCCATTTAACCGTTTGTTTTACTTTCTCTGTGTTACACACACTTGAGATTCAAGTGTAGTTGTTAACATTAGTATGCATTAAAGAGACAGGAGGCCAGTTGTATTAAATGTATCAGCTCTGTCCAAAACACATGCCATGATCAGGTTCTCCACCAGCTTAATTGCCCTCACCTCTCTGGGTCGGAGTCACTGCTGATGTGGTCCTTGGTAGTACCATTAATGGACCTCAGGAGGTCTTCATTCTGCTCCTTCCATTCCTGTAGAACCTCGGAGGTTACCATTGTGGCACCCTTCAAGAGTCTCTCCACACTGTCCAGCTCAGCTTGCTTTGCCTGCCAAGGAGAACACACCTTTTCTTTTCATTTTTAGCTCTTTACTATGGACAGAGTCAAAATCAGGCCAATACTAACAATCAGCAGAATGACAATGATGCGATGAAAATATATTTAGGTCTCAGTATCACATTCTCAGAATACTCAACTATGTGATTCTTCAGTCTACTTTTCACTTTTGTCACAACTCATAAATGCATTTGCATTAATGAAGTATAAATAGGTATATCAATACCTATTTATATAAATTTCTGTAGTTAGAGCCTGTATTCTGTAAAACATCCAGGACTAATTCTTATAATCATTTATCTCCTCCTCCTCAGATCCATTTTCTACCCTTTCCTTTTTCACACACCTTCAGTGACATCTTCTTTATCATTCATTTCACTTCCTACTGACCAGGACTCCTTGGCTTGCCATTCATTTGAATTTGTGACTGAAAATGTACAACGCATTGGTGTTCATTCTACTTGGGAATAATAATAATGTGTGGTGGGGAATATTGAAGGAATTGGACTTTGAACAGATATCTCAAATCAAACATTGCTCCATAGCATAATTATTAGGAGAATAGAGACATGTCGTAACTTAATTGGTACTCTGTTTAATAAATGCTTTAAAATTATGTTTTCTTAGTGACCATATTATCTTGTTTAAGAGAAAACCTATCTGTTCCTTAAAGGTACAAGATTAAATCAATTCATCTGGACTTACTGTTTTAATTCCGAGAACGATTTCATGTCCGATCCTGGACGCTTCATCAGCTCGTCTTATTTGATGGCAGGAAGGCGTCGCTGCCAATCAGGGCAGACGCACTACCGACATTATTATTAATTAAAACAGTAAGTCCAGATGAATTGATTTAATTTTGTACCTTTATTGAATGTTACATGGATGAATCAGAACTTACACCATTTGACTATCTGTTCCTTATTATACTGTTGTTATGATAACAGATTGATAATCACTTTCATTCCTTTCTACTGTCACTTGACTTTGGAACTATGATTTGTAGACTGAATGCATTTGATAAACCATTGAACTATTGCTGCTACTGTTGCCAAGTAAACAGGCACACCTTAATCATCATCTGTATATTGAATACAATGTGTGTGCATGCATATTTGTGCCTGTGTCAAAAAAAAAAAAGAAAAGGAAAAAAAAGGCATGATCAAAGGCAAACAGCACCTGCTCACCTTAAGTTTTCGAAGCAGCATGTTCTTCTCGTAACTCTTCTCCTCTTTTGGAGACATCTTTTTGGTGATCTTGATGCTTGGTCTCTCCTTCCTCTTGGCCCTAAAACTGGTCCCTCGGTTGAGAACATCTACCGTCACATTGTTGATTTTCTTCCACTCTTTCACAAGGTCGTCAGTATTTGTTTCTGTCGAGTAAAGTAGAGATGTAACTTTAATTGAAATGCATAGAGACAGAGTAGCCAATTTGGAATATACTCTAGACTTGTTCACAAAGGGCTGACTACTTTTAGAATGATGTGTATGTAATGCTTTTGAAGGCACATAATATACAATGTACTGACAGCCCATTAAGGTCCACTGTGACATAGACTTCTATTCATAGCTGGTCCTGAATAACATCATATTGGTCAAAATCTTACATATCATTTTACACCCTTGCTTATAATTTCAGTGCTCCAGCTATGAAGTGAAAGAAATGCATTGAATATAAACCACAGATTTGGGCATTGAAGCAACATCCATATGGCAATACTTCCACAAGTGACAGAATTGGGTGAATTTGTCCTATTTAAACTTTAAAAAAATATATAAATATTCATATTATGCAGAGTGGTTAAATGTGCTTCTTTACATCCATACAAGTTTGATATATTACATCATGCTCCATTGATCATAACCTCTGACACAATTGCACCTCCTTTATCACCAAAAGAATGGAAAACATCAACAGGTGCAATGTATTGTGTTCATATTATGAACGATTTTAACTCTTGTATCAGTGAGCACTCAAGTGATGATTCCTTTTATCTACAAGATGAACTTGGCAACTCATTCTCTCTTTAAATAATTGGATGACTGAGATATAATTCTAGTCATGTAATTATCTCATGGATACCCTTTCACCAATAGTTTAGTGTATTATACAAAACTCACAACACACAACCATACTACAGCTACAATGTATGACACAAAAGTTTGAAATGGTGCGTTAGACATGAAATCCAACACCAAATGCCTATCAAAACACATGAGTAACAGCTTCAAAGAAAATGAAATTGATTGGCAAATAGTTCTAAGCATACTCAAGAGGAGACTTCAAGGGATTGAAGTGTTAATTTCCACCAATAATCTTCATCTTGCATACCATACATTTACAATGAAATTACAAATTGATATTCTATATAAGACAGAGATCCCAGGACTGACATACCAGCACAAACTTTGCATTGCCAATATTACATAATGCTTGAGAATAATGATACTGACATATAGAAGGGAAATACAAATTGTACCAAGCAATGAAAAGAAAGAAGTATTAAAGAGAAGGTTTATGTATAGAGGCAGGGATACAAACAGAATAGAGAAAAATGCAGAGGAACAGACAGTGACAATTTCAATGTGGACCAGCACTGGCTTCATGGTCAGCTGAATCACCATCATCCAGTGGTCACTGCCTACCTCAGCGTCCACTGGTCACTGCCCACCTCAGCTTTAAATGCTATAGAATCAAGAAATACTCCCACCACACAGTGTGAGATCTTATTACACCACATCTCAGCAGAGAATACCACTCTTCTTGACTGCAGTGGTACGGTAATATCCTTTACCACAGGTCAACATGAATTTGGGAGGTCTACACGATTTTACTCTATTTTCATATTAGTCAGCTACATGAGAATAGTATTTTTTTTTTCTGTTATACTTCTCCAAACCAGCCTGGCATTTGCTGAATATGGCAATAATAAACTTAAAAGACAGTATGTGTGCTCTATATAGTGTAACAGGCTTCATAAACATGTTTGTCAAAGATATTGCTGGTTTCTGACTACATTCCCATATGATATCATCACGAAACCATCACTGGTGTGTGGAAGAGGACAGCAGATGGGAAAGGAGACTTGGGAAGAAATTCTGAAAGGCTTACCTGGATTTGAGACACAGTCAGTCATTGTTTACCACTCTAACTAAAACAAGGGATGTTATTTCCATAATGTCTCATCACAGT
The DNA here is from genome assembly GCF_040938485.1 of Diadema antillarum. Classification (NCBI taxonomy): domain Eukaryota; kingdom Metazoa; phylum Echinodermata; class Echinoidea; order Diadematoida; family Diadematidae; genus Diadema; species Diadema antillarum. Next base: position 1,242,848 of record NW_027271587.1, on the reverse strand, counting down.
TTGGAAGACATTGACAAACACAACAGAATGAGGATTGATCAACTGTATTTGAGACCATAGTAAACCAAAATCTCTGCATAGGAGTCATGCATGGAATGATGCAAGGATTAAAAACAGAATATAAACCAACATATGAATATAAAATGAATGCACAGTATCCCTTACAAATGCATTCATTCTTTTCAAAATGCATGCAACACTTTAAAAAGGAACTTTTTTGCCAAAACATACAGTTTTAATGTATGTATCCATTTGCCATTTTGTAATTTTTTTTTAATCTTCTTTTTTGTTTTTAGGAGAGTGAAATTAATTCGGGCAATTTGAAGGATGAAAATGACTGCAATCAAAAAAAGAAAAAGACAACACTTCACAATGTGTCACAGAATGTGCATATTGTCCATACGACCTGCTGGTCAGTATTATACAGGATTTGCAGAACACAATTTAAAGCTTTTGAGTGTGACTGCCATGCCATGGTGAGCAAAAGGTCCACTGAACAAACTGACTTGCAGTAGCCTTCTGAATGTGTCATGAAAGATAACACTCAGTTGAGTGCTCTAGCTGAAAGCACAAGATTAACAACTTTATACAGGGCACTATTTCTCGATGACCAAACGGCACTACAGTGTATATTCATTTTTCCTTTCTCTGAATGATAAAATGACAAACAAAAAGAGTGATGGACCTAGGAATACTTTGGCTTTGCATTATATGCAGATGAAGCAAGCTATGATACGTATTTGAATGAATAAATCTATCTGTATGATTATATCAAAGTATTAAAACAAATCTTTTGTTTTTTTCCTGTCTATGCTAATAATGATCAGGGAAAAATCATACAAGCATTTTGCTTTGATGCCAAGATTACCAAAACCTTGTGCTTTAATAGAGGTAAACAGCATTGATAAAAGATTTTCCCTAACCCATGCGAAAATCCCATCAATAACAGCATCACATACAAGCAATGCATGACTGAAATTTTGAACATGCAGGTCCATCTACATGCATTCTGAAACTACATGACAAGAGTAAAATGGCTTTACACGGAAAACACAATTTTGGCTCTACATGCCATGCAGATGGGTAGCATATGGCTATACATTTAGTATATCAATGAAAAACAATTTTTCATTGCAAGTGAATACATGAAACCATGAATTCTATGGATGACAAGATAAACATTTTGCATGTGCCCATACTCAGAAAATGGTAATAAGTGTATAGGTAAAGCTTCAGCTCTCCATCAAGTTTCTTCTGTAAACAACTTCCAAGAACCAAAACAAACTGCTTTACACTTCAGTTCAAATTACAAGCGAGCAATGCTTCCCTTATTACAGATGTCTAAGTCCGATGACTTTCCATTTGGCTTTCAAATAAAAGGCTCTACTTCGCTGCATGGAAAATATGTTCCAGAGGCAGGACATGAAAGTTGTGAAACAGGGTAGAATGAGCCCTCTTCTCAGTAGGACCCTACAATACATGCTACAAAACCTCATTACCTGGGTCACAGGACCATTACTTCACCCTTTTTCTTTTTTGCTTAAATTTGTGACTAAGAATCTACGTCTACTGTCTTCGTCATAAAGAAATATGTTCTTTAACAAATCAAAAAAAAAAAAAACTTTATTGATACTTGAAACTCAATAGAATTACATTTATGGCATTACAATTGTATGATGGGAAAAAAGATACCCATTGACTCCCACAAAGTGTGACATTCCATCATACACACTGCCTTTCTATGTATGTGTCCTTATTCTTCTCAAAATTTGATTCATCTGTTGCTTTTGTTTTACTACTCTCAGAGAATACAGAGCCCTCTGGGGTATGATACATTTTCTTCTAAGATACTACAGCTATCACGCTTGATACATGCTGAAAGGATGATACTCTTTTTGTGAAGCAGTTGTCTAAAAGCAAGCTGAAATATTACTTTTTGCAGCATTATATAACAATATAGAAGCTTTTGATCTACACATTCAGGATGATATAGCATCATGGTGAAAACAGGAATATTGGGATTGATTTGTGGTACATGTAATGCATGAACATAAAGCTTGTTACAATAGAACCAAAGTGAGCTAGGCGTGTGGCTGCCAGGTACCTTTGTATGGAGACGTATTTACTGGCATCTTTTGGCATATCAAGTTAGGCGTAAATGTATAATGCAAGTCTTCTCCAAATGCTACTATTTTTTTCTTTTTGATTCCTTGTTGTTGAAGTTACCCAGACTAAAACTGTTTTTTGCATGTTTGATGCCATTCAGCAAATGAATGTGGATATCAAGATCTTGTGTGAAGGTGAATGTTTCACAAAGCTGGTGAAGGTTCACCATCATATTTCTTGAGATTCTGCAATGTGTGATGTACGCTTGTAATTATGGGGGTGTGCTCAAGCGCGCTAAAGCGAACCAAAGTGAACTGAACAAAAGTGTACCATATCGAACTGTGCCAGATTTGGAGCATTTGAGCTCTCTGTTCAGAAAGTGTACCTCATTCATGAGTTATTTTTAAAGGGGGTCACACATTTCGTAGCAAGAGGGTCATTCACCTGACATGCTTGAACTACTAAACAGATGTCCCATACAAAGAGAATGAACTCTTTGCATTATTGCGTATGCGCATAATACACACATTCTTCACATGTGAACTTTTGGTACCCTTTTGGAGCACAGTACATCGGGAAGTGGTCTACTTTTGACTCGGTTCAGTACCGTACAGTACTAGTACACTCTAGGAGTGTTCGAACGCTCCTCTGATGCAGGTATGGTATGCTACAGTTCACTTTAGGAGAGCGCTTAAACGCACCCAAGATGATAGTGTGATCATCCAGGCTAGCAGCAAATGCATTAGATGTTGCAATAATGACTTTTTTGGACTTTTGTTGGACAGAGACCTGTGTTGGGCACACCATCAGAAGTCAATTTTACATTCTAGACCACATAAGTCGTGCAAACTGCAAGCTCTACTGATATTACTCTTGGGACAAAACAGATATGAAATGGTTTGCTCATTGTATACATTTGTGTATGATCACTTTTTGTGTGTGTGTGCATGTACTGTCATCGGCATTATTTACAGAATAATTGCACAGCCCTTGTCTACAGAGTATCCAGTTATTCCAAGCCAAAATGATATGCACTGTTTGCGCAGTTTGACAAATATCCTTAGTTTAAAGACACAGAGAGATGGGCCAAGAACATGGACACTTAATACCATGAATGAATATCAGAGGAATAGTAATTCATGAAAGCTTAAATGCCTCAGAGAACATTACCAAAACTTTACAGGATTTTCATGCAAAATTAATCTTGCTGTTTTTGTTGTTCATATCAAGAATTAATTTCTACTGCAAAGCACTGTTCATAAATGTTCAGAGCACATTTTGTCCTGAATTTTAGTCATATCATGCAGTACTAGTAATGCAGTCATTTCAGCAGCTAGCTGAAACCAGACAGTAAGAAAGGCAATGAGAATCCATGGAGGCATGACATGTGTTAGGCTGAGTACAGGTATGCAGGGATGAATCAAGTATGGCAGTTTCTCTAGCTACAGGAGAGATAATGAATACTATGAGGTCCCACACTGAAGGCTGACTGTAACATAAATATAATGCTTCTTTACAAAGCCCACACTTCATTGACTATTTTCTGTCAAATGAATTTGTGGAAATTTCTGAATCAACTTGATAGCATACAAAACATTTTCCAAAGTGCGCATAATTTTTGCTGCTTTCATGATCCACTTGTATAGATAGAATTTCAAACACTGTAGATCACATATATGTATCTCTTACAAAAACACCAGAGATTCACTAAATGCAAAAACAATTAGAAACTAGTCTTTGAACTTCCTGATGTCAATGGCTGAAAATATGTTGGGCTGTTTCATGAAGAAAGCCAACCTTCATTCAGCCAAAATGAATGAGTATGAATGAATTTGTCTGCAAACTGTCCAGATCTATATCTATGTACTATAAGCCAGCCTTCAGTCTAACATGTAGATCAATCATCATTCTTACCGGTCCTGTCATGTCTCTTCTCACTTTCCTCATCCGCCTCTTCCCCCTCCTGCTCCCACGACCCGTCTACTGAGGAGAAGGGGACTTCCCCACCCTTCTCCCAGTCCTTCAGCTCATACATCTGTTGTTGCTTTTTGCGGTTCATGCGCTCCTTAAAGTGAATAATGACCCCTGGAGAGCAGCCCTGCCCCCGCCGTACAACATCAGGGCTGCCAGCAGGACTGGACTCCCTAGAAGAGTCTGGGGTAACAAAGTAATAGGCCCTACGCCTGACTGAGGCCTTTGCTGCTTCACCTTCAATGTTGGCCAGGGCTTCTGCGGCTTCACTGCGTGTGGTACTGGGTGTGTGTGTGGGCGTCTGACCTGCTGCCCCCTGGGAGATGGAGTCCGTATCACTGATAGAGGAACCTCCATCGTTAATGACGTCGATGCTTCCCTTGCGACTCTCTTCATCGGTGCTTTCACTGGCATAACCATCGGCTTCTTCTGCAGGCAGAAAAACAAAATTGCATAGAAATCAAAACTTGTGTTTGGTATGGCAGGTTAACGATGATAGTGACTGCTTTATGCTTCCATGTAGTACTGAGTATGCAACCATTCATCCTCTCACTAGTTGTGGTATTGGACTGTCCATCATGAGTTATCACACAATGCCCATGTACAACTTGATTCTGTCACATAGCCCTTTTACTAATATCTAGGTGGGGTGAGAGACCATCCACAGCTGGGAGGAAAGTACACTTACATATAATGTACTTCTCAAAGGGATGATTCACGTGCTACACATAATATGTGACCGTGCACCACAAAACAAACAAAAAGTCGCACCCTTAGATTTTAAGTGAGGACTCAAAAAAGGTGAAATGGTTCAACCTAGTCAATCTTGAGTTTTTCAAATTTTCTAAAAGAGCTATCCTTCTTCTACATTATTCTTTAGTTTGGTATCAAAACATGAATGGGAAAGTGTGTTTTCAGCAATTTTTCTACAATCCTTTTTGGGGAAGAGTAGAATGATCAGGTTTGTCTTAGAGGCCGCTTTTCATATCTTGAAATCCTTTCCACACTCTTCACTTTCAAGTCTAATAACTTTTGAAAGGATGACACTACTGCTTTGAAAGTTAGCATTAATCACGGGCAAAATGTGCCAATTGAATATGCTCAATTTCAGCTTAATCTGATAATCCCTTCATTGTTGTTGCTCCAGTGGTTTACATCCTGTGTTTTGTCCCTTTCATGGCACAGCTAGCACAGCTTGGTAAAGATTAAGTGCTTGGATGAATAGACCATGTACTTCAGAGCCACTTTCCTCAGTAGCCACTTTCCTCAGTTCACACTTTTCCAGATCTAGAGTGTTTGCTTTCTTTCCGGCATTGAGGTAGGTTAGGGGAGTCTATTTGAATTGAGTTATACATCATTTTAAAGCTTAGAGTCTGCTCTTCCAGAATCTGCCCTTAACTGAAAATCCATGTCAGGTGACTTTTTGTTGGTTTTGTGGTGCAGGGTCACATATGACGTTACAGAAATTGAGATGATCTTTAATTAATTAAGCATTCAAAGATGTGTTCCCATAATTCTGTTTAACCAAAACATAAAGATCTGTGGTCTTTCAAGACAAAGCTGAGGTATTAGCTGTCAAATTTTATCACCTATGTGCCTAATTCTGATGATGTCCTCTAAAACAGAATAACCATGAAAAATTGTACAGCATCTCAATGACTCTCAGAGCTCAGTAGTTGGCTATAATGGCAGTTACACCGCCACTATGCAATTGCAACTACACACAAGCTGCAGTCACAACAGCAAAACTTCATGAAGTTCAAGCTCTCAAAGTTTTGCCAGTGTGATTGCAAACTTTGCAAAAAACTTCCTGTGAAACTTTTCACAAAATTTCCAACTCAACTAAGGAAATATGCAGAACCCCTACAAATCTTCTAAGAATTTGCGCAACTGAAACCTCATGAAATTTGTCACGTGACCAGCCGACAGACTGTTGCCGTAGTGCCTCCAAAGTACACACTTGGAGGGACGTACATGTCAAATCAATAGCCGTCAGATGGCGCACACTTTCTTCTTTGTTGCAACTGCGCACCAGCGATCCAAACTTTGAGAACTGAAACTTCGAGAAGTTTGGCTGCTAGTGTAAACAGGCAAGAAAGCTTTGCAAGGAGTTCTCGAAGATAAACTTTGAGAACTTTTGCCAATGTGACTGCGGCTACAGTCAGGTTCTATGGCGGAAAGCAGAGATGTGTCTACACTTGCCTAATGCTGACAATACGCATACCATGTATAGACAAGAAGTAACATGCATTCTGTACTCCTGTACAGAAACTTCAGTGATACCACACAGCAGGACCACACACGCACACACATCAATCTCGTCAGGGCTGACTGTAAAATGACAGCATACTGGAATGCTCATATTACTTGTCATCTACACACGTTGTACCAATGCCAGGTTGAGAGATGAATAATTGTCTGATAATCCCTTGAGTCTTCAGTAACTGAACAGAAAAGTGGTGGTAGTAATTAATGATGATGTATACACTACCAGCTTAGAATGCAGGCATTGACAAAGAAACAAATAAAAAAAGGATAAACTCTGAGCAAAAAAAGACTTACTGACTACAGTATGGTCGTGGTGCTTTCGCCTATGGAAGAGAGAGAAACTGATTCGCAAACGACTACTCATTCTGACCAGTCAAAACAGCAGTACTGACTCCAGTGATATTCAAACTAGAATATATTCTCCTATGTCATGAAGGCCAGCATTCACACTTCCCCTATCCATACTCTTTACCTACCAGCATTCCAAATAGGTGAAGTGAATACGCACCAGGAACTAGTGGGTGTATGGAGTCAAATCCCTCCCTCCCTTCAAAGAGATGGCCCTAGTTGGCACATACATGTATTTGTGGTGCCTGCAAATATGATTCAGCCATTAGCTAATCTAAAACTATAAACTAAAACAAAAAAAAAAAAAAAAACATTTATCTAAAACTTATGTGGAATAATCTACAATGTGTACTGTTTGAAAATTAATCAAAAGTATTCAGACCAACCAGCATTGACAATAGAGGTTCCTCTTTCTTTTCATCTTTACTTCCCTTTTCTCTCTTGTTTGTTTTGTCAAGCCATTTTTATTACTTGGTAGTTAATTCATTTTTGTGCCACACGTATTTATCTATGCAGCAGCAATTCCATTGAACATTCAACGCTTCCCCCATTCCCTATCATTTCTGTTCTTTGTTCTTGCACTGAATACACTTCCATGAGGTTTAAACGAAAAGAAATTGGATTCAATTTATTTCAATTTCATTCCATCTGCCATATAACATGATAACTTAGCTACTTAATGTCATTTACCGTGGTATTCTATTTGAGGTGAAAGTGTTCACATATACTGTACATGTAAGAAAAATAAGTAATTAAGGCAACAGCAATTGACTTGACAAGTTAAAGATCAATACAGGTCAGGTTTGCTCTTTATTTTTATTTACTTATTTTTTGGAGAGGGTCTCTTCTGAAATGAATCATTTATTTCAATTCTGCCTCATTACCTACTGTTACAGCACTGATTATTACTGGTATAGGATGAATATCCATTATATCACAAGCCACTGCTATTAATGCTGCATTTCACTGCAAGGAAGGCTACCTCATATGTGTACTGAGTGAAAAAAATGCAGTTGCCATTGTTTGTACATGCTCCCCCTTTGAAAGCGCTAAGCTGTCCTACATACTTGTATACATAGCATATCACATTACACTCATTTAAATTCAGCTGGCACTAAACATCCTTAGTTTGGCCAGCACCAGTGACACAAATTTGATATTATATCTGACCTTACTACAGTTTGTGTGGTTCCAGTATCGAGTTTCAACGAGCCACTAGCACAAAAACAAGTCATGTCATCATAAACATGCCATCTGAGGTGCTGAGTAGTGACTCTGACACATCATGACACATATCACACTGAAAGCTGTCACCAAACATAAACTGGATATGTTTCTTGGTAAGTTTGTGGTTTCACTGCGTCTTTCCGGATGAGTGAGGAAATATTACTACAGTTTTCCACTGAAAATGGAGCCAGATCAAGATGGTTGTAATGAAATGATCTATGAGTCTAAATTCAAGTGCAGTCTCAAGCATAAACCAGAAGATATCAAAGTGGCATTTCTTCCACAATGGAATGAAAGGAGATACCCTATGACAAGCATTAAAGTAACATGCAGAAAAAAAAATGATGATTTCCAAACCAAATTCCATCAAAATGCGGAGTGTGCAACAGTTAACATATTACCATTCTTGTCCTCTCCTGTACAAACAAACGCAAGAATTGGTAATTTTCTTTGTTTGTTCAGAAAAAAAAAAATCTCAAGCAAAATTCTTTATTTGGCTTGAACAGGTGCTTCATTAACTTCACAAAAATTAAAAACTCAGGATCCATCTACACAAAATTGATTTGAGTCCTGTAAAGAACACCATTCCCACAAGAGTTTTGTAGAGTTCTTGCCTAACTCTGCTTGTGAGTACCAAACAGCCACAGTATAATCATATCAGTCATGTCAAAAGGTCATCATCACTGGAAATCATAAATATATGATCTCACGTAAGTCACTTTTTCCAAATTAGCACCTCATAATTGCTTTAATTAGAATATGTATGAATTCCTTAATTTTAGTTTATACCATTTCCTCAGTGATAAGCTAGACAAGAAGTAGACAGAGGTTAATACAAGCAATGGACTTAATGTCATTCATTATCTCATTGACTGCTGTTGAAACTGATCTGCTCAGATTTATGGGAGCAGATCATGAGGTTGAGATGGAACAGGTTTCTGTGTTACGGCCATCCCATTCCCGAAGTCTGTTGGATAAAGTATGGGATCAGACATGTACACAGTGCTCTATTCTCTGCCTGTCCTGTCTAGTGCAGATGCAATATTTGATGGCAATCTTCACCTTTATATCAGTACAGTCAATTACTGTCAGCTCACAGAACAGACCAACTGAATTTAGTCAAGCACTCTGTTTCCTTCCTACCACTGTGTTAGTCAAGGGAAGTTTGGATATCTGCTTCTCCGACAGATTGATCCTTTTCATCTGTTATTGACATTTCTGAAGAGTAGATACACACTCTATATTCCTGCGCAGTTTCTAGACACATGTGAGCATGTGAAAATGAAAAGGGAATTAAAAATTATGAAAATTCTTCTCTCCCAGCTACTTAATCTGACCTGAGTACATACCACAGGACACAAAAGATAAAAAAAATTTATCCAACATACAAAAATGTCCATATGAATATAATGTTGCAGTCAGAGTTTAAACATTCAAAACAGTCTTTTATCCTGAACAACAGCTGCAGGATAAAACATGAAGGACATGGCTGACTTAAAAAATACACAAACTTTCAATGATGGTGGAATCAAGAGACAGATGACAACATAAGAAAGAGGAACTTTGTCTTACTGAGAGCATCAGAGCCCAATCTCCTGATGACTGCATCTGTGATGAGGGTGGACTGCCTGACGCTAACATCATTGCGGAGCATGATGGTTGCTAACTGCAGCTTCTCCATCCAGTGACGCATGTTCCTCTCATCACTGCCAGCCAGAAAGATGTCCTTAGTTCCTTCATGGGTCACCTTGAAGGCACTGTAGTGGGCAATCAGAGAAGAGAGCGAACACCATACCCTGTTATATCACAACAAGCATTTAAATTTACTTTCACATTTCCATGGCTTTTTTTTTATTATCCTCTCTTCCAGACACCTCCTTTATGTCTTTCTTTTCCTCTAACAGCCTTTAATAATGTATCGTTTTCATCTATCTATAGTTTCACTATTATACAACTTTGCAAATCCTGGTTGCAATTCTTACCACTGTCATAATTTCTTTCACTATCACAAGGATTGTTATTACAGTCACAACCACTTAACTGAGACAACTCAAGAGTATGATCTTTACCTCATTAAAAGAGATCAGAAATTGATGAACTTAAATACAACATGAAGTTCAATACATTCGTTCACAAACCACGTGCTAACTTTGAAATACTTGACTCTCATTAACAAGTTCAGACAGCAGACGCAGGTGTGCATCCATCAATGATTTGTTGTTTATTTCGGTAGCAGATGTTGCAATGATAGACAAGAATTGACCTTCAAAATCGGAGTAACTTATATACAGCCAGTACTTGTACAATATAAGCACTGCACTAGCTTTTTTGAGAACAAGCTGTTACGTGCGCAGCTGAAGGAGGGGCTAGTCTGGAATCAGGGTGCCAGTGGATTATAATGTGATGCATTCCGTGGTGACACATCCTAAACTTCAGTTGAGTACCTGTATTCCTTCATCCATTTGTTTTTTATGACTGGTAAAGGCTGTTTGTTTGTTTGTTTTACCTTTGGCTAAATTTTGTCATACAATTTCTTCCTTCAGTAAGCTGAATTTTGTTCACAGTTTCTATTCATACAAATGTCTGGTGAAAGTTTGCCCAGTTAAACCAATGCCTCAGTCACATTAAGCAGTAAAACCAATGTGCCTTACAGTGACATTTCATTGGTGCTTCAAAGCAGCGTTCCTGTTTATTCAAGTTACAATTAAATGGTGGCAACTGTAATATGATCAGCAATGACATCAAAATGATCATAGTAAAATTTATTGCTGTTTTATAATTCTCGTATCATCCTGATGATCACTGTCATCACTACTATCACAATGTTCATTATATGACTATTACTAACATCATACAATGAATCACAGACCCCCAGTCACTGTGTGGCACTCTTATTCTGCCAGTCATTTCCACTCTAAATACACTGTACTAACTGTACTTGCTTGTGGCTTCGTTACACAGGAAACCAATCCAGGTGGATCATATGTTTTTACAACCCTGCCACACATGAACAGTGAATCCGCTTCCTGATTGCTGTCAGACTTCCTGTGGCCATGCACTTGTTAAAGTGGATTTCATAAACTAACTTGCAGGTATAGCCCAACTGAATAGGGATACATTTACACCGATAACATTCCAATTATCTTTTAAAGGTAGCAATACTGCACGAAAGCAACACTAGATTATGAAGACACTTCACCTGTTTCTTACAAGGACGTAGTATACCAGGTTCCCGCACCGTCAACTCACGTAAGGGAACCTGGAGTACCAGGTTCCCAAAATATAGACAAGAGTGTCTGCACTCGTGGCCTAAATTCATATATTGTACATGTACTATGCTGATCCAATGAATTACTTTGAGCAAGTGATTAGTGTTCTTCTATCAATATTTGTTCTTTTTCTGTATGAAAATCATGTAAATTCTTGTCTAATTTACCCTATCAAACTTTCAAAATGTTTTGCTATAGAACTCGCATGAGGACGTACGTAGCAATGAGGGCTGAACTCACTAGATTTTAATTTTGGCTGACCTCACTCAGGTGCCCTTATAGTGTATAACAAACAAGTTTGGAGCCCAGCACACACTGTTCATATCTCACGTCTGATCGATACTTCGCATTGTTCAATGGCACATGCAGTTGGCAGTGGAAAGGGGATAAATGTAACACTTGACTGCTTTCTCACAGGCAGATTACCAATCTGTCCATTCTTTGTCAACTGCAACAACAACAAAAAAATAATAATAAATCTTGTCTGGGGGCACTGAAGGTTCTCAACAATTGTAGAAGGAATGGGTTATTGGAATGCAATTACCATATGAATTCAGGAAAACATGAAACTACCTTCAGCAATAAAAAACTGAGGGAAAGTTCTTGATCACCTTACACTTTCATAATCATGAGTCAGCCTGATCTAAATTGGGCAAATGTTATTCCAGAGATCAAAGTTATTTATCTCATGAAAGTTGAGCTCTTAAGATAGCATAAAATAAATCTATTCAAAAAAAAATGGCTAAGATTTTAACACACAAAATACATATTTTTTAAAATGCTTCAAAATTATAAGATTGAATTAATAAATCTTCAGGGCAAAAGTAAAAGAATCAAAGTCGTTAAATGATTGAATAGCATAGCTTTTTTATTTGACAAGGATTTTTCAAACACCCTGTAATTATGTAAAATACTGCTACATGTATTTGTCATTTTTTTTAAAGGTTCCACTCAGTGGCTGTTAAGGTATGAGGCCTTGGTTTGTTTCTCCTTATTTCTATCATCTTTCACCTGCAGAAGGTCATTGACCTCAAATAGAATGGACTTTGAAATTGTCAGTAGTTATGAAATTTTCTCTGCATTGATAATTCATTGCCGTTGACAAATCTAGGAGAGTCCATCAGCAGATGTATACATGTTTTGAGGCACAGACACGAATATACTATTCTTTTCAGAAGATTTTCTTAGCATTCTTTGCATAAAAACAATAAATGATATGACATACAATAAATTGACTGATGTGCCATGATTTTTCACAAAATATTCCAAGCTACAAACCTCTTCACAGCTATTTTCTTGGGCTTTATACATCCTTTTAAAATAATCATTTGCCAATGAAATGAAAGGAAAGCTAACTTGTTAAAACCAAATAGACCACCAGAGGCAAAGGAGATTTGATTGCTGCTTGTGGTGGAAATTGAACTGAGTAGATGGAGAGAAGGGAGTTTTGCGGACTTACTGGGACTTGTTGCACTCAGGTGCAGCTTTAATCTGGAAACCTGGAAGACAGATGACTCCTTTGGCTTTCTCTGCCTACATCAAAAATGAAATAGAAACAGCACATTGGGTCATTAACAGCACTAATTATCTCCATGGACAATTAGAATGTAACTTGAAAGTGCTGATCCCCAAGTGAGAGACCACAATTACAGCACAAACATGTTTTGCCTAATTCATACAGCCATAAGTCGTAAGCCATAAGTATTAGTATAGATATCTGATTACAAATCAGCAGTATGAATGGGGTACAGACAAGATTTCTGCCTATATAAGGACGGCACATTGTATCCTGACTACTGTAGTCCTGTATTGACAAAAAATAGTTCAGTTTCTCCAACATCAGCTCAGCTCATGGAGATGAGCCACTTGTGCAATAACAGGTTGCATGTCTTCACTATGAGCGCTATGTAGCGCTTAGTATAGGGGAGTGTGGCTTGATGAAGGAACAGGAAGGAAAGTAACAATGATTTGTGTCCAAAATTATGTTTTAAAGGTCTACCTATACACACACATGCACATACATTCACACACATACACACAAGGAAAACAGATCATCATTCAGCAGAGTTGTGATTGGTGCCTCAAAACCATGATATGATTGAATTATGCTATAAGATGTGTAACTTTTGATTGGAGTTCAGGTACATAAAGACATAAACAGCATGATTGGAGCAAAATGGGATTGGATTTAGGATTGTAAATTTGTTTGGTCCCACATGTATTAATGACACAACTCCACCTACCTTTTGATCCTTGAAGTAATAGAGGACAAATTCCTTGAGGACAAACCACATCTTGGTCCACTTGTGTCTCATGGCCTTATCAGTCTTCTTGAAGAGGAAGCCCTGGCACTCCCCTGGACCAATGTCCACACAGGACACTCCACGATGGACCTTCATCTTAGCCTTCTTGTGCCGCCTTATAACCTGAGTGTCCGAGTGAGAGAAAGGCAGTTGACTAATGTTGCATTTATTCTCAACTTCATTTTCCCTGTACAAATTTATCACAAGATCAGACATTTGAAGCTAATGAATATATGCTCCATACTCATTTTCTTCAGCGTGTTCTTTTGAATCACAAAAAGTTCAGCTGTACATGTTTACTGGTATAAAAGCACAGTGAGGATGCAGAACATTTTTCGGGGTGGGGGTGGGGGTATCAAGGTCATTAATTTTTGTTTTTCCTTGATATTTTATTGATTTCATTCAAATCATTCCGAAATCAACCCATTCTGGGTGTAACATGAACATAAATGGTACAAATGCAATTCAAAACACAAACAAATCCATTTGTCAATTTATACTGCAAATCATCTCTCTTCACCATAAACTCCATTATAAATCAACCCTACTGACAATTTTTTCACAAGAACATATTGACATTTACCAAAAATATCCTTTGAATATACTGAATCATGTAACTCACACTTGCAAGGACATATACCAAAAAAGACACACAAAAAAAATGTTATACAAATCTAGAATGAAATCATTCATTAAAAAACCCCAACCAAACCTTCCCCTACCAACCAAACAAAACTACATCTCTATATTATTATCAAAGTCTACCAATATCTTTCATACAATTTATAACTATCCTTCTTCAACTCAAATCCCCATCCCCACCAACCCCCAATTCACCCCACCCACAACCACAGCCACCAACCCACATACACACCAAACACAACACATATACACACCTACACTCCCCCCCCCCCCACACACACACCCGAAACGATACCACCTTCCTTCCTAATGAAACGACTTCCAAATGTTGGAATAATAATGATAATAATGATAATAATAATAATAATAATAATAATAATAATAATAACAATAATAATAATACCTCCCACACACACACCCACACACACACACACACACACACACACACATAAACCCGCTTAGACGGGTGGGTGTTGTGATTTTTTTTTTCATGTTTTTTTTTTTTCTTCTTCTTCTTCTTTTTTTTTTTTTTTTTTTTTGGGGGGGGGGGGGGAGGGAAAGAGCCAAGTATGTGGGATGGGGCTGCAGCCCCCAGCCTCGCCCCCCCCTCCCCCACGGTTCTGCGGCCCTTCTCTCAGATACATGTACTAACACACAAACATCAATACTCAAGCCATAGCATTCTCTGCTTACCCCTACTTGTGACCTTAAAACAACCAGCTTACATGTCAAGGAATAAACACGTATTGTACATCTCAATTTCATGCTAATGAGATGCAATAAATATTGAGAGCAGTAAATCCATGGGTCTTGCTCACTTTCTACAAGCCTAACTACAGTACACTCCCGTTTTAATGAACATGGTTATAATCAATTCCGCTTATAACAAAGTAAACAAGGAAAAGTAGAAATTACGCGGTGCGTAAAATATGTCCCCGCCGGAAGTAGCATTTAGTAGCAAAATGTACAATATCGGTAAAAAATCAAGGTCAAAGGTCAAAGGTCAAAATTCTGTGTAGAAGTTTTGAAGCCCTCACCTAGTGCCATCACAAAAAGCAAACGGAATCGAAATCGGGTTAGAAATGGCAAAGGAGGAGCATTTTGTAGCCAATGTACAACATAGGTCAAAAATCAAGGTCAAAGGTCAAAGAAGTCAAGGGTCAAAATTCTGTGTAGAAGTTTTGAAGCCCTCACCTAGACTGTAGTGCCATCACATAAAGCAAATGGAAATGAAATTGGGTTAGAAATGGCAAAGGAGTGTTTACTTAGCATTTTGTAGCAAAATGTACAATGCAGGTCAAAAATCAAGGTCAATGGTCAAAGAAGTCAAAGGTCAAAATTCTGTGTAGCAGTTTTGAAGCCCTCACCTAGTGCCTTCACATGAAGCAAACGGAATCGAAATCGGGTTAGAAATGGCGAAGGAGTAGCATTTTGTAGCCAATGTACAATAAAGGTCAAAAATCAAGGTCAAAGGTCAAAGAAGTCAAAGGTCAAAATTCTGTGTAGAAGTTTTGAAGCCCTCACCTAGTGCCATCACATAAAGCAAACGGAATCGAAATCGGGTTAGAAATGGCGAAGGAGTAGCATTTTGAAGCAAAATGTACAATATAGGTCAAAGGTCAAGGTCAAAGGTCACAACTGAAATTCTGTGTAGAAGTTTCAAAGCTCCCATGTAGTGCTATCATATAAAGCAAACAGAATCAAAATTGGCTTATAAATGACAGAGAAGTAGCAAATTGAACATTTTGATCACACACGGACGCACAGACAGACAGACAGACGGACGGACGGACAGACAGACACACGGACACACACACGTACGGAGCCCGTTTCATAGTCCCCTGCTCGAACTCGTTCGGCGGGGACAAAAAATTCAGATCGCAGCATTATCCGCTCTGTGTTTTTTTATTGCTTATAATTGTTCGGTTGTAAAGAAATTTTGATACAACAAAAGAAAACTGCCGGTCCCGAGGACTTTGTTATAACGGCAGTCCACTGTAATATTCAATGTTAAGGAACCAAATTTTGCCCAGCCTCTTGCACCTAGAGGGCAGCCTAGTATCAGAGCGTACCTGATTGTGATTGTTACGAGATTTTTTATAATCAATTATCGTTGATTTACAATTTAGGTCCACAGCAATATCCACCAATTTTCAGCATTAGAGTGAATCGCATGCAGCATGTTGGAAAATATGATTGCTAGGACACAATCAATCATCACATAATGTTCTACCTAACCACTACTGAATGGTATGGCAATTCAGAAATAAAACGGTATGCATACAATTGAGATTATTTTATACTTTTTATCTCAGAATACTCCAAAACAACATATTATCGTGGGCAAATAGCATTAGTAAAACAACTTTTTTTGTAGACCCTTTCAATGTATTCCAAGCAAATTCCAGATGGTGGAAAATGAACTTTGAGCCCTTCTGAGAACCATGTTTTGGCTGTAAGTCATAGTACGATTGGTTTTAGAAAATATATTAATGTGGGTCTATCTGTATAGTATGCAAAGTTTTAGATATCATATCAATGCGGGTCTATCTGTATAATACGCAAAGCTTTTGGGTCTATCTGTGTAGTACGCAAAGTTTTAGATATTGTATCAATGCGGATCTATCTGTATAATACGCAAAATTTTAGATAATATATCAATGAGGACCTATCTGTAATGTGCCATCAACTGACCAGACTACACTGTGTTCTATCCTATGTACATATTTGATAAGGAAGTTACATTGTGTATACCTGGTATATCCTCGAAGAAGGGAGATATAGACACACTAACAAAGAGAAAGTACAATGTTTAGTAGAATTGTCTCACAGCACTTTCCTATAGAGAGTGTTGAGTAAACACTGAATAACAAACACTCACCCCATCCGTGGAGTCAAGGCTTGTTGTTGTTGAGATGCTGGAGACATTGGATGGATGTTTTGTAAGCGTCACAATGGGTGTTGGTCTGTCCAAATCAGACATAATTATAGACATGATACGATGGTCTCTGATAGCAAACGGTCTTGAATGCATCCATTCCACACACAAAGCAACCTGTTCTCACACACTTTACTCTTTGATACTTGCCTGCTAAATAAAATATAACCAACAATTAATCACTATTTGTGTCACTTTGGTTTCGGATCCTATGGCATTACCTCATAAACCATCATTCCACCATCCATCCGCAATACCTGTTGATATTGATTGCTTGGACACTAACATATACTTTGATGAAAACTCATATAAAAAAGAAAAATTTATTGCTTTGGCTATTAATTCTCATTTAAAGGGCAGCAGTGAGTTCTGGATTTGAAAGGGTGAAAAATGTTTCATGAAGGTTGATATCACAACTCATATGTACAGGGTTCCATGGCTTTCAGTTGACAGTCACAACTTTGCATTTGTTAAACAAAGTGCATCTGTAGTCTTTGGGTTTGGAAGACATTTTACAAAGAGGGCTACTACTCAGATGACTCAAAAAATTAGAAATGAAGACAAACATTGATGAAATGCATCATTGTCATGTAAGTTTTTGCAATTTCATGAAGTAACCACTGCCCTTGGTTTCACTTGACACACAATGTAATCTATACATGTCAGCATGATGCTAGTGGTGCCTTAGACGGCGTGAAAGACTATTAGTAAATAATATACTGATTTGGGAACAATCCATGATCTGCCTTGGTTAGCATCATATCACTAGAATATCTATCTTCTTCAACAAATTCTCAGCAACCCAAACGATCAGTAATGATCATATTGTCTAAATGAAATGTGGACGTACTGAGAGATGCATGACTGGGATAAGCAAATGAGTCCACTGTTCATTGTTTTCAGAACAATGTAAGCCTTGTATTTACAATGTACAGACATGGAGGGCATTAATCCAGTCTCTTCACTAAGCACTTTACACTCTATCACACAGTGAACTATGCATATCAAGGAAATCTCAAATGAAAACAAATGAGAAATGGGGAAACGATAGTCTTACTTGTCCACTTCATCAAGACTGATGTGCACAAAGCCATCTGCATCGTCAGTGGAGATATCTTCCACCACATCCAAGAGGTAGCCCAGCTCCTTGGGAATCTGGTTGCCTTCATTGTTATTTTTGTTCCCTGCATCCTCACAACCATCTTGCACTGCAGTCTCAGCTTCAGCAGCTTCACTCCTTGACTCTTCCTCTTTCAAGGTAGACACCAGAGGCCCATCGACCACATCTTCTTTGTTACCATGGTGATTATCCTCATGTGTCCTCTTCTCTGCATCCTCCACCTTTGACTCTGTATCCATGTTGAAACTGACTTTGCTCTTAGTTGTCCCTTTTCTAATGATTGATGGGGGCGGTCCATCTGAGGCACCTTGGACACCCCCTACACTGTCTTCTTCTGTCCTTGAAGCAGGTGACGATTCCTCCAATCCAGGAGTGACTGGTATTGGCTCTGTGTCCCAGATATTGCCATTGATTGTCTTAGAGGTTGGAAACTTCATGTTGGCTGGAAGAGGCTTGATTTTCTGCGGTGCTCCATTCTTCATTCCAAGTGATTTGTCTAGCTCTGATGAAAGATCAAGATGGCAGGTTTGAAGAGAGTCAAATTTTGCTCGAGTGCTTGTTGCGAAAAGGGAATACTAAATCATAGATATGCTCTGTAACTGGATAAGGAAGGAGAAAATGTGAGGCTTAGTCTCTTCTGTAAACAGAACTAGATATCATCTGCTCAGTTTCCATTAATCAGGTTTATTGAACACTACTTCCTGGTCAGCACCAAGGCCTTGTAACATATATTGTGTATTCCATGAATAAATTCATGTTCCCAAGAATTTATATGAAGCAAAGAAGATATTCACCAAAATTTTAAAGTAAGTTTACACACCTACAAGTTTTAGATTCAAACTTTTTGATTCCTGGCTATGTTGTCACATTGCCCTTTCACTAACATCTGCAAATACAATTATTCCTCTCACAGTTCCAGTTTGCTATACAAAAAGTTTGCCCCAAACATCTGATCGAACGCATTCATACCCATCAAGTATTGGGATTGAATATTTCTGATACACTAGTTACTGATTGAGGTTTTTGTATGCTGTATGAAAATGATATCGTATAAAAAAACAACAAACAAAACAAAACCAATAAATCACAACTAGAGAAAAGTTTCCTGTTCAGACTTCCTGATCAACCGCACTAAAGCCAGATGCTTCCAATAAGAAGAAAAAAAACCAAACAAACTTACAAACTGAACCTCTCTTTTTCATACTCACATGTCTAGTGGCTCACGAAATGGACGCTTAAAGGGATGGTATAGTTTTGGTTGAAACCTAACCTAACTAAATTTTTTGATGAGATAATGAAAAGCCACTTATGAAATGTGAAAGAGTATGTAATTCAAAGAAAATTTAATGCTTATTTGATGAAAATTGGTTTTGAAATGGCTGAGAAACCCAAAACAGAGCAATTCTAATAAAAGGTGGGACCCACCTTTTATTATGCTCACTTTGTATTACTTCTTTTCTTTTTTCTTTTTCTTTTTTGATGTCTCAGCCATTCCAAAACCGATTTCCATCAAATAAACTTTGAATTCCTGTTAGGTTGGTATACTCTATACTATTTTACAAGTGGTTTCTTGGTACCTCGCAAAAACCTAAAAGCCCAATCCTCATCTCTACCAATACTATACCATCCCTTTAACAAAGAAGGGACAGAGTAGAAAAGCCAGTTATTTGAGAGTAATCAATCTTGAATAATTTTCTTCATGAAGGTAGTTTGAATCTAAACCATGGCTTATGCACATTTCTTCTGCATAGATATGATTGGCATATTGTGTATGCCAACAGACGATGTCCAGTAACAAGCGCGAGTTCATGTCAAAGGTACACCGATTTCACGCTTATTTTAGATCATGGTCTAAGTTTAAACCACCTTCATGAATTCAGACCTATATGTCTATTTCGTTCATATCACCTCCTATCACAGTCACAATTATTGTTTGTAATCCCACTCCATGATGCAGTAACAATAAATGCATTCTACAAATTATTTGATGGTATCATCAAATTCCTTCATGGCTTGGCATATATTCATCCTGTGAAAAAAACAACAACAACAACAACAACAACAACAAAAACAAAAACAAAAACAAAAAACACCAACCTTTACTGATTTCATCTAGGCTGGATGGCAGGGAGCGAGGGCGCCCTTGCCTTGAGAGTCCTCTTCTTCTTGAAAGTGCCATACCAGGCACCATAGTAGGGCGTCTGCCCTGTGGAAATCCCCTTGGTGTGGGGAAGTGGATGTCAATCAGAGGCGAGTCCAGTGGAGACTCCGGTAGCTCTGAGGGTGTGTCTGGGGGTCTGGGAGACAAACAGCAAACACCGTGATAACATATGAATACAAGTGGATAAGAACACTGCTGCTAGTGTGTGTGTCACTACAAATCTAATATGAGAATGAGCAAACAAATCCCAACAACACTAACATAAACTACACAATATGCCTCTCAAATCTTTTTTTAAATGTAATATAAGACTTAATCTTTGAAAGTAAATTTAAATTGTAATACTTTCATGAGTTTGCTGTGAGAAGCAAAAAAAAAAAAAAAATGATTGAGCAGAGAAGCAAGTATTCAGCACTGGCTGCAGCAAGTTAAGACTACAAAAAGCTGCACAAAACATGCAGCCGCTAACAAGGGGGAAAAAAAGGCTCATGAAAAGTTTGCATTTACATGAGGTGCAGAGAAAAGGTGTACAAATCTCTTCCAGCAACCACTTTTCCTTGACTGCACCTTTTTCTTTTCCCCCAGACACCCTCAACTATTGATGAATTCTTTTACAATGCCATTATAGTTAGACTGGTTTACTTATAATTTTGACAATGTTTTGTAAATGCTTTTAAAACATTTGCAGCAAAAAAAGGACTACCATTCACAAAGACCCTGCACACCTACACATGGAAATAGCCCTCTCAATGACTCTTACTGCCTACCACAAGAAAACTGATTAGCACAGTGCACTTTTTAGGGACCGTTTTCTCATGTAGCATGACTAATACCAGTACCATTCATGTCAAATGAGCAACCAAGCAAATAAGTCCAATTGCAGATGAAGAAATTTGGGAGTAAACACCATAGTAGCAAGTCTAATTTTTTGAGAATTGGGACTTCTCGCCTGCGGTTACATTTGCCATAATTGAGTACAGTAATGAATGGAAAAATGTTTTTTTGCACATCACATTCCTGTGGGGATCACAGTTGATATTTTCATATGTTGTTAAATTCGTGAATGCAACCAGACTCATGAAATTCATGAAAATTAAGATCTAAAGAAAATGAATGATGTACATAGTAGTACACACAAATTTGACTTAACCTGCAGTCTGGATTGATCTGTGCATTAAAGATTACTCAGAATCTTGCATCATGAATAGTCCATGTGGTATATTACTTTGTTTCTTATCACAGTCAAAGAGTGGAATTCTCTTTGTGGGTGGGTGTAACTAAACTCACCTTTCTCCTTCCTCCTCCCCTTCCTGCTTCTCTGACTCTCTGTTTGGTAGATACAAGTCGTCCCGGACGGCCACTCGCATTCGCCGCTTGTCACCTGATGGGCGTCGGTATGGCAACGAACTGAGGCCAATGTGGGGGTGGAGGAATGGGTTCTGTTTGGGCCTCTGGATCTGACCGGGCTGGCTGAGGTGCTTGGGGCGTTTCTTCAGGGTGAGTGTGATGTCACAATGGTTGGACCTCAGGGCATCGATTAGGTGATTGTGTTGCCAGCCAACCTGAGAAGTTCATGTAAATTATAGTATGTCACTCCAACAAGGTCACACTGTAGCTATGGTTAATGACAGAGACCTGGAAACTTGAAATGACTTGTTTTAAACTAGCTCATACTGGAATGACTACTGCTAGCACAAGAGCAAACTTTAAAAAGAAAGGTCACATATTAATTCACTGAAGATAACATGGGTAGCGGTAGTAGAAAGAATATCACAGTGAAAAACAGGCACAACAAATGATCCCAAATATCACATGCTGGTTCCTGAAAGAAAGATTACAAATATTATGAAGCAATCATAGGATTTGTCCACTTTGCAACACACAAAATATAAACAGCTTAAACCTTAATACACTGTATGAAAGTAGATCTTGTGTTGTTGTTGATTAGCTAGTGTTGTGATTGACACACCAAATAAATTCTTCCTTTTGACCTTAGTACACAACAAAATGGCTCTCCAGTGCTATTGACAGTTTGCTTTTATACAAACATTGTAACAACAAAGGAACCAATGGTTGTCACAATGGTTACAAACTTACCACTGTCTGGTAATCAACCTGCAGAATCTCATCCCCAATGTGAACTTTATCAGTAGCACCAGCAGCACTCTATGATCCAAAAAGAACAAATGCAATTTTCAATATCAGTTGGGTGTCAGTAATTGCCCTCTTACCATGCATTAAGTAAAAGAAATCGGAATGTTGCACAAATGGAAAAAATGAAATCTTCAAAGAGAGTGTGATATGTTCATAAGACACAATATAGGGTCTACATAGTATTCAACCCTTACTTGACATATAGATGCACTGGTGATACTTTTACCACACTCTGTTCAACAAAGGCTTACCTGCATTTTTACAAAGTTTAATACAGAATACAACTTAAGATGTTCCTGGCACTAAGACTGCACAAATTGACTGGAGGAGCATGTAAAGAAAGATTACAGATGTATGTAACAGGCAACTGTGTAACTCTTAGTAATGAATTTACTACAAATGCAGCAGCAACCAAACTAATATTTTACCTATTAACCATATTGTTATGATGACATCTGACTTTGCTGCTCGAGCTAGTTTTCTTACATACATTGTAGACAGAGTGAGGCAGGGCATGGTACTCCACAACTCCTCTACCCAAAGCTATTGACATTTGGTTTTGCTGCTGCTGCCTCTAAAATGACGGATGTGAGGTGGGGGAGAGGGGAGAATATCAATTTTTAAAAAAAATCAAAACAAACACAACCTAGTAATGGTTCTAGACTGTAAACCTTTTCCTATTGCAAACTTTGATCTGTTTATCACCATGCAGATGGAAACTCAATGTAAAGTCGATCTGTACACTCTAACACATACATGTTGTAGGTTCAATTATATGCCAACTTTTTGTGAGAGAAACCAAATGAACTGACCTTCACACCAAGGTGGTTGCAAAGGCAAGTTTGTTTGTAATTTGATCTTTTGCTCAAGTCACATGAGTAGTGTGTTTGTAATAAACAGACTGCAGACTGGTGTGTGTATGCAGGTCATCTGTATCTACAGGCTTTGTAAAATGTAACACACTTGCTAAGAAAATTGTTACTTTGTGCTTCAAGTGCAAGTCCCCACCATATCCAAATTGATTTTAATGAAAAGAGTAAATTCAGACAAGTGGAATGGTAGCAGTTTTGTCAAACTCAGATCTCAAGTAAGAAAGGTTAAATCTCCAACATTTTTGCAAGTTAGTAATATAAGTTGTTACTATATAGTATGGTACTCAAAAATTAAAATTAAAATTGATGTCATAATCTCACAAGTCTCCCATTTAACTGTATACAAATCTTTACTGAATTTCCTTTTGTCTTGAAATCAATAAGTAGTAAATGTTCTTGAAATTGAGAATTATCCCGAGTAGGAAGTATCCTTTGCATCAAATTGTTGTAGTCATGAAACAACAATGATGCTTTCAGAAGAAAAGTGTTGGTAGTTCCCAAACCATGGCCCAAAACGTCAGGTCCAAATGTTTTGTGTACAAACCATAGATGGGAGAGTTGTGAGGTGACATCTCTTCAATCTATATGTATTCAGGGTACACATGTGGCACATTTCACAACTTTCTTTAATATTTTATGTTTGATTTTGATGAAACTTCTATCATTTTGTTTGTGTAATTTTGCTCTGCTATGAAAAGTCAATAAAGGAAGTATGAAATATGTATTGCCTTTTGTTATTTACACTTGGGGGGGGGGGATAGGAGGGGATTCACAGATTATATAGCGTGTGATGCAACGTGAGGATTATTTCTATGATGTAGGCCTATAGTACTCTTTGTTTATTTCTGTCTGCCTTGGACACTATTTTCAGGTGCTAGAGACATAAATAAAGCTTGGTTTGACTTGATGAACTCTTCTCTAAGATGAGTCAGTGTCAGCCATTCAACTTGTTCCCGATACCATGGAAACCTGTGTGGCAACCTCACAAATGGGTTTGTTGTTGTCCTTTGCAAAGTGATCCTCATTTATACTCCTGTTTGGTTTATTGCCAATATGACTGCCTTGCAACTTAATAGTTTCTTGGTACAGAATCAAGCTGTGGTATTTTTCATAATCAGCCCTTATATCTACTGGCCAAAATTCTGCAGAGTTTGCCTGAAAAGTAATTAGAGATCCTGTTGATAAATTCTTCCAAATACATGGAACCCAGAGAAGGTGAGAAATTAGGAAGTGAGTTTATCTGAAATTATCCAAAGTTGTATAATAGAATCTGACTGATAAATATTTCAACAAAGTCTTACACAAGGCACATCCAATATTTTGTATGCATCAATTGACTTAATGCATGTTTCCTTGGGAATATATTTGGGAA
Source organism: Diadema antillarum (assembly GCF_040938485.1). Taxonomy (NCBI): domain Eukaryota; kingdom Metazoa; phylum Echinodermata; class Echinoidea; order Diadematoida; family Diadematidae; genus Diadema; species Diadema antillarum. The sequence continues at coordinate 1,218,097 of NW_027271587.1, read as the reverse complement.
AAGATTGAAACGACACCTTAGATAAATTCCTAAAAGATATGTTTAGGAAAAATCTGAGCACAAAAATCTGAATTTGCACAAAGTGTACATCCAAATATGTACATACAGTACAGCTGCATGCACTCTTGACTATTCAAAAATTTGCACGAAGTCACAATTAAATCAATTTCACATTTACTTCCTTGGAAAGATAACTGAACGGATTACTAGGTAATTAGAAAAGCAGACATTAAAAAAAATCTTCAACGAGAAGCAAATTGCTGACAACCTTAATTGCAAAGCAGAATAAGGATGCAATTTCCTTGTGACACCATTATGATGATCATCTCACATTTGATGATCACTTACATATTTCTTCACCATTTGAAAATAGTTTCAAAAACATCAGGGATGATAATTGTGTTTACTTAAGAAAGTAAAACACCATAGCGACAGTGAGAAGTCTTACCGTGGGTTTGACACACGTGATCAGATGTGTGCCGTCGATGGCTGAAGTTCTGATCTCCAAACCAAGTTCCTCGTCGGTACGTTTCTTCTTGATGGAGACAAAGTCAATGGTGGATGTCTGTATGATGAGAGGATCGGAGCCTTTCTTGACAAGGTCATCACTCAGCTGGCCTAGCTCTTGGCTCTGCAGATAGTAGGGGGAAAATATCAGTGTCACAGTAACAATTACATCTTGCAGGACATTACAGAGATTCAAACAGGGGGAGGCAAAGTAAACGACATCTTCTTGCAATTCAAGCTGTCCATGCACGAGTTAAAGACAAAAAGAAATCATGAATCTATTTAGTGGTAGAAGGCTATTCGACAGTGCACCATGTAATCTTTCTTGGGTATGTATGTGGCCCTGAAAAGGGCCTACCCACATACATATCTTACAAAGAATAAATGGTGCACTGTTAGCCTTCAATCACTAAACATCCTACTGTATCAGAAACCTTAAAAGATTTTAAAAATTAGATCTATTACAAGAAAATCAGGGTAGTCCTATCCTTCCTATCAGCATGCAGCATTGGATAAGATTGGACAAACATTTTAGAGGCATGAGCATCTCCTACAGAAATATATTTGAGTGATTCAAACATGAAAAAAGTGGTGAGGTTCCTGTCAGATTATACTCTTCTCTAATTATCTTTTTTTTTCCATCTGAACTTCTTGACTTATTCCACCAGTATTTCTCAGAATTATCTGACAGAAAATAGGATATTGCTAGAAACTGTCAAATTCTGTAGCATCAAGTACATCAACAAATTACTAGAAGTGTAAAAGTATGAGATCCATCGATATCATGTAAAACTTGAACAAATAAAGCAATGCCCCAGAAATCACAGATGGCAAACCACTTGAAACTTTGAGGCACATCATACACCCATCAATGGGTTCTCAAGGCAGCTGAATACAAATATTGATTACATGACTGTGAGTAGGAACTTGCTTTAGCAATCCCTCTAAGGGGGAGTCCCTCTATACATAGGGAACAATGTCAACTCAAGTGAGAAGTCTGAGACAGGGAATATTGATCAAAGTTTGGTCCATTTCTACACAAGATCAAAACAACCTGTTTTCATTTAAGATCAGGAATACAGACACATTACTACTAGTGTGTATTCATACTTGTCTTCATGCAAAAACACAGAAATTCAGTATAAAAAACAGTAACATAACAAACAGATATACTCCTTGAAATCTCCATTTTTTCCACAAAAAAAGTTATAAATGGTATATTCCATTCCATTCCATTCCATTTAAAAAAACAAACCAACATCTTAAAGCTGCTTTGAAAATACCAATGACACTGCGTATACATGTATGTTTGCACATGTAAAAAGCATTGCACTGGAATATAGGTGTACCAAAACACCACTAAACATTGTAACATACTCTACTATAACTTACACCCGACAACAGTACATAGTCCATGCAACTCTGGTCCATTAGACTGCCAGCTGTATACACTATACAGTGAATACTGTCCAAAGCACAGCTACTGACCTACTTCAGCAGTAGATTACAACAAACTCCAGCCAAGTCTGAGGAACCCACTACCAACCCGAAGAACAAACTCTGATGAGAGGCCCCATACCACTGCTAAACTAGGAAGTGATCACACACTAAGTTTTTTTTTTTTTTCCTTCATGCCAGGCTTATTTTACACCTGACGAGTTCAATCCCACAGAGTCCACACACTGATTCAGTTCACCATCATTTCCTTTTGTTCAGAAGCTCGTCAGTAGCATTCTTTCTTTCTTTCTCTCTCTCTCTCTCTCTCTCTCTCTCTCTCTCTCTCTCTCTCTCTCTCATTCAGTTGGGGGGGGGGGGGGGGGGTCCACAGGCATTGTGGTTGAAAAGGCTGTTTTCCTTCTATTGTTAGACAACCTAAAAGTAGTTGGCATTACTGGCTTTCTGCTGCCAGGACTGAGTACGTGCCATGGTTGAAAGACTTTGGTGAAAAGAGTGGAGGAACTGGAAGTATGTCTCATCCTTCCCAGGCCATTGCTAACATTCGCCACTTCCTCCTACCAGCTAGGAAATGGGAGGAATGGGATATTTACCTGAAGTTGATGACATTTTAACTGTTAGTCATAAATCAAAACCTAGACAAACGAGATAAGGAATCAAGGTGAAATGAAACACTGGTAACCTACAACAACGGAAGAGAACTATACAGAGAAGACTTAGGTCAACCTAGATGTCATCTACTGGAGATGTCATCTTCTGGTTTTAATAATTGATCTACATAGTGTTGGAAGACTGTGTTTATATTTCTAGCAAACACATCTGTCATAATAACCATTGTGATCATAACTATACCTTCTGCTAAGAATTTGAGACTTTTTGCATATCAAGGATATTGTTATCCACTCTGTTTCTACTGAAATTGTCCTTCAAATTACCTCACCTCGACCACCTTAAAAGGTGGACGACAAATCACCTGGCATTGCCTCATATCACCCTAGGGGGGCATTTCATGAAGCATTTTTTCCAACAAAGTTGTGGACCAATTTGCTCTCAACCAATCAGATGCAAGGATTTCGGCAGCTTGTAACAGTTTGTCAGAAAAATATCTGACCAAACTGCTTCATGAAATGCCCCCCAGATGTGTTTCTTTTGGGGAAATATTTGAGGTGTTACTCACATTACCTCAAATTGTTATTGTTCAGTAGGAATACATTCAATAATTTCATGTAAAATATAGCAGTTTTGTTACATTATGTCATGATAAACAGTTTGCTGATATGAGTGGTTAATCAAAAGAACCATACTGCCTACAGGTATGGGTATCAAAGAATACTTGGTATTGGCAATACTGGGTGAAGTACTCTTCAACAGTAAGAGACTTTTGTGTCACTCATATAATCATACATCCAGTTTCAAGCTTCCTTCTCTGTATCAACAATATCTGATACATTTATCATGTTTTCTCTGGTTCAAATGCAAATAAAACATCACAACTTGCCATCTGGTGGTATCCAAAAATATTGTTAAGAAAATAAAGGTGCCTATTTCTTGTCTTTACATATTTGTCATGACTGGAAAAAAATGAGATGTTCCTATTTTTGGCTGTATCACAGTTGCTATTTTCTCCAATGAAACTTGATAAATGAATCTTCTCTTCTTCTTTCATTTAAGCATGATCTTGTGAAACTATCTCATATAGAACATTTTTTTAAAAAAATAGAATCGACAATTTGACTACGTAAGATCACTTCAGAGAAATGCATGGATTAATTTCAGTGCAAAGTTTGTTTGCTCATCACAGATATCAGTGAGAATGCCAGCAGCAAATAGGGTTTTTTAATCAACAGGCAACTGAAAATTATCTTGACAAACAATCTGTGACATGATTCACAAAATGAGATTAATTAAACAACAGAGATTACAGCACAATCATCCCTACGCAGAGTGCAGAAGGGAGTGGAGGTGTAGGTAGCGGCAATCCCGGAATTCTGCCAAGTTTCAATTAATGGCTTCCAGGCAGTGTATCAGCGGCAGAGATTCATGACATCAGCATTCAGCTTGGCAGGTAGCATCAGAGTACTGCATAATTACTGTGATTGCAATCTATGTGCACAAAGATTGGCTGCTAGATAGCCTTACATAGAGGTTACTACAGGCAGCTGTCCTTGTTTATACTTTGTCTTAATTGAGATAAAAGATATTGTAGACAGAATAAGTGGCAGATAATATTGCACATATATCCAAAGTATATTTTCCGCAGTAACTCATACCATTTGCCTCCATACCAGAGAGCACAAACATACCTTGTGTCCACCAGAAATGACAGAAAATGAAGTTTAAAAAAAGGGCTGTAAATTCTAAGGTGACAATGTCAAGCACTGTAAACTATGTTACACACCTATTTTCCACACCATTAATATGCATGCATACTCATACAGTATATATGCAATACTCTGGCATATGTTTGTATGTATGTCTAGAGATGTTAATATTTGCTTCTTTCTTCTTGAAGGAGAATGTCAGGTAGATGTATACTTAAACCCTCCTCCAGCATGTACTTACAATTTCTAAGAGTTTCCCCTCTAGCTCTGGCAAAGATCCAGTCTGCTGCACACAGTGAGTGAGTTCCAGAGCTGATTTCAGGATATCTTCCCTGAACACATTGAAGAAGTGCTCTCCAGTCACAAATGGCGGTCTGGTTAATAGAAAATGAATATTCATGACAATGATGAGAACCTGTGCCTACTGTTCTACAGACTACACACATGGATATTTAGAATAGCAGTCAGTGATTATAATAGTTTCATGGTGTCAGAAATGATGTCAATATCAATCACAAAATACAATAGTGGTCATTAATATGGGCTAAAAATGAAATGAAATACAACAATATCAAAAGAAAGCTGCTTCAGGACAAATTTATGAGGCACCTCTCATGTCATGATAAAAAAGTACAGTTTATGCAGCATAACTAATGAGCTGGTTTCAACAGTGATGGAACGTTCCAATGTATTTTTACTTGTCTAGGAATTTCTGGTAATGTTCAAACTTTGATGGTAGTTGCCCGATATGATTTAACACTACAGAATTTGGTAGCTGTCCAAACAATGGCCAGGATTGATCTCCTATGGCACAATGACCGGTTCTGTATGTGATCATGGAGGTATACATTATATAGACCATGATTAAAGCAATTTTAAAATTATCAATCAGAGAAAATGTACTGAGAATGTATTTTAGAGTCAAAATGTTAGCCTCTACCATAAGCCCACAACTTGGACAAATAACCCAATATGACCCTACTATGATCAAAGTTGGTTTGTCAAAAATACAAACACCATATTTTTTTTTCTTCATGAATATATTCTCAAGGCATGTTGACTAGTACCCATGATCTTTATACATACACACATGTATGACATTTGAATACAGACAACAAGAGATCTTAAGGTATCGTAATACAACCTCTGGTCTCTTTTCTTTTTTATTTTGAAAAGCTATCCTTTGTAGGTATTGCATAGGTAACGAATGTTCTATCCATAAACAAATGAATAAAAGCACAGGCTTAGATCAATGTCACAATCAAAATATACATCTAATAGTTGCATTTCAGAGCACTTAAAGAGACAAAGATTTGTGACCAGTAATGTGAAGATTTTAAGGTATAAAACTTTAAAGGTAATTGCCCCTACTTGCAAATCACCTTCCTATTCTTGTCACCATTCTAACACAGAGAATGTTCTCTCTCCATACACAAAGTCCCTTTAAAGGACAAGTTCACCTTCATAAACATAAGGATTGAGAGAATGTAGCAATATTAGTAGAACACATCATTGAAAGTTTGAGGAAAATCAGACAATCCGTTCAAAAGTTATGAATTTTTGAAGTTTTTTTGCAGTACCCGCTGGATGAGAAGACTACTGCAGTGTATGAATAACTTAGATGTCACATGCGTACAACAATATAAGGAAAATATAAAGAGAATTTGACAAAATTCCATCGTTTGAAAAAAGTACACATTCCCCCGACTCGTTACCGATAAATGTTATGGGTAATATTATTCCCCCTGCCTTTAGAAAGAGGCAAGTCAATTGCTCTTTTATTATGCGAAAAAAGTGAAAATATGTTGAATTTTCTTTTATATTTCCTTTATACTGTTGTACGCATATGACTCACAAGCTGTAGTAGTCTCCTCATCCAGCGGTTCCAACACAAAAATTTAAAAACTTCATAACTTTTGCATCGATTGTCCAATTTTCCTCAAACTTTCACTGATGTGTTCTACTAATATTGTTGCATTTTCTCAATCCTTATGTTTATGAAGGTGAACTTGTCCTTTAATCTCTCAGACATCAGAATTTCAAAGGTAATGATATGTCTTTATTAAATTATTATTATTTGAGCACTCATTGACACAGAGTCCAGAACATCACATATGACTTAAGACATAAGTTTATCACAAAGCAAAGACATGCACACTGAATTTGTATTCTCAGCATTCTATTCACAACCACAGCTTATCCTAGCCTGTTTGAATTATAACTATTAAAGAAAACTGTGGATGAAAGAAAATGTGCAGCTATGTATCTCATTCTTTCTCTTCATTATTTAATCTTTGAGTAAATAATCACAATATGAAACTCTAGAAAGTCTTTATAGACATGAATGCTATAAAAATCATCATAAAGTATTGTTTGGCTCTGGCACATAATGATAATAGCTGTTCTTTGAAGCACATGTAGGCATCCGTTCTTATAAATGCAAACATCTGGAATGATTACGTCAATAACTCATGGTTCAAACTCAAAGCTCTCTGCAGAATATATAAAGTGTCACAAATGCCCATGGGTTTTAAGTTTAATATCTTATACACACCCACAAGACTCATATATCTGCTCAATTTTACAGGAAATTTTAATAGCGCTGACCCTAATCTAAATCTGTCAAGCAAGTAGAATGAACTTGAGCTGTTCTTAGTCTTAGAATCCACTAACTTGGCTGAGAGCATAATGTGCCATGGTAGCATTCAGCAAACAAATCTATTTGGCACTAGATTGGGTTTACGTACTTGATATTGTTGTGTGTGATCAGGAAAGCTTGGCACACACACACACACACACACACACACACACACTTAGAGACTATGTCATGACACTTAATGCACAGCAAGCCTCATTGGCATTTGAACATCCATGATTTACCTACACTACCGGAAGCTGCATGATTATGGAATGGCAGAGGTGGTATAACATGCCCAACAACAATACATTAGTTGTACACAATATTCTCTACACGTCAATATAGACTAGAGACTAGTACTCACCATGTAGTCAGTGATAGGTTTTGTTAAAGGAAACCAAAACCCAAAGAGCAATATGGATTCACTGAGTGAAAGTAGCAACATTAGTAGAACACATCAGTGAAAGTTTGAGGAAAATTGGACATCCGATGCAAAAGTTATGAATTTTTAAAGTTGTGATGCTGGAACCACTGGATCAGGAGACTACTAGAGTTCATGATGTCATGTGTGCAAAACAATATAAAGAAATATCACTTTAGAGAATTACACACACACACACACACACACACACAAAAAAAAAAAATCATTTTTCATGAAAATTACACATTCCATCAACTTGATACTGACATATGTTAAGGGTAGTAATAATTCCCCTTGCTTTCTGAAAGTAGTTAGTCACGAGCTCTTTCATTATGCTAGAAAAGTGAAAGCATGTTGAATTTTCTTTATATTTTCTTTATATTGTTGTCCACACATGATGTCATGAACTCCAGTAGTCTCCTGATCCAGTAGTTCCAACACCAAAACTTTTAGAAATGAATAACTTTTGCATCGATTGTCCCTTTTCCTTAAACTTTCACTGATGTGTTCTACTAATGTTGACTGCTTTCACTCAAGCCACATTGCTCATTGGGTTTTGGTTTCCTTTAATGCTTACTGCCATGCACCTGCAGATCCTGCTTCTTGTTATTTTTTAAAACTAGTTTTCCACCATGTAACACTTCCTGTAATGATAGAGTTATATTGAGTACTTGGGCATGTCTGATAAAAGCTAGCTACAGTTGTAAATGCTCATCTGTGTATGGCCCCATCTTTACAATGACTATACCACTGACAAATCATGCAAAATATTTGATCGATTTCCTATTGAGCTGATCCTTTATTGCAGCCCTACTAACATGTTTTACATACCTATAACTAATAATGATTTCCCTATTTCATGGCTCAACCTACATGCCACTTTTACTTTCCTGATTCATGGGTTAACATGTCTTTGAAGGCTAAGAAGAGAGTGAACGTAAAGATGAATGAGTGTGAAACCTCACCTATCTAGCCACGATATGACTGTCTTTGCTGCCGTCACAATTTCAGCGACAAGAACCAGGATGGATGCGGGAAGACTCTGCACCTGGCTGGTGTCATTTTTGCCCCCATAGGAGCCATTGCGACTACGACTCTGAAGGAACTTGACAAGGCAGTTGGTCCTGGTGTTGAGGTTGAGGGTAACAGACTGTAGGTCCTCCACACTCTGGCGATAATGCTGCAGAGAGACCAGTGAATGCATGTTTAACTAGCAGCCATTTGATAGCCCCCTAATGTGGTAGGGAACAGGAATGGTCAGATGCATGACTATGAAACCTGCAGTACCCTTCATCAACACAGCCCTATGAGAAATGCACTTGTTTATTCACAAATACTGAATATAAATGCACATCACTTAGATGACTTTTGTATCATAAACCAGGAGTCAGACATGTCATATATCCAGTCCTTGTGTCATTACCACGCCTGGGAGGCATAAGTTAAATGCCAACCAAAAGTGAAACCAATACTCTAATCATACTCAATTCCACAATAGTTTGAAAACTTTTCATTTACTTATTCTGTACAATTTATCAATGCCTGAGCTCTCACAACTACCATTACTGCAGCTGATGTTATTACTTCTGAGATAAGTTTCTGGGTCTCCCCAAAGCATTTATACATCTGTAGAAACCAGTACAGGCCACTGACATGGCTGACAAAGGAATGTGACTTTAAACCATTATTCCTTTCATTCATCTTTCAGACTTAGGCTTGAGTAAAAATTCTATCTGGACAGAATACAGAGAATATGTTTACCATTAAGATAATGCTGTCTGCTAAAGGTTGGCTATTGTAACATTTCTGATTTATTGTCCTTTCTTTGGTAAGCTTCACAACCTTGAATTACACATGAAGCAGGACATATATATATATATATCTGACCGTGCACCTCAAAACGAACATAAAGTCGCACGCACTGAAAATAAGTGAAATGGGTCAACCTTGCCGAACTTGACTTTTTCATATTTTCTGAAAGAGCGGGTCTTCTTTTACATTATGCTAAAATTTGGTATCATAAAACGGGCAGGAAAGTGTTTTTTTAGCAGTTTGTCTCGAACATTTTTGGTAGAATAGTGTGATTAGGTGTGTCTTTAGAATCCCTTTTTCATTTCTGAAAAACCTTGACCACACTCTTCACTTTCAACTCTAATAACTTTTGAAAGGATAGTGCTACTGCTTTGAAAGTTGTCCTAAATTATGGACAGAATGTGTTAATGAGGCATGCTTAATTTTAGTTTAATCTGATAATCCCTTCATTGTTGTTACTCTGGTGGTTTACTTCCTGTTTTTTGTCCCATTCATCGCACAGCCAGCATGGTTTGGTAAGATTAAGCGCTTGAATAGACACTGTACTTCAGAGCCTCTTTTCTCAGTTCACACTTTTCCTGAGTTTTTGCTTTCTTTCCAATATTTAGATAGGTTAGGAGAGTCCATTTGATTTGAGTAATACATCATTTCAAAGCTTAAAGATCCTATATGAAGGGAATAAATGTTCGTAAAATTCGTTTGTAGATGAAATATATGTTGGTAATTGACCAATTATGCAAAAAGTTTGGCTCAAATCCCCGCAAGCATCTAGATATCCGCTATTTGCAAGTCCCAAACATCCCCCTCCCTCCCCCTCGAAAACCAGCCACAGTACGGGACTCCAAAAGTTGTGACGTCACGCCAGGGTAGTTAGAGCCACGGGCCCCGGATGCTCTGTAGAAAAGCATTTGGCATCGGGAAAGAATTTCTGTCAATTTTTTTTCAAAGTCTGAAATCTCTGCTATTTATACTTTTGACACCAACTCTTTACTGTTTGTCTACACTTAATAGTATTATCATGAACTGCTTCTTCTCAAACAATTATTTTGTATTACTATGATCTGCAACAAGCCCAAATTTCACACAATTATCACAATTTTCTCCTCATAGTTTTGGTGCGAAAGTAGATCCGGTCGGCCGTCGGTCGGTATGACGTATCACCTCGCAGCTCGTATCGTATGCATTGTACGTACGTACGTGCGGTTCACATTTGTATCATCGTAACTTTTTCATAGCGGTTCGTTTCGAAATTTCGCGTCGATCAATTTTGAGCTTTCACTCCTTCCGAAAATGGCCGAGAACAGTGAGTTATCAGAGTGATCTTTTTATGGACTTTGAGGAGTACGTTAGTGAAGAGGAATGAAGCGACAAAAGCAGAGAAGGGGACGAGAATATAGACGAGGACGATGGAAGTTGGGAAGATGTAAGCTGGGGAGAGGACGATGGAGAAGTGGGAGAGCAAGGTGCTGTCGACGTCAATCCAGCCGGGGAAGCAGCGGCAGGGCCACGGGTGCCGCAACCCTATGAGCCGCTGCCTTTCGATGGAGATGGAATGGCAAACGACGGGGATGCTCCTCGTCTCGATTTTAGACATATTCATTAAGACATATTTCAAATTTCATGGCGAAATGATGTTTCTATCTTGAGAAATTTAACTTTGAAATCACAGCAATATCACCCCATTTTTTTACGAGCACGCATGAAAATGTGACCCAAATCATGTTTGCAAACAACGCCGAAAAGCTGCATTCGCGTGTGGATCTCCAGCGATCAGATAATGAGCGTACAGCGGTTAGAAAATACGCGTAACAAGCGCAGAAGCCACTCCCCCTATGTGTTGTCATACCCTGTGTGCGCTGCGTGCGTACGTACGTGCTCGGTATTCAGTTTACATTCGATTCACATGTACCGTATTGAGCGCCCTACAACACGTACGAACCCCGCGTATGTATGCAGGCGCAGCTAGCTAGCAGCAGCTAGGCAGCCCCGCCGGTAAAATTCGGGGAGCCGAGCGGACGAGAGAGCATCGCGATTGCAAGCCAGGGCAGCCGGCATGGCGAGCATGGTTACGTTCGCACTTTGGCTAAGCGGACATGATTGTATTCACAACCGACTTCTCGGCTTTATAGTGCCAGTGACTCGAGCATCGCGAGTGCACTTTCGAAATATAAATGCCATATAAATGAACAACGATAAGATCATAACCAATCCACAAGTAAACTAATAATAGTAGACAGAAATTTAGTCTGGTTGTTTTGCAAGACGTACGTGATTTGTGAGCGTGACTGTATCCGATATGTACAGTACAGGGTGCGTGCTATGCTGTGATGCGTGTTGTAGGCCTATAGGAGCTATCGCAAGCGACACCAGCCCAGTTTCCTGCCTCGATATGCACATCATACACAACACATACACACACACACGTAGTGACACACACACACAGAGGTAGCTCTTTGCTGGCAGCATCTGGCGTCCGCACCGTACCGCGCGCTGGCACGTACAGAGTCGCATCACTCGCGGATTAATCTTTTACGCGGGACGTTATTTTTCCAACCAAAATAAAACTAAAAAAGTCCTCTCAAAATTCTAAATTTTCTGAATATTATGTGATGTATCAAAAAATCGTTCACTAGAACATTTTTTTCTAATAATTCTTAAACAAATTAGAACATAAAATCCATCATAAGAGAGCGATATGACGCAATTTTAAAGCTTTGACAGCACTGCATTTGCGTGGACATAAGAGGGAATACCCTTACGTGACATCATAATCTAGGGGTCTTGACTCAACGGGGAATAAGGCTTCGATATTTTGACGAAATTTGAACGCATATTCCTCAAAAACCAACCTTTTTAGGGGTTTGAAAGATGTGAGATAGGAAAGTATGGTTAATAAGCCTTTCAAAAACACAAACAGTCCAGTTTTTGGCGATCGGCTTCTTATGTGAACTTTAAAGTCTGCTCTTTCAGAATATGGTCTTAACTAAAAATTCATGTCTGGCGACTTTTTGTTTGTTTTGAGGTGCAGGGTCACATATATATATATATATATATATATATATATATATATATGCAGTTCAATCTATGCCATTGATTATGAAAACATTTGCTTGTTGAGCAGGATCTACTTTGAAGTCACTGCAACTCACTGGAGGTGCTTGTGTCACTTACATTTCCTCCCCAAAAGATAAAATTTCCATCGCTCCCTACCTATGTTTTTAAGTATAAAAGTGGCAAATCAAAAGAGGGATAGTTTGTGCACTATGCTGATGTTGCTGCACAATATTGCTTGTTGTCAGTGCCATTAAATTAGTTTGTGCCTTAAATATGACTCACATGCTAAGGTGTGATCTGAAGTCATTTATGTTGGATATTGTCAGATATAGTATTGTGTAAACAATATACCTTGTTGCTTTATTCTCAGGAAGGGATAGATGAAACATTGTTGCACTGCAACTTCCTTAACCCCTTGAGGATGGACTGATTTTGCTACAACACACATTTTCCACAGACCCCTGCCCGAGTATACTCGGGACTCGTCCTCGACGGGTTAACACCAAGGGTACTCAAACCTATTAAGTCTGTCTTCACACGTTGGATTTAGCCTGATGAATTGATTGGAGAATCATGCAATAAAAAAATGAAATGAGTATGAATCATCCAGCCAAAATGATCACACGGCTTGATAGGCTTTGTTGCTCATTACAATAGAACAACTACTACCGTAAAGTCCCGTGTATAAGACGCACCCGTGTATAAGACGCACCCCTACTTTCGGACCCAAAATAAAAAAATAAAAAAAAAACACGAAAATTTCCACACAAATATTGTGTGTGTCATACATATTATTTCAGCTCAAAATTTCCCTAGAATGCAGCATGTATTTGCTCTATTTTTTGTTTCCTTTTATACTTTCTTTTAACGGTATTCATCGGACATCGGCAAAATACGGAAGACGCAAAATGCGAGACTTGTCTCGGTACTCACTTGCTATTGTTTTGCCTTTCAATCGTGGTAGCATATACATGTATCATCAAAGATCGTACTCATGAGTGTACAGTATGATCTTTGCTATCATACATAGGGTGTCTCGCATATTGACGCATGTCAGACTGGAAGGTTCATTATGAAAAATAAGAAAAACAGTAACAAGTGTAGCAGAGGGATCGTACACCGAGACGTATGGTGCGTACGGTAATTACACTCACTGTTGTTTTGCCTGGAGGGATTACCAGTAACGTGTGTCTCTTGTACTGTATCGATCATGCTTGTATGTATGTACAGTGCTAGCCTTTTGCAAAAGGCAGCTCGCTATACCGGTAATTTCAGCACACGCACACAGAGAGCAATGGACTTGCACACTCAGCGTGCAACGGGCAAGCGCGCTTCGATCCGATCGTTGTGTGCACGTGCATTGCGAGAGCCTCTCTTCAGCTGCTGCCTTAGCAAAAGGCTTGCTAGCTGTACAGTACCTAGCTAGCTAGCTAGCTATACTATCCTCGATCCTGGCCTCGATCGTGAATTATGAAGAGCATGCAAACGAACGCGCCATGCATACACCATTTGAACATGCTTCACACATCGTTCACATTACGGTGACACAGTGTCGATCCTATTCCGTATTTTACAGCTTTTGTCTATGGCCAGATTGATATTAGTACATCGATAAGTTTCACGGTATCGGTAATTTAGTAATGATACCTGTACATCGCGTATTTCAGCTACTAGGTTGGCTGTTGGTAGCTTGGTAGACTGATATACATCGGTACCCAGTAGGTTTACATCGCATCACGTAATACAGCTGCATGTTGTCTATGGCCAGATTGATACATCGGTCATCGTAACTACGTCTACGGTACACAAGACCGATGTATCGTTTATCCCGTTTTTACAGCTGTTGTGTGTGTCCAGATTGAAAGATCGCTCATATATCCGTAAGTTTTAGTGATTGCTTACCCTCCGAACGTCGATGGGCATACATGGCCCCAAGTTGACCTTGTAAAATTGGGTGTACGTGACAGATTTTTTTTCGTGATTCGACTGTACCCGTGTATAAGACGCACCCCCGATTTTTCATGTTTTTCGACGAAAAAAAGGTGTGTCGTATACACGGGACTTTACAGTAGTAGTACACCAAGACCCTGTGTACACCAACCAAAAGGCCAGCCTTTCGGTTGATGTAAATGCACAAAAGTCGAAATGCGGTACCAAATGGGGTACCAAATTGCGGTACCAAATGGCGGCCCAAGACTACCTAGAGGAAGTAGTCTCGGGCCAGTCTCGGGCCGGCCTCGGGCCGGCCTTTCGTTGGTGTAAACGCAAGCGGACCCTAATGCGCGTCCTGCCCTCTCAGCTAGCTGTAGAAATCTTGCTGACATCACGCACCGGCTTGGTTTCATCAAAGATCGTACACTTTTATATGTGCTCTTTGGTTTCATTTTGCGTTCACTTCCATTGTGTCATTTTGTGCAGCTGGGACCGGTGACCTGCGTACATAGAAAACCGGCTGCTGTCTCAGTTTTTTTTCATAGATTATTTCCTTCTTGACAGGTCAGAATAGATCTTTATATATGTACATCTGATTTGTTTACCCTTATTTTTACGATTAAAATTCTGTAATCAAACGTCGGAGTAAATTAACAGAATACAGTAACCCTTTCGTTTCCAACAGTCCCAGTCCATTAGAGCGCTACAAACGAAGAAAAGGATACATGCAGGAGGGGATTTCTCTCAGAGACCGCTGCTCGACAAGGCAGTGTAAACGCATGAAAATGCGAGTCCGAGGACCTTAAAGCGGGCCGGCCCGTCACTGTAAACGGGGTCCAAGTTTGGCACTGTTCTGATAGTTAACATCTCTCACAGATACAGTAGCCTTGTTCATTGACATTTTACCTGCAGCACTATGCATACTGTTGCTGAGAGAAATATTATGTCAATAAATTGAGCATTGACACATGTGATACAAATACAAACAATACATTTTTAGTGTTCATGTCATGTGGTCTTTTGCTCATCACTTAAAAAAACAAACAATAATTCAATAAATTAATAAATAATGACAATAGCCGGGTTCACACGTACAAATTAGCGGGATGACGATCGCGATGCTCATCCCAAGTTTTTTTGCGAGCGTCCACACGTACCAAATTAGCGGGATAGCGATCGCGATCGGTATCCCGCTAATTTGGCGAGCGTCCACACGTACCGAATTATCCCGCTAATTGCCGATAGAGATAACAGCAAAGCCTGCAAACTGGGTCACACAGCGCCCTTCTCTATCACTGCCTGCGCGCACTTACCTTTGTCCATTGTCTTTTACGCGTCAGTGGTGTGGTTCGCGCGCTGTTGTTGTTGTGCTCCAAAGAGGTGAAGGACCTCTTCGCAGAGGCCTCGCTGTTGTGATGTGCGCATTGCATGATGGGATATAAAAACTCGAGATTCTAATCCCGACCGTTCACACGTACCAGCGCGGGGCCAATTATCCCGCTAATTGGTGAACCAGCGCAAGATTTCTTGGGATTAGCATCGCGATGCTTATCCCGCTAATTTTCGGGTTTTTTCTGTCCACACGTGCAAAAAACTCGGGATGACGATCGCGATGCAAATCTCGAGATTTGTATCCCGCTAATTGGTGTACGTGTGAACCCGGCTAGTGTGCATCATGTGCTTTTCAAGGGCGACTTCTGCATACTACATGTTTAAGTCTTTAACCTACAGCCTTTGTGGTTAGTCCTCTATACAATGGTACAACAAATGTGTTTATACAATTAAATGATTTTTAAAACATTTCTAAGGTATGCGGCGGATGAGGTACACTGGATGGCAATAGAGTGCCTTTGTAAAGGGACACTGGTTGGTAATAGGCAACACTGCCCTCTACTGATGACAGCATGTAATTTGTTCACTGACAATGATGCATGATCACATAGACAGAGACACGTCCACACACACAGGATATCAGAATAATGTGACATGGTGTTTATTTCCTCTCTATGGGAATAGAGCAAGACCAGGGTACATGCGTGATCATCAACTAGATTCCTGTAAAGACGCCTGACACATACACTCTGAATTTGTACCAAGGACATCTCATAATAAAACAATTTATCGATACTTTGAGCCAAATACATTGAAACATAACTCTCCTTGAAGTTCTGTCCATTCATAAATGTATCATTTTTCACTCTTATTTCACGGACAATGCACCTTTGTATGCATAATAACTAGATTTGATTTGGGTAAGAGAAAGCAAAAAGTTCTGAGTCATCTCATTGAGCAACTAAAACTGTAAACATCTATTCCATTGACAGGAAATGAAGCGATAAAGCATGTTAGCTTCTGGCTTCCTATTAGTTAATTGGCAGCACACCTGGTGTTGTTAGCCAATTAAAGGGATAGAGTCATCTATAAAGGAGCATAAGGTAAGGTGAACATATCATCAAGCATTAAGAGTTGTGATACCTCACCTTTCCATTCATACTGCAATTAGAGATGCTATGCTGTAGCATTTAAGAAAAAAAGTGTGCATTTTGCAACCATTTGTTTGGAGTCACTTTTACTGAAAATTTCCTCTGTTGTTACTGCTTTTGAAACAAAGGTGGCATGGTATGATGCTCAGATAAATGATAAAATGCCCATATGATTATGAGAATCTCCTACTAGATCTGTCTTTCTGGATAGATAAGTAAGTAGATATAGAAATATATAAAGAGATCAATATATATAGATGTACAGACAGAGATACACGTACGTCACAAATAGTTACTTTCAGTAGTATTATCTTTGACTAGTGAATTAAGAAAAAAAAAGCTATAAAAGCACTCGGAGAGCACAGACCTTCACCAAGCAGCTCATTTCCACCCTTATATATTATGCTGAAAATGGCCCTATTTTCAAAAGATAACGAATCCTTTCTAGTGTCTACCTAAGGTTCCTGCTACGCCTCGAGTGCGCGTATACGCACCTCACATACAACTTGTACACATAGGTTGAATTCCCCAGTGGTTTCTTGGCCCTATTTGCCGATGATAAAAAATTCTTCAAAGAATTCTTAAAATTCTTGGATCCAGATAGTGATGCAGATCACTACCAAAATGTAATCATTTGTTCCATGTGCCATGATCAATTTTTTCCTATAAATTTCATCCAAATCCGTTCACAACTTTTAAAGTTATTTTGCAAACAGACAGACAGACAGACAGACAGGCAGGCAGATAGACGAACAGAGAAACCAATGCCGGCAGAAATCATAGCTTTAGGTTAATTTGTTTTGTTTGGTAGTTTTGTTTTGTTTTGTTCTGCTTTTTCCTTGCGTGACTACCAATATATTGCCCATGAAGATTCACAGAACAGTATTTTGCTGCAAGAGTCTTGGGGGTTCATCAATACTTTGGGTCTTTCTGAATGTAAAATAAATTGCCCTACCATGCCTTCATCAAAGTTACAGGTCTCTGAAATTCCCAGGGTACTTGGAATGGGTCAGTGTTATTCAAGCAAAGTGAAGTTACTTCTAAATGCAGGACAGCATAGTGTCTAGGGCTTGTGGCACTATTCCTTTCCTTTGCAAACCTTACCCTCATAACTCCCCCCTATAGCACAGTTGTCAGTGTAGCACTTATAATAGTTCAGCTGCAAGTTTGAGTTTATCTCACCACCAAGCTTGACATCTAAGAGAAGAGTTCCTTGAATTTCTGTATCATAAGAGCCTTCAGAGTGACTCTACAAAGGATACTCAATGACTTGGCTGCTTACATAAAAAACTGCACCGCAATCACAGCTAATATTTCTTGACATTTACTTGCTTGTCACCTAACCTTCAAGTAGCCTTATCTTTTGTTAATCTCAGGTATATGACACATGGCTGTGTCATTCATACAGATTGTCTAAAATCACATCTGCCTCATAAACACTTTTGTCAATTGTCATTTTGCTTTCAATAAGTGTGATTTCAAAATTTTTGCTGCATTATCATTATTATTATAATTATTATTACACACACTGCTATAAAGATGTG
This sequence comes from Diadema antillarum, assembly GCF_040938485.1. Lineage (NCBI taxonomy): Eukaryota > Metazoa > Echinodermata > Echinoidea > Diadematoida > Diadematidae > Diadema > Diadema antillarum. The sequence continues at coordinate 1,199,930 of NW_027271587.1, read as the reverse complement.
CCAGTGTAATTGAATTATAACTTGTAAATAAGGGTTGTGAACTTCTGAGTTCTGACAGAAGAGTACAATCTAATAATTATGCAAAGCTTACAGTGGCAAAATCTAGTTCCTGACATACCCAATGTGCTGCTATATCAAAATTAAAACATCATTTCAAAATATGAACAAGATTTTCTCCAAGGCATGATTGAATATTTCTAAAACAGAAATTTGATTGAAATTTGACTATGGGTAAAATGCTTTATTGGACCACCACTTTGCTTCAAAGCCCTTTCTACAGTGAAATGCCAATTTTTCCCCACATACGACAAGCAGTCATTGCTCAATTCCCAAACAGTGAATGCTTGCTGAAAATCTCATCAAAAGAGCCCGTAGACATCCATTTTATGCATCACATGACTCCACTTCAGACAGAGAGGCATATGGCATCTACAAACAATCACATAGCTCTTAAAGTCTCACATTAAGGCTAGGATGTCCTGTACCGGACATAGGAGGTTATTGCATTTCCCTCAACGATTGGGGCATTTCCTGGACAAGTTAGGCCCACTTGAGCCTCCTGCCTGACCATGACATAGCGGAACTTGCTTTCTTTGTGCAATACTAGAGCAGTTAAGATGGAGAAAAGAAGGCAGGGGTAGAGATAATGGTAGAATTTGAGATGGAGAAGAAGAATGAGAAGCAGAGACAGGGACAGAATGAAACAGAGAGAGAAACAGACTGACTGACTGACAGAGACCAAGACAGAAACAAAGAGATAGAGAGAGAGAGAGAGAGACATAGAGACATGGAGAGACAGAGAAAGAAAGGGAGAGAAAGGCAGAGAGAGAGGGAATAGAAACAGAAACAAGCATCACAGAAGCTGTGTTGGAAGGTCTTGCTGAATTCTACTGGCATACATTGACGAAGCACATTTAAACATGAAAGACAATTTGAGCTTGTTGGAAAGTGCACTCTCAATAGATCTATGCACACAATTTACACAACTAGTTATGAAGGGCTTATGTAAATCACTTGCTCGGACAACGCAATAAATTACTAGTAATGATGAACATTGCAACATGAGAGGTGCGCTGTACGTGAACTATTCTTAAAAACCCATAATATTGGATATTATTCTCTCATATAGAAAGGCAATGCGGTACCTCAGATCGGTTTTTTAAAAGAAACTCAGAAAAAGAAGCAAACAGTTGTTTTGATTATCTTGAAAGCAAAACAACATCATAATGGATATTTTACTTGAATACGAAGAATGAGAAAATGATGACTCCTAGATATGAAACCACTTAATCAAAACTCCTAACTTGTTTTGATTACACAACAAAACACCAAACCTTTCACTTCATATTCGTGGAAATGCACTTTCCTTGAGAGGATATGTAAGAATATCAAATCCATCATAAACCATGAGCAGAGGTTATGACTGTTGTTGTTTTTCCAAGAAAACAAACATTTGTGAAATATCAAACAGAAAAAAAAAAAGTGAAAATAATTCACAATATTGCCACCATGACAGCTCTTTTCGTTTGCCATTGTGTATACTGAGTACCTTTTCCAACTTTGTCTGTGTAACTTTCAGAGTAAAATTATCTTCGCCTTTGGGTTAATTCATTCTGACAGGATGGATACCTACAACATTCAGTATCAGTCTCAACCCAAAGTTCAGTTATACCATGTCACAGTGAGGTTACCAAAGGCATTTTGCTGGAACTGGATATCTGTCAGCTGTTATTCCTTCATCACTACTGGTAACTTGTAATGATCCCTATACATGGAAAAAGAAAACCCTCCCTATGTTCCCTTTTTACTTACAATTCCAAGTGATCTACAGATATCAATCAGTGCTAATCTCTCCTTCTTCTTGTTATCCTACCTTCCTATTTTACACCCCTCATCCATCTCTTCCACATTTAGGTGTTACCCCTAGCGCCCAATCATAGCCCACTGTCTACCCCACTCCAAAGCCAAGCCATCCCACTCCACAGCCCAGTCATCCCTCTCCCCCTTCATCCCACAGTCCAGGGCCGGTTCTAGGAACAGTACCCCCTGGAAAACCACCCTCCGGATAACTACCACCCGGATAATTACCCCCCAGGACAATTCCCCCCTAGGGCAACTACCCCCCGGACAACTACCCTCCAAGGGCAATTACCCTCCAGGGTAATTACCCCCTAGGACAACTACCCCCCGGACAACTACCCTCCAAGGGCAATCACCCCCCAGGGCAATTCCCCCTTAGGAAACCTACCCCCTGGATAACTACCCCTCGGATAACTACCCCTGGATAACTACCCCCTCGGATAACTACCCCCTGGATAACTACCACCCGGATAACTACCCCCTGGATAACTACCCCCCGGATAACTACCCCCTGGATAACTACCCCCCGGAGAACTACCCCCTGGGTAACTACCCCCCGGAGAACTACCCCCCGGGTAACTACCCCCAGGATAACTACCCCCCGGATAACTACCCCCCGGATAACTACCCCCCGGATAACTACCCCCCCCGGATAATTACCCCTCGGATAATTACCCCCCGGATAATTACCCCCCGGATAATCACCCCCCCCCCCCCCCCGGATAATTACCCTCCGGATAACTACCCCCCCCCCAATAATTACCACCAGGATAATTATCCCCAGGTTAATTACCCCCTCCTCCGATAACTAGACCCCAGATAACTTCCACCCGATAACTACACCCTCCGATAACTTCCCGAGGATGATTACCCCGGATAAGCAAGCCTACAACTCCCCCTCCCCTATAACTATCAAGACGAAAATTACCCCAGGACAGTGCACCACGCCAATTACCCCCTGGGTAACTACCTCCCGGGTCATTGCCCCCCCCCCCCATCTTACCTTTAATAAAAAGAATATCATTACTACAGGAAACGAAGTTCTTTGTATTATTTGCCAGGAATCACGGAGATGCCATACTGATACATCATTTTATGAAAACAACATCTTAAAGATTTACGATTTGTATCGTTTGCACTTAGGACAATTTATGTAAAAGCTTAATTTCTCCCTCTGTATTTTGACTCTATGTTCATGAAAAACGAAGCTGTCCCTTCATATCCTACCCGGTAATCCAGTAAATGTCAATGCCTTTAACCAAACTATTTTCGCTAAATCTGTATTTTCTTTTACTGTTCCGAAATTTCGGATTTCTCTTGATAGTATAGTATAAAAGAAGTTTTAAGTTTGAATGCCTTTACCATTGAACTAAAGACATTTTGAAGAAATGTTACACTTCAGAATGAGTTAAACTTTTTGCAATATTTTTTTAACCACAATTGTCTATCGTTTACCACAACTCCATGTAACACTTCTTTATTTTGAGGAGCTTTTATCTCATGCCTCACGTGCCCTGGTTTTGACCCATCATCTTCCTCTTCCCTCTCGCTTTTCTCTGTCCACTGTGAAGGTAGTCTATTCCTGTCATTCATAACTCACCTTTCCTCTTTCTCTCATTACAAGGGATTTATCTCGTGTGTGTTCATGTGCAGTGCACTCCCGTTAAAACGAAATGCTCAGGACCGGCAGTTTTTTGTTTTTTTTTTTCGTTTTAACGAAATTTCGTTGTAACCGAACAAATATAATATGCAATGTATAACGAAAAGAAGGAAACCACGCATAAAAAAATTTTGTTTGTTGAATCCTCATCATACGCTGGAAAGCTATGTGAAATGGGAGAATACCTTTTTAATTTCGTTTAAATATTACATTTTAAAAAGAGCATAAAGTTGTTTGTGTTGTCACACATGTGTAGAAAATGACGGTGTAGGATTTGGTTACAGTTCGCTATTCCAAAGGTTCTTTTCTTACTAAAGTACGTTACTCCGAAGACTCCTTATTCTGAAGTTTCGCCATTCCCGGGATTCCGATGGTTTGTTTATGTGAAGATTCGCATTTCCGCAGAATCATTATTCCGAAAGTTCATAATCTAGATCAAAATAATATATTGTTCATTTTCCGAAGGTTCGTTGATCTGAAAATGAAATGAGGCTCGTCATTCTGAAGGTTTATAAATCAAAAAAAAAAAAAAAAAAAAGGTTCACCAGTCAGAAAGTCCGTTGTTCCGAAGGCTTTTTCATCCGAAAATGAAATAAGGTTCGTTATTCCGAAGAAATTTTGTTAATGAAAAAAAAAATGAGAAAGGTTAGTTATTTCGAAGATTTATTTATCTTAAGACGATTATAAAGATTGCAATTCTTAAGTTTTGTTAGTGTACTCTCCTTTTTCCACCATGGATTAACGATACTTTTTGTAATGTTCCGATTAACGAACGTTTTGAATTCCTATCATTTTCGGACTAACGAACCGTATAAGAATAAGAATAAGGACCATATTTTATTATCGAATTAACGAACCTTTGGAATAACGCCAAAATGTGCGTAATAACAAACCCTCTTTCATTTCCGAACTAACGGACATTTAGTTGTATCAGAATCTGTGTGTTTTGTATTAAAGGACTTCGGAACAATGAAACAAACCTTATCTGAATTCAAATTATTTTATTACAACAACGCAAGTTCCCCTCGGAAACTGTGCGTGATACACGGAGTGAACATTTAATGATGCGTTCGCTTATGCAGAGACGAATAATGCTTGTTCCGCTATGCATTTTCGAATGCGATCCGTATTTCGTTATAACGGAGCGCATTTCTTTTGTTTTTCTTTGTCAGTGGCGCTCAGAAAAGACTTCGTGATAACGAAAATTTTGTTATAACCGTCTTCGTTATAAGCGAATTTTGTACCATAGACTTTAATGGCGATAATTTTGGGACCAGAAGTTTTGCTTCGTTATAACGAAATTTCGTTATAGCCGTGTTCGTTGTAACGGGAGTGCACTGTATCTTTATTTGTGTACTTCGTCTCTGTCTTAATTTGCTTTCTTTGCATTGTTTCATCAATTTTGTAACTATTTTACTGTTATACCGTTAACGCTCATTTCAGAATTGCCCTACTGCATTATTGGGCATATTAACAACTAGTATATCAAGGATGTGGGAAGAGATTGTCACCTCCTTGGTATGATCACTGCAGAACATTACCTCCCTTGACAATTACTCCTTATTAAAATTAGGCTCCAAACAATCACCCCTCTTACAATAACTCTCCCCCAGAAAATTACGTCTCTCATTGTTATTTTCGAACACATTAGCTATTTGAATTGAAAAAAAAAACCAACATTTGTTCATATCGTCTGGTTTTGGTCGAGACCTAACTTCAGGTTTTAAACATCTTTTGGGTGAGATAATTAGAAACCCCTTACGAAATATTAAAGAGCATGTTATTCCAAGAAGGATTCAATTTTTTAAGAAAAAAAAAATACTCTTGAAATGGCCGGGATAAAACAGAGCAGCCCTATAATGTAAAAAGGATTCTGTCAACTACAACTCTCCCTAGATCTATTCAAAAAGAGGGTGCAGGACAAAAGACTTCGTTAACAACTAGGGGTGTTTTGTAAAAAAAAAAAAAATAAATAAAATACCGTTAAACTCGTAATATTTTACTCTTTCTAATGAGACTAACTTATATTTGAACTGGATTTCCTCTTAAAGTGTCGAGAACATTTAATTTGAAAACTAGCACAATTCTACTTGTATGTAAAACAAGCTGTAATTTTGCTCTCATGACAGATTAGGGCACCTTTTGATAAAAGTTGCCAGTTATGACATCTTGTTAGTATCTAATAATTTCAATAAAACCGTGGGTTCTGCTTGATTGATAAGCTCGAGTCACTGACTTGTTACCATGGACCTGCTTTGATCGACCTACAATGATTGGTAATTGTGTGGAACTGACAGCTTGTCAGGACTGATAACTTTCATAAAACCGTGCCCGGATCCTATCAGAAATTATGGCTTTATATCGAAGAGTCCCTCGTTAATGTTAAGGGAATATGAATTGCAGTGAAATCAACTCTCCTTTTCTTATGTTTATCGTCTATCATGTGTTATAACGGTAGAAAATAAATGACAAGCCCAAAGAGTGATGACAGTGTAAGAGAAAAGTGCATCTTCTGATATGGTGTTATGAACTTATGGAAAATATACGACGGGTGGTAACTTTGGGGGGCGGGGAGGGAGGGTTGTCCAGTAGGTAAGTATCAGGAGGGGGCGGGGGGGGGGGGGGGGGTTCGGGGTATTGTTAATGGGGGGGGGGGGGGGGTAGTAATCCGGGTGGTAGTTATCCTGGGGGTAGTTATCCGGGTGGTAATTATCCGGGTGGTAGTTATCCTGGGGGTAGTTATCCGGGGGGGTAGTTATCCGGGGGGTAGTTATCCGGGGGTAGTTATCCGGGGGGGGGGTAGTTCTCCGGGGGGTAGTTACCCAGGGGGTAGTTCTCCTGGGGGTAGTTATCCAGGGGGTAGTTATCCGGGGGGTAGTTATCCAGGGGGTAGTTATCCGGGTGGTAGTTATCTGGGGGGTAGTTATCCGGGGGGTAGTCATCCAGGGGGTAGTTACCCAGGGGGTAGTTATCCGGGGGGTAGATGTCCTAGGGGTAATTGCCCTTGGGGGTAGTTGCCCTAGGAGGGTAGATGACCGGGTGGTAGTTTTCCTAGGGGGTAATGGCCCTGGAGGATGATTGCCCTAGGAGGGTAGTTGTCCGGGGGGTAGTTGCCCTAAGGGGGAATAGACCTGGGGGGTAATTATCCGGGTGGTAGTTATCCGGAGGGTAGTTGCCCAGGGGGTAAGTGCCCGGATACGTCCAGGGCCCACTTCTCACCAGGTTACAAAGCAGGTTGATGGCATCCAGCATGATTTCCTGATGACCCACTTTCTCTATGTCCAGTTCCTCTAGGTCCTGAGCAGTCATCAACAAGAGCCGGTCTCCAGTTACCTTTCTGGTCAGCACAGTTTTAATGTATGGATGGAGAACGGAGTCCAGACCTGCACATAATGACATCAAATATAACACCACATTTATCATATGAATTTGACTTTCTCAGATACACAAAGATTTCACTTGCCATATGATACACTGTTTAACCAGAAAATGGGATTTTGAAGATTTTTACAAATTTTCATAGAACAATACAATCCAGTCAAGCCTATACAGAAGCTTGTACATGTTAGGGCAAACTTCATAACTGGAGTTATTACCTCATTTGGTCATCTGGGTAACAAATGCTGGGATGCTGATAATGGTATCCTTTGTGGCCAAACTCTCATTAGTCTGTGATTACACACCCAGGCAGTGAAGGAGATCAATGATTAAAGGGAGTATGTCCTACTGCCCCTGACTCGTGGCCTAAATGATCCTGTGAAATGAATCACCGGCCTTGGGCCCACACCTCATTGGTCATAATGCCACCCTGCCATTTAGCATTATATATGTTTTCTTGATGTTGGGTCTGCCACAATGCACACCTCTCTCTATTCCATCACAACGCATGGATCCGCTTGCTAATTGCATTCAATATCACGGCATCATAATCACTGCCGAGCATCTAACTTGCTATTTGAGGGACACATGTGAGTCATAACATGTTATTCTATGAATGTTTCACACCAACAAAGCTAGAATGATTTTAGTCATGTCTGATAGATTGAAAGATCTGCATTTAATAAGCAATCTTGCCTCTTCTAATCATCTTCCCTAGAGGATCAATGTACTACATGTGATGAATTCATATCAAAGGAGAGCTATACTACAGAATTACTGATAAATAATGGCACAGTGCACAAAGCTGAATTTGAAATGACAAGACAATCATATAATCAGAAACATACTGAATCAATAAGTAATTAAATCTGTTATTATCCCATTCTGGCAAAGGGATGAATCAATTAGATATAAATGATTAACATACATTCATCATTTTGTCAGGTCTGACTTGGGTATCTTTCTGGTTCTCATATGAAAGAACATAAAAACATTGTTTGACAATTTTATATATTTGCACACATAAATCAAAAAGAGAAATTTTAATGTGTTGACTGAAATAAATCCAACTGAAATGTTAATGTGATGGACAATCATGGTAGGTCAGTGAGTGAGTGTGCTGGTGAGTCTTCATCAAAATATGTGATTACACTGTTCCTGTGACTGTTGATTCATCATGCCCATCTCTTCCATCATCATGACTTCAATGAAGTAATATCTTTTTGTTTCTGCATGACCACTCAATTGAATCCATCTTGCCCACGTATCATCATAATTTACATGTACCTACCAATTTTCCCATAAGGTTTATGTTCATAAATCTATTAAGCTAACCATTTCATACATTTTGACTTAAAAAATATATTTATTTATTTATCTATCTATCTATCTATCTATCTATCTATCTATCTATCTGTTTATCTAAAATATCTCTTTATCTTATATACATCTATCTGCAATTCCAAACAGCAGTTTAATGACTGATCTATCTTGGTGTCTATACTTTCATCGAAATCTCTCAGAATTCACCTTTACAACGATATGTATCTGTTTGATAATAGTTACATATAAAGTCATCAAACATCACTTGCTCTCCCCTTCCCCTTTCCTACCTCTCAGATTTTAGACTACCATGACACCCTCCCCTAACCCTTTCATTTACCACATATCTCCGTGATAGTAATGACCTCATGACATCTTCACAAAAAATGACACAGAAAGTCTTGTCATGGTCTTTATCCCAGGTGTTCACCTCATTTATCGCTTGAGCTTGCATCCTGGGGGCCTGCAGAAGTACTTGGTCCCAATAAACCTTCATCCCCCTCTTTACCTATCACCTCCCCTGACCTTCATGGCAGTAGCCTCACTTACAGGCTCTTTCTCTCTTTCTATCTTAACCCATTTATCTCCTCCCCCTCTCCCCCCCCCCCCCCCCCCAAAAAAAAAAAAAAAAAAAAAACTGCATAGAAAGCAATCACAGAGAGTGGGAGTATAATTAATGGTAAATCTAGACTCTGCATACATTTCCTCTCCATAAAGTATTTCTTTATTCAATACAAGTTCTAGAAGCTCTTTTATATTGCCTAAGGTCCATTGTTGTGATCTTTTTCCTTCCCTTGTGTGATAATGCAGCATAGTGTATTATATGTGATCATGACCTCAGTGTGTAGAGGTACAACTGTATCCAGCAAAACAAAGCCACTGGAACAAAACTGCATTTTGTGCTCATGATTCATCTATATTATACATTCTATACGCTATTCATCTTTTCTGCCATTTAAATGTCCTGAACGTGGCCCTCACCTGGAAAATAGTATATACGTTGTATATGCCATTTAAGGCCTAGTTAAAGGGTTTAGCAGCATATTTGTTGTTGCTCAGTCCTATTCAATTTCATGTCGGTCAATTACAAGTTGGCAAAGCTGCATGAGAGAATGCCAAGACTGTTAAAGAAAAAGAAAAAGCTCAGAAGCTTTGTAGAAGCTGAAAAGTGATTTGTCAACCTATGCCTCAAAAAATTGGACATAATCAGTCGATACACCACATTCTAACAATGCTACAAATTCTAGACCTCTTGCATTATTACTACCAAACCTGTTTTGAGATAATCTGGTTTTGTTTTGCTTTGCATGAAGCTTGCTGTTAATGTGTATTAGCCGCATGGTATGCCCTCCATTTTGAAGTCTTCCTATCAGTGGAATGTTTTCCCTCCTTTAATAATTATGGTAATCCTCCTCGCATACAACAACAGCCAGACAAATGTTACAAGGAGACTTTGCATGGGCTTTCTAACAGAGTCAGATCACAACTCCCTGAAATCTCACTCCTGCTCCAATACAGAGTCTGGACAGTTTCATTTCCACTTGTCAGACACATTTTGGAAACGTGAGAATGAGAGATAGAGCAAGTATGTTAATGAGTCAAAGTGGCTAACGGCAGGCTGTGAACAGCAGTCTCATTAAGAAAGAAAGGGATGTGCGTTATCCTGAATACTTCCATGAGTCAACAAGATATACGCTATGGAACAATGGACATCTCTTCACAAACTATCTAAAAATAGGAAGACTGAGAATCCTTCCAGGACAAACATTCAGGTTATTACAGAGTATGACGTAAATAGCCAGTAAGCCATCTCCTGACTTCTACCCACAACACACTCTCTGCCTCCCCACCCCCCTAACCATCAGTCCTTGTCACTATCCAGACTCTTCTGAACCTGTCCAATACAAGACAGAAATATGATTCATATCTTAAAGGCATTATATACCAGCCTTCATCAGAAACAAACAATTTTCAGGGATTATCTTATTAGGGACTTTAAAAGGTATATGAATGTTGTGATATAATTATCCATGTCACATAGATCTGCAACAGTGGATGCACCTGGCTGGGAGATAGGTTAGGGCAGTCCATGGACTACACATTTATTCAGTTAATTCTGCCCAATGCCTGGCAGCCTTGCCAGGTGCATCCAGCGTCTGAGTATTTTTGTGTTATTGCAGTGATTGATTGTTATGGCATTTCACACTTGATAAGTATCTCAATGCAAATTGGCATGTTCATGACATTCTCCAAATAACAATGTCCCTGTGCCTATGCATTTAACAGAAACAACATCTCACTATTAGTTTGAGAGAGCTAACAATACTGTATCACTGTTCTGGGAATGGCTTTATAAACTATCACTTAAGTAGAGTGAAATTATGCATATTCCATTTAAGCAATTTGATTGTACAAGGTAAAATTACACATATAAAAAAATACACAAGTCTTGAATCGCATGCTGTGGCACGTGGACTTTAAAGATTAATCCGCTCTGAACAGAATCTACTTTACCCAAGTGAGGCCTGGGAGTAATATTTTTAGGAAATTCAAATCCCACAAAGTGGTTTGCACACACTGCCAGAGGGGGCCCCTGTGTAACAGCATCATGAGACTTCTTTGTGAGACAATAATATCTTTGGCTCTTAGGGGGCTTGTTCTCACACACTCATCAGTATCACAGATCTGCTCCTGTCTCCACAAGTCGCAGCAAAGATTTTGCATTTCCGGCCGAAGAGCAGCCAAATGGCCCAGCAGGCATTAAGCAGTGATTCTCCTCTGGGCCCGAAGCCCTCCTTCTTTAATAAGTGGGAGGAGGATTGAGACTGCTATGGCCAAGGCAACCCAGCTACAACATGGTGCTATTAATCACTTAATGACGTGCAAAGGCAGCCACAGTCATCACTGTACTACTCAGACAGGGGAGGGGGTGGATGGACATGGATTCAGCTGAAGGAAGGGAAGAAGACCACACATGGCCACAAGAATATAAAAAGACTGACAAAATAGTATGATATGTGTATAATCACTGATGCTAAATGCAGACAACCTTTGAAGTCTATAAATAACACGGAAATGTCAACATGTTTATAAAAATGCATCCTGTTACAATTGTAATATGGCTAAAACTATCATTCTTAAACGAATGGAATGCAGCACACGATCATCACAACTGAAACTGATGAATGGCCAATAGTACAATTCAAGTCAATCAAACATGATTTTAAAAAAAGGGGGGGGGGGCATACTCTTGTTTACCATTTCATATTAACACCTCAAACCATCTGCATTACATTCAAGATATCACTACAAAACTGAATGCAGATGTCCACTCCTTCATCCAATATCTTCCAGCCAGTACTTCAACTTCAGTATGCAATGAAATGATAATGGCAGTTTTCATCACTGACGTTTCCATGTGATCAGCCAGAACAAGGGCTAGGAATGATTAATCATGCCCTCCCCCTCCCTTTTGTCATGATATCAGTCATGAACAAATGGCATGTTCTATTCCACACATTGCAGTTGCACAGTTTAAATGCTGTAAGCCACAGAGCCACATTCCTTTCTTTGCTTTATACTCACTCTCCACATAGAGGCTTGTCACACACTTTACCAACAAGATTAAATACATCTTGAACAACCTGCCTTGGAGGATACCTCATCATCCTCAACTACAGATTCAAGCTCCTTAACTACCTCTCAAAGAACCCTACATCTGTTACCATGGCACGCATGACATCAACTCAGCCTTAGAGATTACATCTCAGATGCAGCTTTCATTTGAGCAGATAGACCTAGCTATCAAGTCAAACAAAAATGAAACAACATGCACAAAATGGGGCAGAGAGAGGGTACTTGCGATCGGTCTCTCTACCCAGATCACAGTCAAGAGAATCAAGATGAAGCTGAGATACTTACTACCAAGTGTAACTAATTCACACAAATGTTTACTGTCAATATGGCTTTCATAGGCTTTCATGACATCATTCGCATGCTATGCTGAATATTTCGCGAGGTTTTTATTTTTGCAAATTTCGTGAGTTGGTTGCTACTTGCAAATTTAAAAACGTACAAAAATATACATTCTGATCCCAACATGAATGTCATGTGCAGGCATACATTTCTCCATTCAGTACCGTACTCCACAATCACAAACTTAACCACTTGCAAAATTGCCAGAAAGCCCAAATTTACAACAAAAAAATTAGACTCACTAAATATATGATGTATAGAGATTCTATTAAACCCAAACAAACTGTTAAAAAAAAGGTAAAACAAAGGGTGAGGTTCAATGTGGATTCATAAGACCACCTCTCAAAAATTTCTAAGCCTCCTGAAGTAGAACAAAGTGAAAGACACGTGACAAGTCTAATCAGTAGAATATAGGATTTCCCTAGATTCTGACATTGATCGATCGTCACCTACTCTATACTGCTGCCTACAACTCAGATTGTGTCATAACCAAGAAGGAAGAATTTTAATTAGTAGAATTCATCAATGAGCATTTGCACTAAAACTGTAAAAAAAAAAAGGTCAAACACACTAAATATGACTTAGAACAGACTAACAACCTCCTTATACAGCCATTACATCATTTGTCAATTCAGAACCTTACAGGTACAGGTTTTGTTCTTGATGCTGAACAAAGTCTATTAATTGTGTAAGAACCCATGAAATGCTGAGCTCACTGGGGGAAGTCCCTGGTTTTTATTGGGACAGTAGGGGGTAAGTTCAAACATGTCAAAGGAACAGTGATAGTACAATGATCAGATTTTCCACTCACTCCACTCTTGTTTGCAGAGCCCCAGTTTATACAGGGTCTGGAATACATGTCTATACACGTAGCAATTCCAATACTGTAAAAGTGGATATTTTCACACGACTAATTTTTCGCGCTTGGCCAGGTGAGAAGAGTTTCGCGTGTTTTTAATTCCGTGGAATCAAGACATCGTGCACATGAACATATGACAAGCGAAAATATCCGCATGCTTTTATTTTCACGTTAGTTTCTGGTTGTGCGAAATGCATGAAAATTTCAACACCGCGAAAATTTCCACTTTTACAGTACCCTCTGATGGCTCGCACTGAGAGAGGCTCTGGCTCCATTACTAGTAGTTGGCTGTGCACTGTGTACTAGTGTACATTCTGTCTGGAATGGTTGGTGAATATCAGAATAACACTGGTCCAAACATCACATGTCTAAGTTAAAGGGAAGATAAACCCCAAGAACAATGTGGATTGAGTGAAAGCAGCAACATTAGTAGAACACATCAGTGAAAGTTTGAAGAAAATCGGACAATCGATGCAAAAGTTATGAATTTTTAAAGTTCTGGTGTTGGAACCGCTGGATGAGGAGACTAGTAGAGGTTATGACGTACGCGTGGACAACAATACCAAGAAAATATAAAGAAAATACTACAAAAATCCATTTTTCATGAAAATTACAAATTCCATCAACTTGATATTGACATATGTTAAGGGTAGCAATTATTCCCCCTGCTTTCTGAAAGCGGTTGGTCCACTGCTCTTTCATAATTCTAGAAAAGTGAATTTTTGTTGAATTTCCTTTAAATTTTCTTTGTATTGTTGTCCACTCATACGTCATATCCTCTAGTAGTCTCCTCATCCAGCGGTTCCAACACCAAAATTTTAAAAATTCATAACTTTTGCATCGATTGTCCGATTTTCCTCAAACTTTCACTGATGTGTTCTACTAATGTTGCTGCTTTCACTCAATCCACATTGCTCTTGGGGTTTACCTTCCCTTTAAGACCCAGAAGGATGCTAAATGTCTATTTGTACCATTGTAAAACATCCATGGAGTTTGTGCTTTTCTGCTTCTCAATTAATGACTTCATAATGAAATGACTTCTAACATCAATTGACATGCACAAAGATATCTTTAAGAAGATCTTGAAGGGCAATTATCCCACAGATATATTGACAGAGTCTACACCACTTGGTGCTCTCATACATAAAAAGACATCTGAACCAGCATCTATGCTCCCTAAACTTGAACTGGTTTGTAGATAGGTTGCATGGGCATGTACAAAATTTGTAATCCCTCATGAATGCTGGATAGTATAACAGCATTTTGTGCTCAGACAGGGAAAGGGTAGTTTTAAACCATTTGAAGAGGCATCACACACCATACATACGTATCTACCTCCTTTTTTCAAATAATGACAAGGCCAAATGACTTGTAATAGCTTATTCTCAAACCTACTCACAGGTGCTGATGAGGAGTATAAGGCTGCATGATGTTTTCCCCTTGGAGGCACATTACAAGAAGCTTATTTGCTGGCCTGTTTATTGCACATAGAATATTACAATTAATCAAAAGACATTACAATACAAAAGCTTTTACACATTGGTCTCAGCCAATCAGACTCAGGCATTTATGTTCCAGGATATGATAATTGCTATTTTCAATTGTGACAATAGTGCTAAATTTGTATGCATACTTGTACATACAGAGAAATGTAAAAACAAGTGTAAAGTCTGCAACTATTTAAGGCAAATACACTTTGTACAGTGTAACCATTGAATCCTTGCCTAATGATCCTAGGATAATACTTACAAAACATCAAACAAACAAACAAACAAACAAACAAACAAATTGCATTAGAACTTAACCTTTTTTAACACCTTTTTTATCTATAGGCCTAATACTTATAAAACATCAAACAAACAAACAAATTGCATTAAAACTTACCCTTTTTTAACAAGGAATTCCTCTCTTACAGAATCAAAAATCTCAGTTGATCAATGTACATTAAACTCTGTCTGTTAACTGCCGCACAAAAACATTTCCTGAACAGATTCCTGCTGCTCAACCTTCTTTGACGGTGAAATAAGGAGTTGAGTCCTTTTAATTTTAATATGGGTTCTTGAGCCTATTACTGACCACAGTCAAGTCCAACCGCATGACACCATACCATTTTGGACATATCATGTGAGCACTCGAGGAAAAGATCCTGATGTGAATACACTAGACTCAAGCTACCAGTCCTTGGTGAGACTCATCATACCCTCCACAGACTGTCAATGTGACAGAACCTTTAGAAAGCTGTGGAATACAACACCTGATGCTGTAGGCTGAAAAGTTCAAAGTGGAATGATCAGCAGTTAACCGTATTTCATGAGAACATTGAGCTTGGTTGCATGTGCTGCTTACACAAAGAGTAAGGTATGTACTCACTTGCAGTTATAGAGAGCATGGGAAAGAGAACTGTAATCTCTATAGATATCAAATGCTCAGTTTAAAAGTGACATACCCTGACAAAGCCTAGAGCTATTGGCTGGCTATCCTGGCTTGATCCCTTCCCCATTTCCCACTTACCGTCAGTGAGTCACACTGCCCTTTTTTATTTCAAGGTCTTCTCAATATTCTCTGCCAAATTTAGCTCACAAGCATGAAAACAAACACTAGCTATATAGCAATGCTCTCTGTTACAAGCACTTCACTCAAAGTCTCTCAACTTTAATCTTTTATAGAAAACAAGGAATTGAAAATGTCTTTTCCTTTCCTTCTTTCTGTCATATTAGCAAGGGACAGTAACCATGCCAACATAACTCCCTGTCTAACAACCATACTATAAATTCTATGCCATGATATCAACGGCAGTCGTAATACTGTCCATTCATATCCAACTGATAATTTGTGCACTCCTGTACCCCTCTTGTCTGCCCTATTTCGTCTGATTTTTACTTGCTGGTGAAAATACTGGAGAAAAATTCCACAATGCAAAATATTCCAAAGTGCAATATATAGTTTTAGTCTCCAGAAGCCACACACACTCTTCAGATGACAAAGTGATACACTGTTCATCCACCAAGCCACATAAAGCTAGCTGTGCATATTGGATTCCATCTACAAATGTAATGTCTAAGTTCCAAATTCAATTATTTTGCCACAGGGTCACTTACACGGCAGACAGAATGTCTAGTAAACAGAGTTTTCACTGCCTGCCCACAAACTCTGCCCAAATACTGTACAATGGAAATATTTTCATCTCAGAAAGTGGGTATCATTAGTGGACTGTTCTGGATTCTAATGCTGAATGTTTGTTTGTTTGTTTGTTCATTCGTTTTTGTTTTTTAATGAGATTAAACTGACCACTAGTTTCTCTGAAGTGTGCTTACCTAAATTCAATGGGTTAACTAGAGAATTCTAGCAAGCAAGTTTGTGGTTGCTATTTACAGGTGCAAGCTAAAATAGGCTTCTTCTGCATGAAGTGACAAATACATTCAGTTTGAAATCCGCATTTGCTTTCTGAACAGCAGGTTTTCCGTAAACCATGATTTATACCACCGATTATGATCTTGGGTTAAATTTGAACCTTCCATCTAAAAACTGACACAACGGTGGGCCAGATGCAGGGAAAATTAAACCATGGTGTTAACAGACATTGTGACCTAAGTTTATACTATGATTTAGAATTGAAACCCCCCTTGAGAATATGAGTCACTGACATTAGATGATCCGTATCTCAGAATAAACACATTTATGCTGCAGTGGTAACCATTATCACATTTTTGTGGCAAAACTTCCCCTTCTATAGGAGATAAGAATGATACATGTGAAGCATACCTGTGTAAATTGAAAAAAAAAGAAATACAAAAATCTCAGAAGGCATTATTGGTTGAGATATAGATTCAAATTTTTACTTTTGGGGAAATAATTAGAAATCATTTCACAAATATTACAGAGCATACAATTCTAAGAGGTATTCACAGTTTACTTGATGAAAATTGGTTTTGAAATGGCTGAGATATCTAAAAACTAAGTAAAACAAAGTGGTCCTAATAAAAGGTTGGTCAAACCTTATTCCCTTTATCACTCTTTGTTTTTGGATATATATCTCAGTCATTTCAAAACCAATCATCATCAAATAACTTTGAATTCCTCTTAGAATTGTGTGCTCATTCATATTTCATAATTTAGGTTTCTCATTATCTCACATAAAAAGTTAGAAACCTGAAGCCCCACCACAACCAAAACTAAACCATGCCTTTAATGCATTCTGCATTCCTGCTGCACAATATGCACGTGCAGACTGTACATAAATCCTTTGCTGCTTCTGTAGAGTAAAGGGAAACTCATAACGAGGTATAGGCCTACATTTTAGGTATCATGTGAATCCATCCTATCGAAAGTGTGTACATAACTTTGAAATGAATCAAGTCATTTAAACAACGTAAAGCTGAGTATAGAGTTTTGATACTAACAATTGTGTCTCAGTTACAAATGACTGGTTGAGGGGATGTTTTGTTGTGGAAACAAACACTTTTCTATATGCTGATAGAAAATAACATACTTGTAGACGTATTCTAAAGCCTCACATGCCTGGCAGTGTCTTTCTCTAGTTTTCAAAGAGCTGTATGTTCAGGGCATGATAGTAGAAACAGCACAGTCTATTTGCACCCATTTAAAAAATGTAACACCATTATGACTGAGGCACTCTCTGCAATTTTTTTCTCTTTTTTTTCTATAACATCCTTTCTCAAGTCACATGGCATCATATACTTCAATTCACCCTTCCTCTGAGTGTGGTTACAGAAAAGCCTTACAAGCCACATCTGCAAGGCAGTGCCTTAGTCTGTGTCCTAGATGTGGTGCATTGTGTTCGTCAGCTACATCATCTAAAATTCCATCTCGAGAAACCCACACACTTCACTCACAACAAAAGTATACAGCATGCCAGAATGCAGGGTATGCATTAACACTGCTCCTGGAAAATGAAGCAAGGGTCCCCATAGAATGAATTATACAGCATATAGGTGCTCATTCAATAGGCGTCGTTGTATCATGATACAGTATTTATTTGATTGCAGCCTTGAGGCTTACGGGGGAGACAGTTTTCATTTTTCTATTGTGCAGAGAATTCCTTGGAGAGGGAGAGAAAGAGATGAAGAAACACAGACAGACAGACAGACAGACAGAAAGAGAGAGAGAGAGAGAGAGAGAGAGAGAGAGAGAGAGAGGGAGAGAGAGTATGCCTTGAAAATCAAGAATTCATTTTGTGAGACCTCCAACTCCGTCAGCCTTTGGCAATCTTTCATGTTCATGATTTGATTCTTGTTCTCCTCGGCACACATTCTCTTACAGCAAATACCTTCACCACAATCTAAAAACTTTCATATTTTTTATTCAGCTCCTACAATGTTGCCTGTACCAGCAATCACCTTTTTCTTTCTCCCTTCCTCTTTCTTTCTTTCTCCTCATTAATTCAACATATTTTTCCTTTTTTACATTATGTGTCTGCCATTTATTGTTTTGGTGCTTTATACTAAAGGGTTGTTATTACGAGTATCTCATTTGGATACATACAATTGTATTTCATAAAACCTGATAAACACAGACAAAGTATAATGCAATACTTGCTGGTATTTGGATGTTTTGAAGCCACTGTCAAAACACATCTACTCCAAATGCAGAAATTTTTGCAGTACATTAATTTTCGGGTATTTTGTGCTACTCCTGGCAAGCGCGAATTCTAAAACCCCAGAAAATATATATATTTCTTTATCTGCACATTCTGAATGGGTTGACTATTGCACAGCACAAATTCAAGAACCCGCAAATATGTTTTTGAGCCACTCAGTGCCAAAAATTAATCACGCAAAAAAAAATCAACGTTTACAGTATTTCAGAAATTTTCACCTATTTTTTTTTTTTATTTCAGTGATAGCTAGCTTTTATGAAATGCAGTTGCTGTGACATAAGATGACAGTGCCCCATGTGGGAATTGGCTAATGTGATCATGATCAAACAAGAAAATTTTCATTTAAACCAGGTGTAAAACAGATATGGATTGCCTTCATGTGGGGTATTTTTTATATTTTTGCCCCACAGGTTCTCAACTCCATGCTAAGACCCTGAGAGCAAGCTCCTTGGGTTGTACTGTAAGTAGAATGGAATTGAGATCCAGCAGGGTGGAACAATAATATCAACAATGCCCCTAAAAGCAGACTATATCAGTTTATGACACAACATGGTAACAGGCTAGGGTCTATGTGCATTTGCTTCTTCAGCATACAAGCTATTATCTCACACCACATGGAGGTAAGCATTGGTCAATAAATGAATCTTGCTTTTTAGGAAATGGCATCTCTCCACAGAGTCTCATTGATTGCCAGACATGGCTCCTGGTGAACAGAGCACAAGGCCTTAGTATTTAGCATTCAGTATCAGTGTGTGTGTCAATGTGGATTTAAAAAAAAAAAAATAAGCGGCCTACTGTACTTCTTTAGATCTACATACAAAATTCTCCAGTTGTCAGAGATTTCTTGCTTTTAAATCCTTTGTTAACACAGAGTACTGTTACATTCTTTTTATTTCTTTAATCATTTTCAACTTTAAACATGTGAAATCTTAAACATGCAAATACCTAAAGAACATTACAAACATCAAATCAATTTTAGTTCCCCCTCCCATCATCCCATTATTTCAAGAGACAGCCTGTAAAGTTACCTTGCTACATAAAAACTAATGCTCTCAATAACTGCAAACAACATTCCTTCATATATGTAAAATACAAACTGATATTAATACTCAGTGCACTCAAACACAGTAGAATGCAATGAGTTGTCCACACTTTTATATGGATAGATGGTATGGATTTTGTCATTTCTGCATGGCGGAGAAAGCAGGTCTGTGGCTAAAGACTAATGCTACCCTAGATCACCAGGGAGGAGATGAGCTTGAGGGTGGAATCCTGGCAGCCATACAATGAACACAAGCCAAAGTATGTGTACCACCAGGGCAGCAATCTACCAGCCTGCATCTTACTGCCTATCTAGGCACAAGGTTAGGAAATAAAAGAATTGTACATCCATGCACGATCTCTTTATTGTTTTGATGTAAAAATCAGCCGCTCCAATTTTCTGCCGACCTCAAAAGCTCCTGAAACAATTCATGTGTGGAGAAATAAACAATCATGGAAGCAACTGAGATGTTGTTTGTCTGCAGCTGTTGAAATTTCTTCAGGTTCAAAATTACAGGGCACAGATCCCTCTTTTGAGATTTCAATTTACAACAAAATGAAAATGAATTTGAACCACACCACATATAGAGTAAATGTCCCAGTTTGCGGCCAGGCACCTGTTCGCGGCCACTACAGCATAAACATAACGCTGAACACAGCGACACACTCTATACAAGTATACCACACATTCACTAACACACTGTTAATCTACAAAAATCAACCGATGACGTGGGCAAAATCTCCACCAAAGTGAAATATTCTCATCTAAATGACGACATCTCGCATCCAAAATTTCATTTTCGGTACTTTTTAACATCACAGTTAAGGAACAAGGGGTCTAAAAAACTGGATTTTTTTGTCATTTTTCCGATGTTCATGGATTTTGAATACATGTCCTCACATAGAAATAGAACTTTCACAAGCCGATGCAGCCGCCATTTTTTCCGGAAGTGGATGTTACGATCGAAAAATACAAAAAACATGAGAAAGACAACAGTAACACCGCCACAACTGCAATCCCTGTTCATGGTCAGTGCACGCGTGCCAGCCCTTTTCATGTGCTTTCGCAATGGGACTTGGCACTTACGTAACGTTCGTGAGCCAAATGAAGGCATTCAGCAGAAGATCGCGGAGCGTACCACATAGGAATTGTACATCAGGCTGCGAACTGAGCTATCACTGTCGCGAACCGGCGGACGCTGTACCGGGTCGCAGCCATGGTCTGTTTTTTACTATCGCGATGGACATTGGTCTTGCAATGGTGATAATAACGTGAATTGGTAAGTGGTCAACCTCTATGTTATAACCTGAGTTATAGCAATTTGCAAGTTTGCATTCCAAAGTGGAAAAACCCTTATGCGGCCGCAAACCGGGACACTTACTACTCTAGCTACAAACACTTCACATAAAGATTTTGGAGCCTGCAATAATTCACTATGATAGTACCATTATTTACCACTCTTCCCTTTATAAGCACAGAAGACATGCAGTGGAGTACATACATGTATCACAGAAGACAGTCTGATTGGCATCGGACTGTTTTCCATATTATATACGTATAATGGCTTCAATGTACAATAAAGTAAGTTCTGCCAGGAATATATGAATCTGGGGGGCGTTTCATCAACGAGTTCGTCGGAGGTTTTCACCGACGAATTTGCTATCAGCCAATCAGACGCAAGGATTTACACTGACAACTGTTAAAAGCTAATGAAATCCTTGGTCTGATTGGCTGATAGCAAATTCGTCGGTGAAAACTCCGACGAACTCGTTGATGAAACGCCCCCCAGGTTGATCCATGAGGAGTGTGAGTGTGCAACAGTAACATGCTCCCCTTAAGATGCACCATTCCTACTGCCATATGCCACAGATGTCTATCATAACACATTAAAATCCTGCAATTAAAGGAGTATTATTATTGGATTACACATCATTCAGTGGGGTGAAATGCTTAAAACATGGCTAAGGTAGTACCATAGAACATCTAGACCCTAGGTGCTAGGGCTACAACAGTAATGCTTCACTCTTATACATGTATACCATTGGTACTCAGGCAAAATATGAACCCATTTCTCTTGCAACACAGGCCCTACTAAGATTTTAAAGTGCAGAATATCCTACAGTTAACTCTGCATTCTGAACGAAATTTTCTACTGATAGCACTGCTAGCTGTAGCTTGAACCTAATGGAGATGTCCCACATTGCAATCACACAACCTGTGCTTTCCCCATTAGCATTGTATGGATGAACATGTTAACATCTTCAGCAGATATTCTACTTGAAGTCTTCTATTCGAGAATGAGACACAAAGCAAGATAGAATGTGTGTGTCTGTCTCTTTGTCTGTCTATCTGAACATCTCTGCGTATGATAGCATGTGGTATTGCTCTGGAATGAATTCAATCAACAGACTTTATTGTACATTACATCTGCATTTAACCTGATCACAATTTATGGAGATCATACATTACACAATAGAACATGTAGTTTGGTTTATCATCTTCTTACATTGGTACATGATACGACACCTCAATAATCAGTCTTCAAGCACATTGCTCTACAGAAGAGAACTGTGATGAAACTATACTAAGCACAGACCAGCACTACATATTATGGAATATGTCATTAGCTTATTCAGTGAGCAAGCTTCATTCCCCATATCCTGACCAATGGACATAAATCATATAGACTACCACAAATTCATCTATATGCAAGCTTTTGTACAATGAATTGCACTGTAAAATCACTCTATTTAAACACCCTTTTCCATCTCCCCAGCGAGCAGCGGCCGTGGCAAACTCTACAGGCATGTCATATTGCCTCCGATTTATTGCAGCTTACAGCTGGTTCAACATCCACTGGGGAACGGTGGGGCACTGTCCTTCTAAATGAGATTAATGCATTGTCACAAATCTTATTAGCAGCAGTCTACTAGCATTCCTCCAGAACCTGACTCAATATAGCATAGCTGCCCATATCCGTGCTCCTTCAGCAACAACTATTTCACCCCACTGGCTGTACCTCCTTCATTCCTTAACCCAGCAATGCTCATCGTATTGGAATTCACAAGATGTTATCATCATCATTTTTACGTTTCTTTTCCAGGATCTAGTAGGCACAGGTTTAAGTACAAGGCTGTCCTGTTTGGTTTGCCCATCATCAGTTGCACAAAGCACAGGCCTACTTGGATTCTTGCGAAGAGGCTGGGTGGGGAGGGGGGTAGGCTACAGTGCTCATAGTACATGTAGCTTTTAATATTCTGGCCTGGCCATGTGGAAGAAACGCCTGGAATTTTTCTACCTTTAATGTTGTACTTACCAGCAAAATAGCAGCACTGTTTGCAGGGTATTGCCATGCCATTGCCATGACAGCTTTATTTTCTGTCCTTTGCATCCTTTAAATAGTGGACATTCAATGCTTTACATGTAAAATCCCTTGCTATGGTGTTTGAACACTGCTTCATCATTCTGAGGTTAAAGGCGCACCAGTATCACACTTTAGAACATGGCACAACAGTTCTGTTTGCTCCCCCCCCCCCCCCATTCTTGCAAAAACCCTTACAACCTCAAACACCTCAAACACTAGCCACACTAAGGATTGATGCTTTCCTTCTAGGAGAGTTGCTCTGCTCAATGACAGACCGATATCCCTGGTTCACTCAGCCCCTCTAGGGCAGGGCTCATATGTGGTGACTATCTATGCTGATGAGGGGAAACCCCTGTGTGTGGCCTTCATCACTTTGAATACAACAGACAAGGAATTTGTCCCTCTTTTGCCAGCTCCTTATCATTATTCAAGATTCAAGATTCGAGATATCCTATTGTCATGTAAAAATACACATAACATTTGTTTTGGACGTTTGTGCAGAGTGCCTAAGTGTTACAAAGAGTATATTCTACGGTAATCACTCAGTATACAGGATGACATGCAAAATATACGCAATGACATTCAGTACATAATACATACAACAGCAACAAAAATCACAGTTCTGTAAATATTGAACAAGATATTTCATGGAAAAAGACAAAAGAATAGCAGAAAAACTGAAGAGGTAGAGGGAATAAGACAGCAATGTGTTCTTCACCTCCCAGAGAACTTAATCCAGACATCCTATGCCTCACACACACACACAAACATAAAACACTCACACACACACACACACACAAATACAAAACACACACACACACACACACATATATACACACCATCATCCCCTTTTCCCCTTTTTGTCTTGTTGCAGCTATTGTTCTTGTTTTTTCTTCCTCTTTCTCTTCTTTTTTCCCCTTCTTTTTACATTCAAAACTGGTTACTACAGTATCTACTCAGAATGGAAGAATAGAACAGAGGTTTAATAGACTGGTTGATTGAACAATGGGTTTTCTACTATAGTAATCTAACGCTACTCTTCTGTATTTCAAATAAAAATACTGTAACGTACACGTAAAATTAGGTAGCCAGCAAGAAATTTGTCCTTGTGGTGTAGTAATAGGAAAAAGAGGTACGCAAGAATGATTGCAGTGGCTCAGTATGTGGAGCAGATATTTGAAAGAGTGATTGGTAATGTCTAAGACATTGCAGTTCACCGCACACAGGCAATAGATAACTCAGCATCTGATATTGCTCTTCTCTTTACTGGATTATTATAAAATGGGTTCAAGAATGTAGCCAATTGGAAGCGCTGAAATGAGTCACGTGTGCGTGCATTATTTTCTTCAGGTAAGCACTAAGAAGAGTCTCTCTTCCACCTCCCTGGCCTGACGTACGTCACAATGTTTTACACTAGCAGTGCGCACTCAATCAGTTGTTACAAGTGCGTCACGCGCTACTATACGCGCTGTCAATCCTGTAAACAACTTCTAGTTCGGGCCGCGGGCTGCCACAACAGCCGGCGGCCTTTCTTGTGCATAACAGTACGTGGCGTACGTATACTCTTATACGTACGTACAGTACTAGGTGAGTGTGCGGGATTTCCGAGTGCGACGTGCGTAAATGTTTGGGACGAACATCTTCGGACATCTTGACTTTTGAGCGAGTGCTACATGTAGCTGACTGGTATTGACCCACAAAGGTAAGTGAATAATGCTGTTAGTTTTCGACCCATTTTATAAAACTAATGATGCACAGGATTATTTCGTGTCTATCCTGTGCATCATTAGTATACTATAAGACTATGGTATCATATTGATAAAATCATTGTTTCTGTCTGGAGACCATGGCTGAAGCAGGGTAACAAATACTAGTAGTAATCATAAATGCTGCTTGTTTGGGGCTTTTTTTTTTTTACTTTAAAAAAAAAGGAACAAGGCAATGTCCATAATATGTGCATCATTGCAGTTGGTCACACACTGCAGCTTGTAAAGTCATCCTTTATTCAATGAAGGGCCAGCTTGACCTTAATGTCGAAATTGATCAGACTCCCTGTATGGAATTAAAAGAAAAGCAGTTTAACATCTCTAACAGATTAAGATAAAGCAAAGAAACAATTCATAAAGTGCTTAGCAAAATAAAAAGGGAAATATCTCACTGTCTGATCCATATTCCCATTCTTATTACCATCAATATTTAACTTTTCATGGACTTTGGAAATCTGTGCTTGAAGTGACATGGACTTTGGAAATTATGTGCTTGACAGCTAACTTATTTTGAAGGACTGTGATGGTTTATCCTCTTAAAGGGACTGTGATGACCTCAGAGGAGAGATTCAGCCAATGAGATGCTGTCTAATCTTTCCTAATAAGGTGGGACTAATAGACACACCCATCAATAGGCATCCTCTACAGCAAAAATGCTTGCCCAAAATAGAACCAAATGCCCACAGGCTAGCATGCAGCACTCACAAGCTCAAAAGACATCTGGCTATACCTGGCAGCTTATTAATGATGTCAGATTGTCCATCTCCTTATCACCCCTTTATGGATAGATTCATCTACTAAAGCACTGAGACAGTCATACTCTCATAGCTTTTAAAGGCATTATTAACCACTTGTGGATGAAACAAAATCCCAGCTTTAGTGCTTCAAAATACTTCTAAAATATGAGTTAGGGATAGAAATAACCAATATAAAAATATTTATCAGTATAATCAATGATACATGTTGTTAAATATACAAAATGTGAACAATAGTTATAACAAAATTGTTTCTAGAGTAAACTATCTACAGGTATGGTTTATTGAGGAAAATAGAGATATCTCCTCACCTTTTAGGCTTTATTGCAAAACTTTTACATGGTAGGATGTTTTGTGATAGAACTGACCTACATTATATGCATCAAATGTGATAACTCAAACATTTTTAAAAATCACTGCTCCAAATGGTAAACAATACCTTTAAGATCCTTGATATCTTAACTTCATAGCTAGTCTTGTGTAGAGCAATTCATCAAATTGAGGCGTTAAATGCATTTTGCAGCATTTCATTAAAATTACTGGGATGAACCTCACACCCACTGAGCACTCACTCAAGTCTATGAGAAGCATTTCAAGCAAGCAATAATTTCTTGCTCACGTGCGCTAATTAGAACACCATAATTTTCCCCTTCTGTGCACATAAATCTATGCACCTGGCGGAGAGAAGCAGTGGCATCTAATGTCTTTCTCCTTGAAATAAAAATGCATACTGTTGGCAGAGCATAGCATGTGATGAACTGGCACCTTTTCCTGACTGTCAAAAAAAACCATTATTGAGCCTCAGTATCACTCAAACTGAAGGAGAAAATGAAATATATACGGTTTATCACAGCACACACACATTCATGTACACACACTCATACACACAAACACACACATGTACAAAGATGCGCATGAACTACTAAGGAAATGCACCTTAAAAACAAACAAACAAACAAATAGCAAAAACTGACATCTCAAAGCATTACCAGGGAAACTCCAGGTTAGCATTAAATATAAAAGCTACCTTTAATGCAATGCTGAGGGATTGTTGCTTGGTAGAAAGAACCTTATTTTTTTCATTTTCAGTCTCACAGACTTCCCTAAAAAGGTTCTGATTGCTACTTCAAGTCACTGTCATGTGAAGTGGGCAAGGAACACCAGGTTTCATTTCTAGTATGTTAGAAGGTAGAATGCTTTTTTTTTTTTTGGAGGGGGGGGGGGGGGGGGGTTACAGGCCAATGTACCCGCCACCTTCATCGGCACCACTTTGGAACAATCTCTGGGCGAATTGAGAGTCACGGGTTTGGGGGGGGGGGGGGAATCATTTTTTTAAGAGTCAAACAGGAGGGGTGCTCCCCCTCTCCCCCCCCCCCCCCAAAAAAAAAAAAAAAAAAACATTCCATGGCCCCTGTCAAATACAATCTGAAACTCATCAGTCTCCATTGTCTAGAAAGTTTCTCATCTTTGGATCCCACTCCTACTCTGACAGTAAGACAGAGATGCTGTAAATTATTGCAGATTATAACAGGAATAAAATTCAATTTGATGAATCTTTTTAACCACTTATAACACCCCTAGCCCTTTTAAAAAGGACTACGCACATGAGGGCAAGAGGCTGAAAAGCATGTTATGAGGCTTTAAATGTCGCCAGTTTGCTACAATTCTCTATACATCATGCAATCCCTGAGGCTAACCACCTGTGTTGTTGCTACAGCAAGACTTTCATCGCTCACAACTGACAGATACCGTTGAAGATTTAGCTTCAAAAAAGCTATGTTGAGGCTTTAATTCTGGGAGGTAGGAGCGAGATTGATGGCCAGCAGTGATAACACTGGCATGTCTCCAGAGTCTGCATTACCAACGTCATTCTTGTTTTCTTCACCCATATCTACTCTAGTTAGCTATCATTCAGTCTAAGAGCAGTATCACATTTCATTTGATCATTCTGAGTTGCATGATTTCATACAGCAGATAGCTCTCCCACACTATGTACCTCCTTTCCACAGCACTATTCCAGAGAGACAGTACTATAATTATTAACATAAGGCCCTTTTAGGGCTTCACTGCCGGATTTCTCTCTTTATCATAGTCCAGTACCCTTGATCAAGGCTAATGTTTACTTCATGGCATCAGGGTATGGTAACAATGAGCACCCTTTAGCTTGCCAAATGTCAGTGACTTCATGCAAAACACCTGTAAAAGATTTGTGACGACTTTCATAAAGACCATAAATTTAATTTAAAAAAAAATGTCTTGAAATCTCAGTATAAAATCTAAAATGTCATCTTGGTACAAAAAGTACCTATCAATTCTAGGCAATGCTAAGTACTTTTCAGACAACCTTTTGAATCAAAATGCTCGTATAAGATTTTTTTTAAAGTCTTCAATGGACCAAAAGAATACATAGCAAATCAATCTCGCAAGCATTATGTTAAGTGCTAATTTATATATATCCATACATTTATGTGTGTTTATGTGCATCACTGTTTTTTAGAAAGTCTACGATGTAATGTGTCAACCTGTAGATAATCTGTAATGTCATTAATATGATTTTATATCACAGCTTGATTTGCTTTCCCCATGACAACAATTACTATCAATTCTTCCGAATTGGCATGAGTAACAGTTACAAGCTGTACACTGGAGTCAACAAATTGATGAAACATTACCTATGTGAACAATTAGTGCACATAGTACTGTAAATCCCTGCATGACTACCTAAGTGCATGTATGTAAATTGTATCATTTGATATTTATGAATTAGTTTGTGGCTGCCATAAACAGGGAGTCATTTGAATTACCACATCGATTAGAACAGATCATTACCTGTCTGTCGAATGTACAAGCCAGTTGAAAAATTGAGAATAGAATTTGGTAACCATGAAGGTGAATTTCTAAGGATGATTTATCAGAGTACCTGATGATGAATGTGTGCAACAGACCTTGTGCATAACCCTCTCTCACTGTCATTAGTGAGTAATTTACTGTCCAAAATTCAACATTTAACAGGACAGCTCTCTGCTAGTCCCATCTCATGAATTTATAACCCATTCATATACCCTGTGTGTTATGACACCACGTGATATTTTTAAATCCGTCTATATCCTCATGGTGGCATGACATGGGGAGATAAATCCATAAATTCTTCTGAGGCCTCTGTAAACCAGGGTATAAAACAGACATCGAGGAGGAGGCAGTATGACGGTCTTATGAATCATGACACATCACTGACAGACTCTTTCAACAGAGTGGTCCAGGAACCAACTTAGCAGTTGAACATTGAGGGAGCCCTGCTCCGCTCACTTCCTCCATCCTCACTGAATGTGGTTAGGAGATAGGGACGCTCCGCCGCACTCCCGGCGAAAAAAAAACACATCCACAGAACAGGCACTGACAAAGGCAGAGTAAAGGGTGATTCAGGGTTTTCTAGCATCTTATCGCAGCTAGGGAATGTTAGGAGTGAGAAGTCATCCTAGGGTGGGGTGATGATGGACAAGACAGGCTGATTAACCATGATCCCTAAAATTAGAAGTTTACCCATGGCTCAATCTAAAAGTGATTCAGACAGCCAATATCTCATGCAGGGCAGTTATCTCCAATAAGGGATACATTCCTCCTTTAAAAGCTTTATCATATCCTGAACAGACATGAAACCAATTAAAGATGAGTTTTTGATCTACAACAATTGCTATCCTTTGTGTTTAAATAAATGCATTATGTCGATGTCAAACCTGATAATCTTAATTGAGCTTTGTGACCAATGTAGGTGTAATTTTTGTAATGATGTTAATGACAAAGTGTTTTTTCCCTAAACCACTAACTTTAATTTTGGTTTTATTCTAAAAGGAAAGCATCTATAAAAAGTGGCATTTTAAGAAATGCCTTCTGTACATGTGACCTAAAAGGAGGGCAAATAATATTTTCTGGTAAGATTAATTTCTACCAAGTTTTATGCACAAAACAGTATAGAATGTTTGTGTTGTTGATGCAGGGTTTTCTGTTTGCATTAGTATCAATAATCAATATCTCAATGGCATGACATTATATTTGAAAATAAATAGAGCAAAAGCAGAACCAGAATTTCTTATTCCTTTCAGTATCAAGTGATTATATCCCTAATCTGTCAGATATCAAGTGATATGCATCTCATTACACTCGTACATATATCAGGAACTAAACATTATGATTAACTTCCTTCCAGCAAAATGGGGGAAAAAAATGCTTCAAATCTTGCAACATTTGTTCTACTGAAGCAAAGCTGTGTATGTAAATAGTTTCTGGCAAAATGAAATAAGGCATATTGGCATGGAATTAATGACTTAAATCTACCATCTAGCATTTTTCCGGAATTATTTTTAGCAGGTGCTGATTCACACCAACTTCCTCCATCCAGGGACTTAAAGAATGATGGTCACATGACAACTTACATCCAGACAGTAAATATCAGGGACTTATACTGTCTTCTTCTTGGTCTGCCCACAACCTTGTAAAGATAAACTAATTAAAGAGCAAAATGTATATTCTTGGTGACACATACGCATGGACTTTGAGATAGATTGCCTCATTTTTTTTAATGATAAGTAATGAATTGAACACAACCTCTCCCCACCTCTTCCCCTCCCCCTTGGAATTAAGTACATGCGCCATGATTACACATGGCTACACGATCTTTTGCCTTAAAGCATAATTACTGCAAAATCTACTAACGAGGATGTGAACATATTAAATGAAAATTTTTACTTGATATGACAACTAATTCATAGGGCTAATTCAATCACATAAACAAAAATAATGAATCTTCAGAGCTCTGTTAAGTCTTTTGTTTCTTTATAAGGAGTAAAATTTTCTTTTCATGCAAGCCCAAATTTAAGAAGACATCCAATAGGCATATTTTACATATTGTTTCGATACTGAAGTGGGACTCAAACTTTGGTAATCTGATCACTGGAATCTTTTGTAACTCTTGTAAAAACAAAGGAAATTAAAACTATTTTAGCTAAGCATTTTCCACCATGATGATAATTTATACAATCCTAATTTCACATGGGAGTTTGTATACTTAACCATTTAGAACAAAATATAACTGCTTCTTATAAAAATGATTTTTGCTAGACACTACTATACTATGGCTTAAACTTGGAACTCACATATTCATGTACATATTGTGAATTTACCTTCTGATGTCATAAATTCACAACATTGTCACTGAAGAAACTTGTTAATACTACAAGGTGTATTTCCAAATGCACACCCATGCTCTGTAGCTTATTGGCATGACATCATATGTGATGTACTGAAGTTAACTAACAAAACATCCTATGTTATCACAGCTGCTCGAAGCAGTATCCACTGTG
Source organism: Diadema antillarum (assembly GCF_040938485.1). Lineage (NCBI taxonomy): Eukaryota > Metazoa > Echinodermata > Echinoidea > Diadematoida > Diadematidae > Diadema > Diadema antillarum. The sequence goes on along the minus strand of NW_027271587.1, from coordinate 1,168,974 downwards.
ATAGTGTTTTGAGTATAAACATACCAGCATAATGCAACATGTACTACATTACCGTAGTGGTGGGCATTGTGCTACACTGCAAGTAAGGAAGTGAAATAACAATCCTCACATCCAGAGAGTGAGGCCATCTCTCAGAGAGTTAATAAACTGCCTCAGTAGATGCCACACCCAAACAGCATCACCCTCCATCTAGGGTTGTGAGTGGGGAAGATAAGTGGCAATCTTCTTCTTCCTTTTCTTGCCTCTTCTCAATGGTAAAACCTGTCTTTTGCTCAGTATTGCATGAGAGTCTTATCACAACTAAGCATTAACGCTTCATAAACACTGATCCATAACGCTTGGTTGTACCCATACATGTACATGTACAACCTTGGTATGTAAAAGTGTAAGGATTTGTCACCAGGTGACTGGAAGCCACTTGAGCATTAAAGAAAACAATACATTTGGAAGAAAAACATGAAATTGTCATTGTCACTAGAGGGTACAGCTGTAGCTTTAAAGATTTGACTTGTTTCAAAATTATTGCAAGTATCCTTCATATCAATAAATTCATAATGCTCACAAATGCAAGCAGAAATTGCTACCAATCCATAAATGGATAAATTCTGCTGAATTGGTACAATGGTATTAAAACAGTAATACCTTTTGACTGGTTGTGCAGAGCTTCATCCAGTAATGGTTGAAAATATGAAAACAACTGACTCCCAATTAGATCATACCCAAATTGCAAAGATGCATGTTGTTTCAACATACCATTGCCGATTAGCTAATCTCTTCCACCCATGACTTTATCAACAAAAATCTTTGGAGTGCTGCAATAGATGATATCTCATGAAGCAAAAAGTGAAGACCAATGTTGAATATCACAACATCAAATTATTTTGATTTTTTTTTTAAATAGCTTTCATCATGCAAGAGAGTGATTTTGCTTCAACAAGATAAAATGTGCACAAAATGTGCAATATCAGTTACAATGCTACAACACAATCAATTAGATCATACCCAAATTGCAAAGATGCATGTTGTTTCAACATACAATTGCCGATTAGCTACATGTGTAATCTCTTCCACCCGTGACTTTATCAACAAAAATCTTTGGAGTGCTGCAATAGATGATATCTCGTGAAGCAAAAAGTGAAGACCAATGTTGAATATCACAAAATCAAATTATTTTGATTAAAAAAAAAAACACTGGGCATAAATTGCATGATGGGAGGCATATGTAGCATTTTTTTTTCCATTGTGTATTCAGAGAGCTGATGATTCATAACCAAAACAAAGGAGCAGAACTCAATGTGCCAAAAACCAAGGTACATGTAGGCGTATGGGCAAATCTAAAAATGTACATGTGTAATCTCTTTGTTCACCCTTTTTATAATACTGAACAACAGTTTTCCTCATCAATGGCTGCAAATAACATCACTTTTGCACTAAAGTTCAATAAGACGTTACTGTAAAGGTGGGCATTTTCGTGCAAGTGAAATCTTCCACACTCAGTCTGGTAAGATGAATTTTGCATGTTTAAAATTCCGCATTTCAAAATATTCGATAGTGCTACAAAATAACAAAAAACAGTATTCACCTACTTTTATTTTTGCGCTAGTTTCTGGTTGCATGAAATGTGTGAGAATTTCTGCATCATGAAATTTTCCATTTTAATGTTCCTTTCTTTTTTTCTGCATCTAATAGAGCTCCATAAGTTTAAACTTATAATACAAGCATTGCAACAATAGCAACTGATAAGCTGCAATAGTTGCTGGCAGCTACACATGTAGGTAAGAAAATATTTTTCATATAAATGTAACCATAAAGTCAAAACCACACTACCACAGCTGGCTTAACAAAGGGAAATAACATTAAACTGTTGAAAAAGCAGAGCATTGGGCCGAATGCATAAACGCTAGCAATTGCTTGTGATAGCCTTTTACTCGAATCCGTATGCATAAAAACAAGCAATTGATTGCGAGCAGAAGCTTTTGCTACCAAGCACAAGCAATTGCTTGCTGCCCTCAAGCAATTGCTTAGAGACCAAGCATTTGCTTAAAAACGTATGCATAAAACATACCTTTTGCTAGTTCTTGCTAGCAATTGCTTACGATTTTCCAAGCTCTGTAAAATGAGCTTGAGCTTTTGCTTAACCGGAACGTTCCCTTTTTTAATCATTTTCATATTCATGAAAGAAAGACCACACTTGTGAAGGAGTGGTATAAATCTACAAGAAATTACTCCTGAGTAGTGTAAGACACTTTTTCATTTCAACAACAGGAATGTCCAGTGGTTAGCACGCAAAATGTGATGAAAATCAGGTAGGATGTCTGACTTCGGTAGAGAGCAAGGAGACCTCTCTCCGCGTGCGATCTGACAGATCCGGGCTACTATAAGCTGCAGTGATGAGAATCAGCCAGTAATACGTATGTGTGTGTAGATGTGTGTGTGTGTGTCTGCTTGTCTCTTCTGCTATGTCAGGAAATGTTTCCACACACACATGCCCTTTCAAATACATGCTGTCACACTCGCCTTTGTTCTTGTGTTCGCACAGGCGTGAAGTCCCTTTTGTTGAAAACGCAAGCAATTGCTTGTGCGGGACAAGCAAAAGGTGTTAGCATAAGCAAAAGGTTATGCATATGGATTTAAGCAATTGCTTGAGCTAGACCTTTTGCTAGACGAGCTTGTGCTTTTGCTTGAAGCAATTGCTTACAAGCAATTGCTTGTTTTATGCATTCGGCCCAACGTGCCGATGAAACTTCTGCTACTAATACAATATGCATAATGGATTTAAGCCTGTGCTCTTTTTATGCCACTTGTTCAACAGTGAGTTTGGGTTTTCTTGGCCCAGTGGACATGGTACATGTAGCATCCTGCATGAAACCAAAATATTCAAGTAGTATACATCTTGGGCCTCTCTTGCTAAAATCCTCAATGTTAAGTGAAAATCAAGGAAATCACACTACTCAGATGAACAGAGTTATGTTTTAAATGAATGTCTTACTACAGCAAGAGTATGTTTACATAATCATGTGAAAAAAGTAACAAAGCTCAAGTACTGTACTCACAAGAGGCATTCAAGGAGTATGATCCACACTAGAACACCTTATCATCACAAAAGTCAAACGAGGGATCCACGCTAGCACACCTTTGTTTTTTCAGAGGAGGACCGGTATGCACCATTCCAAGTCCATGAGAACACACCAAGTGAACCTTTCTCACTCAAATCAAGTTGACAACCAATCTGGACCTTCCACCCACTGCTCATGACCAGCAGACTTCCCAACTAGAATCCTTTACCTTTTGAGTGTGACTGATGCAGGTAACCGAGAGGCGAAAGGCATTGATACAGTGTGCCTTCACGATGGCTACTGGATGTCATTAACAGAAAAAGTCGGTACCTTTTTTGTGAGTTAATAATTATTTGTGAAAACAATATGAATTGTGGATGCAATATAGAGTTTACGGTCAAGACTATCAGCTCTGTCTCTCCCCCTCTATCCGTCTCTCTCTCCCTTTACCCAACTCTCTTCCCTTACGGAAAGGAAATGAGTAAAGTCAAAAGGGGAGGGACCGCAGCATGGTTTGGCCCTCAGAGACCATTGTTCTTTATCACCAGTCGACAGACGAACACGCAGTTGCTTCCTACTCAAGTCTAGCAGATGAAGCTGCTCATTTATTCACAATTTACAATAATGTGATATTAATGAATATACATTTGCAAATCTAAATCATACACAACTGGGAATTAAAGGTGCTGAAATATCATTACAAGCAAAAACTGTACAGACAGTAAAAAGATTTCAAACGTTGAAATACAAAGATCTCTGCCTAACTGTACTTCCTTAACACCCAACAACTAATGTTTGGAAAGTCCAGACTCCTGGATCAAAAATGTAACTTCCCAGGTGTGCCTGTCAACATCATCAGTATTTTTTAACATTCCTTGAACCACAAGACCATGAAAACAAAACTCTGTCAGGTAAACTAATCCGATCACCCTTGAACTAATGAAAGAGAGACTGCAAGCGTGAAATCAGAGGTCATTTCAGACTAACCACTGTAGTCCACAGCATACACAGCCTGGCATCGACAGCTGCCTTCACATCATATATTCAGGAACTGGTTGATCAAAATATGTATCAAATGTTTTTAATCATTCAGTGTTTTGATTATTTTCTATGAGCCCCACACAGCTCCACTCCTCCAAAATCTTTCTCTCCTATCTACAGTAACAGTCAGCTGATATAAAGTATCACAATATGTAATGTTGGTACATTGTATGCACCTTGCTATGACAAGATGCATCAGCTCACAAATAGCAAGACTGGTTTTCTACTATTCCATACTTTTCCTTACCTTAGAATCAGTCCTCGGTACAATGTACATTTTTCACAATGCATGACTATCATGATGAAAAGTTCTGTGGTGTTACTCTATGAGACCTGCCTTGCTATTGTGAGTTTGTGCATTTGTCACTGTGAGGTGCAAAACACTAAGCATCGAACTGCTATTTCAGCTGACTATACTGTCGATGACATCACAATAGGCAAGGAAATAACGGTTGCTTTTTAAAGGCAGAGTTTGGTGGGTTCAAAAATGAAAGATAAAATAGTATTACAAAATACATAAATATGTACAACTGTACATCAAACAGATCTAGGGTTCATGAATTAAAGGCCTATTCATATTAGCAACAGTAAAAATGATATCTATAAAGTCAGAGGACTGGTTACATTGACCTTGGTCACAGCTGATGGTGTGCTTCTGTAACAGATGCTCAATTTCACTGCTATGTAATTATTTCCTTAAGGAAAATTTGTCATGACTTGATCATTGATGGGAATCAAAATATTACATGCTGTGAATTAGGGCCCTTCTGCCTTGCAATTGATGAGGTTCATGTATAATAAATCATGAACAAATGGATTAGCTTACTATATCTATCATTAATCAAAGGGTGCGTTCGAGCACTCTCCTAAAGCGAACTGTACCGTATCGTACCCGCGCCAGAGGAGCGCTCGAATGCTCCTAAAGTGTGCAATACCATACTGTACCGAGCCAAAAGTGGACCACTTCCCGATGTGCTCCAAAAGTGCACCAAAAACGTACCAAAAGTTCGCTGTAAAGCATGCGCGTATTATGAGCATACGTCACAATGCAAAGACATCATTCTCTTTGTTCGGGACCTGAGCGCCAGGTGGATGACATTCTTGCTACAAAAATGAGTGATCTTTTCTAAAAATAACTCGTGAGGTACGCTTTCTCAACAGAGTGCTCGAACACTTCAAATCTGGCACAGTTCGGTACGGTACGCTTTGGTTCAGTTCGTTATGCTTCGCTTTAGTGCGCTCGAATGCACCAAAAATCACATCCACAGACATATACTCTCACTACAACACAATCAATCACAGCTTTATTTCACTCAACTTGCACATTCCTACAAAGTGCAAAATGTATTGTCCCTGAAGTTGAAAAAATATATAACACTATTCATGTCGCAAAATCAATCACAAAAAAAAATAACCAATACACATAAATGTAAATAATTCAACCCTATTTCACTTCTGGTAAAAAGTAAAAAAATAAATTGAATTCAAGGATTGTGAGGCATGTGTGATAGGCTCTCTGAGAAGAAGTCAGCATACAATCTAATTGAGAAATATTAGGCATTCAACATATTGATAATGTGAGCCATGAGTTTGGTTTGTTGCAATGACATGATAGTTGCAGATAATTCCAAGGGGCCCGTTGCATAAAAGTTACAAGGAAAAGTAGAAATTACGCGGTGCGTAAAATATGTCCCCGCCGGAAGTAGCATTTAGTATCAAAATGTACTATATAGGTCAAAAGATCAAGGTCAAAGGTCAAAGAAGTCAAAGGTCAACATTCTGTGTACAAGTTTTGAAGCCCTCACCTCGTGCCATCACATAAAGCAAACGGAATCGAAATCCGGTTAGAAATGGCGAAGGAGTAGCATTTTGTAGCCAATGTACAATATAGGTAAAAAATCAAGGTCAAAGGTCAAAGAAGTCAAAGGTCAAAATTCTGTGTGGAAGTTTTGAAGCCCTCACCTAGTGCCATCACATAAAGCAAACGGAATCGAAATCGGGTTAGAAATGGCGAAGGAGTAGCATTTTGTAGCAAAATGTACAATATAGGTCAAAAATCAAGGTCAAAGGTCAAAGAAGTCAAAGGTCAAAGGTCAAAATTCTGTGTAGAAGTTTTGAAGCCCTCACCTAGTGCCATCACATAAAGCAAACGGAATCGAAATCGGGTTAGAAATGGCGAAGGAGTAGCATTTTGTAGCAAAATGTACGATACAGGTCAAAAATCAAGGTCAAAGGTCAAAGAAGTCAAAGGTCAAAATTCTGTGTAGAAGTTTTGAAGCCCTCACCTAGTGCCATCACATAAAGCAAACGGAATCTAAATCGGGTTAGAAATGGCGAAGGAGTAGCATTTTGTAGCAAAATGTACAATATAGGTCAAAGGTCAAGGTCAAAGGTCACGACTGAAATTCTGTGTAGAAGTTTCAAAGCTCCCATGTAGTGCTATCATATAAAGCAAACAAAATCAAAATTGGCTCATAAATGACAGAGAAGTAGCAAATTGAAGATTTTGATCACACACGGACGCACACACGGACGGACACACGGACGGACACACACACGTACGGAGCCCGTTTCATAGTCCCCTGCTCGAACTCGTTCGGCGGGGACAATTATGGTAACTTTGCCATCCAATGGTAACTTTCATGGAATTCTTGATTTTGATTGGCTGTTGAGTATTGTTGCCATGGTAGTTACCATTGGATGGCAAAGTTACCATAATTGTAACTTTTATGCAACGGGCTTCTGGTGTGCTATACCCATTTCAATTTTAAGGAAGGACAAGACATGTAAATCAGAAGTAGAACAAATTCAGAACAGAATAAATCTTCCTCAAGACAGTTTCTTTCCTAATAATAAAACCTTCTTGCAACACTCTGGACACAAGATGGCAATATGTGATTATAAAATGAATGTGTCACTATCTACCGTGATGAACCGTCATGTAGTATTCAGATTACCTCTCATGTGAGCACTATTACCAGTTTGCTTCATAATAAATGACAGTGTGAACAGTGCCACCTATTTAGCTGTAGCAAGATGATTCACATCCATCCATTGACGGCATGACAGACCAGATATAACTTGATATTAGAGTTAGAGCTCATTTCTAAATTTATCCCCCTAACTAAATTGAGATCCTGTCTGTGCTCCCATCACATCCTCATTCCTCAGCCCACATACACACACCGCATGTTCACACTTCACGCAAACCCTGATCTGCCTTTCTGTCGCATCTCTATTTGTAGCCATGTCACACCAAACATCGACAACATTCAGTAATACCACAAAGTCCCTTTCATTTGGCATAATGACAGTTTTGGTACCCTTTACTGAAATTAACTGCACTGAATTGGCTTTACCCTCCAGTGTGTATGGACTATTAAACAGTAAATCATGAGAAATTTGCCTGAAAACTAATACATAAAGTACCGGTACCAAAAAAGATAATACATCAGGGTGGTCCACAACTTGAAATTTTAGCATGTTGCAGGGGGAAAAAAGTGATATTGCGCATGAAAGTATGTGCGCGAAGCGCACATCACGAGCGCGAAGCGCGAAGTCCCTTGCGGCCGGGGTCCAGGGCCCGCTTAAGGGCCCTGGAAGCTCTGGGGTTCTAGATGCTCTCTGGTGCTATCTTAGCCTTATTTTGAACACTTTGATCACCATGATCACTCTGCAATGCCAGGATAAAAATCATTAATATTTGAAAAATTATGTTTAATTGTTTGATTATGACATAAGATTTTAAATTGTTCTTGAAATGTTAATATATCGTCCTACTCCTTACTCATAAGACCTTTTGAATATATCTTGAATAGATATACTCCTCAATGGGGATGCTATGATAAATGACAAGGACATCTTGAACTTGTACTACAGTACAGCACACTGACTGTCTTTAATATTATTTACTTTCAGTTTCACCAGGGAGGAGCCACCTCCCTGGTTTCACATTGAAATGCCAAGATAACTGTGTACTCACAAAGTAGATGAGATGAGTGTAGAAAAGTGAGAACTGCACTTTTGCAGCCTACTGGTAAACAGACGTTTAGTTAACTTGAATGACATTTAACAAAAACTCAGATCTAGATAATTCTATCCACAATAAGCCTTTCCAGAGAGAAATTAGATTTCCAAAGTACAGAGCTGCCAACCTTTGGAAGCAAAAATTAGTACTCAGCAGCTGCAAAATTCGTATTTTCCCACCAGAATTCATATTTTTTCAATCTCCTTTTTTTTTCTTTTTTGCTATTTTGAATTAAACTTGTCAACTTATGAGGCCTACAGGCTCTAAACATAACGTTATGACACATGCCGAAGGATCGAGCTGGTCACCAGCACGATAAAGATGCCAAACTACGCAATGTTCAGCGTTGATTGATTGCTTTCTCGCAATGAATGTGTACAAGTGCAAGTACAACTGTATGTACCTCCAAAAACTTGCTGGGCTGATTATGGAAGCTTCCACTATCTAGCAGGGGACGGGGAATGCTTTCATCTTCTCAAGAGAGCTTCTGTGTGAGCGGATGCAAAACTCTGTTCTGTGTTTCCAATTATTGTTTACTATTTAAACATAATCATGCGTTGTTTTCAGGCTTTTTTATTTTATTGGATTTTAAATATCAGTATTTTCAGAAGTATTCCAATTCCTTTTCCCCTGACTGGAATCGGAAATTCTGCTATAACGATGATCGCAAAATGCCGCGCTGTGTGTGGAAGCGCCGATGCAAACACGTGGCTTCACGTTCAAAATGAAATGGTGCTAGACGGGTTCTCCAGCACTTACCGAAACTTAGTTTTCACTTTAAAGGAATGCGCCATGTGCTCGATCCTGCCTGTAAGAGGTTACTGCAAGTTCGATGGATCGAATGCGCCATAGCTGAGCTGAGCTGAATGGCTTGTTTACGGTAAACATGCAGTTTGCGTTCGATACGAAGAAATCATTACGCCTTTCACGAGAGAAAAACACACAAAACAAACAAACAAACAAACAAACAAACAAAATACACCCACGAACGAATGTTGATAGCCAAAACTTTGAAAAGTAATAAGGCCAAGTAAAAAAAGAAAGTAGTTTCTCGTCCGGGTTTTTTGAGCAAGGCGATGAGGGAGGTCCTTACTATTTGATATCTTACTATTTTTTCGAGGATTGTCAAAATGAAAGTAATATGTGTTTATATATGTGTGATATAAACCACTTATCATTTGAGTGATGCACAATTTAATACCAAATCTGCGTATATTGCTGTTTATGCATGACAAGTATACCAATTTAACTACACTGTGACTGTATTCATTCAGTCATATCAAGGGTATGGAAAATAAAACACGTTTTTTTAACATAAAATATACACATGTATGCATCACTTGTTGAACCTACACCGTATGAATCCAACCATTATCTCTGGAAATGCATAGCATTATTTTTGCCTTTCAACACAACACAAACTTACTGAGTTAGATCTTTTCTCATATGAAAACTTATTCGCTCAAGGATTTAAAATGCCGCAGACAGTACTGCCAATTGTCAACCCTGTGAAACAACCACCTGATTTCCTTTTTACTGAAAGACAGAATACGAACCAGTTGAATATTCACTATTTAAAGCCGTTCGCTGTGCACACGTGCGCTTGAGATCGATTCTCTCCATCACTCCACGATTTTTTTTTTCCAGCTCCAGAACGCATGCTATGCTGGCTGGCTGGTCTCCTCTACTACAGGGAAACCCCGTTATAACGAGTTCGGTTATAACGAGGAACCGCTTATAACGAGGTGATTGCGTCGGTCCCGTTTTCCTTTGCGTGTAATGGCAGAACGAATTGGTTATAACGTGTTCGGTTTTAACGAGATTCCGGTTATAACGAGGACAATTTCGGTAAATCAGTATAAAGAAAAACATAAGCAATTTGATCGGATATAACGAAGTTCCATTTCTTGACCAAATTGCCGCTTTCAAACACGCGACAAATGAAACATTGGAAACCGAAATCTCGCTATCCACGTCTTTTCCCGTTTGCAGAGAACCTTTCCTTCCATGTTTTCTTCTTAATCACGCGATAAGACACAGGAACACCTTCCGATGTTCCGACTAATTATTAAACATAATCATTCGGTTTTCTTTTTCGCGAGAAACGCGTGCGTGATATGAGGTCAGACCACAGCGCAACGAGAAAAAAATAGATAACGCATTCAAAAACTTTTCATGTAGCGACAATAAAATTTGACCAAAAATGGACAATTGGAATGCGTGTGCAACTCATCATTATATCCTTTCCAATTTTAGTTCCGTCTTCCAGTTCTTTTGTTGGTTTTGAGCAAATATGAGTTTGGATGATTAAAGCCGAAATGATAAAATCATCGCCCCGATCCCGCCGGGTGATAGTAGCGTTAAAATAGTTGAGTAACGCATGTTAACCTATACTTAATCTGTATTCAGAAAAAGAAGCAAACGCATTTATTAGTTTGAACAGATCTGGATTTGTTCATTATCATTTAACAAAATGATAATTTAAATATGAGTGGGTATGATTAAAGCAGAAATAATTATTGAAATCATCGCGATCCTGCCAGGTGACAATAGAGTAAAAATAGTTGAATAACGCATGTTAACCTACTTAATCGGTGCTCGGAAAAAGAAACAAACGCATGTATTAGTTTGAATAGATCTGGATGTGTTCATTATTATTTAACGAATGATAATTTAAATATGAATGTGTATGATTAAAGCCGAAATAATGAATGAAATCATCGCGATCTTGCCGGGTGACAGTAGCGTAAAAATTGTTGAATAATGCATGTTAACCTACTTAATCGGTGCTCGGAAAAAGAAACAAACGCATGTATTAGTTTGAATAGATCTGGATGTGTTCATTATTATTTAACGAATGATAATCTAAATATGAATGTGTGTGATTAAAGCCGAAATACTGAATGAAATCATCGCGATCTTGCCTGTTGACAGTAGCGTAAAAATTGTTGAATAACGCATGTTAACCTACTTAATCGGTGCTCGGAAATAGAAACAAACGCATTCAACAGTTCAAGAACGGATGTACAAAACGCGAAGAGATTTTCGGAAGAAAATAAAGAACGCATTTTTAATCCCTTCGAGCACAACGATCATACATTGCATAAAATTACAGCCAAATGATTCACGAAATTATCGAATTCCCGCTGGGCACTAACAGCGTAAAATACCTCGCAAGTTAGCGGTAAACAACTCACGTATGTTACTCTGAAATCATCGCGATCTCGCCAGGTGACAGTGGCGTAAAAAAAAGTTGAATGACGCATGTTAACTTAAATCAGAAAAAGAAACAAACGCATTTATTAGCTTGAACAGATCTGGTACAGATTTGCGTAAACAGGATGACAACCTCCCACATTCAGTCCTGTCACATATTTTCAAGAACGGTCGTACAAAACGCGAAGAGATTTTCGGAAGAAAATAAAGAACGCATTTTTAATCCATTTGGGCGCAACGATCATACATTGTACATGTGTACAAGATTACAGCCGAAATGATTCATGAAATCATCGCATTCCCGCTGGGCACCAACAGCGTAAAAATACCTAGCAAGTTACGGTAAACAAGGCCTGTATGTTACTCTACAGTATATATTTGCCCCCATATTTGCGCTGGTGTTTAGAAAAAGCTTAACAAACAACAATTACAATAAAGAATTAACTTATCATTTCAGCCTCTATTTCTTCGTCTAATTCACAAATAATCTCCCTTTATTCTCTCAATAGTAACGCTCAATAATTGTGTAATAACAACGCAAAGGATATGTTTAAGTTTCATTGATGGGTATAATATGACGTCATGCTTATGTTTTTCTTTGTTTTTAAATGAGTATGGTTATAACGAAGTACCGGTCCCAACGAGGTAATATCGCCGGTCCCACGGATCTCGTTATAACGGGGTTTGTGGTTACATTGCGCAATCAATCTAGCAGCACATGAAGCGGGCAACAGCACGAGAGAAATGTACAGAAGGTGCTCAACGTCCTGTCTACATCACGACGTACCGAGTGCGCTGTACATCACAGCCCAGGCCCGCCCTTCCAACTACAGTTCAACTGCTTTGTGGGTCATTCCTTCTTGCCGAGCTCGCAGTGTGAAATGCATGCGTTATTACATACGCACTACAGAAGCTACAGCTGTACTACAGCGAAGTAGAGACGCAAGGCGTAATTAGAAATAAGACATCACGATTGGTAGGTGAATTGTTGATTTTTTTTTTCGGCGGCCGAAAAAATAGTAAATATCAAAAAAGTCGATGCGGCAGCTGAAAATCGATGCGGGCGGGGAGCGGGCTGGGACGAGAATTATGAATTTCTTGGTATTTTCAGCGCCATTTTGAAAATAGTAAATAGTAAAAAAATCGATGCGGCGGCCAAAATCGATGCGCGCGAGGACGAGAAACTGGTTTCTTTTTTTACTTGGCCTAAGCAGTTTTGATGAGCGTGAACTGGAATTAATTGTCATTACACGTTGTATTAAACCAGGTGATGACTGCATCTCACTGGACCTACAATTGTACTCGTAGTGAATTTGTCTGGTCATACGAGACCTTTAATTCATGTATTTCTGTGATTGCATTTTTAATTGACTGAATAATCAATCCTTTTTTTATTGTTCAGGGAACATTAGATATTCGATCAAGTACACTATAATCGACTGTTCGAAGTTTCCTACTATGCGCCAAAAGAAAGGCTATAGAAATAGAATCATGATATCTTTGCAATGATTCCTTTAATTCAACTAATGAGCTGGTTCTTCGATCGATATTTCCAGGATATTTACACGCTGTTTATTCCAGTGCGCGCATTCTTTCGTCTGGCACGCACCTGGGTGTGGCACCTGCTTTTGTGGAAATTTCCACAAGGGAGAGGGGTGGGGTGTCAAGTTTCTTCTAGCCGAAGAGACTGCATACACGATCTCTTCGCTTTTATTTATTGTCATTCGTGCTTTCCCCTTATTCTTTGCTGATATTGAACATTTAGATTGAACTTTACGAAGGTTGCTATAGCACGTGGTTCTTTTTGTTGTGAGGTGTATGTAATTTCTTTTTTTATCATTCTTGAGAGGGGAAAGGAGAGTAAGGGGGAAAGAAGAGTAAGAGGGAAAGGGAAATAAACAAACGTCACGTACGCTCAGCATTCACAGGAATCCGTCTTTTTACACCAGTCACCAGCATAGTTATCATCATCACCATCAGACATCACTCAAGATCATTTTAGCCTTTTCCTATCAACATTAAGAAACACGCATAGGCCCTAATCCCTCGAGATAAATACCTAGGAAAATAAATAACAAATACAAAGTATCAACACCTCCCAACAACACAAACATTTTTATTTAGAAAATACAACAAACAGCACATCGAAGCGGCTGCTGGGATCAAACTCCGAGCTCCGTCGCTTCGATTCGAAAAAGTATTGCAGCGAAGCGGAGAAATCGCCGTTACAAAAATAACAGTGCGAGACACGGAATTACGTTTAATTACTTCAAAGTATAAAGGGAACGGATAAAGTGATATAAAAGGGAAGAAATAGTACCAAACAAGGTGCGAGAAACGACAGAAATTAGTTTAGTAGTAAACTTAGGCCCTAGCAAAATTTTGCAGCACCGAAAGCTACGCGAAAATGAATACACATTGGAAACTCGGTATTGCGACGAGATCCTTGGGATAAATTCAACTTCGGCGCTCGAGTAAAATCTAACTTACTAAAGGTTCAAATGGAACGCATGGCTTTTTAGAGAAAAACTAACCCGCTGAATCTACCAAAAAAAAAAGATTAAACAATTTGCATTTGCTTACTCCATCGTTCGTTTTTGTTTTTGATTTTTTTTTAACGAAAGATGGAGGTAATTTTCTCTCTGCGGCAATGCTTTGAACGCATCTAATTTTGCGTAATTGCTATTGCCGATGGCAAGCTTCCTATAGAATTGATACGAATCCTTTCAAATATACGAAACAAAGTCTAAGAAAAAATCCTGGATATCCTGACGTTGAATTCCAGTGGTATCATAAATCCTTCTCACTACCAAAATTTAATCATCTGTTCCTTGCGCCATTTTACCAACCAACCGTTCCTGAAATTTCATCCTAATCTGTTCCCAACTTTTGACCTATTTTGCGAATAGAGAGACAGACAGGCAGACAAACGAACAGACAAACCAAAGCAGCAAAAAAAAAAATATATATATATATAAAATACAACCTTTGGCGAAGGGGGGGCATGCATTTCATATCGTTTGTTTTTGCGTAACCCGACAACAAGCGTGACAACAAGCGAGCACGTGTCAGCCTTCCTCAGCCTCCCTCGGCCTCCGACCCTCTCTTTCCGTCCTCTCTCTCCCTCTCACATGCATACAGGCGGCTGTCTGTGCCGCTGCATAGGTGTTACTTCACACAAATTGCTGTGTGTGTGGATCCCGAATCAGAGCGCAATCCCATAGCATACACATGTGAGCAGGGAGGTGAGGGAGATAGTGAGCAAGTGTGTGATGTGGTGTTGTGCGAGACTGTTGTACTGATAGCTTGTTGTTGAGCCGCGTTGTGTTGTGATCGGTGCGGTGACTGTGGATAAACTTTTGGCGCTTGTAAACTGCTGCTCCTTTCAACAAGGAGCACTCTCGTAAGTCATTTGCGAGTTAGTTACTTTTAGCATGTCGCAGTTTTATTGGCATGGCGCTTAGAATGTCGCAAGTTTTGAAGGATGTCGCGCAAAAATTTTAGCATGTCGCAGCGACATGCTAAAACCCCTCGTGGACCTCACTGATACATTATGAAAATAATTCATCAATAATGTATTTGTAACCATCAAACTTGCCCTATCATATGATATACTTTTTCATTTGATTCTGACAACAAAGTCATAATTTTTCATATGGAAATTTAAATCTTAATTTGTGCCTTCATAACAATGTGAGTGGGCTTTTTATTTTTGATAAATAGATCATATTTGGGTGATAGATTAAAATGTGACAGATGTACTGCAATGTCATCATAACCTTTCTGACTTGACTTTTACAAATGAAAGTATCCCAACTTTGCCTGAAGCATTAGGTAGAAGGGAAGTTTTGGAATTAATAAAATATGCAATGACTAATAATGATCACAAAATAACATCGGCACAATGAACAATTATACACAATGTGCATAATTTACACATGAAGGAAATATTCACTGGCTTAAAAGGTAGATGGCAGAATGTGGGTACTATCCCATTCCACTTTTAATGCCATAGGGCAACAAAAGAACAATGACTGTAAAAGTGTATATATTCGCGAGACTAATTTTTCACGCTAGGCTGGGTGAGAAGAGTTTCGCGTGTTTTTAAATCCGCGGAATCAAGACATCACGCACAGGAGCATATGGCAAGCAAAAATATTTGTGTGCTTTTATTTTCGCGCTAGTTTCTGGTTGCGCGAAACAAGCAAAAATCTCAACACCACGAAAATTTCCACTTTTACAGTACATTGTATTCCTCTTTCTCCTCCTCCTACACTTTGCACTTTGTCTTGTTCTTAATATTACTATTACTATTTAAGGTGATTCTCACTATCATAACTTTATTCATTTACATTGAATACTACATGTATTACCATTAATAGATATGTATAAAGAACTATCTTCTTTCATTTTGATAGTCAAAATTTTCGCAATTCTGTCAATTTCAATCCCTCATAACCTTTGACTTAACCAATTCGCTGTATATTCTTAATCATATAATTCAGAGCGAAAAGGAGGCTGTAATGCTTCTACAGTGTATCTGTAGTTTGTCTATTGATGTTCCATTTTCATATTGTGAATATTGCATGTACTAGTATAACCAACACAGTGTGGGAACCTACACTGTACTGTAAAAGTGGAAATTTTCGCGCATTTCGCGCAACCCGAAACTAGCGCGAAAGTAAAAGCACGCAAATATTTTTGCTTGCTGTATGTTCCAGTAGTTGAAGTCTTGATTCCACGGAATTAAAAACACACAAAACTCTTCTAACCCCGCCAAGTGCGAAAAATTATTCGCGTGAAAATATCCACTTTTACAGTATTTGATCTCTGGAACTCAGCTGCACTAATATCTATACTATTTGCTTGTCTGTTTTGACTCTTTACAATAGATACTCCTGCTAGCAGAAAGATACTGTACACTAGAGCAAAATTTACATCAGTGCATCACTGTATACTCTTGAATATGAATACAACATTTGACAACATGACAAATATAATCATTCTTTCTCATGTCAATTCAAATACAGCTGTCCCCACTTCTTCAGGTGACTCGTGAGTTATTTAATGTCTAAATGGATAAAGGTCAGAAAGTTACTAATCTGTATTGACCGATTCGGGTTAGTTGAGGGCAGCAGACATTTTACGGCACAGGGGGCAGCCATAGTGGGTGTATCGGTGTGTATCAGCCAACCCCCCCTGCTCTCCCCCACCCCCGGGCAACATGTTTATCACGCACTTGTAACAAAGGTTCGCGCACTAGCAAGCATTCGCGCACTCAGTACGAGACGCCCATTGGCTATTAAAGCAGTTTTTCATTCTGCGCGCGTGCTAATGTAGGGAGAGGGGTGGGGCGCTGCCCATGCCAAAAATACACATAGCGCGTCACAGAATCGGTCAATACTATACATTACACAAAGTTGTATGCATGGGACTTTATGTTATGTATTGTAAAAGAACTTTACTGTTCTGTTTGTTTGATTCAGTTTTCTTGTCAAGGTGAACTTTTAAATGATGAAGAATTTCCCATTTAAAGAACTCTCAAATCTTTGAAATATCATTCTAGTGTTTTCATATCATCCAAGTCACTATCATCCAAGTCAAATGACATTTTACTTGTGAAAATGTCTAGCAGGAATCTATAGTAGAAAGGAATCAGTTAGACAGCATATTGTATTTTCTTGATATGTATCAAAAAATTTGTTGTGAAAGTCCTATACAGCAAATCTCAAAAAACGAAGCAATCTTTATGATTCAGCCTATATATAAAAACTACATCATCAATCACAAACACTATGCTGTTTTCATGTATTGAAATGTTTTGTGTTCACCATGCCAGCAAAGCTCTGTCAAACAAGTACATGCACAATGAAAATGCTTCTTTCATTCATTGAATGGCTACATGAGGACACAATAGACATTTACACCCTTGTAGCCTGCATGTTTTATGGTCAGGTCATATAATGTGGATAGCATTTCATTGAAAAAAATTGTAGATGATGCCAAATAGTTGTGATGAGGCACTTTCGATGAAGCTACTTGAACGACGTCTCCTTAACGTCTTTTTTTTTCATAACAAATACAACATGTGATCAATCCTGCCCTTTCAGCCACAACCAGTCTGCTTTCACTTTCAATGCTGTTGAAAATGAATGATTGTATAGAGAATCAAACGCAAAGTTCCATACATCAAAGTCAGGATAGTAGGACTGTGAAACTGTAGAGATGGTCACTGTGTAGGGCCATTTAAACTGCCAGGAAAAATCATGACTTTGGAAAAACAGTTGCTAGGCAACTGTGCCAAAAAACCAATAGAAATTTTGCCAAAAAAATTGCAGACAAGAGCATGATTTTCCGCTTCCTATCAAGTTTGCTGTGACATTATTAAATGAGAACACTGACTGCAGAATAAATGGAAATTATGTCATGTGACCTACACTTGCTCCATGCTACCACACACAAGATGTGCCGCTACCTGATCAGGCATCAAAGCTGCAGTTGCATGCATCAGACTGCTGAGCAAATGCCCACAAAGCTATGCGTACCAATACTTTTAACTTCATAGCAGTTTTGTTGCAATGTGAATTAATGTTTCTAATGTCTCAATGTTTCAAAGTATGATTGTTATGGGACTAACAATCAACTTTTTACAGTTCTCTGCTCTGATGTCTAGCTCTGTCAGTGTCCTACAATGTATGAGGGAAGAGGATGGCAGAGAAGGACCACCACATTACTCAACATACAGAGGGTAGAGGAAGTCTGATGGACTATCTAGCCATGCTTGATCACAAACAAATTCATTTCAATCAAGTCTGACCCTGAATTGCTAATCCAAGCAGAACACATGGTTACAGAGTAGGCCTAGCTATAACCAGAATTTCAGTCAGTTTCACACAGAAGCAACAGGCTAGATAACCTTGCCACGGAAATATTGAGTGAAGAAATACATGAATACAGTTCATTTCCATCAAAATAGCATCTTGCTTTATTCCTTCAATGTCTCCTCAACAAACTGAACAGGAAGGGGACACTGACGTTTCAGTAAACACTTTGAGATTTCAAATGTTGAGCAAATATTATTACAGATTCCAATGTGGACGAACAAATGTGAGCAAATTACCAAAAAAAAAAAAAAATAATAATAATAAATAAATAAAATACCTTGCAAAAGTGTATGCTACTAATTCATTACAGACAATAGAATTCAACAGCCTGAAATCTTGTGAGGTCCTGTGCCATGACATCAAATACTTCACATGGACTAGTCTTATCTTAGGAGCATGTGAACCATTCATTCTTTCTCATGCCTTGTTTGAGAGTTCCTCAAAGCCTGAAAATTCACACAGCAAGCTGGGAACACAGCAAGCTGGGAACACAGCAAGCTGGGAACAGACCAAATGAGTCATTGTACAAGCACAGTTCATGCAGAAAATGCCAGGACATTTTGAGGCAAAATCAACGTTTTAAGTATTCTGATGAAGTGTGAACAGAAGAGAAAGTTGATGACAAAGTACAGTGAGTGTAGAGTCAAATCTAAAAACTATTATCAATTACTGTTGGACAAAGACTGATAAAGTTGAATGAAATTTCAAGAGGTTTTGCTTTGTTTTGTGTTATTGCATACAGACTTGTAGTTGATGCTGATTTATAACTCTTTTTCCATGCTGAAGTTACCTTAATGCCTTGATGCCAAGTTTACAATTTATCATGGTAAAATTTTGGATGGCATTATGATGAGAAATACCCTCCATCCCTCTCCCCCCCCCCCCAAAAAAAAGGATCAAAGTACTTAACAGCACATCTGTAACCACAATATATCAGCGAGCTCTGAAGACTTAACTCTTGATAAATGAGCACTTTGAAATGAATGCACACATGCAAGCCTTGTCAAGTGACCTACTGAACAGGATACATACGCATTACCTCCTAATTTGTTGGCATATAAATTGTATGTCTAACAATATTGTCTGCAATCACCTCTGTTGTAAATCATGGCCTACGGTACTTGAGAAAGGAAGTCATGCTACCCTCTATAAGCAAAAGCGTGACAGTTGCTAGAGATAATTTTCCAGCAGTTCATGCATTTCACAAAGAACAAGGTACATACACACTTGTATCTGAAAATACCCAATTGCAAATTCCCATAGAGGTAACGTATGCCTAAACCTCTGTCTAACAGCTGTAGGTTAGCAAATAGTCCACCTTTGAATTGGTTATCCCTCAGTGATCTGCATCTCATTGCATTTTTACATACAGCTTTTCTCCATAAGCCTGATATAAAAAATACCAATTTAACATATTTCAACAAAGACTACTGTACATCATTTTGCAAAGTTTGAAGCTGCTTTTGGAACTAATATTATTCATTGATCTGCCATACCCTAACTCTAAGTGGGCATTTCCAAGGTAAAAGCCCCCATTTCAGGGATGTCAGGTTATTTTTTGTTTCTAATGTGCATTACCCCCCAATACAATATGATCTTTGAGAACACTTTAATGAGAGATAACTTTGCCCCAAAAATGCTTCAAACAAGCAATTTTAGAATTTATGCCAAAATGAAATTTTTGGTGTGAACGTACGTTACGCTGGACTGACATACCATGAACTAACATGTGAAGGTCAAATAAATGTTCATTGAAAATTTGTTGTTTTGCAACTGAATGGCTTTATACAATACTGAATAGAAAATATAATAACAGCCCTTAGATTCTATTGAACACTGTGTTTTATCCCATTTCTACACTTAGTGGTAAACATACATTACATGGACTGACAAAACTGTCACATTTTTGTAAGTCCACGTTCACAACGTACATTCACCACTGTCACATTTTTGTCAGTCCATGTAACGTACATTCACCACTAAGTCTACAAATGGTATAAAACACAGTGTTCAATACATTTTGAGGGTTGTTATCTTTTCTATTCAATATAAAGCCATTCAATTGCAATACAACAAATTTACAATGATCATTTATTATTTGCCATTTGTATGTTCCACAGTACAAAGATGTCAGTCCAGCGTAAAATGTACGTTCACCCCAAAATTTTCATTTTGGCATAAATTCCAACATTTCGCTTGTGTGAAGCAATTTTGGGGCCAAGTTATCTCTCATTAAAGTGTTTTCAAAGATCATATTGTATTGGGGGTAATGCACATTAGAAATAGAAAATAACCCGACATCCCTGAAATGGGGGCTTTTACCTTGGAAGTGCCCAAATAGTACTATTAGTATGTTACATACATATACTATGTGTAGACCCATTGGTTAATGATAAACAAATTATTTTAGACTAGATGCAATGATCAACACAGTTCTTGAATGGCCATTTCAGTTTGCATTTATACAATACAAAAAAAGGAGGAAGTTCGCTGTACAGTGTACAAGCTGTGCTCTATAGTTGCTCTCATGCAAGGGGAATTTACTTCTGTACATGTATGTGGATTCAGTCAATGTAGAGTTATTAGTAGTACGATGTATATTACTGAAGTAAAAGGACAATCTGATGATCAATCCATTCAACAGATGTTGTCATCATTGGATTTATAAGGAGACTACAACCATTCATGACGTCAAACACAGTACAGCAACCACATTAAAAAAAATTATCAATAGAAATCTACAAAAATTCCATTTTTTCATGAACATAAATCATACTTTAAACTTGTAAAAGTGACATCAATCCCCTGTATTCTGAAAGAGGTAGTAGGGTAAAGTACTTTGTCACTATGCCACAAAAAGTAAATGTGGCAAACTACGTGTATAGATCTACATAAATGTTCTACAAATTGGTGCCCTCTGCGCATGACATCTCAAACTGTTGTCTTCTTATAAACCCAGCATTGATAGCACATGAATAAATAACAATACATGTAACCTTAGAATTTCTGAACTTTTGAACAGATTGTCCAATTTTTCTCAAACTCTAATACTGCATACAACTAATATGCATTCACTGAATTACATGATACAACTTATTTGTGGAAAATTTTCTACTTAGCCCACTACCAACTAGTACTGCACATACAACTGTAGGCCTATATGTCGGGGGGGGGGGGGACTGTGAAATAGGATACTGTGCAATTTATCAAATCTCAACTTTTCTGTGCCAAGAACTTGGGAAAGTGTGTGCAATGCTGTGGAGTCCATAAAAATGGTACATCATGTAATGTTCTATATCATTTTTTTTTTCACTAATAATCTCAAGCAGAATTATTTTTTTAATCGATTGCAACAACAGTGTACATATGGCTGATCGTATTAAACATAATTCACAAAGATTGTTTTTTGTGTAAACACTGTTAACTAAGTTTGCAGTATTCCACACTATTTTCAAAGGTTGCAGCCCGCTGGAGATAGCAGAACTATGTACATTGACAGATTGACATAGCCAAAGCATGTTTGTGAAAGACCGAACTTGTGCATCTTATGCACACTGAACTTCATGCATTTACATTACTCGCCCTTTGCACTATTAAAATGATTGAAGTGTTGATAGAAAAGACATAAATGTTGTGCAAAAACATTTGTAAATGAACTAATCACTGCACTCTTCTACAGGGGAAGAAATACATGTATTTACCTGCATTGAGCAAAGTAAAGAATTGTGAATATTACTTTTAAAAGTCAGGTTGGGCTAACATTACTCTACACAACATCCAGATTTCACACACTACTGCATCTTCATGAATTGTACCATACATATTTTGGTACAGCTTTCAATTCATTGATAACAACCTTCAAACACACCTCTACTTTTTCATCCTATTCCTATCCCCTCAAATTTACACAGCTTCAATGGACACTCAAATAAAGTGTGTGAATTGACCCATTTTTGCGAGAAAATACTGATATACCAATTCAACAGATCTATACAATGTGCAATTACCGTACTGAATTTATTAAAGTTTGTGTAAAGCTGGTGGCAAGCACATCCCTGGATTCAGATCAATAATTTTGATTTGAACTATGCAACACCTGAGCAAATACTCTCAACATGCTGACTTTGAATACACCAATACTCTTTATAGAACAATATGCTCGTCACGTTCAAAGAGTCACAATGCTGTACATGTGCAAAACACATCTTTACAGCAATGTACACATACACCTGTAACTCTATCAAACACCACCTGTAATATCAACTGCTAGATAAACATGTGTGTGCTGTAAAAGCACTCATAACATGTTTTTGCCCACATATCACAGTTGTATCATGTGATTTTTCTCTCAGACAAAACTACTTCAAAATGATGATTAAAATAATCAGATTCACAAACTACATTACAGCAGAAAGGAAGTAAGATGGTCATGAGAGTCCTCTTTCTACGTCCTGCTTTTATTCTCTCTTTAACTACCAATGTCTAATGTACATTGTACGTACCGTCAGTCAAAGTTTGCAGTATCACATACAATAAGATACAGTAGTATGTACACGTGTGCAACTAAAAATACAATTTTTACTGAAAATGACTGGAGTAAATACAGACTAAATACAAGTATTACTTCTTTATTTTAATAAACAAGCAATAATTAGACAATATTTGGGGAGAAAAGAATTTCATTTTGGGTTTGAAGACTAGAAACTCTATGCAAAAAAAAAATAAATAAATGAAATAAAATAAAAAAATCATGTACCATGGTATTCACATTGACCACACATTAGTTGACATTTAAATATATTTATACATCTGAGAGTGATTAATAACCCTGCCTACCACTTCTGTATTGGTACACTGCCAAGAATGATAGGCAGATTAAAATTACAACATAAGTTCTAAATAATGGGTACCCTGTACAATATAGACATAAATGTATAATGATAACCTGCCAACATATGGTTTGATGATGAATTGTGGATTGGCAAAACTTAACACAGCTGATGGGAGAACGAAAGAGACTTAAGGAAACAAAAGTCACAGATGACATTATGTCACATTTGACTCAAATCACAATGGATCTCATTTACAGCTGTACTAGGTACAAGTGTAACTTACCATCATACACCGTCTTGTCAGCATGTATGCTGTAGGAAATCTATATCTGTGAATTTACACAGGCCAGCTGGAAAATAGTAACAGTTCTCCTTTGTTACCATGGCAACATACTTTCTGCTACTCTCATAAAATGTGTCTTGCATGACTTACATGTAACATCAAGTTTTTCACATGTACCAATTTTCTTGTAAATACATGTAGGTGTAATAAAATAGTACGCCATATATTCAATGAGTCTAATTTTTCACAAATCAGGACTTCCCAACAATTTCGCCCAGTACAGTGTACGGGTGACTGGATTTGCAATCATACGCAGAGTACAGTAAAACAGAGAAATGCACAATGTATGCGTGCACATCACCTTCATGTTGGGATCAGAGTAAACAATTTCACATGTTGTTCAATTTGCAAATAGCACCTGACTCCCACAAACTTTGTGAAAACAAAAACCTCGCAAAATGATTGGCATACAGCAGTTTGATCCACAAGCCTTTTACCGTACATGACTTTGGTGCCATAATCTGCTATCACCATGGAAACACATTCAATTCCTGTTGAAAAATGTGCCATTCACAACTTTACCTCAAGTGTGCTAATTTTCTTTCGAATTATCAGAAAACTGGAGAAGTTTGTTCAGCAACTTATATTGCAACAGACCAACTGCCCGTCCGACCACCTACCTGCCTGCCTGACCACACACTAATTTCTAGATACTGGTACCTGTATACCCTTCAAACTTTGTTTGGCAAAGATAATGCTGACAAGGTGTTCACAATAATTTGTCTCACTGATATACAGTGTAAGTACATTCATTAGGCGTGTCTTCATCAGCCCGAAGTTTCAAAATAGCGCGCTATCTTGCGGTTACCAAACTAGTCCGATGTCAAAATAGCGCGCTATCTGTGTAGTGAAGACGCAGATAGCGCGCTATTTGATCGGGAAAATTTCCCCCAAAATCTTGGTCTAGTTCGTCAACTAGAGCGCTAATTCGTGAAATAGCGCGCTATCTTGGGTGCGTCTCCATCAGCCCGAAATTTTCTCGATCCCTCCACGCTTCTGGTTAGCCAGCTGGCAATGGAAAGCGCATGTACAAGCAGCTAGTACATTACACGCACGGTGTATTCAAGGATCACATGTGTGTACTATAGGCCTACTGTTGTTGTCATCTTTAAAACCAGGGAGGTGATTTCTCTCACCTCCCTATTAAAACTCAGTGCCGTGCATGCTAGCTATTCTTTTGTAAACTTCTTCTTCTGGTCCACTCTACCTAATAGCTGAAGATTCTCGCAGATTGTGTGCATTTTGGATTTGTTTAAACATTGCAATTCGTTAATTTCATATAAGATGCCTCACTGGACGGAAGAAAGAGCAGCGTTATTAATATCCCTTTGGAGAAAATTTGCTGTACTGCTCACCTCCCTGGTTGTAGAATCGTACATACGGTGATACAGGAGATTTTGAGCGGGGAAATCCACTTTCGAACCGCGAGCCAGGCAGAGTAATATTGCAAAGTGCGCATGCGTCAATTTTCGGACTAATTTCCCGAAGCAGGCTGTTCGAGCTGATGAAGACGCATATTCGCTGTATCGGGCTATTTTCTAAGACCGCAAAATGTCCCGTTAGTTTGAACTTCGGGCTGATGAAGACACGCCTAGTGTGCAAATTGTACTGCTGGATGGTGCTACAACCATTTACTTGAAATTACCAAATTTGGACTTGGGTCCTTCCTTCAAACAGCTTAGCAATATTAGCATGATGCTTGATAGCTCCATCAGATAAGGAATGTGTATATCCCTGATAAGTGTCTGAACTAGTCTGCAGATTATTTTCTCCATGATGGAACAAGTCTGCTGAATAGATAATAGTGATTAAACATATTTTGAGGCCAGTCTTCCACTGCAATCAATTTTGTTTTTGTTTCTCTTTCTCTCCATCCCTCCCTCCCTCTCTCCACCTCCCCCCCCCCCCCTTCACTCTCGTTCTCTCTATCATCAGTCCTATGTGAATGTCCTTACAATGTATATGAACTGTCTATCCTGTCAAAATTAACAATTATTTGAGCACCCAAGATATTCAATCAAGCAATGCATTCTACACAAATTTTTATAGGTCACATCATTCTAAACTAAATTAAGTAACCTAAATTAGTGTTATTTTTTTTTTAAACTCCCATAAATACACACACAAACATTCACACACCTTACTGAGCCTGTTTGCTATGAAAAACACTACCCGGTATATCATATTGCCATGGGTAAATGCATAAATTCCAATTGCTTCATGTACTATATGTACAATTTGTATGTAATGTCTGGATTGTATGTTCACTTACATGACATACAGAAAATATTATACATGCAAGAAGCTTCATTATTTTGTTATCAAATAGATTATAGATTCAGAAAAATCTGATGCTAAACTGGTAGTGGTAGACCAGAGGAAAAGGTTGGTTTGCAGGAAATTCGAAACATTTAACATGATACACTTTGAACTATGCATGCACCTACCTGTATCGCAACTGAGATTGCATATTCGAAAGAAACTTGATACATATGCCTCATTGGCATTTATTACCCTCAAACTGCCAGTATATGATGTAGCTGCCTGATCAAAGGCCAACAGATCACTGTAGCAATGGCTGCAAAACTCAGCAGGGCCTGTTAAGCAGGAATACTGACGGGGTCCACGTGGACCCATTGTAGGCAGACTTTGAGACAGGCTGCTGGAAGTAATCCATGCAAGCCTTGCCAAAAGGAAAATCTTCATTACGGGAGCATCCTTTGTGCTCGATTATTGAGCAAAATGACTTTCTCTCCTGCAAATCCCTGTAACTGACTCACAGTGGAAGTCACATCAATTAGTGTATTTCACACACATCATATTTTCAATTAGCACTGAAGCTTTGTGGCCATCTCATTTCTCTACACTGTATCTCTATTTTTACACTTGAATCAATATCTGTCTGGTTAGAATATATGTTTAGCAAGGTATGGCCAGAGATTCACTGCTTTCTTTACATACACATACATTGCAATTTGCATGTTGTAAATAACTGAACAATCAGAAAATAAAAACTTCAAATATGGAATGAACTTTCTATATGAGCATGCTAAAGCATGCTCTCTTTTCTCCAAGTCTTTACCTTACATGAAGAATTTCTTTTATCACATAATATTGATACCCAATAACTGTCTTTTATGGAACATTTTTCACAAGTGCACTGTCTAGGAGTACATGTTCCGTACACTGTTCTGTAATGTGTGTCCTTTTTTTATCAAAAAGCATACAAACACCCTTATATTTGAAAAGTTAACTATAAATGAGGTTGTGGAAAATTTAAATGTATGGTAGACTGAAAATTTCACAGATTCCTCATTTATTTCCTTGGCTAAATTCAACAGAATATTGTTAAGGGCAGCACCATAATACAAAATTTGCAATTGCTTGTAGTGCGACCACTGTAACAGCTGCTCAAGAAAAATCTCTGCACGATAAACTATGACTGACAGGCAAAACCCTTGTATGTGCACACATTAGTATTCTGGTACATGTTTGAAGAAAGTAATATTAACTTAGGATTTTGGTAGAAAGGTGGTATGATTGAGCAAACATACTGAACATCTACTGTAAACCCATGCTCACACATAACACTATAAAGAAGTGCTGAGTAAAGTTGTTTCTTCTACCCTTCCGTACAGATATATTTCATGAATGCATATTTTGTATATTATGCTTTAACATGCCAGATCAATACCTACTGTATATTGGAGATATACATTGTATTTGAAAATTAAGTTTGTAGCAATTTTACAGCTCTACAAAAACATGAAGCATAATATTCAGTGAATCAATCACTTGAACCTACCTGTATTGGCAACTTTTAGGAGAGTTCATCTCTCAAGGGGTTTATGGAGAAAATTATGCATCCCTTTATGTTGTTTGTTTGACAAACTGACAGAATTATCTATTTTTACTACAGCCAAGACAGACCATGATACTCATTATTGAAATATGAGTACCGGTACAATCAGTTCAGATCCACACCATACATCAGAATAATGCCATTTATAGACCATTTACCAAACCTATCAGTGCAGTAAAGAACGGACAAATGCAGTGCATGCACGTCACATTAATGTCGGGAACAGAGTTGATATTTTCGAATTCGCGCATACACATTGTAGCACCTGACTCACAAAATTTGCGAAAACATAAACCGCGAATTGGAATATGGCATATATATTATGTGTACACTATACAGTACTTAGCTTATTCATCAATATTAGGTCAAATAAAAAAAGAAACTAAATATTTGTCCCCGCACGCATCCAATTTTGGCGCCACATCAATTTTTTACTATTTTACACTTTTAAAGATGCTGATAAAAAATATATTACTACTTTTGGACGGCCAAATTCACCAATTTGTGATTTTATGTGCACATTGTGTTATAAGGATACAATTGTTCAATGTCGTACCACAAGCCAAGAATCCTACAAACCAGCTGCTATGTGGGCTTGGACAGCGCACTGTTGATAAGTCTCTGCACACACTCGTACAACATAGTTATACATACCTATGCATATGGCTATACAATGGTTGTAAGTGGTTTCAAACAGCAGTTACGAGGATACTTACAGCACTTGTGCACTGCTTTTGCACAAGTACTATGCTAGTGCCATTTTGCACTGCAAATGATATTCAAACATGTATAAATTCACCCTTCAGAAACATTTCACGACCTACTGTAAACACACTTGCATTTCATTCTCTATACTTTAAGACAATTTAAGACATTATGGAAAAATTTGATCACTTGATTTGAACTGAAGTTCTCAGGCCCACACTGTACTCAAGCAGTCAATAGTTTGGTTGGAACGATGTGCATATCATATACACACATACAGCGCAGCAGCACTGTAAAGTCCCTCTGAAATGTGTAGATTTAGAAAGAGTCAAACTTTATGGTAAATATTCAACTTCTACCTGACTTTGGAGACTCAGACGCAAGAAGTTTAGGTTGTAAAATATTTAGGGTTAGTTTGTGCATGTTTAAAAATCATTAGGGGCCTATATGATGCGGTACAAAACTACAGTATGAGAGAGCCTTGCGCTATGCAGTGGCATCAGATCAAAATCAGTACAATTTGTACTACAAAGATCTCAAATAGTAAGGACCTCCCGCATCACCTAGTCTCCCCAAAAATCTGGATGAGAAATTGACCGAAAGATCACTCTGTACATCTGGTCGTTGGGGATAGGTTCCATGGAGACTCTAAATCTTATGCTTAAATATGCTAATTTATATCAGTCCGGGAAACCCGCTCACGAGGCCTGCTCCCCCGTACGAGCACTCCTCTGCCTCACGAGGCCTCCAGAGAGCCTCATGACGCTCCTGGGGAGAGAGACTCATGAAGCTCCCTGTTCACTTTTTATCTGACATATAAATTGTCACAACTTTGCACAGTGATTTTTTGTTACACACACATGTCCACTATTCATGATGAAAAGAAGAAAAAATTCTGTCTGTTTTTTTTTACAACAATCAAGTTTTAATCAACCGATGCACAGCGACCCATCGAAACATGAGCGCTAGCGGGTTCCCTAAGTGCAAGGCTGATGCACCTAGCGGCCTGATCCCACTAAATATTTTCGGTGCTTTTTTCTGAGGCTCTCACCTCTCCGCGCACGAATTAGCCTCGTGAAGCTGAAGTCTGACATCTTTTTACAAAACCAGTAGATCTATTCTGTAATTTCCCCCTGGTATCTTTTATAGATCTATTTCAATCCTTCTAACGTTAACGTTAGAATAGACTTTAAGTCCAACGTTAGACTAATTTTGCTTTATTCTTCTAATGTTCTAAAAGAGTAAATTTTAAGTCTAAGACGTAAGTTAGACAAGTAATTTTGGGGGTATAAAAGCAATTGGACAGTAAAGAGTAGTTTGAAAAGGACATAGTTTTGACAGAAAGCAGAGTTTATTATAGGTATAGTTCGATCTATACCAGTACATCAGGAAATATAGCAGAAAATTTCTGCTATATTCTGACGCCGTGACCTTGCCTCGCTCGCCCAGCTCTGCCGACCGAACACTCCACCCACCCGGCCACCACAGTGATGCCGCGACTGACTGACCGATCGAGGGGAATTCTATGCCTGGAGCAGACACCAACAGAGAAACTTTTCTCTCATGACAGTGTACAACAAACGTCTTCCTGCTCACCTTTCATCCAGTCTGCTACATCTTTCGCTGACCAGAGAGGTATATTAATGAAGCCTTCCATATCTCCGAATCCTTGAATACAGCCCAAAGGGAGAAGAGTTACCACAGGGCCACTTTCCCATATAATCAGTTCCTTCTTCCTCTACACGGCGTCACGTCTGGATCGGAACTTTAACTTTATACACAAAACAGGAGCTGATACCGATCTTTGTGCACTGCACATAGACGGTAGACACGGCTTGGGTCACGCGGAGAAAATCTCTAGCTCTACGAGCGAGCTAAGCTAGCTGTGTGGTACCGGTCATATATCCCCGGCCCCATATGATTGATGTATACGCGTACGTACGCCCCACACCTACCCGCGGAACGACACGGACGACGAAAGGAACTGTGTGGCGAGAAATATCTTCAGTTTTTGATGGAATAGTGTACCAACTGAGCTAGAGGGGAAGGTAGTTGACATACAGCCTCTGTTTCCCAGTATTGTAGAATTATTGACTTACCAGTGGATTTGTTTTTCTTTGTTTGTTTTACCCAGCCCAGAGGTATGAGGTCACTGTCATTGATGTTTGATGTCACTTGTCAGTCCCATGTGCTAGATTTTGTGTGGCATGTTGTTAAAACCTTTAAATCAGGCCTATTATAATTTATAGTATCGTATCATTGACATTCAGGCACCTCTCTCTAACGTTAGCTCTCTTCAGCATCAGATCAGTGTGATATGGAAGTAGTAGGTAGTCCTGTTGAGACTTTTGGTCGTTTCTTCAAGTTGTATGTGATCCTACCTAAAACTTACAGGCCTAGATCTATCTAACATTTAACAATGTTAGTAAAATATTAGTAATAGTAGTAACTCCGTGCGTGGTGGGTGAATGGACAGTTTACATTCTTTATTTTAATAGGGAAGAGATTGGTGTCGGGCTGGGAGGACTGCTACGACCATTGTTTATAAATTTATTTAGAGTAATTGTGGCAGTATGTGGCTGTGAGCCCGTTCATGCCGTAGCCTTCATCATAAGAAAATTAGATTTTCACCGAACCATGAAATGAGATCAATTATCCGTAGATTGATATGTAACATACACATGAACAGTGTTTAAATCAGTCCATCTTTTCATTTTCTTGGAAAAATCTCGCATTTTAATAACTTTTCGCATACAGGTAGGCCTGTCGTAGCGGTGGCTTCGATTCGCCCATCATCATATTCATAAGTAGAGAGCTCGCTAGCGCCGAGCCAGCGCGCGGCCGCCGCGCGGTGTCCGCGGGCAGGCGTAAATCACACAACACCTATAACGACTCCCGTGGGAGCAACCGTGAAGCTCTCCACGGGCTGCGCGATCGGGCAGCCAATTTCACTGAAACAGGCATTGCAAGGTCCATTTCATGTACCGTTCTTACCACATGGGCTTACTTGGGGTCGATAAATCTTCCTTTCAAAAAATCAGAAAACACTTCAATTTTGAAAAAAGATAAGTTTCGACATTGCCATATTTTGCGCAATGTGGATTAAGTACAAAATACACCAAGGTCACGACAAATAAGTGCGAAATTTCGACTTGGCGTGCTACCAGATCGTCCTCCTCGGGCTACCTTAGCGGTTCGTAGCAGACTTAAACCAACGTACAAGGAAGGCAAAAGTAGTTCAGGTTTGTGATTCGAACATGTCGTTTGACATAGGGCCGTATTACTTTTGAAAAGAATGATATCAATGCACCCTGTCATAACTGCTACAGTTAGCGATCATCGCGAAGAGTTGAGCACTGCGTGTGCAGAAAACGATGTATTTGCGCGAGAGAGCCATCTAGTGCTCAATGACGCTAGCTATTCATGGCAAGTACATACAACATACTGTAAAACGAGGAATGTTCGCGTGCATTTTAATTTTGTGAATTTTGTGAGCACCAAGATTCGCGAAATTAAAATGCACGCGAAAGTTCTCGTCTACAGGGATCTAGACCTAGAGTTTCTATTCTATGCATTGAATGCCAGTGGCAATTCACGCAAAAAAGGCCGTCGGCTCCAATTTGTGAAAATTTCATGCCGCGAATATATCTTGTTTTACAGTATTTGGTAATAGATCTGTACTGCTAAACTTACAGCGAGACGCTCTAGACATGCATACCACACATAGAGTAAAAAAAACCCAGCAGTTTTCGGCCGGCCTCCAGAATCCGGACACTTATCACAAGCCAGCGATTTCTACTGTCACAACACATGCATATCACATCATTTCACATACTGGCACACTCATTCACCACAAGAAAGTGCCCTAGTTATTTCCAAAAATCCATCTAAAATCCCAAATTTTGCCGTCAAAAATGCAGAATCAGCGCAACTTTTCCACGACGCGCACAAATTAGGTCCCGTGTTAAGAATCAGGGTCGCCGAAAAAGCGCTAAAAATTGAAAAATCACGCCGTTCTGTTGCGAGATTTTTCAGCGGCCTTTTATGCGTATTGACATTGAACACGCATAGCGCGTGTCTGAATTCTGGGGGATTTTCAAGACCTGTGATAATATTTGGGGATTTTGTGAAAATGATGCATATATTAACAAAATCAATACTGAGAAAAAGTAGTTTGTTGAAGATTTTAACATACATTGTTATAGGTATAATTTTGTATGTATTATTCAAGTTGAACAAATTTTGCAGAAAAGGCCAAGTGTCCAAAAAACTGATGGTTTTACTATACATGTATACTAGGAGTAGGACACTTCGTAAAATCTACGCACAAAGTGTGAGCATACACACCATCATAATCATACATTATTGTCATTGTTTGGTTCCTTATGATAAGACATTTTGTATTGGCTTAAGGGGATAGGGGATAAGGATGACTTAATTTGCATTAACCTGTTGAGGACAGTTTGATTTTGCTACAACACGCTTTTCCCATAGACACTTGCCCGAGTATATTCGGGACTCGTCCTCAACGGGTTAAGAAGTTCCTACAGCTTTTGTAGGAAGACATTTCACAATACCAATTCTGTCTTTCCTAGGCACTTCCTAACTTTCTGTCTTAGGAATAAACTTAGGAAGATTTTCAGAATACCACCCCCTAGGTCTTGTTTACTGTATAAGCTGTTATTTTCACGAGGGTTTAATTTTCACGAATTTCGCGAGTCACAGTTGGATCATGAATTGAACAACATGCGAAAATGTCTCCATGCGCTTTGATAATAGAGCATTAATGTAAGTGTCGGCGTCGATTCGCGAAAACAATATCTCTCGAAAATGTGTATGACCTTGTCATTAGCGAAAATATCTGTTC
The DNA here is from genome assembly GCF_040938485.1 of Diadema antillarum. Classification (NCBI taxonomy): domain Eukaryota; kingdom Metazoa; phylum Echinodermata; class Echinoidea; order Diadematoida; family Diadematidae; genus Diadema; species Diadema antillarum. Next base: position 1,136,141 of record NW_027271587.1, on the reverse strand, counting down.
GTGAAAATAACAGCGCATACAGTATATGATTTATGATTTATGAGCAAGCTCAGCTTAGTCCAACATTTTCCAGGGAGTACAGCACACAGCCACAGGCAGTGTTGAGACTTTTTTTCATGATATCCATTGATCAAGATGTGCTCTTTCAGGTGGTACCTTGTTGAGATTTGTCAATGGGATCAAACTCGGTGACCTCCAACTCCAAGATTGAATTGCTGTAGAAAACAGTAGAGAACACCCTATCATCAAAATTAATGACAGTTAATCTTTTCTAGTAATGCTGTTTATTTTTTTTTTTTCAGGCTTGTATAACAGTCACTGTGTTTATGTGCATTTTATACCATCATGATTGGAATAGTATTGAACTCAAACACGTGCATCATTCATTTTCGAATAAATCCACAGGAACACAAGCAGAAGACTGTATTACAACTATTCTGAGAGTTGACAGAATGTCACGACAGAGCAGTAGGACCACCGATCCCCGGAAAATTGTAAGTTTGCCACTTGGGATCTTCCATTTCTTTCACCTGCCATCCTCTTTGGCCAATTCCTAGTAATTGATCTGATTGAATAGCAGTTGCATCACCTCAGTAAGAAATGGTGTCACAAATTTGGAGCAGACAAGGAGCAATGTGTACTCCTGTTATAATGAACAGGGTTATAACAAAATTCTCAGTACAGCAAGGTAAAAATTCAGGTCACAAAATCATCATCTGTATATCTCTATGTCCTTATCTGTTGGGATTTACAATTGTATGTCATGAAATTTGACATATATTGACAGAAAACTGCCAGTCCCAAGGACTTCATTTTAATGGGAGTCGCCTACGTACTAATAAAAAGGAATAGAAATAAAGATGAAGATAACGTGAAATTAACTCTCTGTTTATTAGCCTCTCTGACTGCACCTGCAATGCAGCACTGCCTACCAATGTGTCAGGAAATTTAATGTACAACTGTTCTTCTGCCCTCACATCGTTTTCCAGGTCTAACGTGTAAAAAATTATCTCCCCTTGTCCATATGGCATGACTTGTGCACTTTGAAAAGCACTCCCTTTGCTCTTGAGGAGTACTGCCTACATTTCAGTGTTCTTGTTGTATGATTTGCAGAGTCATGCCATTATCATCAAACATATAATATAGGTTGGTGACTGTAGTTTCTACCTTGTTCGTGGCAGATCCAGGCAACACATTTTCTTCGTCTTCTTGAAAACACATGGTTAGATTAGACACCAAACCCAGTGCATTATCACAAGGGTGACAATTTATGTACAATACAAGGACCATAGAACTCCCTATTTCAAAAAAGGAAAATAATATTGTTATACCCCCGCCAAACGAAGTTTGAAGGGGGTATATAGGAATCAGCGGACGGTCGGGCGGTCGGGCGGTCGGTCGGGCGGTCGGTCGGGCGGGCGGTCGGGCGGGCGGTCGGTCCGTTGCAAATCTTACATCGCGAACTACTTCCTCAGTTTTCAACCGATTCCCATAAAACTTGGCACAGATGTGTGCCTTGGGTTGTAGATGTGCAAGACGTATTTTTTGACAGTACCCAAAAGTACGTTGCCATGGTAACAGCATATTATGGGCAAAAATGGGTACAAATCTTGCGTCGCGAACTCCTCCCACAGTTTTTGATCAATTTTTATGAAATTAGGTACAGATGTTCATCTGAATATCTTAATGTGCAAGACACATATTTCCGCAGTGGCAAAAAGTGCGTTGCCATGGTAACGGCATGTTATTGGTAAAATATAGGGCAAAATGCTTCATGGCAAAACTGCTTCATCAGTGTTCTTCCAATTCTCATGGAATTCATATTGAATGTTTGTCTTAGGATATAGGTCAGCATGACACATTTCTTGACAGTGACAAAAAGTATGTTGCCATGGTAACAGCTCACATATTATGAGCCAAAATGATGGAAAATTTTGTGTTGCAAACTACTTCCTCAGTTTTTGCCCAATTTCCATGAAACTTGGTACAGATGTGTGCCTTTGGTTGTAGATGTGCAAGACGCATTTTTTGACAGTACCCGAAAGTACGTTGCCATGGTAACGGCATATTAATGGCAGAAGATCAAGGAAAGATCTTGCGGATTTAACTACTTCCTCAGTTTTTTGACCAAAGCTTATGAAATGTGGCACACACCTTGATCGTGGTGGGAAGATGTGGAAGACATATTTTTCGGACGTGTCGGAAGCTGCGTTGCCATGGTAACGGCATATAAATGGCAGAAGATCAAGGAAAGATCTTGCGGATTGAACTACTTCCTCTGTATTCGACTGAAGCTCATGAAATGTGGCACACACATTGGTCTTGGTGGGAAGATGTGCAAGACATATTTTTTGGATGTGTCGGAAGCTGCGTTGCCATGGTAACGGCATATTAATGGCGGAAGATCAAAGAAAGATCTTGTGGATTGAACTACTTCCTCAGTTTTTGACAAAAGCTTATGAAATGTGGCACACACAATAGTCTTGGTGGGAAGATGTGCAAGATATATTTTTCGGACGTGTCGGAAGCTGCGTTGCCATGGTAACAGCATTTAAATGGCAGAAGATCAAGGAAAGATCATTCCTTGGGTAAGACTGTCGTAACGGGGCGGGGGTATTAATCGCCTTCAGTGATATTTCTAGTTTAAACCTGGAAATACTCTGAGTAAATACATTAGTAATGCACTTTCAAGGTTATTTATAGTAGACAGACTTGGCAGGTATTTTTAAGAGTGATGTTATGTATATAAACTGGCTAAGCTTGTTTACGTACATATAGCACGTCCACGTCGAACTACTAGTATACACAGCCCAGTCGCTGTAAGTAGCATTCGCACAGCACAGTAGACGGCGCAATACTATTTCTGCGAGAAATTCCACTTTCTTTTGTTTTTGTTTTTTTTTCATTGCGCCACCACGTTACAAACGCGCGGCGTGTCACCCTTGATTACAGTCATGTGCGCTATAGCTCATGCGTTTGCATGCCGCTACGTCTTTACAAGTACTGTATGTCAACTTTAGGGGCCGGGGCTTCGTATGCTCCAGCTGGTCGCCGCTGAATTTACTCGTACCCCTCGTACCACCACTCGTCAGAAATCTAGCGCGATATACTCTTAACCACTTCAAAAATGTTGAATTCTAACTTACTAGTTAGCAGAGTTTGGTAAGTTTTTTGCATGCAGTGTATAACTAGTATCATTCTTATTTGCTAGTAAGTTGAAAATTCACACTTTCTTTGCCACTTCTATGAATACCTTGCCCCCATAGAAGCCCTCAAAGTTGCCCCCCCCCCCCCCAAGTTTGCAATGTTCTCAGGTAGAAGTCACATGCGTGGAAGGTGAACTTGCAATACTCAGGTGATTGCGACCCCCCCCCCCCCCCCTCTCTTATTATCCTATGATGGTTTACTCTGAGTGAACTGTGACCATGAATTCTTAAAAACATCCACACTCCATTGTATTGCAGAGTCAAGAATTGTTTACTTTAACATATGGTGCCCTGGTCTCTCAGCTGGTCAAGGATTATGAGAGTGATGAAGAAGTCAACAAGCAGCTCGACAAAATGTAAGACCATTGCTTCATAGCCAATGTACAGGACACATTCACCAGAACAATAAGTTTTTCAGATAGTTGGTGATTTTTTTTTCTTGACAGATGGAGACAAAGAGGGTCTAGGGCAATTACCCCCTGGGCAATTATCCCAGACCCTTCCCCTGACCCTATCCCTAATCCTAATCCTGAACCTAATCCTTACCCTAACCCAAACTCTGACTCTAAACCTAACTGTAACCCTAATTTTTACTCTAACCTTACCACTAACCAGTATTTAGCCGGGGGGGGGTTGGGGGGGGGGGAATTGCCCTGATATGGACAAAGAAATTTGTGGGGTTTTTTAGGAACATTATTTTTTTCTTTATCTTTATTAAAAGTAATTTCAAGTTCAGTAAGTACTCCTGACATGTCAAAAGATGATGTTGATTAGGAATTGAACTATCTTATAAGTACAATGTAAGTTTTTATTTTTTTTTTAAATGAAGTTTAGAGACAAGGGTAATGATATTACCTACAATGAAAGATGCACACATAAGCATGCATTGAAAACTTAGGATGTTGCCTAAGTTGTGTATGAGTCACAATCATGACACTTCCATCAAATTATCTCTCAGAGCATAATTTTTCGATGATTTGACAAGTATGTGTAAATTCACCGCTCAGAGCAACATTTTTGCTAAATTTGGTGAATTTCTACAAATTTGTGTATTGCACTGATTTTATGATATTGATTACCAGGTAGAGGTACAGAACTTCTTTATAGAGTATACATTTTAAAAGTGTAAAATAATGCCTCCATTTCTTAAATTCAGTATGAACCATGTTTGAATTTGCTCTCATACAGTTTTCAAGATTTACTACAATGTTACATTCAGACTTTATGAGAACAGCTTTGCTAATTAATTTCACTTGATTTGTGTTTACTAATTACACCTCATTTTGTGAATTCTTTAGTGTGCCATTGCAAATATGTTCAGGTATTGGTCACAGTGTAAACAGTTGCTACCCGGTTTGCAATCATGCAGAGAGGAGGGATACTTTTGAAGTGCTCATATTGTGATGTCATGAGGTTGTCATTCTCTTCTGTGTCATCAAAAATGTGTTGTTATGGCCCCATTATTTATCATAGTTTCTATGATAACATACTAGATAATATCCATCTTGCTTCCAGAGAATCTTTATCTCAGTGTGTTACGTATGGTTCTGAAAGGGATCGTATAGTTTTGGTTGAGACTTAACTTCAGGTTTTTATAATTTTTTGGTGAGATAGTGAGAAACCTCTTATGAAATATGAAAGAGCATGTAATTCCACGAGGATTTCAATGTTTATTTGATGAAAATTGATTTTGAAATGGCTGAGATATCCAAAACAGAGCGATCCTAATAAAGTGTGGGACCCACATTTTATTACGATCGTTTTGTTTAACTGTGTTTTTGGATGTTTCAGCTATTCCAAACCCAATTTTCATCAAATAAACTTTGAATTCATCTTAAAATGGTATGCTCTGTACTATTTCACAATCTGTTGTCCCCGCCGAACGAGTTCGAGCAGGGGACTATGAAACGGGCTCCGTACGTGTGTGTGTCCGTGCGTGTGTCCGTGTGTGTGTCCGTGCGTCCGTGTGTGCGTCCGTGTGTGATCAAAATGTTCAATTTGCTACTTCTCTGTCATTTATGAGCCAATTTTGATTCTGTTTGCTTTGTATGATAGCACTACATGGGAGCTGTGAAACTTCTACACAGAATTTCATTTGTTACCTTTGACCTTGACCTTTGACCTATATTGTACATTTTGCTACAAAATGCTACTCCTTCGCCATTTATAACCCGATTTCGATTCTGTTTGCTTTATGTGATGGCACTAAGTGAGGGCTTCAAATCTTGTACACAGAATTTTGACCTTTGACTTCTTTGACCTTTGACCTTGATTTTTGACCTGTATTGCACATTTTGCTACAAAATGCTACTCCTTCGCCGTTTCTAACCCGATTTTGATTCCGTTTGCTTTATGTGATGGCACTAGGTGAGGGCTTCAAAACTTCTACACAGAATTTTGACCTTTGACTTCTTTGACCTTGATTTTTGACCTATATTGTACATTGGCTACAAAATGCTACTCCGCCATTTCTAACCCGATTTCGATTCCGTTTGCTTTATGTGATGGCACTAGGTGAGGGCTTCAAAACTTCTACACAGAATTTTGACCTTTGACTTCTTTGACCTTGATTTTTGACCTATATTGTACATTTTGCTACAAAATGCTACTTCCGGCGGGGACATATATTACGCACCGCGTAATTTCTACTTCTCCTTGTTTTCTTGGTATCTCGCAAAAAAGTTAAAGCCCAATTCTCATCTCCACCAATACTGAACCATCCCTTTAACATCTTATAATAGCAATGTTGAGTTGATCTCAAATATTCATGAATGACCTCTTCTTCCAAAATAATACATTCTGTCAGGGGCTACAACATTGGCATTCGTCTGGTGGAAGATTTCCTAGCTAGGTCAGGGGTTGGCAGGTGTAATGACTTCAGAGAAACAGCAGACATCATTGCCAAGGTAAGTATCACTCTGTCTTTGCAAGTTCAGACTAGAAATAAGGCCAAGTAAAACACAGAAAGTAGTTTCTCATCCTTACACACATCCAATTTGGGCGCCGCATCAATCTTTTTTTACAAACTATTTACTATTTTTCAAAATACAGATGAAGATATCAAAACTTGTGTTTCACATCCCTGTTTTTTTTTTTTTGAGTTGCCACATCAACTTTTTTGGTATGTACTACTTTGGGGTGACCCAAAAAACATTGGAAATTCACCTATACTGGTTGTAATGTCATGCACATGTTCCGTTTGAATAGGGATCTCTGTTAGGTCCAGTGCATAATATTCACTGTTGTACTGCTAGCCAAGAATTCTACAAACCAGTGACTGTTAACCGCTACTAGTTTGTAATACAATGTACTGTGGGCTCAGATAGCACACTGTTGAAAAAAATCAGATCGTATTTGTGAGTGGACGAGTCTCCGCTGACACTCATACTTGTGTATGCATGTCAAGAGGCTGGCCTGGTTTCAAATGTTATATACTCATATACTGCAAAATCTCTCTTGTATGGGAGGGAGGGGTTGTGGAATACCTCCTCCCACGCCCTCCCCCTGCTTAGCTCCCCTCCATGCACAGATGGCTACACTGGGGATCGACAATTTTTGAAATATACCATCAAAAGTGTGTACCAGATAGTTGAACTGCAATCATAAAAATGCAAGCGCTCCCTCATGTAGAAGGGAAAATATCCCCTCCCACATCCTTCCCCCGCTTGGTCTCCCTCCACAGACGAACTTCTCTTCTTTGACAATTGACAAATTTCCGGATATTCCATCAAAAAGCATGCACCAGATAGTTTAATTTCAATTCTAAAAATGTAAAAGCTCCCTCGAATGAGGCAGGGATACCTGACCCTTCACTTGCATGGTCGATTTCTGTAGACTTACATGTACATATTGTAGTACACTTTGGGAATTTACAAGTTAATTCAACAAAAAGTGTGCATCAGATCATTTCATTTCAATTCTCAAAATGCAAAAGCTCTGTCCGGTGGGAGGGGGTATCCCCCTCCCACACCCTCCTCTTCTCCCCCATAGGCTTAGTACTAAGTGATGACCCACATGTAAAACAAGAGCTGAGATATCACGATTTAACCATTCACAGCTTCTTGAATGTTTTTTTTCCTTTTTTTTTCATAGAGAAAAAAATCGGAATATTTCACCATAACTCTTTATCAGATTTGCTGAATTTCAGGTCTGATCTCCCTCATGTGGGAGGGAGATACCCCCATCGACAACCTTCCCCGCTCAGTCACTCCATTCCCTTGCACATTGGCTTCCAAGTTTTGCCCCCCCCCCCCCACCCCTATCATGAAAACAAATCGACGCCCATGTATATATGTATATATTATACAGTATACTGGTTGTTTTAAAGATTTACAAGCTTTTGTACCGTATGTATTTGGTTTTGGTTTTGCAGGTTTGGTTTCATCATGTCTATTAGTAAGTAGTACAGTGCTTCCATTTTGGTGTGACAACCATGTCATTGAAGCTAGCATGCACGAAGAGAATATAGAATGGGACATTGCCCACTGGTGTACAGATTTTCCACTATAGAGGAAGACAGAGTTCTGTCAATTGATGAAACTTCCTTCCTGCTTGGGGATATCCTCATTGTTATAGATGAAATCTGTGTCACAACCAGCTTTCCTCATTTCACACATCTCATTTTAATAGCCATGAACTAATTTGATCCTACAATGATTGGGAGGTTGGAAGTGTGTGTGTGTGTGTGTGTGTGTGTGTGTGTGGTGGGGGGGGGGGGTCTGCTTTCCTCCACCTCCTAGCATGTGTTTGAACCCCCCCCCCACACACACACACACACCCACCCACACACACACACACACAGACAGACAATTGTGACTCAGTTGTTCAGGACCATTTAATGTCAGACAAATTAGACCCAACCACCAAGAGCTATGATCAGACTTTTCACATTCTGTTAATTACGTACAGTTATATCTCTCCTGGGTAATAATGCTATTATGAAGATTTTCATCTTTTGTTGGAAGAAATAAAGAAACTGTCTCATCTCCAGACATCTTGTAATGGACTGCAGACAGAAGTCATGATTGTATGGCAGTCTGTGGGCATTTGCACCCCTGGCCAACCTCTATCCTTTACGCATGAACCGGCATTTCCAAAATAATCTGTTAAATTCAGTATCAGTGTGTATCTGTGGATAGTGTTTGTCTTTGTAAGATGTTGTTTATTCTTTGAATGGTCCATGTTTGAAAACATTTAGGAACGAGTACTGGCACATTGGTAAAGATGTTAAAGGATCATATAGTTTTGGTTGAGACCTAACGTCAGGTTTCTAACATTTTTTGATGAGATAAAGAGAAACCTCTTATAGAATGTGAAAGAGCATGTAATTCCGAGAGGAATTCAATGTTTATTTGGTGAAAATTGGTTGTTTAATGGCTGAGATAGCAAAACAGAGCAATCCTAATAAAAGGTGGGACCCATCTTTTATTAGGATCACTTTTTTTGCACTTTGTTTTTCAAAACCGATTTTCATCAAATAAACTTGAATTCCTCCTATTAGAATGATAAGTTCTGTACTATTTCATAACTTATTTCTTGGTATCTTGCAAAAGGTTAGAAGCCCAGTCCTCATCTCCACCCATACTATACCATCCCCTTAATGTGTCACAGTGTTATCAACCAGATGCTGCTACATGATGCTGCTGCCTATTTTGGTTTCCCTCTCTCTGTCCAGTCTGGGTTCCGCATGTTCCTGGGAGTTACCCCCAGCATCTCAAACTGGAGTGCAGCTGGTGATGAATTCTCCTTGCTGATGGACACTAACCCTTTGACTGACTTTGTGGAGCTTCCAGAAGACCACAGCAACCTGAACTATTCCAACGTACTGTGTGGTGTCATCAGGGGTGCCCTGGAAACGGTGAGTTGTCACCCAGAGTCGCCAATCTTACAATATGTTAGGTTCAAACAGGTTTGCAGGTGGCAGTGTTGTGATGATAAACAAGGAAACAAAACCATTATGGTATTTAGATCAGGAAGTGAAATAGGAATCACATCACTGATTACTATTTGTAAACATGCTATGTTCTTATTCAATTGATATATAATAGCCAAACTGTTCTGTGTAAATCATCTAAAAATCCTCAATGCATGTAATAGATGTGGTGTATTAAACAGACCATTTTTATCAAGGGATGCCATGCCAAGTAATTTCTCTATACCAAGTAATGTCCACTGGACAGCAGAGCCTGTTGTTGTAAGTCCTGATGTTGAAATGTGTCATGTCTGAGCACAATAGAGTACCAGTTGATTTGATCTGCCTCCTACTAAACACAATCTGAGATCAAAGTTACATCCAGTCCTCTGTAGTCAACTGGAAGAGTCATTTCAACAAGTCATTCAAGTTACTCACTTTGGTCCATTGTGTAGAGATCTCATAGAACATTGACTCACAGTGAAGGGATATTCCACAGCAACAAACTAATCCAAAGAGCCCCCTTGTTTTTACCATGCAAGTTTGCTATCATTGTGAACTACAGTCAACCTCGCGTAAGTCGACATAATCGGGACTGAGCAAAACACGTCGACTTATGCGAAAGTCGCGCGTAAGTCGACATTTTGTCGACTTATAAGTGAAAACTAATTTCCCCTGTACAGAGTAAGATTTGGATCACGATGCGGATCGCTATCTAAATCTTACTCCTTTTGCCGTCAAAATATGCCTACTGACATTAGCAACAATAATGTTGTAGTTCATGCATAAATCTCCGCGGATTAGGAAGGACAACGCACAATTCCCAAACCTCTAGAGAGATTTTGAGACAGCGGGAATCCTGAAAATGAATTGTTCTCGCGCTCCGATTCGCAACATTACCGCTCTGTACGGCGCGGGCCCGTCTGAACAAAAAAAAAGAAACAAGGAAAGTTTGTTAATCCGAAAAATGACATCTTATTTTCGGATTAACTAACCTTCGTAAAAACAAACTTCTTCCATTGTGGGACTAATTCAACTTTGGACTGAGATTTAAACCTTTGGCAAAGCGAACTGTAACAATTATTTGTTACCATTTTTTCATTGACATTTCGCGAAGCAGCGTGCGTTTCGGTAGTTTGAAACGTGTAAATGTTGCGATGTCTTTCCCCTGCGAGTGCAGACTAAGTTCGGTCACGGCGAAAGTTCCGTTTGATATTTTAAATTTGCGTACGAAATAAAAAAATAATGCAAGTCTTTTCAACACTAACTCACTTCTGTAGAGTTTTAGAGATGCGTTTAACCGCAGTTTCTAGTTTCGTACGAAAACCGCAAGTCTTTTCTGCAACACTCTTGCGTTTAAATACAGCGTTGCGTGATGTGATTTGATGGACTTGCATTTGATTTTTAGAGTTACGTTTAATTGAGTTTTAGTTTCCTACAATTTTCTAGTTTCGTATGATTATCAAACGTAAGTCTTTTCAGCATTCCGTGTGATTTGATGGACTTGCATTTGATTTTCAGAGTGGCGTTTAATTCTTAATTTTGCGTACAAAATAAAAAGATAGTGCAAGTCTTTTCAACAACAACGCACTTCCGTAGAGTTTTAGAGATGCGTTTGAACGCAGTTTCCAGTTTCGTACGAAAACTGCAAGTCTTTTCAGCAACGCTCTTGCATTTAAATACAGCGTTACATGATGTGATGGACTTGCATTTGATTTTTAGAGTTGCGTTTAAATGTTTCAGGTTCGTAAAATTATTTTCTAGTTTCATATGATCATCAAACGCAAGTCTTTTCAGGAACGCACTTGCGTTTAAATGCAAAGTTGCGTGTGATTTGATACATCTGCATTTGATTGATTTTGACGTTTGCACCATAAGTTGCATCACACTGACCTGCACCAAACGATACACACAGACACAAACACTGGTAACTCTATGTGTAGTACTCCAGTGTAAATGAGTGTATACCCTTTCTATTCAGGCGTACAAGACAATGGATGCATGGCGGGAACGCTACCGCGCCGTACACTAGCGAATTAGCGAGAAGAAATGCTGCGAATCGGAGCGGGAAAACAATTCTTTTTCAGAGAACTGCGATAAGAATTTGAGCGAAAAAATTATGTCGACTTAGACGAGGGAATTAACACGTATTTCAGTTCAGTTGGCACTGAAAATCATGTCGACTTACGCGAGTTGTCGACTTATAAATGTCAACTAATACGAGGAAATTTTCAAGGAATAACAAAGGCAAAAATCGGGACTTTTCTATCGTGTCCACTTAAGCGAGTTGTCGACTTATGCGATGTCAACTTAAGCGAGGTTTACTGTACTTTTTATTGAGTATATCTATTGCAAAGGGCCACCGACCAACATTCAAGTGATGTTCATGAAATATTAATGCCATTATATCGAACATTTTGATGCTTTGCTGAGACAAAATGCTGACCAAGCCTACATATATGTCAAACAAGTGAGTAATTTTCTCACAGTTATGAACAAATAAGAACTTGATCAGTATGAAAGGATTCACTTACAAATAACAGTCATATTTTTTTCCCGCACAGGTGCAAATGGATGTCAGTGTAAGGTTTGTCCAGGACACCCTTAAAGGAGATAATCAAACGGAGATCAGAGTGAAATTCATCAAGAGATTAGAAGATGCACTGCCAGCAGGAGAAGAGTAGCTGTAAGAATGTCAGAGATTTGTAAATATTCATGTACATAGATGTCACAGCACAGATAGGCTATGACCATTCCCAATATTTGTTTAATGATGATTATCTTGTACATTGTGTCCTATACATCCTGGTTTCAGTTTCTGTTCATTTGAAAAGAAATATTATATAAACATACATAAAAAATGTACATGTTGCCTCAAAGTTACCTCCAAGGTTCGTCACTTTTAGTTTTGACTTGGGTTACAATGATACTCATAACAGATACAGATAACAGTTGGGGGCAAGTTTGAAATTTGATCAGATTTTTTGTACGTTTCTCTATATCACACTAGATATGGCAGTATCATATTGCTTTCAGAGAAATTATCTAATTGTGCACGCATGCAACAGAGTGGCACAATTTGCTGAGGCTGATAATGATGTCATAACCACGCAAAATGTATTGGCTGTGCTGTCAAGTGCATGGAGACAGGTATATAGCACACAGGTTAGTACCTACACTCACAAGGGTATGCTTCAACTCGCATGGATAACTTTAACAATGGATTTGACTTCCTGGTTATAAGACAAATGTCTTCTAAACTTTGAATTTGGGGAAAGCTAAGCCTCTAGACGTTATCCCAGGACTTGTGAAATCCACTCAATTCATTATTTTGCACCCCTGTTAAAACATGATTGTGGCTGATGTGGAGGAGGATATAGAATTGTGCCAAGTGTTCCTATATACACGTAATTCTGTTTATCCTATTATGTTTTGTTCAAATCACTAAGTCCTTGCGTCAAGTCCGCAGGCAATAGAAGTAGTACCTGTTGGCAAGGCTTTCATCCTTATTGCTTTCACAGGGGATGTAAAGCCCTTTGTCCCATGGAATCATTATTGCTATAAGCTTCCCAAAATGGCCACTTAAAAGGTCACAAACTCAACTGAAAAGTTAAGAGATCAGTATCCATCCCAATCCCCCCTTCCAAAAAAAAAAAAAAAAAAAAAACACAAAACACAAAACAAAACAAAACAAACTATAATTTGGTATTTTCTTTTATCCGTAGGAATGCTTGTTTAATTCTTGTGAATGCACAGTGAAGCTTTCAGATGATGTTAAAAGGTAATCATTTAGAGCTGTGGATATGATCAAGCTGTAACAAAATCTTGTGAACTCAAAGTAGCATTTCATTCTTTGTCTTTGTCAGTGAAACTAGAGTGCAATTTTCTCAGTGGAAATCATGTACAAATATTGAGATGTATTAAATTGAAATCTGTAGCAGTATAACCAGACTGTCTGCTGTCGTTTGTGTACCTGACACATGTCAGATAATCCACAGTGAACAATGTAATGTTAACGTGTGCTCAATTTCTGAATTTTCATTCTGTAGGGGTGAGTTAATTAGGTTTTGTTATGTTTGTGTCTCCCAGTTTGCATGTTTGTGTAAGGCAGACCCTCAAGACAAGAATTCTTCACAATTGGGAGAAGCCTTTAAAATCTGCAGGTGTTGCAGTAATGGTTGTCTGTTTTCTTTTGCAAAATGGCACACCACTTTTTGTGGTAATTCTGCTTGTGTCTTCTTCAAACTTTTCTTTGGGGAGAATGAACCGTAAACCTGATTTATGCTTCCTTTTTTTAATGTTTTTTGTCTTGTTTTACATTTTGATCAAGTGTTTACAGCCTCGTTTTGTACTTTTCAATGTGCTTATGATGTGTGCTAAAGCTGCAGAGATAGATATGATACTGATCAAGCCACAGTAACACACAAATGCATAACACTGTTTTCTGTTTTTTCTTCCTCTGTATGAATCAAGTCATTGGTCAGCATAGATACTACAGAATTGTTACGATATTGGGTATCTGGCAGTTACTTGTATGTTAAAATACCTCCATTTTGTGAGTGTTGTTACTTCTGGGACTATTAGGGATGGGATAAAAGCCAAATAATTTCAGCTAGAATCTATATATATGTGGAATATACAGTTATGGAACTAGGAATGGCATGAAACTCAGCACTATTTTGCCAGCCTATCATTAAACACTTCATGCCCCAAATAACCAGAGTGTAATGCTGTATTTTTAATTTTCTGTAATGTAAGAATGTTATGAAACCATAATGAGCAGTTGTAATTTAGAAAGATGTGCAGGGTCACAGCATAGTGTATACGCCAAATATTTCGCGACATTTTTATTTTCGCGAATTTCGCAAGTCAGATGCTATTCGCGAAATTAAAGACACACGAAAATAGTGGCTCATATGAATGTGACACACACGTATACATTTCTCAATTCAGTACAGTACTCCATGATCGCTAATTTAACCACTCCCAAAATTGTCGGGAAGTCTCGATTCACGAAAATTTAGACTCGCTAAATATATGGCGTATACAGCAGTTGGTGAGACTGCAGAGTTTCCCTCATCATGTGCTGCAAGTTGTTACATTTAGATTGTCCACATAAATACTGGTTGATGATTGGTCATAGTGCAATCACATGACTAATGCAAGGATCGAAATTGTTACAGTGCGAGCAGTGACGTCTCGTCAGATAATATAATTCAAGAATGTGGCTGCCAGCCAACAGGGCTGGAATGAAAGGTGTATTTGTGTAGACCACATAATATAACGTATTGCAATAATCTATCGTTGTACTAATATAACTCTTGACAGTCTATAAGAATTATATTTATCCCCAAGACAATATTTTCCCTTAGCGCTGCGTGCGTCAGGAAAATGTGATCTCTTTGGGAAAATATAACTCCTATGAGGATGTCAAGTATTATATTACACCTCTAAGAAGGTATTATCTGTATGATATTCAACCATATGACTTCGGTATCAAAAAAGCAATACCACGGGTATGGCACTACAGTGCATACAACAAAATTACATTTGCATTCAAAACACTACATGGAAGGTCATGAAGCTGATGAAACATATTTCCAGAGTTTAAGCTTACACAGCTACATATAGCTACATATAGCCTGTTATATATGCAAGGCTCAATGTAACAGCATGACATTGCCACCAGCAAGATATATGACATGCTGTGAAATGTAATATTTTGTTTAGAAGAAATCTGGATGCTTGGGCAATATAATACTCATCAAATCTGGTACTAATACAGAGTAATTAGCATGTGCGATGGCTATGAGAATGTGCTCTAGTAACGAAAGTGGTTTTTGTATACCTTAATACCAAATGGACAGTACATGATATAGCCAGGAAGCAAAAAATTGGCAGGAGGGCAGTCATTGAGTTACTTGATATGGGTGATTGAATTTCATCCTTGACTTTTCTTCTTGCATTTCTTTCAACCTTTGTTAGCAGAAAATGCCCCATTATACTTGAATTCATGTATGTTTGCTCCATATAAGCACACTATTTTCTGTCTCGATAGCATAGACCGACAATGGAAGTGAGCTTACTCACTTGAGAACTCTTTTGTTCCATCCCACCTTCATATAGATAGTTACAGCTTTCCCTGTGAATTCCTCGTACAGGCAAACTGATACAACAAGATTAAAGTTCTCCTGTCCTTCTTCCAACCCTGAAAACTATATCTCTCTCATAAGCTGGTATATTGTAGAGGTAGGTAATTCAGACCTTTCCTCACAATAATAAAACTGGAAACTTCTTAATGATGGAGGGGAAACAATGCTATAGATTTTCAGTGAATTTATTCAGATCAAAAAAAAAAAAAAAATGCATAAAAATTAAAAAAATCCAGCTGTTATTTTTGGTACAAAAGTGGAGTGTGTTGTCAAGTGACACAAGATTAGTTTTTCATTTCTCTTTTAAAATCTTTTGAGGTGTGTTGTCGTAAAATATCATACACGAAATTGAGAGACACTATTCTTCAGTCATGCAGAATCTTGTGAAGTTGGCAAAAGGGATAATATGACCTTTACTTTCTGGAACATTTTCCCACTATGAACTTTTAAAATGCGGTTCTATGGCATTTTTCACTCGGTAATGTTGGGGAACACATAAGATTTTGTTTGTGGTGTATAAAAAGATTGTATAAGCTCTGGAATACTCATTATTTCCCTTGTCTTCTTTATTGATTGAAAGAATAGAGGGAAATGATTGACATCACAATACACGTTTCAAGGATTAAAACCTGGTGCACATCTTGTACAAATTACACACATGCAAATATGTTGCACACATTACACCTCTTCACATGGGAAGTACATGTACAGAAGGAACACTCACTGTGCAGTGTGCAGAGGTTTTTGTGTCCGTAGCATGCAGAATACAGCATATATGTACTACCTACAGACTTACCAAGTCTCACTCTCAAGCAACTCATCTCACTCTCAACAGCTCAGCAAGTTTTCTCACACCCCCAGAAAGAAAAAAATATGTGGCAGGTAGATCAATTATAAACATGGGATAAGAAGCCCATGTATGCTATACTGAGGAAACTAAACTGTAACCTCTTTCCTTATTTGAGTTGTTGGTTAGAGGATACCTACATGGCTGTATCATACACCTATTTTCCTTTCAAAATGAACAAGGAAAAGTAGAAATTACGCGGTGCGTAATATATGTCCCCGCCGGAAGTAGCATTTTGTAGCAAAATGTACAATATAGGTCAAAAATCAAGGTCAAAGGTCAAAGAAGTCAAAGGTCAAAATTCTGTGTAGAAGTTTTGAAGTGCTCACCTAGTGCCATCACATAAAGCAAACGGAATCGAAATCGGGTTAGAAATGGCGAAGGAGTAGCATTTTGTAGCAAAATGTACAACAAAATGTAGGTCAAAAACTAGAACTATCACTCATTGTGATTAATATACCCCCACCCACAACTGAGGAAATTAGCTCAACCATGATTTTTTTTTTACTTTTTAATGAAAAAAAAACAAACTAATGCAATGCACTGTCCAACAGTAAATAAATGTATTGCTCACTGTTAGTCAAATGTCCCACATCTCAAGTCAAGTGCTCAAAAACTGAGTGAGCAAGATAAATAAACTGAAGATTTCTATGGTTTTTATTAAAAATTGTATAACCATGGCGCAACACAATGTTGGATATTAAGAAAAAAATGAAGTTTTGCACAACTATATATCATAGCCATCACATGTGCCAAATTTCAAGCCAAATGCTAACAGGATGAGGGGCTTAGTTGAATTCACAATATTAGTGTATCATTTTCATTCAAAATATACTGTTACCATGGCAACACATTTTCAACACTGACAAAAGAGTTTTTGCACATCTAGGTAATGTACAGGTAACATGTGCCAAATACAGTCAACCTCGCGTAAGTCGACATAATCGGGACTGAGCAAAACACGTCGACTTACGCGAATGTCGACTTACGCGTAAGTCGACATTTTGTCGACTTATAAATGAAAACTAATTTCCCCTGTACAGAGAATAGATTTGGATCACGATGGGGATCGCTACCCAAATCTTATTCATTTTGCCGCCAAAACATGCCTACTGACATCAGCAACAATAATGTTTTAGTTCGTGCATAAATCTCGCGCGGGTTAGTAACGACAACGCAGCCAGTTGAGAATCTATGAATTCATCTATGAATTTAAGAATGTGGCTATAGGAGAGGATATGACTGATTCTTTGGCTGTGGTTAGCAGATGCTTCCACACCTGTATTGATGGTACAAATCCAGAGAATTTGTTATTAGAAAGGAGAGGAACATTCTCTCCCTATCCCCCCTCCCCCATCTCTTTACACACAATTTGTTTACATATGCAGTCCTACAAATAAACTAAAGTCATACTCAATATGTCACATGGTTCAATGTGATTTTACAAAACACTGTTCAACACATGCTAACAAGACGGTCCTCTCATCTGCAAGTGGGGCTCAACGTATGGCGACTGTTAGTTCTACATGTGTGTATTTACGCAGCAACCTATGCATATATCTGTTTAAACATTTTTTTAAACATTAAAAATTCTTGCAGTCTCCATTATTATAACAGTGTACTTGACTATGGGCAGACAAATAAGAGCACATCAGAGTTACTCCAATTTGAAGAAGCACATCATTTATTAGGTAAGACATTTTATGTACACATCAAAATATACACCTCTTTATAAATTCATATCATGTAGACACATGTTTAACATTAACATTTAATGTTTTTATCATTATACACACATAGTCCCACTTGTGTTCATACATTGCATATTTTTTAGAAACTGGATGTGAAGACAACGTAAAACATGCCTCAAAAAGAATGTAGTAGAATGGGAGCCGTACACTCAGTGCCAATTCAGGAATGACCTGTGATCATCTGTCTCGGAAGGAAGAGTAGTTCCTGATTCAGACAATATGTTTTCTGTTTCCTCTTTGTATGATTTTTGCATTCAGTACTACAGCATTTAAATGCCATATGTGGTTACATGTCTCATAGTACTCAAAGCTATACTTGGTCAGTAAGTAATTCTTGTAAAACAGCAAAGACATATGTGAAGACAACTTTTCTGTGCTCTGAAGGGCTCTTGGTGCTAAAGTACCGGATAGATGGAATTTAATATGATCAAACACTAGATCTTGGTGCTTTATGCTGCAAATTTGAGCCACTACGATCTTTCCTCAGCAGGCCTCACTTTATATAGAGATGTTCAAAGAACAATACAATAGCTACAACAGAGAGCAAACGGCTTTAGAACTTCTAGCGTGGTGCAGTGCACTCCCATTACAATGAACATGGTTTAACAGAGATCTGCGGTAAAACAAAATCAAAATTCAGACTGCAAAATTATCATCTGGATGTCTTCAGGTACTTTGCTGTCAGATATAACAAAATCTAGATATAAAGAAAAAAATCTGCCAGCGCTGAGGACTTCAATATAATGGGAGTAGCCTGTTGCTGTGAATATCAAGGGTTCTCTCAAAAAGTTGTAATTGGAACTTCTTCTTTTTTCCTTCTGACATACACATAAATTTGTAACCTCACAGGGCTAGCATGAAGGCCTACATATTTCCTGATAAGAAACCTCGTGTACTAGGCACAGAAGAACAAAGAATACATCTTTTATCTTGGTCTTTGAATTATAATTGTCTCTTACTTACCAATACCTCTTGGAAAGTAATATTTCTGTACAAATCATACATACAAATGTACATATTATACATAATCACTATAGAATAGAAATCTTGATGGAAATAGGACGGAATACATTGGAAAGCACGACATTGATATGATGAAAAGAAGGTGTAGAGTTAGAGAGCCACAGGAAAGCACTCTTCTATTTCAACAATAAATTTCACTTTGAACAGCAATATTTTTTTTTTTTCAACACTTCCCAACAATCCCTGGTCACAAGGTGATATTGTGTGATAATGGCAGCAGTGATCGACTGCTGGGATTCACTAGCTGTCACCTCTTGATACTCATTACCCATGTATTGAAAAGAGATGGATCCTTCAAACTTGTGGATATATGGAACAAGTGCATATATTCCTGGCATCATGAACTGGAGGAAATGCCAACCAGGTCAATCTTCAGGATTATCAATCTTCACCAGCTTAATGGCAATGACTATAAATGAAATATTTCTCTGCAAAGACAATGATGCGGCCACTTACAAGTATTTGTTGTGTGATGGCGAGCATGAATGATGCACCGATGCTTTTTGAAACACTCAGACACATATAAGGCAAGCCACAGAATATAATGTTTTTCTGTAGTCATGTATCACATAATGTAAATATAGGTTAGTATATGGTGTCTGAACTGGTAACAGCTGAACTGAATTGTTAGCATTATGCCTTGTTTGCAGGAATGTAGAAGTGTCACTCAAAGAGCATGGTACTAAATGAGTTCCCTTCCAGTGTATGTATACTGGCCCACCTCACGCCACCAGCGTGGTTGGGTTAGGTTCCCGACCCTTCAGATTGAGGAAGAGCAGCATCTTGTGGTCAAAGTCAATGGGTTTCTCATCATCTCCACGGAAACGTGGCCCCATGTGGTCTCCCAGATACCGGATCAGCTCACAGTGCTCCTCAAACTGCTCCAGCTTCTTGCGATACTTTTTGCGGACATACTCGGAACTCTTTGGGTTGTAAGCTGGAAAAATTCACAATAAAGGAGAGGGAAAGAGATAATCAGTTATGCTACAAATTGAACTTGAAATATGTATGTATTATACTTCAATCTTATGATCAACGATTATTCAGGTATTAAATTTCTGCCATGCAATATCAGGAGGATGTTAGGAATGTTACTTTGGTACTAAAAAGTATCCAAAAAGAGGTCAAATATATTGTACTATTAGAGTATTTGTCAGTATTCCTTTATCAGAGAAGAAGCCAAACTCACCTTTGAGGTGGAAAGCTAGGTAGAGGAGAGCCGAGCGAGAAGGAGTGACGAAGGGAAACTTTGGTTTGAAGCAGCCAACGGCTGTGAGGGCCTTGGAGATGGCAGTGGAGATGGTCTGCTCCATGTAGCCCAGCATAGGAAGGGACGTGACCAGGAGAGGGTCCTTCCGAGGGGGCAGCTTGTGGGGCAACTTGAGGTTGTAGTAGTGTTCCGGGTGTCTGAGGCACAACAAGTGGAAAATGTGGCATATGGCACTGGTGATAGTCAATAGTCATAGGAGACTACTTACTCAAAGAAATTAGCGGCTAAGCTTGGACTGAAAGCCATTCTTTATGAGGGACACACATATTAAGATTGAGTGAAATCAGACAAATTATAAGAAAACTGATTGTCTAAATGTGAGAGCATTATGCAAGACTCCATCTTGTGAGTATTTCAAATTAGCTGTCATGGTAACATGGCTCTTGAATAGTATGGTTTTGTTTTGTTTTTACTCCTTTTCTGCTTTGTATTTTAATATCATGTAATTCACAACTTCCCTAAAATTTGTGTAAAGGGACTAACACTCTACTCATGACATCTTAATAACAGCGTCTGTCATGAGCAGGGAGTCCTGTAAAATGTAATTTCACATACAAACAAATTGACATTTTGTGCACAAAAAAAACAAATAAGTGGTATAACCCAAATTTATGACAATCATATATCCACAACTGATCCTTCTGACATCCCTAAGTCTTCATATCATCAAACTCTTTGCAGTACTTGTATGATTTCTCTTGATTTTCACAATCTTCTCACAATCCTCTTACTTTCATTTCAGTGCTTTCATTAAAATTTCTCCAATACTTACCAAGGTTAAGTGGGTATTTCAAATATGTTCTCCTCTAAACTCTACCTACCACCCTTTTTTCTCCCATATCCTAAATGATCATATTACATCTGTCAAACCAGACTACCAGACACCAGCCACTAGTAAGAGCCCCTTCTCTCTCCTATGCATCATACATTTATCTCAAGTATTGTAATACAATCATGCTTCTCCTGTGTACAATGAGGTCCATGACAGACACATACCAATCTTTTGGCACTCTTCAGTCACAGTATCATCTCAGTCCAGTGATGCCATTGACAATCCAGCATCATTACAATGACATGTATAGAAGTCAAAATCACAATTCAGATTCTCTCTTCACCATAAATTAAGAGATTGCATCAGGAATAGTTTCCAATCCACTTTTCTCACCTCATGAATTTCTGCAGCTTTTCTTCAGATTCAAAGCAGTACAGCTTCTGCCTGTACTCCACAATGATTTCTGGGTCCCCTGGGATGATAGCTTCATATCTGTTAAAAGAGGCAATAAATTCAAGGATGAAACTTGTATGTAATAATGCAAGGCATCAACAGCAAACTAATACATCTATCACTGCAATCATGGTCTAGATATAGATTTATATGAAATAATTCATCTCTACTTTCATACTTTAATCTGGACAATATGGTAAATGAGTCAGTCCATCGGGTTGGGTCAACAAATTGCATGATGCCCATCCAAGCAACGGAGGTACCATCTTTTTTATTGCACAATGAAAACCATTTAAAATGTGGTTAAAATTTCCTGTGTCAATATGAACTTTGCTCACTGCTATAGTGATGCATCTTTAAAATGGAATCTTTCATGGATTTGCTGTACCGCAAATTCATTTTCTTACCTCCATTACGTGGATATCACATTGGCAATAAATCATCCTGTCTGACATTGCAATGCACATGATACTTGAGCAGTAAAACTTGGTGGGGGTACTGTTGTTTTTTTTTTTTTTTTTGCAAAGTCATCAATGGCAGATATTTGCTTGGTTTTAATACGGCCTGGATTTTTAGTTCTAGTTTGTCACAAATGACCCAACCTCTTGGACTGACCCAAATACAGGACCTATTCCTCGCCTTACAAGCCCTCGTAGAAAATTCAACCTATAAAATGTGACTGGAGGTAAAAGTGATATCAGTAGCTGGCTGCTAAATACTCACCGCAGCTTTCCATCCAGATAGGTGACAGGACAGTAACCCTGAAGCTCAATCTGCATAGGGAACATGCTCTTGGCATCCATAGCAGTCCTCTTCTTGGGCAACATGTCAGGAGTAGGGAGTGGCCTAGGAGCCTGGGGAGGGACATAGAGCTCTGGCCGGGCCAGGAACTCCTCCAGCTTCTCATGGTTCTCCATCTTGTAGTATCGGCCTCGAAACTCAGCAGCATTGTCCAAATGGACCTGGACAGAGCAGTCCACCAACTCACCATCCTTGGCCAGACTGACTGGACAGTACTGACCAAAGTCACCGAGGCGGGAAAAGAACTCTTTCGGAGTAATGCACATGTCGGCGATGGAAGCTGCCTTACCTGCAGTGTGCAAAGTATTCAGAAACCAAAATGTTGAGCTTACATTGCATGAGTAACAGTTTCTAAAACAGTGTCTTTCATTTCTGGAGAGTCTCTCTTGCTGTCTTTCCTCTGCTCATTAATGCCCTGTAATATTTATGACAGTGGTATAGAGCAAACATCAATCATCCATCCCTCACAGAGATTAAAAAAAAACACAAAAAAACAACAACTTGCATTTAAAACTAGAATAAGTCACACACGTGGCACACATAGCAAGAGCAATACAACTTCTAATGGTAAGTTCAATATGCTTACTCAAAATCTAGGCTTCTCAATTATTTTCTCATCTGTACAAATTACAGATTTAAACACCATTGTGTCCTCCAACTGATAAATAGAACGTATGGTTCTCTGTACATCTGAAATTAGCTTGCCAAGGTTGACAAATCCTGTTGATGCTTCCTGTATGCCTACCTTCTAATATCCTCTGGAGGTAGTTCTGGATGGTCCTGACACTGGTCTGGGCATGTTCAGTGGCCTGGTTCCACACCCACCACTTGGACCTCTCCCCGTTGACACTGACCCAGTTCCTGTGCTGCTCCTTGTACCACTCCCTGACTGCTGTGATCTCCTTCTGCCAAGCAGCGATCTTGACAGCTAGGATCTGGGCACTGTCATGGAGGGGCAGCACCCTGGGATGACAGACCAAAAGGAGGTGCCCTAAAACATCCTGGCAGCTGTTTCCTACTCATCCATCTATGTTACATTATTAATTAGTCCACAGGTCTATTACACTTTGACGAAACATGTGCACCATGTTGTTATAACTTTACATGTCAATTTGACAACGTAAATTTACAAAATCACTGTAACAATATGACTCGAATTAATTAATAACATTGCTTTTTTCAACTTAAAGTTAGTATAATGAGCTAGCACAGTCACGCTAACACTCACAGTTTGCTAATACACAAAGCACACACAGTCATGGGATGTTCATTCCACTACAAATCTCAATATACAAAAGATGTTTACAAAAGTAAAAAAGTATCATTAATTTCAAGTGATGCATTTGCACATGTTTCATAGGCCTAGCAAAGAATATTCTCATCACCATCAAAGAGCGATTAATAAGAGTATGTCTGCTTGCATCAGTCACCAGGCATTATATATTTAAATATGAATGATTTAGTCATGCAAGCACCCTTACCTGTCAGCAGAGTGTCTGTCCTTCATGCCTCTGACCATGAGTTCTCTGCTGTCTACTGCCAGCTCTAGGACCACCACTGGGATGATACCACGTTCTGTCATCAGGTCTACCTGGTGCTTGGTCACAGGGTAGCCATCCAGCACATATCTGTCACAGGTAAACAGGAACACACCTGATTACACACTGTGTGCTACAATACACCGTTGGCAAGCTGGTAAGATTTGTAGTCAATGCTTTTTAGCCCTTAATGTGTGCCCTATGTGTTCTCATTAGTGTTTATAACATGGAAACAAAGCAACCACTAATAACATTTTTTTTTTTTTGGTAGCATTACAAAATGCATATTCTTTTTGTCACATCATATCCTTTGATATTCACCAGGCAGTGCAACTCTTCACCCCATCATTCTCTGTACATGGCTTCTGGAAGCAGAATACACCCCTAATAGTGACATCCTTCTGGTGAAATATCCGAGCCACTAATTAAAATTACCCTCTGGTTACATACCAACCAAGAATATCAGTTCTGCTTACCATATATGTGTTTCTATATATCAAGTGGTAATTCTTTGCACCAACTATTGGTACTCACCCTCTTGTGGAAGACCTAGTGTCCAGCAAATTGACCTCCAAGGCCCTAATGGCCAGTTCATCTGGAAGTGGGATTCCTTTCCTGACTTGGGCATTGATCAGCTTGGCTAGCTCTGTCTTGGGCTGCTGCATCAGGACAAACCTGACAGCTTCACCGATGGACAGTCGCATCATGCCATACTCAGATGCAAATCGGTTGGCCACTGGAAAGAAATTATGCCACAACAGTCACTAGTGTCCAACTTGAGTCATGACTTCACAGCACTACATCTTATCACTGGTGTATAGTTTAACTTCAGTAACCTAGACTTCTACACATTGTATTCAATATGATCACACTTGATAAAGTGTGGATGACCAGTTTTACGATTTATTGATTCAATTGACTATCAATTCATCTCTACACCTGAGATTATGTAATTCAGAGTCAGTGGCCTTTTTCTGCCATATGCACCAAATAAATTGAAATTGTTGCTATTGTTCCATAAAGACAAATTGAGAGATGTCACAGAAAGGCAATGAAAGAGAACAGTATAAGGTTTGGGAAGTATCACACAAAGTGGCGTCACAGATTGGCACTAGTCATCAAAGAAAAGCTGAAATCTACAACTATGAGTCTTTATGATCCTTCATAGTCATTATGATTCTGGTTTTGACAGAATTTGAAGAAAATGCTTTACTTTCTGTAGAGCATTATAAATCTTTTGTGTCTCCCCATATGAGTATTGTTCATTGTTTGTTTTAAATGTCACAGCAAGTGGTATGAGTTGTAGATTCTCACATGTAGTCTTGCCAGACTTGGGTGGTCCAATGATAGCCATCCTAACAGGAACCACAGGCTTAGGGGATGGCTGGTCAAGGTACTTGAGTGGGTGCATGACAAAGTCATCTCGCAGCTGGGGAGTGGACATGAAGTAGATGTGTTGCCTATACACGGCAGGGAATGTTGGGTAGGTGTGGCCCTGTGGTGATGAAAAACATATACACATACAACTGAGATTCATACATACCTACAAGTAATGTCTGCAGACGCCTTGGCACTAAAAAAAAAATCACAATACTCCCAAGTTCAATAAGAGCTTCATTTTAAGGAATGCCTCAAGCACTATGAAGAAAGTATGGTATAAAGAAATTATTATAAAGCATGTGTCATGATTAGTGAGAATCACTTCAGATGACTAAGTGTTTATCCTAGGAGGCTACAAGTAGAATATTTGACTGGAGTCAAACATGTCCGTAGCTGGCATTGCCTCCACCTTCCAACATGAGGTTTGACTGCTTCTCACCTGCATGGGTTGGATGCAGTCTCCTTGTAAAAGTTTGGCAGGGCACCAGCGCCCAAAGCAAGACTGGTGTTTGTAGCCAATCTGGAGCATCTTGCGGGCCACATGTTCTCTGACCGGGTAGACCTTCTCAAAGAGACTGTCTCTGAACTCCACAATGGGTCGTAGGGTCTGCTCAAGGGTGTAGCGTACGATGTGGGGCTTGCGACCTCCATTTAGCTCCATACGTGGGATCATGATCTCCTCCAGTGTTTCCTATAACAAGAGAAATATTATTTGCTGCTATTAAGACACAAACTTTGTCACTTTTTTATCAAAACTGCTAAACTTCATTAAAATTTGATTGGGCATTACTAATAGCCAAACTGTAAGGTAGCGACATGAGTATGACTTTTCTCAACAAGTATATTGATAATTGCATAGGGAGAAGATATCTACGGAATAACAAATGATGAATATGAGGTATTCGTTGACTGACATGAAAATATCACAAAAAGCATAAGCTATTTTCATGATCATTGTTATAATCTTAAACGATCCAAGCATGAAAGTTCTACACATGACAAAGCAACCAACAGGGAGTCTCTAGAGACATGAGGGCATTTGTGTATGTACACTGTACAGATTTACAGTGCTAGTCTTAAGATTTAGGGCATTTGATATCTACATAATGTGAATCTTACCTGAAGCGCCTGAAGCCTCCCTGTGTCATCGTCATATACCTCTCCTATTTCATTCTTCAGTCTCTCCACAGCATCTTCCTCTAGCTCATCCTCCTCTTCCTCCTCTTCTTCCTCTTCCTCAAACTCCTCAGCCAGCATAGCTTCAATGTCCTCCTCCTCATCATCTTCTTCTGCCTCATCCTCCGATGCCTCAGACTCATCACTGTCTCTCTCGGCTGCCCTCTGTGCCTGCAATGTGATGGAAGGTTTACTATATTGAATGTTGAGCATTGCATGGAAAGTACTGCATGATCAAAGACAACGCATTATCCTCTTCATATTCTCTGCTTTTTAAAGGTGCAGAGTATGTGACAAATATGATATATAATTGGATTCAAAACTCTTCATGTTCTTCCTAATGATGGTAACAGGGAAGCAGAGGCATCAGCTTGTCTAATAATGCTCTGTGCATTGGCAACTATGCATTCACATCTCTAATTCTTCATTACATTGAAGAATGCCTCAGATTGGCTAACAAAAAGAATCTTGGATGCTCGTATTTCAGGAAAGGAATGAGTGTACAGTGAATAAATGTATTTCAAAAATTCTCTAACAAATTTCAAGCATCAACATATCTATGGTATTAACAAAGAAGTAATTTGCTCTTTCACAGATATTCTACAACAGTACTTTATGTTTACAATGCATTCTGAATATGATGAATTCAGCTTCTCTTTGTTGGCAATTTAGCAATCTTAACAATTGCCTCTACATCTGTGACTGTGACTTGCATGGGGGCTATCTTACTACTGAGTATGGATATTAATATCTCCACACTTCCAATCTGCTGCTACATTTCATTTGACAAGAATCAGCTCTTAACCCAAAGACAAAACCATACCCATACTTATGACAAAGCACATCTTCTTATTCAAATTACACATTCATGAAAATATTTGCTCTTTTGATGTCACTTGAAGTAAAGCCAAATTATAACACAAGTGAAAACTCTTCCATTCACAGTGTTAGCTCACGTGTACTATGGACTACTCCTGGATGTGTCAAACATGCTGGGAATTTGTCAGTGAAGAAGGACATTTTTAGTATGGAAGGTAATTACAGCACACTACTCTATCACATACATGGGGACAGGGAGGAGAACGAGAGGAAATGTACTAAATGCAAATCTAGCAAGCAAGATTATCTCTACCAAACAATGAAAGAGATGGATGCGGATTATCTACCACTCTTTAAGCATAAGGTCTTGATTGAATCAAACATTCACAATGTCCTCATCACTCCACAGTTTGAAGCTAAGTGAATTTCATATAAAAGTGCGGGGTGGGGGCTTTTATAATGAAAACAAAATTACGACAAAGAAGAATACAGATCTGAATGGTGAAGACATATCCTGTGGCACTACTGTCATTTGAAGTGATTTGCATTAGATCATGAACTAGTGTAGATTCTACTATGTAGGCTGACGGGCAAAGCCCAAAGCGACTGATAATCTATGCTAAACCTACTTGATTTTGATGAATGAAGGATAAGGCAAAGAAGACAGATATTTAGCTATGAAACACAATCTACTGATATATAAAAACAAAAACAAAAATGCACAAAGACCTTCTGACATTTTCTTGATGTACACATGCACACTTCCTGCATTACACATCTTAAGAACACCATTTGAAGGGTCATAATTCCAAGGTGTTTGAAAGTACAAAACTTTATGAAAATGCTTTATCATAGTTTTCAAAAAGCAGATTGTATTATATTGAGATCTGAATAACTTTGCAACAGTGCATCTGAAGTTATACAGTTACTATCTTGATCTCCCATAGGTTTCTACCATCAAAAGTTAGATATCTTCTATCATAGATTTAAATCCCCTATCTCCATACCAATGATGTTTAACCAGTATTTCAGATTCAAGGTTTCTGAATGTAAATTTGCAATATCTCATGACTTACATGGAGAAAAAATAATGTTACAAACAACAACCTGGGATTAGGTACATACATATACTTCTGTTAGAATGACTGTCCACATATATGACTACACACACTCTTAATGCATGCAAGTTACATATCATTTATCACATGGCTCACTTGATAGGAAAGAGATAATTTGCTTGTACATGCACTAACAAGCCAGCTAGGACAGATTGACAAACAGGAGAAAGGGGGAAAAGTATTTGCATCAGATATGCATTATCAGTTTTCTAAATCAATTCACACGTAGGAAATTAAACGGTTTGTAGTATTCAGACATATTCTTTGTGATGATTGCTCAATGCTGTACAGTTAGTTTTTGTTGAGAATGCAAATTAGTGTACACTGTATTCTACATGATAACCTACCCTCAGTTCAGCCTGGACATTATAATGGTGGAAAATCAGATGAAATACAGACAATGGAAATATATAATCAATATATCTGGTAAGGTGAAACACAAGTGACAAAGACGATGAATGTGATTGCAATGACAAAATATTGTGTACGTGTGAAAACATATGCAGGGATGTAAAAATGTAGGTGAATGCCTACCATCAAATTTGTAAACAAATACAGTTAACCTAAAAGACAACTTTGGATCATGAGATCATTATTTCAGCAGACCGACAAATCAAATTGCAGTGCACATGCAGGGAACAAATGCCTACAGTTAAGGAGACATGAATATCATGACACATTTATATGCAAAATTATATGGACAGAGTGAATCAATGAATAATTGAATGACTGCTATACAATGCTGAGGCATGTAATACATAGAAGGGAATATCTATAAATTATTAATCAAATTGGTGCATACAGGTGAATGCAATGGAGTCATCATAAAACTAATTAAACATGACAACAAGTAATACTGTTATCAAATCAGACATAGTGCAAACACAAGTGCAGACTTAAGGTGACCCCAAAGAGGTAGTACAACTCTTGAAAACATAAGCAATGTTTTAGAAGTAATGTTGCTACCCATAACAATAATACAATTTCACTTCAGCCTGTGACTTCAACAGAACAAGAAAGTAAAACAGGCAGCATGATGACACACACTGTGTATAAAGTGGGTGTGACCCAGCCCTAGACAGAGACCATCATCCATACCTGTCTCTTGGCTTTCCTCTCATCAGCCTCAGCTATCAGCTCCTGCCTCCTCTTATTGATGGCGTCCTCTCGCTCCTTCTTCTTTTTGGCCTTACGCTTCTCTCGCCTCGCCACTCGCCTGTCTCGTCGCTTGCGCCACTTGTCCAATTTTGGTGGGAGGAGCCTATCTGTGATGTCATT
This sequence comes from Diadema antillarum, assembly GCF_040938485.1. Classification (NCBI taxonomy): domain Eukaryota; kingdom Metazoa; phylum Echinodermata; class Echinoidea; order Diadematoida; family Diadematidae; genus Diadema; species Diadema antillarum. Next base: position 1,106,646 of record NW_027271587.1, on the reverse strand, counting down.
GTCCTCAACAGCCAATAGGACAGCGGCATCCGGGAAGAGTCCATGGTCTGCCATATACTGAGCCTCCTCCACTGTACGAGGGAAGCCCTCTAGGATGAAGCCTGTGGACCTGTAGTGTGTGACAGTGGAAACTATTTATTGCATTTCATCCCAGCATCTCCAGACTTGCAGCGTTCACGGCAATAAAAAGGCAAAACATATTTATGGGCCTAGACATATACTTTATTGCTATCATTATTTTAAAACCATGTCTATCACAGAGCGTGGCTTTCAAAAATCTGCAGTAAGTATTCCACTGAGTATCAAGTATCAGATGGTCTCATGCTGTTGAACTACAGTTTAATTGTAATGTCAACTCATTGCTTTCCCCTGTCACAGCAGTTAGAGCCTTATCAACATCTGCTGTTTTATGATCAGTATGGTACTATCACTGTTCTCACTGCCATACACAATGCTCAAAAAATTTATCAGAGAGATTTACAATGAATACATTTTTGATGAATGTACATGTATTATCATCATCATTCAGAAAAGCTGTGGACATCTCACAGAAGTGTTAAGTGTGAAATGTGCCACATACGTATGTAACCACTACATTTTGTAATATTACTATACGTCTACACTACTTTCACAAGACAATGCAAGTTTTGTGCACCCTTTCTTCATACACACACACACACACACACATCACAAGGTCTGTTAGTATTGACGTTAGTGAGAAGAGATTGAACTCACTTGAAAGGCTCCATATTCCACCATTCAGGGACAATCTTATCCAGAGAGTCTACTGAGAGAGATTCCTCTCCCATCAGATTCCCCTTCACATTCTCTTCAAAGTCTGTCAACTCCACCTCCTGCTCCTCCTCTCCCTGCCATTCAGTAAAACACAACATAATTTGGCTTGGTATCAGTGGAATTCTATAAATTCATCATCTGACCACAGAGCTCTTGTCTCCAGGCAGGTAAACCTATCAGTTTTCATACATTGCATCAAATAATTAGCATATAATTTCATTTTGACGAGCACCACGTCTGGATAGAGAATAATGAACTCTTTCTTCTAGCAATAACATCTATCAGCAATAAAACTTCTAAAAATTATTGGAAGTTTATGTATGTTATAGTGTTCAGTTCATCATTTTCTTTCATGTAAATTTACTTGAACAGCCTTAGTGCCAGCATGTGCAAACTCATTTGGAGTACATTCAATTTAAATGTTTTGCAAAATTCTGCATTATCAATAGCCTGTGCTGTATCAACTTGACATGATGTTTAATGACAAGTGTCAAGTGTACAACATGTCTAAGCACATTTTTTTTAGCCTCACAAAACAATTTATCACAAGCACAATGTCTCAGAATGCTTCTTGGGCTGCTGGGGAATGAGCTGCTGAAGAGAGGGTTCCCAACGGTTATGGAATATAATGTTCATAATTTTTATAAGTGGTCAACATGATCACGTATTGTACACAAAAACTAATCTTCATAGATACAGCATGTGTATGTGATATTCCCTCCATCTGATACCAAATGGTATACACACAAAATCTATGTAGTCATTATACATTCATACTGTCTGGAGAAGAAACCTGGTGGGTGACTTACCCCTTCTTCATTGCCTTCTTCTGCCTGCTCTGCTGCACCTTTCTCTGCAGAGGTAACACATAAATACCAGGTAAATATGAAAGGTTCACTGCAGAAATTATCTGCACATTATTACACTAGCATTGATTTCATCAAAACTTGATCTTATCTGTTACACAGAACTACATACAGTAAATTCATATTCTGTAAATCAGCATCTCCTGCATATGGTGATTCCAAAATAAAGCTTAAAAGCACCACTATTAACATTGCTATTACAAGAGCATTCTGCTACTAAAGATTTCACACATCATTCAGAATCAGACTCACTATGGTATAAAGTCCGTAACTATAATCATCACTTTTCAGTTTGCTTTCAACATTTATGGACATTTTAGTGATTAACACTCACTTTCTTCACCTGATCAACTACACCGAGTGATATAAGAAAAAAAAACCCATGGTATTCACCAGGGATTTTTTCAAACCCTGTTGACTAAACTTTGATTGAACACACTGTAACATCACTGGAGAACCCAATACCAAGACTACAACACTACTGTTAGCATAAACTCCTCAAGACCAGCAGTTTTTGTTTGTTATATCAACATTTTGTTAAAGCTGAACAGTAACATATATAAAGATATATAAATGATCACTTTGGGACCTGAATTTTTACTAGGCTGTAATGAGAATTTCATGGATAACTATGTTTGTTATAATGGAGGTGCACTGTACCAGCATCAGACTTACCAGGGTCTGCTTCATTGGCCTCCTTGGCTGCCTCCTTTGGTGTCTCATCTTCAGGCTCACTCTCTGGTTCCTCCTCCTCCTCCTCAAACTCAGGACCAATCTTCTTCTTGGTCTTCTTGATGATCAGTTCCTGCAGTCGGTCCTTGAAGCTGATATGGAACAGGCCCAGCTTCTCTGCAAGGTAGCGGGCATGGAGGGACTTTCCTGCCCCCTTGGGGCCTAGCATCACCAGTCTGACAGGTGGGGGCTGGGGGATAGACAAAAAGAAGAATTTTACCAGATGGTCAATGAGATCATTGTATCATGCATTAAGAGACAAATACTTGACTTGAGCATCACAATTCTTCTGTTTGGTAGATGACAAGATTTTTTAAGTTCGTTTTCATTTTTCAAACAACAGACAATGCCTTTCATTCAATATTACTTGCAATATGCGTAGCATGCAATTATTTTGTGTGTGGTAATAAAGTGAGACATTTTACTTCTATTAGATTATACATATACAATAACTTTTCTTATTTCTTTGGGGGAGGGGGTGTGCCTTGTCTTCTTTTCTTTGATTGGATTCTTTTCTTGTACATTTGTACTTGGCAGTGTTTGCAATTTCCAGCCCTTATTTGACACTTATGTCACATGATTTTTATCAAAGTTGTGGAAACCGACTTTGAAAAAAAAAAAAAAAAACTCACTTGAAAAGAAGACCATGAGCTCTAAATGTCACTGAAATAACTGACCAAAATTGAACGTGACAGTAATATCAAAACAAAAACATTCACACAAAACACAAACACATGTGTGACCTTATCAAAGATAGCAGCACCTTGCAACATACCGGGCAATTTATGATTCATTCTCAGCTTGTAACAGTGCATAGGATGCTGTCTGCATGAAACACACAAAAGGCATCATGGCTTTATGACACACTCCTCTACTTACATAGAAAGGCTTTCCCTTGGCCACATAGACAGCTGGATCAGCGATGAATTTCTCTCGGGCCTCGGTGGTAGAGCAGTAGTACACCTTTTCCCTGTACTTGGCACCTATCTCTGGGTTGCCAGGCCACAGCACGAAGTTATCTTTGAAGGCCACTGGACAGAAGTGCTTGGTATCTCCAAATTGCTTTTTCTTGTTCTTTGCCACTTCTTCATCCTGTATACATTACAAGTCATGCGATATGGTTAATTTTGACAGGTATGTGTAACAACGAGCATAACTTGATTTTGTTTGAATGATAATGCATTCATTTCATGTCATCAATTTAAAATCAATATCATAACCTAACCCTCTGATTGCATTTCTCAGAATACAGGGTAATACCATTATTAATATAATTATTCATCACTAACTGTTGAAAAAACAAAACAAGCAGAAAGAAAACTGAGTAAGGGCAACTATCTTAATGCAATATTAGAGGCATGTATATTGTAGTCATCCTCCCTTTTCAATTACTAAGGTGGTAACAGTGTTGAAGAACAATTCTTTCTTCGCTGGATTCTTCCTATAGTGTACAAGATCATGCAATGTTGCATTATAATCCATAATGTGCACACATATGGTTTATCAAACAGTGACCCCATAGCTTTGACGCCTGCCTACATGTTTCTAGAAAAGAAACATATCACACTCAGTCATGGTTAGCATGATCATTATGTGCCATTAAAAAGAAAGGAGGCAGACAAGTTTGAGACTAAATTGGTCAAGTACCTCTTCCTCTTCCATCTCATCTCCCTCCTCCTCAGCCTCAGCTGCAGCATCTTCATCTTCTTCATCCATATCAATACTGCTGTACTCCCAGGGCCGGTAGCTGTAGGGCTCTGATCAACACCAATGTACACCACATATCATTTTACGTTTCACAACACATATACATCATATATCATATGGTTCGATGCCTTGCAAATTAATTTGATTTTTCCCTAAATTACACAGAAACATGCTTTGCATTTCAGCATTTCTTCCCTTTGCAGCTCACAGGTCAAAAGAAGGAATACACACCTAATGGTAATGAGATAAGCAGCTAAACTTGTATGTAAGCCCTAGTCATGTCTACAGGTATACCTGTAGAACATAACAGGATTACAAAATACTTAACATGAAACTGCATAAAAGGTTTAGGATGTTACAAAAATGATATTTACTTAAAATTTTTAGAAAAATGTTTAAAAATGACTATGCAGAAAAAGAAAGAAATTGAATGAAAATTCTACTAAAAGGACTTCAATTAAGCTGAAGAGGAAATAAAAGACTCACGTTCAACCATTGTGTGTGCTTCCTTCAGGATGTCTTCCATGGACCGATTTTCAATGTCTACCTGAATGGGTTCAATGTTGATGGTGCCAGTCAGCAAAGCCTGGATGGATGGCCACTCCCTCTCAAACTCATTCCGCTGGTCTTTAAACTTACTGGTCTCAGGACCGTCGGGAGGCAACGGGTCCTCCACCACTGCTGGAGGAGGTACAGGCTCCTCCTCTTCCTCCTCCTCCTCTGTCTTCTCTATAAGGGTGACACATCACAGACACACATGGGACAGACACAGAAAGAGACAGAGAGAAAGAGATGGGGTGTATGCATGCAGCATAAGGACAATGCCACATGTTTGTTTTTTTCAGGAGAAAGGATGGGACATGGAAGAGAGTAGTACAAGACATTGTGAGAGAGACACGCAGTACATAGATGACAAAAAGACACATTTGACAGGACACAGAATGGAGAGATTGAAAAAGAAAACATATATGAGCGGTCAAGCTATTAAAACATCCCCTTAACAAATATATTAAGTGAAGAATAGGTCTTTATATTTCTTCAAACTCAGGGCATATCAATTACTTTTCAGATACCTCAAGCTTGAATGACTCTCTAAAAACTTGAAAATCATCATCTCACAACAAGTCACAAAAAAAGAAATTTTCATTCATTTCATTACAAAAAGAAATTTTAATCAACTTTACATTATCGCACCACACGATCTAAAGATGCTCTATTAAATCATGATTACTTGTCTTGGCTAACACATATCATGTATAAGCAGAAGCATTACATAAATTTGGGGAATGGATGATATATTTGACATGAAATAAAGGTATGAATATTTAACTCATAAAAGACAGACATAGCTGCCTGTCAAATACATGAAATGTGCTTTCTTGTGATATGAAAAACACACACAAGCAGCAAAGATGGAACCCTCAAATAATACACATTTCACATCATGAAATGAAATGTGAAGGGTGAAGAGAATCTCCTTGCATGGGCCAGACTGGACAGTCACCAATTTGACTACAATCTGTCTGCACTATATACCTTCATCTTTGGTAGTGCTGGTGGAATCAGCAATAGTTGCTGGTTCTGATTCAGCTTTTCCACCCTCAGTTACTGCATCTTCTAGAGATGGAATGGGATGGGATGGGATGGGATGGGATGGGATGGGGTCGAGTAGGGCGGGTTATGTCAGGTATGGTAGTGGGGTCAATGAGATGAGCGATGAATGTTATGCAGCATACAGCCAACAGATGTATGAAAGAAGATATTTCAGGTTTATGATATGAGGACAACAGGGGCGGGAGTTTAAGTAGCGAGATTAAAAGGGAAGCACCCAAGCAATGATGAATGTTTGTTACAGTACATGTGTTGTAACATCATTTTAACATGGAGATGTGATATTTTTGTTAGGAGAATGTTGATAATGATGTAACATGTGTATATGTAAAAGTATCAAAGGGGCATTTCATATTTCATGAAATATCCGATACACATCCAATACATCAGTGGTTTAGATACAAAGATATGGAAAGACACACAGAAATGTATTTGAAGTAGAGTATGAAAATGAAAAAATGGATCACACATGAATGGAAAAAGCAAAATTGATATCATATTAGTATGCACATATTGTACATGTACATGTAACTGGTGCTCCAGGCAGAACATACACTACTCAATGCTATTATACAATCTGTGCACTCTCCGTTCCTTTTGACATTGGACAAAGTCATAAAAGCTGACAGTACATACTAGCACTTCACTACACACACTTGTGCACCAAGAAAATGAATAATGAATTCCTGCAATACTTCTACTGGAGTACTATTAGATCTATTAGATCTATGGAATGAAACTAATGACAGAAAATGAAAAAAAAAAAAAATCATGAAGGGCTGTTCATATGAATGTGTACACAGCTCAGACATGACAAAGGCTGACTACATGTACATCAATGTCAATACTCCATGAAAATGACCTTGTAAGTTGACACTGTGTGCGGAATGGATCTGACAGACAAAAACTGTTTACTACCATCATGACTGAAAATTGGAGAATCACGTCTACTGCACTTTGTCACTCTAAGTGAAATGCCATTTTCAGACCAATTTTCACAATGGGGTGCATGAGGGAAAGCCCATCAATTTTAGCAACAGGAGCCATGCTTCAAAAAAAAAAAAAAAAAAACATGATGCTTGCATTGCAGCAGCAGCTACATGTAAATGTGTCATAAACTAACAATTTGTAAAAAATATTCAGCCATTTTGAAAGATTTTTTTCTTTTTCTTACTGGAAAAAAGATGAGGAGTATGCTTCCTTGGGAAAATCACTATTTCTTGGATGCTTTCCTGTACAATCTAAACTCATTTTTACCTTAGATACATTACAGTTACTGAAGAAAGCAATTAACTTATGTCACACTTGTGTGAAAGACTAGCATCAAAATTGGACTGAGAACCGAAGCACACTTGTTAATTCAGTCTTTTGAAGGCATACACTTTTAACAATGCATCATATTGTGCACAAAGATATGAATGAAATGTAGGGTCTTTATGACCCTAAGGACACTTTCATGGTTAAAAATTACTAGCCAAGCTACAGCTTTCAGCAAAACAGAGCATATTCAATATCTTTGACCAAAACAGAGTTATGCTTCTTCATTGCTTTATTTCATACATATTCCCATCACCAGATGATATTGTGTGAATGTGGATAAACAACATAAACGTCTTACAGAAAATGTCCTCTTATTTCACTGTACAGCATCACATCTTAAAGTGGTAGTCTGCACCATACCAATGCACTTAAAGGGATGGTCTGGTTTTGATTGAGATGGGGATTCAGGTTGTAACTTCTTGCGAGATGAATAGATTTGTATGCTCTTTAATATTTCATATAATGTAACAGTAGTTATTTTTGCATTATTTTTTGTAATTTTTTGAGCTCAGCCAGGTAAGATGAATTTTGCTTGTTTTTGATTCCACAGAATCAGGAGATTAATTTATGGAACATATGGCATGCAAAAATACTTGCATGGTTTTATTTTCGCATCAGCTTTTGGTTGCACGAAATGTGAGAAAATTTCCACTTTTAAGTAGTTTTCAAGTAGTTTCTAATTATCTCGTAAAAAGTTATGAACTGAATCCCCATCTAAACCAAAAATATACAGTCCCTTTAAGGATATCCTGGTCAAATGTACCGTAGTTGTAAAATTTTGTTTTGTTTTGTTCAGATGTTTCTTAAAGCATCAAATATACATAAGGCACTTGACACACAGCTGCACTCTGTACTGAGCAAAACAGCAAATGTGTGACAAGCTAAATTATTCTACAATTATCATGTGATAAAATCTACTTCATCACGAAATCATAAGTTCTTTGCTATGTAATCAAACTTCAGAGAAATTCTTCTGTAAATTGTGCTCCATGATTGACAATTCAATACATGAACACTCCACTCCTTTCAAAGAATACATTTTCCTCAAATGGCCAAATATGATTTCCCATTCCATCGAATAGAATTGTGAAAATATCCTTTTCTGATTTAAAAACAACAACAACAACAAAATGTTGTTCCCTTAGCATTCAGGCAGAGTTCCTGACTCTTGTGACACACTCTTCTACAGTATAATGTACAAGAAAGGAAAGGTCTTAAAATGGTGTATTCTGCATGCAGTCTTTTGCACTCTAAACTGAGCAAATCTGCTTTCTGAAGTGCAGTTTGTATAAGAAAATGCTGGGTAGCTTTCCTCATCGAAGGTCATTCATCTCAAAATGTCACAAAATTGTTCAACACTACAGCACATCTAACCAGGTATATCAATCATGATTCTAAACTACTGCTATGTAGCTAGCCTCACACACGTTATCTCATCTAAACCCACTCCTGTTAGTAGCGCTCTACCTTTGGGTTTTTGTTGCCCATCTGATACGCCTGCAGAAGCTTCATCCTCCACCCCTTCACCAGTAATGGGAGCGGCTTGGGTTAGAGTCATGAATATTCAGTAAGTTAGTTAATCATGATAAAGGACCAATAGTGCATAAGCTGGATTCTTATGACTTTCTCTTACTAAAACAACCCCAGTCTCCAAGGCTGCTAATGACAAAATAATCTTTGACACAACATTTAGATGACACTCACGCATGATAACACAGACCATGTAATTAAAACCAAAACACCATTACTTCCATGAAATGTAACGATGGGTAGTCCTCTGTTAGTTGCATTATGATCACTCTTTAACATATATCACAACATATTTCTGTTGCATCACTGAAGTTTAAGTGTTTATCTCAGTCTGGTACTTCTATCTCCATACCAACATCTTGTGACTTTGAGAGATAGTGCTAATTGAAGCACTGATTGTTTGTATATAATGAATTAGTTTTAAAACTGCTCTAAATATTATTACAGAAGGCATGAACATGAAAAAAAAAAAAAATGTCACATGATGTATGCAAAATGTATTTGGGACTCATTCCCCAGCATTTAAAAAACATTTGATACAGACTAAAATATTAAAGCACTTTAGCAGCAATCTACTTGACAAATAATGGAAAATACTAAGTATTTTACATCAATGTACACATCATCACTGTCTGTATCATTACTTCAACGATTTGAACATGGATTTGAACAGTTTTCAATAAATAACATTAATCCTGTACTGAAATCACTTCTTCACAGTGGTCAATGTAATTTAGTGAAAAAGCTACATAAGATTGCCATCTTAAAGAGTTATTAGGGCCGCAATTTTATCTCAAATGGTCAGAGTTTTTTTCTAGAGTTGCTTAGAATATTATACCATATATATATATATTTTTTTTTTTATTGTTATGGAATGAAGTATGTAGGACATGAACAAATAAAAGATTTTCCCACATTTTTTTTTAAAGAAAACTATGAGCCATGTAAATACATTTCATTGAATCATAATAGTCCACAGTAATGCATTTTTCCTGTATGTCTTTAATTCTTCAAGACCCTGGAATTCATGATCTCATGAATTTGTGCATATTTTACAAACAGAATCGAGACATTGCTTTATGTATGTTTCTGTATTCTTGTAAACTCTAGTACATAAATCAAAGCAATTTATCTTTGATCTGTCGTTTCACTCATTATGAAAATGAAATGCAATTATCACCTAACATGCGTAAGATTGAATATAAAACAGACTAGATGAAAATATTAACACATGAAAGACACACACACATAAAAAGAACCCAAATATGTTAACCCTTTATTACATTTTCCAAGAGCTGAAGACATTCTCAAAATCTGTACACAAAAGATTGCTTTTGTCAATCCTAATTCAATTGTTACTTGCACAGTATATCTGAATCCATTCACCTTCATCCACTGACAAGACTTGGTGTGCCTAATGCTACGTTTACACCATGTTCCCAGCAGCCCTGTTTGCTCGAACGTAGTGCTCCATGGGTAGTTGGGATGTTCTCAATTTTATTTTTTCCCTCCATATTCTGGTCTTATTTGTTTCAGTCCTCGCTCCAGTGAACATGTTAGACACCATTCTCACAGTGATAAGGCTAGACTACACATATTTCCCTTCGCATCCCAGCATGGGCCACCTCCAAGTTTCATTGCAGCCTATTATGTGCTGTCATGTTTTATTGCGTTCACCCCTTTCTACTACGTCCTTCTAGGTTTCTCATCAGCGCTGTGACTGCCATGGACAATTTTTGACAGTATAAAAATCTGACGCTGCATCCACGCAATCATGGCCTGTCACACTTGCCCATCCTATCCCCGAATATTGTCTTACATCCATCTTATTTTGTCCATGGTGGCTTGAAACGTGACTGTTGTGGCGGCTGGGACATGGTGTAAACACAGCATCAACATAGGTTGTTAGTAAACAAAAAAAAAAACAAAAAAAAAAAAAACAGAACAAGCATTACATTAGCAGCCTCTTGCTCATGCATAACATTTATGGAATACTGCCAGCAAACATGAAAAGACCAGACTTCCCCAAAGTGAAGACAGGAAATTACACTGCAAACACAGCAACCATGATGGAATGAAGACTCAATCCATAGCTGTACCTTCAGCTTCTTCCTCTCCTGCCCCTCCTCTTCCTTCCCCTTCACCTTCCCCAGCCTCTGGCTCTCCCTCTGGCTCCACCTCCTGGTCCCCTGCTCCTTCCCCTTCCCCTCCTTTCTCCTCTTCAGGCTTCACTCCAGCTGCTTACAGTGGACAAAGGAGGTGTGTGTGCATGGGGGGGTATGGTGGAGTAATTGTATATTTAAAGCAAGGGTTGGGCATACACACATGCACCTTCAGACTTTACTGACAACAGCTATATGCAGGCAATAGGTCATTTGAAATAATAAATACTAATATGAATGAAGTGTGTAATATATTTCTGCCAGACATGTGGTTTACAAGTAATATATGCATACATACATGTACAACTGCAGAACATAAGGGCTATATCTATACTTCAAGCAAAGCTTAATACACACAGAGCTACACTGCACTGGACAGCTACAAGAAGCATTTTTATATAGTATCTAGCACTACAAGTCATGTATATAACTATCTCATAAAGAATACACTCCATGTGCATAAGTAGATAATCACACAAAGTTCCAACTAGCATAAAACTGGAATTGATTAGAATACTCGTCTTAGTGATGACAAAGAAACATGTATCATATTGCATAGACTACATTGAAGTAGTATCCAATATAATGTTATCTGAGTTATGCATGAATGTTTCTTGTCTTGTTGAAATGTTCTACAAGATAAGCATGTAACATTATGATGAAAGTCAGGAATGAGGTTAGATATTGACCATGAAGTCAAGAACCTTGAATGTGTATGAATATCTCATGGTCTATTGCTGACATTTCGTTCCATGTGACAAAGCTGACATATGAAGTCTGATGATGAACACATCTGGCTGCTATACTTGGGCCATCAAGATCTGTCTCTCTCCTATGTGTCTGTCACTGCTGGAGAACTGGAATTAGCAGATTTGTTTATTCAGAATATGTGTGTCCAGCGTGCCATGTATTCATTTTCTGCTTGTCTTTCTAGTTCTTGCTAAATTTCTAATATTCGGTGATATATGGTGAGTTGGTCTAACTGGCCACACAACAGTTTTTCACTCAGTATTCTCCTGCTGTCTTATTGCTCAAAACTAAGGTATGCTGATGCACTGTTAGTTTGTCTAGTCAGATGTATGTTTGCATGTCAGTCACTTACCATCCTCCTCCTCCCCAGTTGCTTCTGCTGCTGCCTTGGCCATCTCCTCTTGCTCTCTCTCTTCCTGAATCCTAGAGGCAAGCACAAAATGAAATTATCAAATTCTCATCTTTCTTAGAATCTAAACCATGTACAGGCCTTTTAATAGTACAAATTATCATAACCTTCAATTTCAAAGGCAATGAAAAATATCCAGGGTGTGTGACCCAAAACTACGTTATTACTGATTTAAAAACCAAACACAATGCATAATAGTGCAAAATGTAATCACCGAACATTAGACTTGTTGTACAACTTTAAAAAGGTATAATTACGTCCTTCAAGATACCATCCCTTTTAAACCATGAAGACACACACATGCTCACAAAAATCCACACAGGCATACACATTTAAAAAACCAAACATGTTGCAAAATAGTGCAAAATGTAATCACCGAACATAAGACTTGTTATACAACTTTGAAAGGTATAATTACGTCCTTCCAGATACCATCCCTTTTAAACCATGAAGACAAACACATGCTCACAAAAATCCTCACAGGCATACACAAACACAAAAAAGTATGAACCAACAAGGATCTCATGCCGTAGGTAAATGCACCAAGTACACACAATACCATGTTCCTGCCAATTTGTAGCAAATCAACCAAAATGGGATGTCAGTGTAATCCATTTACTCTGTACCCTTGGCTCAATAACAATAGTCAATATGATCAGTGAACAAATAATATATGACTGCTATCTGATACAGTTATGAACAATGCACTTTTATCTCAATTCTCCTGGTTAACCCGTTGAGACAGACAGATTTTACTCCAACACGCATTTCCCATAGACACTTGCCCGGGTTTGCTAGGGACTTGTCTTCAACGGGTTATTAATTTTTTATGTGCCCCATTCGCACGTCCGACTCAGTTGACGGCGTGCCAAATTCGCATATTCTGCTAAACCCGCTAACCCGCCAAAACCGATCGATAAATCGCCAAATGCCACGGTACAATGAAAGCTTTTCTCGAGCTACCGTTTGTCTCACATAGCTTGCATTTTATGTGGTGATTGACTATTAAGCGGTGTTCCTTTATAGATTCGCGTGTAAATTCTTAGTTTCTGTCACTGTTGTGTGTGCAAAAGTCATGCCTTTACAGTAATGTAGCTATTGGTCATTTCAAAGAAAAACAATCATCGATTTGTCATAAAATTTTCATCAAAGCAAAGCTTCGTATTTTCTCTACAACTTTGCTCACTACATGTCAGCTTAACAGAAATCTAAAGAAGTTACATAGATTTGAAAAGCAGAATGTTTTCTCAAAGCATGACTACTTCGGTATCTCAGAATAATGTGGCACACAGGGGGTTTTCATCATGGCACATAAAGAGTTAAAGGAATGGAGCATGCAAGACAGAAACAAATGAAAGACATTGGGTAACAATGCCTGAATTTTGTGGTTTGGGGTATATTCACCGAATCATCCAAGAGAAGCTTTCATTGTAACTTTGAGTATTGAACCAGTAGTAAGTTAGTAGAAATAAAAATGACAAGATCATACTCTACATTGGAAATCTTACATACATACTCTAGCAAAATTGAACAAATGGCAATGTGAACTGTGATATGGGCAAACGGACTTGTGGTGTGCAAACTATGCTACCTATCTACCAAGGAAATGCTTAGAACTATACAAAAAGAGGACAGGTGCCAATGCTATATAGATGAAATTGACACATTTCATACAATAATTGAGACCTACCCAGCTATAATAGCTTAGATATCCTGCTACATACGAGGATACAGCTAATAGTATGCAGTATATGAATACATGATGGGTGATTCTAAATTCAGTACGATTGCTGATGTTGATACTATCTCCCTAAAAATTGTCCTAAATCAAACTCTATCACTACAGGCCAGTTCAACTGAAGTGTTACTAATGCTCAATATTGTTCATCAATGCCCAGTGTTTTGTTACCATCACTGCCAAGTATACAGAATCCCATTAACCAGACTGACAAACAAGATGATTACATATTATTTGTGTCAAATAAGATGTTACAACTCTCACTACTACAGTTAGACTAATGGTAAATAAAAAGTAATTAAATGCCATAAATTTATGAACCTCTCAAAAATGCATTAAAAATGCCTTTTCATTTGGCTCTCAGGCAGGCATTCATGTGGCCATGTTTTCAGAGCTCTTTATCATTGTTAAAGGTGATTATCACACTTATATATCTGGTATTCACAAAGCAAAAAATACAAAAATTACTCGTGTGAGAGGGGACTGAACCAATATTGCTTACCACTGAATTTTAGTGGAATTCAAGTTTTCTGCCTACTATTATTGACATCATTATTTTCATAATTCTCTGTTGGTAAAATCAGACACCCATGGTCCTGAATTATGACTCCAAATGGATTCAAGCAGAATTTGAATGTCTGTACTCCATATAGCATGGTAACACCATGACCAAGGTAGACATGACAAAGTTGATAATCCTAGGGGCTGTTTTAGCTATAGATAGCAGAAATGCACTGTAATCATCTCCACAAATTCTGCATATGGCTTTCATCAACAGAATTGTCATTACCTACATCAAGTATGTCACAATTCTTTGGTCAAGTTGCTGACATCAACTGATTTCTAGATCAGGACAACTGCTGGTGCTGGTGTAATAATAGCACAAACACCAGTGCAAGCACACTAGAAATCACTCATTATATCTTGAATAGTAGCAGATCATCCTCACTCCACACTTGTAAGGTAAGTGAGTCTGAATAATACAATTTCACAATACAAAGTGCACCAAGTCTTCGGAAGTTACCATGACTTGAATATGGAACAAAACATTTGTGAAAGCTATATGAATGAACAAAAAACTGAAATAAATGAAAAATACTCCAACAGTGCAATGAGAGTAATGAATGAAAGGCAAACATGGTAGAAATTGTGCATGCATGCAAGCAGTTGATGGTAGAGAGATTGTTTACCTGTTTAAGCCAGTGCTACCTGTAGGGTCTCTGGAGGTATTACTTTATGAAGATAGCAAGAGAACATTGGAGATTGATTTGCAAAGTAAATGGGGTAAGAAAGCATAGAACATATTCCTTGAGTGTAGTTATGAAGGTATTATTGTGAGGCCAAGGCAGAGAGTACAGTGGACAGATCAGCAAGTAGAAAGCAAATATTAAGCAGCCGTAGTTGCGAGTCAAGACTGTCAAATACAACACTTGAGAAGTCAAGTATTGTCACCATCTTTTACAGACCTGGGTTTCCTCTGCTCACAAGGTTAGCCATGGCAATAGTCTACAGTGATTTCAATTACCACTGCAACACCCACAATGCTTGAAGGCAAATCGGTGCCTGTTGTGGTACTAGAAGTTACAATCACATTTAGTTATTATCAAAGGTATTGGTTTCATTGATCCTTGTAGTGGGGTCCTGATTATGGATTCCATGTGAGCACCACATACTTGTAAAAGAGGAAAATCAAGATCAGTGTTAGTGTCTCTCCATGCACCGGATGAAGTGTAGAGTGGAGCTATGGATTGGTGCTTCTGCCACCATGGTCAATACAGGGAGGAAGGTCAGTGATGAAGAGTTGTCCACATTTGCTAGAAATCTAATCTTTTTTATATTCTATAGGCTGGCACGAACTTACAGCAGTGAATTGTTAATAAAGCAGGGCCATTTTTTGTTTTTTTGTTTGTTTGTTTGTTTTTTGGGGGGAGGGTTCTGACTTATAAAAAAAAAACACAACTTGATGACGAGCAAGTAAATTAGATGTTTTAGCTTTGTTTTTACAAGGCAGTAGCCGAAACATATGCAACAGCAGCTGATGAATTTTAGGTTGATTTCATATGGACAAACAGTATCTAACAGACTCCATCACATACACAACACAGTCATCAAAACAAAGCATTTTGTTCATCAAAGTCATATCAGCCACATGTATTCAGGGTTCTCCACTAGCGGTTTTACCCGGGGACTCCGCCCGGGTAAAATTTGAAAAACCAGTTTAGCGCCCGGACAAAAACACAATGCACCCGGATATGAAAATTGACATATTTTCACGCACAGACAAGACAGCATCAAGACCGTGCGGCATTGCGCAATCAAGTATCGACTTGAAATAAAAACTTTACTCGCATGATCATGTCGGAAACCCGCACGAACGCATTTTCTCTTTGCATGAACCACGTCATATTCTCATTGTGATCACGGCCACCTTCTCTGGATGCAACGCATACGCACTGTATGTGGAAAGCGCTTAATAGAAAAGTGTGCGCACACGCAAATCGCTGCTTGCGTACTGAATACACCGAACTCAACTTCGCACGCGTGAATCCCTGCCACCTACGGACCCTGGTGTTTACATCAATCGCGGGGGTATCCCCATGTGTGTGGCCGGCTGGGGAGCACAAGTAGCTGCACACTGTATGCAGCCAGCTTCCAGCCACATACCCTATTTCGTTTTGAAGCGGGGTAGAAGGCGTTCCGTTGTACAATGTCTGCTTCTTTTTCTCTCTTCTTCATCCGCCTTTCCCTTGCCTCCCAAGTACGAAATGATTTTTAGAGTGTTGTGGGTTTTTTTTACAATGTTATTGCATCATTTTTCTGCAAGTAAGAGGTGAGTTTCTGTTCATGTATTGATGTGCACTGTAGAATAGCGCGAGTGAAAAGCGTTCAAACTTTCTTTCCCGTGTATCGTGAAAACTCGATGTATTTCTAGGCCTATTAAAGGAGATCTCATATAACAGAATACTTATAACAAACTATTTTCCATTCCAAATGAATTAATTTCCTTTGTTTTGTATCGTTTATTGATTTGATCCCAAGGATCTCGTCGCGATACCAAGTTTCCACTGTGTATTTATTTTCACGTAGCTTTCGGTGCTGCAAACTTCTGCTAGGGCCTACTAAACTTTATCGTTTTATTTCTGTCGTTTCTCATACCTCATTTGGTACAATTTCTTCCGTTTAATATCACCTTATCCGCTCCCTTTATACTTTGAAGTATTTAAATGTAATTCTTTCAAGTGTCTCACACTGTTATGCATTTTCGTAACGGCGATGTCTCCGCTTTGCTGCAATACTACAGTGTATGTACTTCGAAGCGAGTTTGATCCCAGCCGCTTCGGTGTGCTGTGTGTTGTCTTTCGTAACGTTTGTGGTGTTGTCGGGAGGTGTTGATGCTTTGTATTTGTGATTTATTTTCCTAGACGTTTATCTCAAGTGATAATGGTGATCGTCTTTCTAAATGTTGATAGGAAAATAACAAATGATCTGAGTGATGCCTGATGGTGATGATAATTAACGATGCTGGTGTAAAAGACGGCTTGCTGTGAATGCTGAGCGTACTTGCCCTTCATTTTAATTCAAAATTAATCATTTTCATTTTGCAACCCCAAAATTGTGTCAGTATAAACAATTTTTTTCAATCAAGTTACTTTGGGAAAGCAAGAAATGAAGTAAAGTTAATTTGAAGAAATATCAGAGCTCTTTTTTGGTCTAGTCCCTAGAATGTTTAACACAGAGTTTAAGTGGGTTGTTCTTGTAACTGTCTCCATTCAATTTCTTTGGAGCTCTTAGATTTTACAATATTTCTCTTGCCATAATGCTCAGATTAATAACAATGCTATACCATTACTTCAGTTGTATGTCATTCTAATATTTTGAATGTCCACTGAATATGGTGTGATTCTATGCCAACTATCTATAAGAAACAAAATACAATTATCACTCAGTAAATCCATTGTGGTTTATTTCTTTTGTTTACACACTCTCAGTCTGTGAGATCTGTTCTTGAATCCTTGTTCATTCATTATTGCAAACAACCACATCTGAGATTATGTAGCATTGGCAGGTCACTATTTCTTTCATCTCAGTATCTGAGCTGCTTTTTATATATCCAGGAAGAAACTTGAGCTTCAAGATCTGCAAGAAAGTAAGAATTAACTAGATGGTGAAAAATGCAAAGTGAAATATGGCTACAAATGCCAAGATCGGAACATAGCAGCTGCAAAGGGTCCTATCCCCTTTCATTAAAAGAGACTGAAGATTGCACCATTTGCAGTCCAAGCCCTCTAAAATGCATTTTTTCTTACAGGAAGGGGGAGCCTTTCAGTATATACAGTATATATACCCATTCTCTGTGGACATTCTCTGTCGACGCAGTGCACTATAATACGTATGCCGTCATGAAACTGCAAATTTGACGCCGTCGCGAAACCGCAAATTTGACTTCTGAGGCCGACGAACACAAGAGCCCCCGGACAAAATACAGACCAGTGGAGAACCCTGGTATTAGCATTAAAAGTCAAAAGTAGTTACAGCATAATTTCCTGTAAAAAGAACAAAACACATAATCTTAAACTTTTCCTCATTATCCTAGAATACATGTTATGTTTTCTATTTTCTTTAAGTAAATGCCAGGGAACTAGTCTTGCTTCAAGCCACTCTGTGTCCTTACCTGGCTTCCTCCAGGACTCGTGCCTTCTCGTTTTCCTCAGCCTCTTTCCTCTCCCTGGCCTTGGTGTCAATCTCTTCCTTGTTCAGCTTGTACCAGCGCTTCATGAGGAAGAGGCCATTATCACTGGCATCCTTTAGACTGATGACTTCGTCTGGGGACAGACCTCGGTCCAGTAGGACTGTCCAGTGGTCCCGAGACTGGGGGAAGTTGTCAATGATCCAGCCACCAGCACTAGATAGGAAGGAAAGAGTGATAATCGATTATAACAATCTGATCAAATATTTCTTGTTGAGAACATAACAAAAATGTATATTCTCTAAACTGTGAAAAGCTACATAGGGCTTCATAAAACACAAGGGAAACATTTTCCAGTGACCATTTTATGATAAATCATATAATGACTGTGATTCTGATTTCTTGAGTAAGATGTGCTTGATGAATAATGACTGCTATCTTGTGCCTTTTGGCATATTTTTAAAAAATGATCACATGTATTGACAGCAATGACAGCTTCAATAATTTACAGGGAAATTAGAGTTAATGTGCAAACATATACCAATGGTAATCATACCTTTGTCAGTAAAATACATGTCCCACTAGATTCTACAAAGCAATCGCTTTTAGCATATATCATCAGTGGGCAATAAAAAAAAAAAATGTTGGTTTTCTCATACAAGCAAAAATTACTGGACAAATTACTGAACAAATGTAACTAAATTGGTTGTTTGCAGCACAGCACAACCGGCAGCTAATAGAGTGCTTGCTTCTTTCACACTTCACCTATTAAGTGAAAGATGGATTGCCACATTCATAGCCAGCTAATGATATGCTAACAGATACTAGCCTTGGGAGGCATTCTCACCTGGGTCCGGTTGGGTCCTTCTTCCTCAGTTCCCTGTGGACCTCCAGCACTGCCTCCTCCACACAGTCCACATACTGGTCTGAGCCAACAGGGTAAGACAGCTTCTCAGCCTCCTTCAGTGCTGCCTCAACCATCTCTTTCACCTGACACAACACACAATGGGATAAGAACCAACAGTCAGATCTAATCCACAGTTTACTTTCAACCATCTACTTACTGTACAGCTTCATGACATACTACATGTATGTGGACTGTCATTTCAGACATGAGGATGTTATGACCAGAGTCATTTCTTTCAATGTTCAGTGGCAGCCTCTATCAGAACAAAAGCAAATTGGAATTTGTTTAATTATATCCATACAATGTAGTATGGTTTAAATGTAACAACTACACAAAAACATTAGACACCTGTGTTGAGCTTTACTTGCTAGATCCAGGATGTTTGAGTTAGATTATCTAAGAGCTACTACATCAACTGACATCAATTCTTCACCATTTGTTAGATATTTTCTGAAAATATTAAGTATTACTACCAATTATTGTAATAATCGTTTCCCAGTGCGGGTGTTACAAATTCTGACAACACAATCAAGCAGTATAGTCACTCTGATGTATGTTAAAGATTACCAACTCGAACATCACATTCATTAAAGCTGTGGCAGAATTTCCAGTTAGATTATATTTGTTATGAAACATTATCCATAACATGCAACTGTGAGATACTGACTATCACAACTCAAACAACAGCATTATGCATGATGCTCTTCAGGTCTGCAAGCTGATTATGAACAAATTCTTTGATCAACTACATCCATAAAACACTCATCAAGTACAGTTATGTCATGGTTTACTCCAGCACAAGCCATTAAAAACATTATCACCTGTAAGCACACACAGTCATGCTTATGTTATAGGCTAATGTACTAAATATCAAGCAGGTTGTTGCAGTTCAGATATAATTCATCTTTGCCTACCAGTGGACAATTTTAGTTCAACATAAAGCACACTGCCACAGTAGGCAGAACAGTCACCAAAGTGCTTGAGTTAACAAACACATCTCTGGCTTATCAACACTGAATGCGTGTATGGATGTGTTTCATATCCTGTCTGTAAAGCCCCTGTGTGTTGATACACTGTGTGACACCCATTACCCACACAGTGTGACTGGCTGAACGTATGGTTACCTGACAAAGAAGATAAATATGACTATCACACCACCACAATGTATGTCACTCATGAACTCATGCATCTTGTGTTCAGTCATTTGGTTGTGATATCAGCCATGCAAGTGAAGAGAATTCTTGATTGTGGTTGTGAAAACAGTTGCTGAACATCAGTTGCAGCCAAGAGCGGCTTTCAACATACAGTATCTCGTGAAAACTTCAACAGCACAGGCAAAACATGTAGCACAAGTACATAAGTGTACAGAGTGTCTATATTGTATGTGACCTGAAATTCACACAAGATTTTTGCTATGCAAGAGGCAAAAAATACTCATTTAGCTTTACATGCCAAGAGAGCAATACTTATTTATTTGTGATAGGTAAACAAGGTTAATGATTCATTCCATTTTTGAAAACACCAACCTTCATTAGCAATGTTAGGTAATGATTCTCACAAGTTTCTGAATAATTGAGTATTAATTCTTACTGTGAGAACTATAACTGAGGGCTTTTGGTTAATGGTTAACTTTTGTTAAGTTCTTGAGCATCGGAGATGAACTAATTCAGGAACTGTTCTTTTCTTAAAATTTTACAAGCAAGATGATGGGATGTTAGAATCTATGGAATTCATTGCTTGGCAGAAAAAAGGTATTATTCTCATGAATACACTTTACTCTGCATAGCTTATTGTTACAATGTTTGCTTGTAATAGCATGAAGTGTACATGCACTCGCTGACTGCAATTTCAATCATCACTACATTGTAACTTATCATTCAAATATTGATCTTTCTACCTGAGTTTGAAAATACACTACAGTCCACTATTAAGTCATGATTTAAGCACACATTTATATGAAAGCACTAAAATATAGCAGTTGTTAATGCGTATAATAAAATGATGGAATACAGGGGTGAATGTCCCTTCACACATTAACACTGCAGACTGAAGGGAGACAGTGTGCCATTTCTCATCACGCTGCACTCAGTCACATGCTGGTGGCAGCAGGGGGTGAACTAACTGACTGCTGTGGAACTCCAGGACTCATGCAGTAATCTGAGCAAAGCCTTTGGTACATAATGTAAAGTTTTGAACATCAGACGTTACTCAGATTCAGTACAAACACTGTTGCTAGGGCCCTGCACTACAAATGTGTAATACAGTACTTGCTCAAAGTTTGCAAACAAACAGGGATAAATTGAAACCATTAGCCAAGCAAGCCGAAGAAGTTGAGTAACTTACGTCAGGATGAGTGCTATCAACATCCACTGACTCCACATCCTATGCGGAGTGAGGATTATAGGGGGATTCAATGATGGTGAAATGGAGTAACAAGGGGGTGAGATGAGGTGAGGGTGGGATGTGACATGGGTGAGGATGGGTGTAAAATGGTAATGACATGAGGACAGATACCACTTTAATTCATCAGTGCATCACTGACAACAGGATGGGACAAAAGGAGGCACAAGCAATGGACAATACCATATATCAGTGTACTCAGAGTCTTTCAGTAGCACTTGAGCAAACTGCTACCAGCTGACAGGCAAAATAATATGAAAATGCAGTCGTAATAACAGACTTGACTTGTGTTCCAATACATCCGAACCTTTGCACAGATTGGTGAAATGTAC
The DNA here is from genome assembly GCF_040938485.1 of Diadema antillarum. Classification (NCBI taxonomy): domain Eukaryota; kingdom Metazoa; phylum Echinodermata; class Echinoidea; order Diadematoida; family Diadematidae; genus Diadema; species Diadema antillarum. Next base: position 1,084,700 of record NW_027271587.1, on the reverse strand, counting down.
ATTGTGTCAATACACCAAAACCCTGAAGAGGATGTGGGATAAATGAAGGTAAAATATGTGAATCTACATTCCAAAAGCATGTGATGAAATGTGGATGATGTCGCCCATGAAAAAAGAAAAGGGTCAGGTAAAAAGTACAAACACCTTTCTGTGACAATCCTGTCACAGACATAACATCTCTCAGTTCACAAGGTTTGCTTTCAACCCATTATGAGCCCAAGAAGTTTACCCTTGAACCCAGTTCACTAATACCAGAGAAATGGTTGGAAGCCAAAGTCCTTTTTGTGCACACGTGTTCTTACCGTTGAATGCTGCATCAATCATGCAAAGGTAAGGTGTTTGAATCTCCATTAAGGACACTGTAAAACTTTCCTCAAAACAGGTCAAAATCTAATGTAAACATGAATAAACTTATTTTTCTGATTTCTACAGACAATGGACATAGAATGAAATTTCCCACACTATTAAATTTACTTCATACATCATGGCAGTGCAAATGACGTGAAATGCTACATACGGTAAGTAGATGGAATTTGACGTGGGTATGAGATGAATTGTAGATGTATTGTGAATCAGGTGTAATGTATCAGTTCAGATTTTCCCAATGAGTTTTTTCAGCATCTGAGATAGTAAGCTCTCTAAAATTAGTAGAACAAATATGATGATACTCTACAAATGACACACAAAGTTAATGAACAGTACATCAATGACACGACCTTGCAATATCTCACTACTCAAAGGGACATGTTGCTTGCAAAAAATATCTAAGGTCATGAGACAGAAATATGCATGTACACAGTTTCCAACATATGAAACATTCTTTGAGTCTCTTTGCCCTGATCATCTTCTGTGCTTATCTAAACCTCACATACTCAAATCTGGCATATAAACATTTCACTTGCTAATTTGATTCATGTAAAAAAGCTATGCCCTGTGGTAGCCTCCTCCCTGCCCTCTACCTGTGCCCTGTTGCATAAAAGTTACTATTGTGGTAACTTTGCCATCCAATGGTAACTACCATGGCAACAATACTCAACAGCCAATCACAATCAAGAATTCAAGAATTCAGGGAAGTTATCATTGAATGGCAAAGTTACCGCAATAGTAACTTTTATGCAACGGGGCCCAGATCCCATTCCCAACATCCCATTAAAGCCCCAGTAGTGTGGGAAACATGGGTGGTTTGACTGAATTCGGTACCCACCAGGGCATTCAAAAACCAAAAATAGCTAATGTTTCAGCGATGAGCAATGAAGCATCAGCTCATCATTAATGGTTTACTCCAGTTGAGATTCTTTGCCTGTGTGTGTACTTACACCGAGACTAGATATAAAGCTTTACACAATTCATTACCAGGATTCTTGAATATATCTGAACTGGGCCAGTCTTCCTATAACTCCATTATGGTATCCCCATGCAATCAGGTCTTTAAACAAGCCACCTAGTACCCTGCCAATTTGGAAGCATCTGTGTCAAGTTCCAAGGTAAAGATGTGACCCTCACCTCTGGGTGATTCTCATCAACATCATCAGACTCCTGTGAGATGGTAGGGGGAGCCCCACCTCCACTGGTGGTGGAGAGGTCTTCTGTGGGGTGATGGGAAGGAGGTGGGGCCTCAGTGGCACCACCTTCTGTCACCACTGTAGCTGTGTCCTGAGCCGTGGTTTCACCTGAAATCAGATTATACACTGTTTACAAATTGCTGGAATTTCAATCACACTGAATAAAACTTACATCAGAGGTGAACAGTGCATTCAGTAGATGCTTTCTACATGGTGCTTAAAATACAATTACTCACTGTAGTAAATAAGGACAAGTCACATGGTACGCGAATCTAAAAATGTTACCCTTAATTGTAATATAAAAATTAAAAGACATATTCATATGAAAGTGACTGAAAGGGCCTGTGGAAGATATGATACCAATTAATTTACATGACAAAGAGCATTATAATTTGACTTGACCTTGTCCAAATTGAATACCCTTCTGCCCTCCCTATCCCATCTGACTGGCATTCTACCTGGATATTTGCAAAGGACAAAACACCAGGTCTAAACAAATTTGAGATTTGCACCAAGCTGGCTATTATAAGTTTTCTTCACAGAGTTATCTCAAATCTCTGATCATACCGTCATCCTTCTCCTCTGCCACTGTCTCCTCTTCCTCTGCCTCATTAGTCTTCGCCCTGGGAGTTTTCTCTATAAATCAAAACATTTCATACAAACAATCAGTCATAAGCTCTAACAAGACAAAGACACACATGAAAAGGTGACGTATATGCCCTATGTCAATCTCTCACAGCTGTTTCATCAAATTGTCTGAATCTTGAGTCCTCAACAGCGTTATATTAGAGTTTATACTTTTACCTCTTTTGGATAAAGCTTATTGAAGAGATGTTTATAATACTTGAAGCAAATATTAAGCATTTACTGACTAGTGCAACTCATTTGCATAACACGGACATCAGTTACATGTATATTGTTCACAAAGTGACTTACAATGCATTCTGTTATGTCTGCAAAAATTGCCCACAATGCTGATCTTGGGCTCAATTAATGACACATCAAAATATCTTACAAACAATAATTCATGACAGTGAACAGAGAAAGAAATGTTACAGAAACAAATAAGCTACATTACAGTTAATATCAAGACATGGTCTGCAAAGCACAGCAATTTCTTTGGTTATTTCAAAACTTTTTGAAAATTTCAGTTAGATTGCTCTAAATCTCTCTCATTGTAACAATAAAGAATTGAACATTTCAACTGACATTCATGAATTGCATTTCAGTGATGATTTCATGATACTGTAATCTGCAATATCAATGTGAGTGGGGAAAAAAAAATGTTCTACGACTGTCACTTTAAATAAGATATTTTCCCTTTTGATGATAAATTTTACATAGTAAAGTCCAAAGGTGTTGTTCATAGTTAATTTACAAAATTGTATAATTAATAGCACTCCAGCATCAAGCATGAAAAGTGTCTTTCAATTCTTTTACCTTTTCTTATGTGACGTGACCATATCATATTCGTAACTTTCATTCTTTACAGGGGGAGACTATTATACTTATAACAAGGTTAAGTGAAGACTGAAACCAGCTCAGTTCAGTAGAAATATTCCACTTAGTTTTGTTTTCCTACAGAAGGAATACTTGAAGCATGGAAAGTCTTGGCTGTATAATAATATACTTCATCTAGCAGTCTCTCCAGATGTTTCAGTTGCTGCTTTTAATCTATCTATAATAGTGACTATTTCTATCTTGATTCATGAAACCAGTCACGAGGTAGGTGTATCTAGAGGATTGATGGTTGCTATCACTACATCACAGAATAAGAGATGACAAGCTTTGTTGAATGAAAGTGAGCAAGACTGGTCTGCACAATGATCCATTATGTGATCAAAACTATTGTCTACAATGTATCAGAAAAGTTAGCCACACACATTAAAACAACAATTTTTTTTTCAGCTTTTCACACACATCACATAATTGCCATTACATTCACAGAAAACAAACAAACACAAAAGGGTACAAGGTAAAAGGAAAAAAAGACATTAAGATAGTAAAGGGCTTTCTGAGAAAACACTTTTTGCATGTATGTTCCTGGTTTCCCTTCAGTTTATTAGCTATTTGCTTAACTAAGTTTTTAAAAAAATGAAAAAATCAAAACTGTTATATTTTCAAACATATATATGAATATATGAACTGAATATTATAAAAGCAATATATGCCATCATGTGACATATATATTTTGTGTAATACAAAAGAGGCATCATTTCAATTCAATGTACATGTCATAAACATCATCTTCTCTAAAACTAGTAATGACAACATTTGTAGAGCTTGTACTCCACATCAGCAGCACAGAACCACATTTTACAAACATTCCTTGGCATCATTTTGGTAATGCATTAATATTTGACAAAGTATTATTGTCACAATCTTCTCAAGTGTAGAGAATATTACATTCAAATACCACTGCAAAAAATGAAACTGTAAGAGAGAGAATGGGAGAGAAGATTAGTACAGTTAAAGGATGACATGGTTGAATGATGTCAAGGGCAATGGAGGAGATGACGTTAGCTTTATCCATCACCTATGAAGATAGAAGAGAGACTACAGGTCAATCCAGGAAACAAGAGGCACAAAAGAAAGAGATGACAAACTGGCAGAAGATCTCTGTAACACAGTATACCTTCATCTTCCTCCTTTTCTCCTTCCTCTTCCCTGCCTTCTTCCCCCTCTCCCTCCTCCCCATCCCCATCTCCTCTGGAGGCCCGGCCTCCTTCTGTGTCCCCATCAGATGTGGCTTTCTCCTTCTCCTCTGTGGAGCATGGTGACAAGGAGAGAGCATGGGAGGGGTGAAGGAAGTCAGAGGGTGTGGTCCATTACCAGTGATGTGCAGTTTGACCATGAGTGGAGTGGTATGAAGATTGGTGCAATGTGTTGGAGGTGCCCAATAATTGTATGACAAAGTACGAAGGCAAAATATGATTCAGTGAACAATATGGAATATAAAGATACATCCAGTGTCAAGATGTAAATGAAGTGACGGCTGCCCAGGTATGCCACTACCACTAATCACATGACTCATACAAATAAGTTCAACATATCAAAACCACTTATCAAAAAATACATTATCTTTCTGCATCTGCAAGCTGGTACAAGACCATTATAAAAGTAGCACAATGCTCTATTCCAACTTTAACTTGAAAACATTTATATTTTCATTATCAAAAAATATACGGTAAAATCAGAAACATTCTTGGCATGAAACCTTTTTGAATTGCCAACCATGAAAAGAAAAATACTGTTCAGCAATTAGTACCTCTAGATCTACATAAATATGTTGCTAGTACTCAGTACGTTGGGGCTTTAATTCAATGAAACATCATGGCAGTATCAGAGAGTGCCCGCATTCCTTTTGATACCTGTTAACACAGTTGCTTTAAAGGTATTCGCCCACATTTGTAAACCTGCAGCAATTGGTCTCATAGTTAGCATGGAGTTTGGGTATGATTGCAGTAACACCTGTGCAAAATTTCGTTCCAATTACTTCGTAGTCCATTACTTTCATAAAAATAAATGAAAATGCACCGTATGCATGCGTATGACGCTCGCTAGCTCCGGTCCACATACGTACTACATGCATGCGATACATGTGTAAGTTACATGTGCGTAGCTAGCCCGCGCTCGTAATTCGATTTTGGGTCGGGTTGACCCGGTTTGAAAATTGATTTTAACCCGTTGAGGACGAGTCCCGAGTATACTCGGGCAGGTGTCTGTGGGAAATGCGTGTTGTAGCAAAACCAAACCGTCCTCAACGGGTTAAAACGATGATTTTCTCTCTTTTATCAAATGGTATAGACAAAGAGCAACAGGTGAGGTATGTTACTGTTATAACTTGTACTTGAAGTCATATTGGACCTATTTTATGCAGTTTTGATTTTCGTGGGTTTGTAAATGTGGGCTAATACCTTTAAATCTGAAAGTGCAGTTATAATCACATTTTGTTGTTAACTAGGTCTAACTGTTACAGCAGTGGTACAAGTAATTTTACTTGTACTCCTCGCAAAATTTGTGAAAGTTTCATGTTCACGGACACTTCTGGCTTTACAGTATTCCACCGATACAATTAAACATGTATAACGTAAAAGGTGATTCACACACTGGTTATCCATTCAAGACAGCTCCCAGTCTACATTCATTGTGTAATGCCAATTTACTTTGTCAGTCTGTCAAGCTCTTACAGTAGACCATCAGGTTTTCCGCTAATTTATATTAGTCACTTCAAGCACGCTTTAATAAAGGGTTTTTTTGTGTGTTTTTTTGCTGGACAATTTGGAGAGTGCAGCATAAAAAAAGTGCACATCCTGTCTACTGAAATTTGTCAGTAGCACTGATGAACAATGGGACATTGTTATAGAAGCATGCACAGCAACTCTATCAGCATATCCTATGGGTAAAACATATAGTACATGAATCCATCCTCTTCTCTCTTTTTTTTTTTTTTTTTTTTTTAGTCTGAAAAAGAGACATGAGTCATGAACACATGAAAACAAGCAAATTAAAAATCATAAATCATACTTTATAATATCCCATTTATCATCAAAATCAAGTATCATGTGGTGTACATGACGTTTTCATAGATAGTATTTGAAATTTTCATCAATAGACAGATGTCAGTATTATGATGAGAGCTTTAACACAATGATTGGAATATTATTACTTCCATCAAATAAACTGTATGATGCTACTGGGTGAAACACAGTTATAACACAGCACATAAAGCTTGTTTGTGAGTGCTGCTGAGGCTTGTACACATGACTATTCAAAAGTAAACCCGACATGAAGCTAGCAATACCAGATATCAGGTGTGAGTTTCTTCAATTTGTCTCCCTCTACAAATTAAATTTGTTAAGATTGCAACTGCTGATCTGTAAATTAACAAATATGTCAGAAAAAAAGGAACCTGTCATCTACTGCTTTCCGGGCAGCGACACTACCAGTAGGTTGTCCCTGGTTGCTGGCAGTGACACGATGAATGTGGAACAAATACCCAAGCTCCAAAATTCCAACATTGTTATGTTGAGTAGTCCAAGGCGGACAAGGCATATTAAATGTAGAGGGAGACAAATTGAAGAAACTCACATCTGAACCTTCACCCCTCTTGAGTATCTTTCTTTCATTTAATACCAGATATCTCCAGAAAACAGCACATAAAGCACAGAGCATTCATCACACCATGTGCAAGCTGTATTTGACCAATGTGTGAGCCATATTTAACCATTGACCTGTTTCAATACAAAATGCAAGCATCAACACACAATCTGTACAACAATGAGTGTGGCACTACAAGGCTAAGTGACATGTGACGGGGTGCAGGGAGATGGTGCACACAACTACCTTCAGGAATATCATCATGATCGTCACCACCGTCACCTTCAGATCCAGCTAGATACATGGAAGCCATGATTTTACAGCAAAAATAAGAATAGGGCACAGGAATGCATAAAGCACTACTTGTCAGGTCTAGATTTTAAACAATCATGTTGTATTTATGTCTTTTTTTTATAAATCACATGCAATGTATCTTCGCTTTATGTCACTACAACTGTAGATCTGTAAATGACATTATTATGTTGTACTTTTCATTAGTCCATGGAATATGCTAACAGTAAAGTTGTACATATCTGACTCATGGAATGAACTTGTAAGCTGTTTTTACTACGATACTGATCACATATCGCTGCATATTCTGTACATCTTTGTGAGATGAGAAAAGTGGAAATAAGGCATTCATTGTTTTTGCATTTTTAACTCAACTAAAATCATTTTTCATTAGGACATTTGTACTTATTTTAAATTCTCATTTCATGTTCAAAACAAGTATCCATGTCAAAAAAAAAGTAAATTGTGGGAATGGGACAAACTGGTCGAACAACATTACGCTCTTTCTTTCAATCGTGGTACTTGGTTTTCAAGCGGAAAGAGAAACTGTGACTCACTTTCTTCTTTCTCCCTAAGTTTAGCCTTGACTGTAGCTATGGCAGACTCCAAGGCCTCCTGTCTAGCCAGCTCTATCTGCTTGGCCTTGTGGGTCTCCATCCTGGACTTGATCAGCTCATTCACATCCAGCACCTGATCATTTGGGAAGGGAAAAAAAAATATTCCAAAAAGTTCATTGGCATCATCATTTACATCTCACTGTCCTCATATGAGACAGCTGATACTAAGTCATGCTTACATTGCAGTGCATTCATACGTTTTGATGACAGAGAAAAATCCACATCACTTATGAAAGTGACATCACGTGTTACACAACACTAACTAGCAGTCACAACGAAGTGAAAAAAAATATATAACCTTACGCACACTAAAAAAATTACTTAAAGGAAGTAAAGCAGATGAGTCTTACCCTGGCATTGAATTTCTGTGCCAGCAGATGGCAGACACTGGTCTTGCCAGACAGTGGAGGTCCCACCACACACAACTTGCAGGGCGGTCTGGGCTGGGGGCTAACCAAGTAAGGTCTAGGGTTCTTCAGGAAGGTCTCCATGGCATCAGGGCTGGACATCACATAGATCTTGTCCAGGAAACTACAGAAGACACAAAGTACATAGTGCACTTAACGTTAATTCTCCTATGTGCTGCTAATATCACAAATATTATGAAGTTGGTTTATTTTTTGTCCACAATCTTTTTGTCTCCCTTTTCACCTACATGTAGTACATAGTTCAGTAAGGAATCAATGAATATTACTGAATACAGCAATGTGATACCTTCATTACCTCCGCCAAGGGAAGAGGTTATGTTTTCATTACCGTTGGTTTGTTTGTTTGTTAGTTAGTTAGTTTGTTTGTTTGTTTGTCCATGTGCAAAATAACTCAAAAAGTAGTTCATGGATTTGAATGAAACTTGTAGGAAAGGTTTAGAATGATAGAAGTAACAGATGATTAAATTTTGGTAGTGATCCAAGAATTGGGGGGGGGGGAATTTATGGACGATTTTGGATATTGTGGCAGGTAGGGTTGATGAACTTGGGAGTTCAGGCTGCGTGTACGTATTTGAGGTTTGCATGTGCACTAAAGTGTGTGCTCTAGTTTCTGCCAAGGTAAGGCGCGCCGCGCAGCTAGAAGTTTATGACGTAACAAAAGGCTTCTATATTGGGAAATCTGGCGACTTTCAGCACACAATGCTTTAAGTACGTATGGGTGAAAATCGCTGATCTCTATGGAAAAACAAGATCAGTGGTGGAAATGAGCTGCATGCTTGGCGGAGGTCTGCGCTCTCAGAGTGCTTCTCTAGTTTGATAAATGTTTTGGTCACCCCATATATCTTAATTATGGTTTGTTTGTTTTTCATTCAGTAAGTGAAAGACCTATACGGATGGCCTGGAAGTTTGATCCATATTGAATTTGCAACGCACAGCATTACATACTGAAACAGGTATTACATCAAAGGATACATGCATAACTAATGTACAAGGCTTGATCCGTTTTGTACTTAAGTAAGTGTCCAAACACTCACCCAACAGCAAATTCGGGCTTCCCACTCACTACATTCCCTTTCTGGAGCTCAACAGGGCATGCCCTGGCCCACTTGCTCCGCCTCCATCTGTATCTAGGGGCAACCATGTTGGTTCCTCCCAGTGTCCTCATGAGCTCTTCAGTCTCAATATCTTCTGGGATGTCTTCCTCTTCCGCATTCTGGAGGCGGATGGGGACAGCAGCACGTCTCAGGATGTAGGTGTTGAGTTTGTTCATGAGTTCTCTGAAGAGAAGCCCAGCTGGCTTGTTAGCATCCAACTCAATCAGGTACTGCTGGTCATGGTCTGCCATGTAGTCCTAGGAAGAAGGGACATGGGAAATAACAAATGTCAGATACAGAACGATGGTTTGTTGTACAAATAAAGAACATGCAAATTTGAAGTTGGCATCTATTGTTTACTCTAAGCATGTTTTCCTGTAACATTCTTTGTCACTCATTTTCATGTGTGATCATCTCATTCTTGGAGATCAGAATGCTACAACCATGTGAATGCATCATACAAAAAGAAACAGCCCAATGTGCCATGCTACGCAGCACCTCTCTTCACAGCCTTAAAGCTGCATGTACACAAAGTTTAACAGACAAAATGTCAAAGAAGCTCATCATTTAAATCACAAACAAGTAGTCATGAGTAGAACAGTCTTCTCACCTCAAACATCTTGAGCAGTTTGTCCCTGTAGCCTTTGATGCTGTCTGCGGCGTGAGATGGCAAGTCCTCTGGTCGCTGCACCAACCTTTCAATAATCTCCACTGTCAGCTCCACTTTCTCCTCATCACCCTGGACACAACATTGGTATGTATTCATCACACTTACAATCATGTACATTGCTTATACATGTATATAGTCATGGCTTGATTGCTGACAGCATATCATGCATGCTGCTTAATGTATGAGGGTGCAAATATGGTGAATGTATTGGTATCAGCAGGAGAAACTTGATGATACTTTTGACAATACATAGCATTACAACACGGACACATGCATCAAAGTTGTGTGAAATATTCAGTATTGACACTACTGGCATATACGGCAGTGATCCTAAAATTAATTCAATCAAGGTGCTAGACAAAGCAAGCTGGTGATATTCATCTTTTCAACAGTAATTCAAATATATATACTGCTTTATAAATGGATTACAAGTAGTGCAGAGTGTATCACAAAACAGGCCTGGTTCCAGGCAAGAATGCATGTGGATCATTTGAAAAGAGAAAGAGGAAAGTTTCTTTGTTTTATTGTAAGATTACATCTTAAAGACATGGTATCTTGCATTTTGGTAATAAGCGATAAGACAAATTCACAATCCAACAGCAATAGGCATACTCCTTTGTGTAAAACAGACCACTCATACTGTAATTCTATACATATGACAAACCATACAATACGTTCAAATGCAAAGGGACTATGTCACAATGATATCTTATATGTGCTCTGTCACTAAGCATTGTCATACAACCATGCAAACTTACTTGTTTGCCATTCAGCTTCAGGAGATGCTCTCTCAACTTCATAAAAAATGTGTGCAAGAAATATCAATTCATGAGATGCATGAGAAATGTCATGAGAATTGTTACGAAGATATATCCCATCCTGTCCTTCAGGAACATAGTTTACATTACCTTGGGTACATCAGCAGTAAACTACCATAAATATAACTAAGCTGAAACATCATATTACTGTCTGATATGAGGAATAGAGTGTAAACCCCAAGTATGTTTAGGGGGAGAATGTCATTCTGATACAATTTTTGGCCCGATGGAAGAGAAACAATGAGCAAAGGAAAGACTAGAAATGAAATCTTACTAATTCTGGGTCCAGGTTGATTTCCTCCTCAGCCTCCTCCTCTTCTTCTTCCTCTTCCTCCTCTTCATCATCTCCTCCTTTCTTCTGTGTTGGTTCAGGTTTGTCAGGGTTCCACACATCTTGTGTGTAAATTGTGTTGTTCAGTGAATCCACTCTTTGGCCTGTCCTCCTCACTTCTAGGTCTGCATCTGGGACCTAAAATCACACGTTCAGGAACATTTCACATTTGGTCAATGACATCTTCTTCTTTTTTCGGAGAAGAATGCATGTTTATAATTGGTTTTTACTTATTTTTCTCACCAGTTTTGTATAGTTCTTACTACACGCCACACAGTTTAGATTTGACAATTTTCTTATCAATCTTATTTGAAATGTAAATTCCAGTTTTTTTATATGTAATTGCTATCAATATTACAAAGATGCTAATATCACAGCCTAAAATAGCTTTCTCATTTGTTAACAACAGAGACATGGTCTTCTCACAATTTTGCCCAGGTGGTCTCAGCTAGGGTAAAAGGCAGTAGTTGCTTATTTTGTACTGTTTATGTCAGGTGTGTGAATCAAGTGTCATCTTTGCATTTGGTGATATGCTAGCTGATGGAGAAAATCAGCATAGGAACCTGTAAGTTGCTCATTCTTAAAAGGAGAACAGAAAAGACACCTGAATTTTAAAGGACAAGTTCACCTTCATAAACATAAGGATTGAGAAAATGCAAGAATATAAGTAGAACACATCAGTGAAAGTTTGAGGAAAATTGGACAATCGATGCAGAAGTTATGATTTTTTTAAATTTTTGTGTTGGAACCGCTGGATGAGGAGACTACTACAGCTTGTGAGCCATATGCGTACAACAGTATAAAGAAAATGTAAAAGAAAATTCAACATATTTTCACTTTTTTCGCATAATAAAAGAGCACTTGACTTGCCTCTTTCTTAAGGCAGGGGGAATAATATTATCCATAACATTTGTCGGTAACGAGTCAGGGGAATGTGTACTTTTTTCAAAAGATGGAATTTTGTGAAATTCTCTTTATATTTTCCTTATATTGTTGTACGCATGTGACATCTAAGTTATTCATACACTGCAGTAGTCTTCTCATCCAGCGGGTACTGCACAAAAAATTCAAAAATTCATAACTTTTGAACGGATTGTCTGATTTTCCTCAAACTTTCAATGATGTGTTCTACTAATATTGCTACATTCTCTCAATCCTTATGTTTATAAAGGTGAACTTGTCCTTTAATTATCTACATAATGCAAATTGAAAAGTAATCCTGATTGCATAAATGCTACAAAAACATCAGAGTAAAATAAAATTACACACAACTTGTCTACAGCACCTCCATACCATGCACTCATTGGAGGTGACAACATTAATGACCTTAGGCCCTGATGCACCCAGTAATTGGACTCACCCTTAGATTGATGATGAAGTCTGGTTTGAGTTTCCAGTTCTTCACAAACTCTAGCTGGTCAGCAGCACTCATGTACTCTTCATTCACACAGGGGAAATCATCTAACACATAGCCTGAAACACACATAAAGAGCAGCTCAGATTTAGCTCTCATGACTTACATCAAATATACTATTCAGATATGAAGGATAAGCCTCAGTTTGATTTACATTAGAGCAACATAATATGCTATTCTAGGTGGCATTTTCAAATGATTACGGGTAGATACATGTGGTATTACAGCTATTAAGACAATGCTGTGCTGCTACTGTTTTCTCTCTATTTCAATCAAATTAAGCATTGATCTTGAACACATCCTGAGAAACAAAAGATATATATTCCAATGGATATACTGAAAGTGAAGCAAAAACATTTGAGGGACATGCACTTTGATACTGGTACTTCTCTTTCTTATCTTGGATAGCATACCTATGAAAATTTTAACATAGTCAGCATCTCTCAGATAACAGTGTGTTATTGCAGATTTTTTAAACTAAAGAAAGAATCAAGATACCACACAGTCTTATTTCATCGTTTTTTGAACAACATGATGAAGGTTTTTTAAAAAAAAAAATAATGATCCTTCTCATCCATTGTGTACTTGGGTAATTCCATGAAGTTGGGGCAGTGTCCATGTAGCATCGTGATATTTAAAAAATACATTTCAGCATAACTCAATATTAATTATGCTATACATTTATTGTTTGTAGGCTTTACATTTGCATTGAGGCCACACATTTTCCTGGAAATTTTGTGCCATTCAGACTCAATTTTGATGAAGTTATTAAACAATATGTAACAGTGTCCTGTAGCATCGTGACGTGTCCATGTAGCATCGTGATATTCTAAAATTTGGTCCAAAGAGACAAATTATGGCAATTAGCTTGACAAAAATTTGATGCAATATGCATATTTACAAGATATGAATGAGATAGCTAAATATCTCAAATTTCCTGTACACAGTTTTAATTTTAAAAGAAAATTTCAAAATGTATCTAGATGCTATGCGGTGTCCTTTTTTTGTGACATTTGGTGGACACCGTGTAGCATAGTGACACATTGTGTAATTTTCTTGTAAAAGTAAAACTGTGGAAAGGAGAGTTAAGATATCTAGCTATCTGACTAATCTAGTAATTATGCATATTATATCAAATTTTGGTCAAGCTAATTGCATTAATTTGTCTTTTAGGACCAGATTTTAACTATCACGATGCTACATGGACACGTAACGATGCTACAGGACACCATTACATATTTTTTTTGATAACTTCATCAAAATTGAGTCTGAATGGCACAAAATTTCCAGGAAAATGTATGATCTCAATACAAATGTAAAGCCTATAAACAATATGTATAGCATAATTAGTATTGAGTTATGCTAAAATGTCACACTTTGTGCCCCAACTTCACGGAATTACTCACTTATAAATGCATTTCCACCTCTCATTTTAACAATTCTCACATTTTAATGTATCTTACCGTGATGCGCCACCTCTGGAGAATTTATCTTGTCTTCTATCAGCTTGATGGCTAGTTCCTCTGGAACAGCCCCACCCTTGTGGAGAATCTCCTGCAGTCGACGCCCCATGTCTGTCTGGAGGTCAATGTGCTGCAACATGAGTTCAGTGGCATTCACCATCTGACATCGCCAACCCTGGGCCAGTCTCTTGGCCAAAGTTGTCTTGCCTACTCCAGGCTTGCCCAGGATTATGAAACATGTGGGCTTTGAATGCAGGAACCGGAGTTCAGTCTGTAGAAGAGAAAAGAGTGCTTGATACAGTTACATGTACATGTATACTTTGTCATCATTAAACACCATTTCAAAAATTTTTGTTCCACAATCAAGGAAAATATATACCTCACACATCTCCTGTTACGTCATTGATCAGCAAGGCATGGGAATCTTTAGGGTGATGTATACTCTATATCTCTCTAACATCTGACACTTTTATTATTTTTTTCCCCAATAAACCTAGATTTTCCAATATTTACTTCATCATTGAGTTTTCTTCAAGTATTCAGATAAATTTACATGCATACTTTCTTTTTTCCAGTATAATATTAACCCAAATGCTAAGAGGGGGGAGGGGTACAAGGAAAAATAGGGGACTTTGAAAATGCAAAATTAATGAAATCACTAAGAAAAAACCTTACAGTTGCTTAATGATGGAACAAATTCAGAAAGGCATTTATCATACCTGGTCCTCATCGAATGGGTCTCCATCCATGTGTAGCAAGAGATCAGTAACATGGCTCTCCCGGGCATTGCTACCACTTGCCACACTCAGTGCTCTACTAGTCACTCCTCCCCTGGGATCTAGTCTGCTTGTATCATGGTGGTTACCTTCCCCTGCAGCCGGTGTGACTGAGTCCAGGAGGATTTGCGTGTTGGGCCGAGTTTCTAACATGTCTATTGTTACACTGGGGGTGGGAGCCCCAAACTGGGGCAAATTTGTTTCTTCCTGAAAATAACATAGAAGAAGTAATTTTTCTTGTCAGTTATCTAAGATCTACAGGACCTGTAAACTCTTTACACATTTACAAAACTCGAAAGTGAGTGAAAGGTTGATTACAAGATAAGAGAGTCGAAGTAAAGATGATAAACTTTATTGCATAACACTTAAATATATCCTTTTCAATTGATTGGTTGTTTGATATTGATAATTTGTCCCATTTTACTATTACGCCATCATTTGTGCAATTGTGGCTCCATTCTTAGACTAACTGTAAGGCTCTACGCACCATGCAATCTTGCACCCATGCCATTTGCTCCACTGCACGCACACTTACATGTAGATCTAGCAACCTTGCACCTACAGTCCGGCACACTGCATACACGTAGACTACGTAAAACGCTTGCATTTGCAGTGTGCATGCGATCAACCGTAATGACAGGGACAGCGCACTACCATTAAGCCCTCAGCATCAATCACTGAATCAGATCTCACTCTCACTTATGTTTCTTGCTAATGCTATCTTCTTATGTCTTGTTCCTAAATTCAGAAAACATCAAATGACAAGAATCTATTTTCATGTGTTATAATATATAACAAACAACAAATGTTTGTCATATCTGCAATGGACAAAATATTTCATTCAGTGAACAAAGATTTATTCATTCACTCAACTCGGCTGCGCCTCGTTGCATTGAATGGATCATTCATCTTTTCTCATGATGAAGAAACCTTCTGTCCATTATATTGCACTCATAATTATTCCTCGTATACACCTACTTTTCAGTTCCCTGTGAAACAGACTGACATTAACCCAAGTTCTAGAACGTTTATTCATGCAAACATTTACGGCTCATTTCACCGGTAACGTTAGGGCCCAACCAATTGACCGAAATTACCGCCCTTATGACTGCCAGTTCATATTGTACATTTTGACAGCGGCTATCTACGATGGCAAACTTATCGCTTTGTTTACAATTCCGTTAATGAGGTTTCCACACAGTGGAAACCATCGCTTATTCCCAATATTGGATAAATATATTTCACATGAAATAAGCAAGTTCAAAACCCAATACTCTGAGATCAGGAGAAAATGAATAATGGAGCATACGATGAAAACAGAGCAATATTCTCACCTCGTTCTCCGCCATAGCGTCTTACCGTGTCTTACATCTCCATGGAGATTCCACACGTACACAGCTGGCTCTGTGTGTGTGTACGTGTGTGTGTGGTGTGATGTGTAAAGCCGGCCAGCTATCAGCACCATGCGCCAGCGCACGGCAGGGCGAACTTACGGTTTTTATATAGCGCCATCTGTGGCATAAATCACTTGTGGCCTTGTGCACGACGACAGGCAGTTCGTCGGTGAATACGTCATTCTAATGCAAGATCAAGTTAATTGAATCTACGATGTTACAAACCTTAATACTACACTCCGTTGCAGTATGATCATTTTTCATACATGGATATGTGGTTCGATAGTTTGACCTTAGTCGATGCTTTTGTTTTCAATCATTATTTTTATATCAAACAAGCTCCAGCCTACCATGAAGTAAGGACAAAAATAATATTTTCAACCGATTATTTCCATTGCTTATCTCACATCAAGATTAGTCGACAGCAGATTGCTCAAGTTTTGCCGTTCATCGTTACACTGTGGAAATCATTTTTGGCTGTTCTTTCTACAAGATCTAATCTGAGTTCACTCAGGCTCAGTCAAATGAATGCATAATCGATGAATAAAGGAACCCGAAATAATTCATTTTGTAATTTTTAAAGAAACCTTCACTATCTATCAACCCAGGTTAAGATGTCTTTGATTAAGGCAATTTATTAGTTGTTTTTGTTGCTTTCTTTTGTTTTGGGTGGGGTTTTTTCAAAATAGTAAAAATCGAAACTTCTTTTGGCTTAATGAAGTGCTTGCCAGGAAACAACAAAATCCTCCTCCTTGTCCAGGAGATTTGCACAAATTGTAACTTTAGCATTTCAGTAATTGGTGATAATCATAACTTATGAAATGAACTCCCAATCTTTTGAAATGGAATAAGGTACGTGCAGCAACTGTTGAGATTCAGAAAGCACACATTCTTCGTGATTGTCCCCTAGGTCTTTGCACCAAGACAATACGTACAGGCCTTTCATAACAGACAGGTCATGCTTGAATATAAGACATACACGCACACACATACGAAATACATATAGTACGCAACAATACAGTATGCCAAGCGTTTGGAAGACGCGCTGGTCTGTGACGTTTTCTCAGACGCGCGTTTCCATACCAACTACATGTACCTGGAAAACACAACTATCAAAATACGTTCCACTACAATAGGTCATACGGATAATAAGCAACGTTTTCTTATCGGGGAGCACAGCTGCTCTGGTTAAACAATAATTATCCTGTTCTGGAACTCAAAGGGGAATAACAAACAAATCTTAAATATTTAGTATGAGCTAGGTATACAATTGGTGTATATTATATATCACAAAAATATAAATATACAGCGATGTTTGAATCTTCGCTAATTGGCGTTGTTGCTCTGCCCCACCCTCAGTATGTCGTCATTGGTCACCTAGAAGAAAGTTTGGAATTGAATGACCAGCATATCGATAACACTTGTCTACCAAAAGTGGACAAAGCTCCTCTCGATTTGTCCAGAAAACACGGAGAATTGCGCGATGATTCATATCATAGTCGACTTACCTGGAAATAACTGTGATGCACTTTCGCCTCGGACAGTTTCAAAACGCAAAGTGAATGACGAACAGCCATGCCTGTCAGAGATCAAAATAACCAATGTTCGCTCACTTGCTGCAGATCACACGAATGAAGAAGGTAAGACAAATCATCCGATGAACCACTCAGAAGGAGACGTAATTTTTTCCCAGACGAACGCTTCTACTGGAGAGACTAAAAGGTATTGGGAAAGTGAATGCTTGAGCATTAATTTTGAGGATTCGGATAATATCACTTTTTTGTCAGTTAAAAAAGCCAGTCCGATATCTATTCTTTGCCCGCGAAAGAAACGACGAGTTCAACACTCCGGCCAAACGATTAGAAACTGCGAAAGACATAAAGCTGATCTTTCACGAATGCTGACAGCAGATTACGGTGACCACGAGTATTCAACGGACGTCGAGTCAGACAACAAACACATTGCCACAATCGGTGAACGTCTCGCCTCTAACGCTGCAATCGCCAAGCAGAATCACACTAGGAAAAGGTTTAATGTGAACACGACTGGAATGTGCAGGTCTGTTTGTATTTTAATGCCTATATTTTCTCTTCATGCTAATGAAATGCATAATTATTGCTCTTTGAAGGTATAACAAACCATTCCATGGACTGATTATTTTCTCGAATAATTATGATTAACATGCACTTATTATTTTGCTCTGACAAACCAAAGTTTCATTTGTTATGGTATAATTCACACAAATCTGAACACAGAAATAAAATGTCTACCATTAATTTCTTTCGATCATGTCATTATTTCTATCCAAGTAAGTGAGTTCGTTATAATTTACAAAATCAGAGAGCAGAACGTAAAATTAATGAATTCATATAAAATTGTGATTGATTTCGTTTTTTATTCCATAAATTATTGTTTCGATCACGCCAGGCAACCACTTGAAACTCAAAATGCGAGCGTTTAACATAATGCGCGTTTATATTATATATTATACTATATATATTATATATTATATTATATATTTCTTTTACCAAAAAATGAAATAAACATAAACATTTAATTGAATTATGACGTCATGAATTTGACTCCACTTCTATCGAAGGTTTTATGCGCGGTCATAATGATATCTAGGATATACGGTGTTACGTACTTCTTGGTATTGTTTAGTACGAATCAAACATAAACGTTTTAAATTTACAAACCATTGTCGAGGAGGAGGAACCACTTGAATTTTGCTTTAACAGAGACATAAAATATGCGCAAGATTGCTGAATACTGTGGTGCTTTATCAGAAATTTTATTTCAAGTAATTAACGTCATTATCGTAAATCATCACAATATATTTTGCAGATGTCATTGTAATCACCAATATTGTTGTATCTGCTGCGTTATGGACTGCTGGTGAGATGAATGTCTTAACTTGATATGTTCACTAAATCTTGTCTGTGAAAATGTCATGACGTTTCTAATACCTATCATTATCATTATGGTAATATTTCTTTTTCCTTTGTATTGACGTTAGCATAACTATACACAGCAATTAGAAGATCAAGACCAAGATTTACTATAGGCTAGTTATATGCAAATAATAAAATAAATGTTTAAAGAGTTGACCGCAGCTGCTCTTATCAAAGCGTTTAATATTTTTCCTTTGGTTCTATGACTATGTAATGACATATCAGGTTGTCTTTCGCGTCTTTCTAGCACACAGCTATGTGTGTGTCGAGAAAAAAGAAAAAAGAGGCTGGTGATGAGTTCCGACCATTGTTTTCATTGTATCACCAGGTCTAGAAATGTGGAGACGCATTTCCCGCCTTCAAATCAATCGGGAACCGAAGCAGGAGGGACCAAACTCGACTGGCAGCCGTCTTTTTCTTTGGAATTTGTTGAAAATGGAGAAGATGCTCAATTTCTGGCTCTGACAAAAGACTCGCCCATGCCTGCCGTCCCTCATACATGGCCAACTTTTCAGCCATTGTGGGAAGCTGATTGGAATACGTCGTATCATGGAAATTATGGACACGGTTATACGCTACCTATATCAACTAACTCAAATCCACCTAGGCAAACGATCGGCAATCGCAAGAAATGTAACTCATCGCATGGCAACGAGCTTTGCTTCCCACTGCCTGACTCGGTTCTTTCCTCGTTACAAGTCGTTCGAGTACATCGCCACTCAAACTGCGTCTTTGAAGACAGCAGAGACCTTGTCGAAGTGCGCCCTCGCGAATTCACTAATGCACCAACTTTACTGGCGCACCGAAATCGTCGAGGAGAGATTCAGGTTGACTGGACTGCAACGAGTAACTACAGAGCGGCTGCGCTGATTTTTGACATGTGGAAGGAGGTAGGCTCTTAACTTGCCTTGTCCAGGGCCCCGTTGCATAAAACTTACCATTGAATTTCAATGGTAACTACCGTCAAAATTAGGCGTCACAGCCAATCAGCATCAAGGATTATAAAATTTACCGCTAATTTGCAGACTTACCGCTAGAAAGGAGCGGTAAGTCCAGCGGTAAGGGTTTTATGCAACAGGGCCCAGGAGTGTCCTCAGATACCACTTTCTTGATAAATAAATGTAATTTGAGCACGTAACTAAAAGTGCTTTACAGAGTAAGTATTGTACACACACACACACACACACACACACACACACACACACATTATAATGCATACATACAAACAATGTACATATACATATCATAAAACACTTTTTGTCTTTATTTTGTGATAGAAGCTGTGATTATGGAAAAAAAAAATGTTATAATGCCGAAGTCCTCGCACGTCTTATGTGCACAATGAATGATTAGAACAGGATTTTTGTCAGTCTTGATGGCAAATTACTCGTGGTTATTCGCATTTGAATATTTTCATTTAGCCATTATGCAGAGCGAAAAAAAACCCATAAGACTTGTAAGAAATAAATTGTAGGAGCTGCTATATCTCCCCCCCCCCAACTCAGTATGACAGCCAATCCTATAAGTACAGACGTCGTGCATCTTGTTTTAGCCGAAAGTATGGTGTGAAATCCATGTATATATATAAAAACTTTGCAATTTGACTTTAAATGGGACTTGATGTTTGTCAAAATATGTTTCGTCGCAACCTTCTTTCCTTTAACTGCATCTTAATTGTTTTCACGTTTCTTTGCAGAAGATGGTAAAGACATTGGGATGTACGAAAAAGATCGACTGGTCAACCACACTCGACGATAGTGTGACACAAACCACGCCCACCAATCACAGAAATCGCTCTTACGTTAATGATCATAAAATGTTAGTCACTGCAAATGGTGCTAAGTATATTGTCAGTGATACGTAGGCCACATCAAATTCGACGATGATAAAGTCGTCGACGAAATGACTAGTTTTAAGACAGTAAAACCTACATAGTCTATTGATGTTATGTATTTTATGGACTCTACCGGTAGCATAGCTCAACTTCACAGTGAACGTTTTCCGATCCCTCGAAACTAGGACTATTCTGGGTAACTCTGATAGGCCGTAGAAGCTGAGAAAATCAATAGTAACAGGAAGGTAGAATAAAGACTCCAATTTTCTGTAATCCCACGCTTCAAGATAGATCACATTGAATGGAGTAAAATGTCAAGCTTTGCAAAAATAAAGATGAAAGACATGAATGCCACCATCGTCATCAAAATCTGACATGGCACCCAGATTGATAGACCGTCATGTCCACAAATCATTAATAATCGCACAAACACACAACCATTTTAGAGAGGCAAGAATTAGAGAGTTAATATTATGCTCACGAAGCCGAGGATATTGTAATGTATTATCGGATTCAACTGTCTCACTGCCTGACGATTTTCATCATCTCGACTGTTGATGGCCACTACTCTCTAAATCAACGGCTTGACATATTGTTCAGCTTATGACAGTTCGGTATAAAGGACATCAACAAAATTAACAATAATTTCTGTTCATTAAGATTTGTCTCTTCAGTCAGCTGATCTATTATGCTTAAAAACGCCAAAAGAGCACTTTCCGTTTTATTGCTGTCTATTATAGTGGAACCCGTATTCAAAGCACCGTTCGCGGCAGTGGTTCGCGACTTTTGCAGAAGTATACCTTTCCTGGAATATGAATTATTTATTAAAATGTTTCCGGTATGAAATTAGTACCATGGTCCTGTACAGTATGCTACGATACTTGTGGTACATGAATTGTGTAAAAAGATAGAGCTTTCGCCAGAAGCTCCCTCCTTTGTACATGCTGACAAGATGTAGTCATAAAAAGAGGGAGCCCGTGTATCCGTTCAACTCATGTATAACTTGTCACCCAGAGACCTAACCCTCCCTATCACAAGATGGCGTCTGTCTATCCCACGGGCGAGTTGGCGCGTTCAAGAAAGGTACAGTGTAGCAAATGAAACTCACCAGAAAACGAAGAATATAGAACTAGTATGACTCGTATAACATGCAGGAGAAAAGACAGAGATAGAGAAAGAAAGAAAGATCGAAAGAGAGAGAGAGAGTGTGTGTGTGTGTGTGTGTTTGTGTGTGAGTGCATGTGTGTGTGCATGTGTGTATGTGTGTGTGTGTGTGTGTATGCGTGTGTGTGTGTGTGAGGGAGAGGGAGGGAGAGGAAGAGAGAAAACACGATATACTCGTAGGCGCCAGTAGAGCAAGAGAGCGATGATGTGTGGTATGGGTAATAGCATTTCTGTTTTATATGAATAACATAATGATAATTGTTTACAATACTTAATTTCTCTGCTGTACCTATGTGATACAGTTGAATACAATCAACAATATTAAACAAACTGTGAACAAAGTGAAATACACATGAATACAGTGAAGAAGATGTAAAGAAAACGATAAAAATAAAGCAATATGGCGGGGGAAACAAACAATTTTAAGCAGAACACGCGCTTTACTGTGCGTATGCAAACATCAAATACAGTCAGCTTGAACTCCCAGAAAAAAATCGTTAAACATCCATAAAATCCCCAGACTACCAAAATCTAAAGGGGATGGCTAGTATCTGATCAGTGGGAATCAGTGTGAATGCTGGGGGTGATTGTTCTAATCCTTGTGGGATTCATTTAAGAGTACATATTATACAATATCTATTTTGTGTGAAAATTATTTGCTTCAGAATGGTCTCATATTCAAGTAATGTGCAATTCAATGTTTCCAGGTTAGCATGCCTGTACAGTGTCGGGGCGATTGTTAACGGCCCGTTAACGATAGTCCCGACACTGTACAGGTATGCTAACCTGGAAACATTGAACTGCACATTACTTGGATATGAGACCATAATTCTAAAGCAAATAATTTTCACACAACAATAGATATATAACGTACTCTTAAATGAATCCCACAAGGATTAGAACAATCACCCCCAGCATTCCCACTGATTCCCACTGATCAGTTACTAGCCATCCCCTTTAACTATGTTCTTTGTGTCATTATGAACTTTTCCTGCAAGTCTCATCCAAATCCGTTCACATTTTTTTTTTTTTAGTTATTTTGCACACAGACAGACAAACCAACACAAACAAACGCAGGCAGAAACAATATCCTCGGTTTAAGAGTTTGTGGTAATATTGTAAAAACCTTCTTAGGACCTAGTTATTGAATTCTATATATCAATAAGAGATAAAAGAAAATATGACTTTGATGAATGGTATATACCTCAGGTGGTTTGATGTATCTAAGACAGAGGATGAAAACCTATTTGATAAGATTGTTTCTGAGTTGGTGTGAAAAAAAAAGTTTACTAAGTATGCTTATACAATGTTAAGAAGTTCTCAGGAACACTCTTGTGAGTAAAAAAGTAGAGAAATAGAATGAAATATTGGAAGTAGACAACAAGATGTTAACTTAGTCCTCTGTTCATTAAAAAAAAATCAGTTGTTCAATTGAGACTAAACTTCGTTCTTTTTATTTTTATATTTTTCATGAGACAATATGTTTGAGTGTCTTTTTACACAAAATTAAGAAAAAAGACAATCCTAACTGCTCATTATGCCGCCAAAGCCCAGAAACAACTCTCCATTTATTTTGTCGATGCCCAAGGGTTTTACCCCTATGGCAAATGTTATCTAATTTTATTGATGAAAAGACAAAAAATGCTTAGGGGACGTGTGCTGTACGCGTACAGCGCCCTCTTTTGATATGAAACAGCAATGTTTCTCATCAAGAACTCTATGCACCTGTCCGTCTATCGAAGTTTCTGTCCGCCGCAAGGTGGCTGGTATAGTTGTTTGGCTTCTTCTCATCACTGCATTTCTCGCAGACTTGTGGTACAGACGCCTCTCTCGGTCGATCAGGTAAATGCCGTAAGTAGAGTACACTAGCCACACGGACAATATAGTTTCGAAACTATCGTGCATACAGCTATCAGAAAGTAGGAAAGTAATCCCACTACTTTGTCTCCTTGCTGGAATATGTGCTGAAGTCAATAACGTGTGGAATAAACGCTGTCACGCATTCAGGACAAGTATTTCAGCTTGTTGCTAACCAAGCGATACCAAGGTTACCACTCGTCGGGGATCGACGGCCCAGTGTTGTCCCGCTCCGTAGCTCGCGTGCAGGGGTGCTCTTCAGCTTCAGCGGTCGCATCGTTCATTTATCCGATTCACATCAGTTTGTAAATATCCTGTTATTCGATCGTAATTAGGCAGCACATGTGACAGTACTTATATTTGTAGCTGTTTGAAGGCAGGAAGCATTTGAGCCTCGCAGACTTTTCTTTGACTGCACAAATTTCGGATTATTAGTTCAGCTTCGATTTGCGGCAGAGCTGTGTGTCGGGAGATTTCTACGGCTAGCTAGGAGCCAGGAGTCGGGTTTTTAGACTAGGAGAAAACCCGAGCAGAGGACAAGCTACTATCTGTTTGGAAGAAAGTTTAGAACTTTAAAGAAGGTGAAGTTGCGTGATGGCGGACGGAGGAAACGTCCCGTTGGACATCAAAGTGACGATTGGAAGAAGGAAAAAGAAAAAGGTAATTATAGATAGCCTCATTTAGAGAATTGCAGATGTGTGATCTCAGTGTTGGAGCTGCAAGAGGGATTACAGTATCAAGTTATTAGTATTTTTCAGATTATAATTATCATTAGTAGTAGTAGTATTAAGAACCTATTTGGGAAAGAGTTCCTTATGTCATCACCTCCCCCCCCCCCCCACTAGTTTGTGCAAAATGGATAGATTGCTATTTTTTTTTATAATATACTAATAATGGACTAAATAAAGGTTGTGCCATTAATGGGAAGACTTCCCATAATCTTTATTTAGTTTATTATTAGTAAGGGGGAATAGTGGTTTGTTTATTTTATGCAAGTTTGTGTGTGTGTGTGTGTGTGTGGGGGGGGGGGACATAAGGAACCCTTTCCCCTATTTGCAACTCATTTTTTAAATCAGCAGTTCTCACTTCTCTTCTTTCCTTGTTTCCTTGATACCAGTACTTAGTTTCCATGGTGACATTTATTGTGTGGACAGAACATAACATCCTAGATTCTCAGTGAGAAGTCCCCTCTGTTATTTGAGTATGCTGACGAAGCCACCCACACCCAGGTTCTAGTCTACTGATAACATTCATTGCTAGTTGAAAAGAATTTTTCAGATGGCATATACGCAACTTCCTCCTTTTTGCACTTGAGCAAACAAAATGTCTGTTGTACTTGTTTGCCTTTGTCTGGGTTGTCAATCTTTAATAATGTGTGGTGCATATTTGGTTAATGGCAAATCCATTGTTGTCTGTGGAGATGTTGACATTAGTGCCAATGCAGACTAAAGCACAAGAAAAAAAAAAGATTTTCTCCTTGCTCTTTTCTCATAATTAATCAGTTTTATTCACAAAATTACAATAGCTCTCAACTAGAACATGTCATTAATAATAGTAATGACCTTCAATACCTAGGGTTTCATCAAATATGTTTTCTTTATAAGCTTCCAAGTACTGACTTGAAAAAAAAACAAACACTTAATGTTGTCTGATATAATGTACATGGCTTCAAGAACAACAAAATGATGAATTTTTTTTTCTTTTTTATTTCGGTAATTGAAATGTCTTCATACAAACCGATGAAAGTTAGAGACAGTAATCATGGCTCAGAATGTAAAGTAGGTGATTCTTGTGAAAATAAGTAAACTGAGATTCATGCACATGGGTCATGTTTTTAGAACTCCTTCAAAGTCTTGTGTTCATAATGTATTATGTGAAAAAAGAGCATAAAAACCCACATGCTAATTTTGCACAGTTTGTCAGAGTGTATAGACCTAAAGTTTAAATGAATTGATGAAAACAATCTTATGTCACACCAATCAGAAAGATTCTTGTGTCATCTTTGCCCAGCATTATGATGAATTATTCATATCCTGTCCACTGAACTTTTTCAATGCAGGGATATACTTCTGTGTCTGTAGTAGTGTCAAAGGTCAAAAGATGAACTTGGAAAATTCCCTTTTCACAGTAGTGCATCATCGATCATGCCCCTTCAGGGAAACGTCCATTACAGTGTAGAACCTTACTTCTTGATGACCTTAGGGTCAAGTTCACATTGATTCATGCTTTCAATGATTGAGGTCATAGAGTGGAGGCCCTCTAGGTTCCCTGGGAATGGTCGAGAGAAACCACTTAGTGGCTAGATAGTTGTTCACCTGTTTTCTGATTGATTTATGGACAATAAGCACACAGTAACTGGTTGCATCAAGGGGTATTTGAGTACTGTAAAAATGGATATTTTCACGCGACTAATTTTTCGTGATTAGCTGGGTGAGAAGAGTTTCGCGTGTTTTTAATTCTGCGGAATAAAGACATCAACTACTGGAACATATGGCATGCAAAAAATATTCGTGTGCTTTTATCTTCGCTCTACTTTCTGATTGCATGAAATGCGCGAAAATGTCAACACCGCGAAAATTTCCACTTTTACAGTATTTTATAGTTGAGAGTTTTGTGAACTTGTGTTATGTCTCTAATACCCTGCTTAAACTTTAGAACAAAAAAGGGGTTCTGAAGCCTCCTATTCGTAAAGCAGCGTCAAGAAGCCTTTCAGCTCAGCATAAACAGAGATAATTCAGAAAAGGAGATTTGGCAGGTCAGGTTCGAAAATCACCTACAGGGAATGGTTTCAGAGCCTCATGTAGAAGCAACGAAGAGATTCGGCTGCAGTATAAATGCTGAGGAGTTCGAGAAACTGCTTTTTTTACCAACCCGGAAATTATGACTGAAGGTCATTGCCAGCTAGAATAAACAAACCATCATGACCAATCGCCACTGATAAACGCCACATATAGGCCTACATGCACACTTCATACTCAGTCATGTTTGTGGTTATATAACAAATTCAAAAGCCTGCATCAGAGGGGAACCCGGTTACTATTGGAATGGAGCCAATCAGGCCTGCTTGGGCGAAACCAGCCCAAGCATTATAAACAGACAAGAGACCGCTTTTTCAAGCGAGCTTTCGAACCTCTTCGAGGAAGCTCTGACACCTGCCCGCAGTATAAACGGGATATGTGACAAGACTATTAGATGGAGTGGTTGGAGTGAGGCAGGAACAATTCAGAGTAAAAAAAAAAAATGTTTAACTCATATCTCTTGAATAATAGCTCTTGTACCCCAAATTAGACATTATTCTTAAAAATCTTCCTTAAAACCAGAAATGCTTGAAGTGAATGTACTTTCAAGTTTGTTTATTGCTGATCCAGGTATGGCCCCCTTGGGGCTAGGACCAAATTGGGGGCCAGTTTTCACATTTTGATCTTCTTTTTGAAAATGTGTGGTCATAATTCTATAATCTTGGCAGGTGTCATGTCCAGTGTGATAGAATGGGCACCATCCCCGCCCCCCCCCCCCCTGACTCCCAAAGCCCCCATAAGTTTGCTATTTTCTTCTTCAGTAACAGTCTGCAAGAATGCATAGACTAGAAGGTGAACTTGCAATGTGCATTTGACTTCTGGGTCTCTTGCATTGACATATTTTTGCATAGCTTTGCTGCCTTTGTTTGATATTGATGTTAAGCTATTGTTAATTTATTTCAAAAGCGTATACACATGTGGGTCAATTTTCCTTAAAGAATAGTTATGGAGATAGTGAATTTCAAGGGAGTCAATATATTCCTTCTGAGCAGTCATTCACAGTAAGTTCATTGTGTAATTTTTGTTAGTCACAGATATACATTGTATATACAGGGTGTCCCAAAAAAGTGTAATGGTGGATTTTCAGTACCTTGCGTTCTAAAAGTGATATATTTTTTGACATTATTAGAAAGAGCATCTTCCACAGAAGATAATGATACCAAAATCATTAAATTTGGTTCAGTACTTTTTATTCTACGCCAATTTCTATAAATGCAGTCCTTTTCAAATTTCGCTGGATTTTTGCGTCGTATGAGATAATAATTTGGGTGCGACACGCGTTCCATACACAGAAATAAATGTGGTTCCATACGGCGAAGTGTGTAAGCTCGTTAATCCATATCAACAAAAGATGCAGCCTTCACATTGGGCGCAGGGCAGGAAAACAGTGTGTCTGTGTGTGTGAGTGCGCGCCCAATGTAACAGCTGTACTGAGTATCTTTTGTTGACATGAATCAACGAGCTTACACACAATTTACGGTATGGAACGCGTGTCATGCCCTAGTTATTATCTCATACGTCGCAAAAACCCAGCGAAATTTGAAAATGACTGCATTTACAGAAATTGGCGTAGAATAAAAAGTATTGAACCAAATTTAATGATTTTGATATCATTATCTTCTGCGGAAGATGCTCTTTTTAATGATGTAAAAAAAGTATATCATTTTTAGAACGCAATGTACTGAATATCCACTGTGCCACTTTTTTTGGGACACCCGGTATATATATAATATATATATAGTCATTTACCTTGGGCGCACAGAGACCGCTACCGACGGTTTCACATCCTTCCGCTGGACGATCTTCAGGCGGACTTGGCTCCTAAGGCTGACTGCGCCGCGTGGTGGGTCAGTTTCACGCTCAGGTGGCTTCTTGGCTGGGATATATATATATATGACATTCTGTCATAAGAATTCATTATATGTGTTTAAAGGGGACTTACAAGCTAAGGAAGACTTTTGTTTAAATCTGCTTTTGCTGAAAAAACACATATCAATGGAAAATTTTTGGCATGGCTATGATTTGTGTGAAGAGAAAACAAGTGAATAATTGATGTCAGAACTAACTTATCAGGTTTATAGATTCTGTGCATCTTTTTGTGCATTTTTATGATAGGCATACATGTATTGCTGCTTCTAAATTACTGGGTATCAATACTATCAGAAGAGCCTTTGTGTCAGGATGGTATTGCTGCTGGATGCAGAGGTTAGTGGCTGTGTCTATTGCAACCGCTCTCATATTTAGCACTTTCACACCAATAACAGCTCTAGGCAAAATGCAGTGAAAATATGTTCAAGGCCTCTTTCACTTGTTTGTCCTTCCTCAAACAGCATGATATCTGTAAACATTTTATGACAGGTGAATCGATTTGGCAGACCATGTGAATGATAGATTTTTTTTTTTTTGGGATCAAAGATCAAGTACAGTGTGTGGTAACCGCTCACTTTTGGCCTGATGATGAACAAAGTTTAAAGTTAGAATTGTGAATTAAGGTTTAACATATATACCACGGCATTCATTTTTGTAAAATACTGATTGTGTGCCTTGTTAATTTGGTTCTAGGTATTAGAAATCTAAAACAAAGCAGACAAAAACAAAAAGTAGTGCTCACAAAAAGGTTATTTGGATGGTATGTACAACTATATTTCTTTTGTGGAGTCAGGAATTTTTGAGATGAAAAAAAATGTTGTGGAATGTGTCTTTTGAAGTGTTGTATCTGTTTTTAGAAATAGCAAAAACAAAGTCCTTGCCTGGCAGCATCCTTTAATTCTTCATTTCATTTTTAAAATGAAATAATTGATTCACAAATGAGGACCAGCACACAATCCCATGCTCCAATCTTGCCTATGATTTAGGAATTTAGCCAATGGTGCATGCAAATGCACGTGTTGTTCAAAACATTCTAACAGGTTTTGACTGTCAGAAATGTATCACTTTTCACATAATGTACAATGTATGCTAATATTGTGATTTAAGACTGCAACCCCAAATTCATGATGTGACAATGCTGAGGAAATAATGCAAAAGTGTAAATTAAGTCTCTAGAATATAACATGAGTTCATATTCAAGGTCATGAGATAATAGACTATGGCAACTCCCCATTACGAGCTCCAAACTTGACCCCCTATTTGGAATTTTGCTAGCCATATCATGCAAATATGTCATAATTAAATTGCTACCCCCATATTCACCACAATCAAACAAGTTAAAAGGCAACAGAAATGCATGTATCCCATATTACATCCATATGAGTATTGTGATGTAGTTGAAACAGAAATGGTTTCCAAGTTCACAATCAGCAGGTTCGCAATTCCACTTTGCACATGAGCAGAAAAAGGTCATTTGTGAAAAAAGGCATGTTGGTTTTTAAGTAACACTGAGATAAGCACCTGTGATGTTTACAATGATTATTCAGGTAATCCTAATATAAATGGTGCTTGCCTGCACATCCTCCTGATAACAACTGTATTTGGCAATAATAAATAGATAGTACGGGGTTCTCGTTAATGCATTTGATGTATACAATAATGAAATGGATACTTCATTTTGGTCACCTGGTCTATGAAAGTTCATTCTTTGTTTTATCAGCAAGGTGGAAGCCACCTCCCAGTTTGATCATTAATTCCAAAAATTGTTACGTCTGGCAGGCTTAAGCACTTTGTCGCTTTGAAAACCAGTGAATTGCCTTCAACCAACTGACAATGACTTGGGATAATGTGCACATGAGCTAATTATGAACTAGCTTATTTGACTTAACAGAGAAAGTTGATGTCAGAGATCATTTTTAGTCCTGAGATTTGATCACATTGAGTACATAAAACAAAATTATGTTAATTTCACATTCTGAGTTTCCAAAATGATTCAATCATATCTATATTCTCTTGCTTGCTACGGAATTGAGAGAGCCAGTCTACAATTCTGACCTAAGTGTGCACATTTTATAGTGTTACATTGTATGAGAAGGCTGATGGAGGTGTATTTCATTTTATACTTCATTTTGTGCATGTTGCACATCCTTTTCCAATTTCCTCAGCAAATTAATGTGGTCATCATGTCTGAATTTGTTGTTTTTGGTTTAGTGCAGAATAATCAATGTCTTTCTTCATTTTTTATCTGTATCAGTGGTATAAACAGTGATAGTATAATTGATATCTTTTATCATCATTTCAACTGTAATTTGGACACCCTCTCCACTTAGCAAGGTGATTACATAGTCTAACTTTGGTTTAAATGAAACAAAAATGATGTGACTGCACTGCCTACTGAGAGCTTCAAGGCAAGACAAAACTCATATTGCATTTTGCACTAATGTTTAGCAATTATGCATGTCTTGATACTGCATCGACTACCAACTAAAACTAGAAACTAATTCTGATAAAGTTCAATGAAGCTTGAAATGTATGCAGTGTATGAATGGCATACCAGTATTTTAGTTGATAGAAAGATAGATATTATGTAACACATTCTCAAGTAGTGTTAAAGGGCCTAAGCAATGATGCATGTTGATTTGTATTGATTCATAATACCCTGATCATCACTTATGTATGTGGCCAAAAGGATGTCCAAATAGGTGCCATATATTTTTGTATTAATTTTCTGTTATATTTCTTCAAATTACTTAATATAATGTGTTTTGTCAATCATATCAGTGATATGGAATCATGCAAGCTATGCTTTAATAGTCTAGGGGAAGATATGTTCTAGTGTCTTCTGTTAACCATACAGTTAGTAATTTAGTATTGATTGAAAAATGATTTCTTAGACAGAATCTTGGTGTGGAAGAGGTTTTTTGTGGGTATATCCAAGTAATCTGAAGAAAAATAGTAGAAAATTTCATCCATGAATATATTCAGCCGCATTGAAGTGGTGATCATTGTATCAGTGTATCATAAGTCAACACAAGTCGACATGCATTAATGCTTGCATTGTGTCATTAGTTTGAGAGTTTGATATCAAATACCATTGCCCCACAGAAGCTGCAGGCAGGAATAATAAAAGGGTGTTTTTAAAGAAATGATTATGACCTGCCTATTGCATCCATTATGCTTCAAGGAGTTGAGTCAGTGTGCTGCATGTGTCAGGATATATTAAAGAGAGTATTAACCTGTTAGCACTGGAGTCCCTGTTCTTTTCATGGGCACCAAAGGTGATTTTGGATTCTGAGTCTAAAATTATGCTGTGTTCTATGTGACAAGCGTCCCTACATACAGATATGTCGACTACGCTTAATAGTACATTGTATTTAGTAAAGCTTGTTGAGTTCAGCAATGTGCAAGTTGTCTCTGCCATATCAGTCATGCTGAGTTGTGATGATAACCCGTCAGGCGCAGATGTCCAGTTGTTAACACCCACAAGCATTACTTACCTGATTTTCTCCCACGAGCTCTACCTGATTTACCGGGCGCCAAATAGCATGGGCAAGGCTTGATGAATGAGACTTGGTGAAGGCTCAGTGGATTGTAAATCACAATTGGCTGAGGATGTGGAGAGGAGACTGTTAGGCTGAGAAACCTGTGCTCCTTGACACCATTCAGCAACAGCCGAGAAGACTCTCCATCTGTGCCTATCTTGTAGTGAATCAGTGTCGTGTGAAGTGGGATAGGTGTGAGAGATGTAAAACTTGTACCTTTTTACGGAT
Source organism: Diadema antillarum (assembly GCF_040938485.1). NCBI lineage: Eukaryota > Metazoa > Echinodermata > Echinoidea > Diadematoida > Diadematidae > Diadema > Diadema antillarum. The sequence goes on along the minus strand of NW_027271587.1, from coordinate 1,052,496 downwards.
ACAGTCACTTCTAATCTTCTCTGAGCATTGATGGCAGCGTTCACCTTCATCATCAATTGTGATAGAAGATTATTTTTGTTCACAGCAAATTAAGAATGCTATGCATCAGAAATCACAGCCATCATACCAGAATGGCTAAAATTTGAAATCTAATAGAAATCTATGTTACATGATTTTTCTGATATTCAAGTGATCACATATTCAAATCTTTCATCTGATATGCTTAAATGTGCCCTCACCAGTCATTTCCTGCCTTGATTTAATACAAATAAAATAACATCCATAAGATGATACACTTTTCCATAGAAAAGTTTCTGTCAAATTTCTTATTAATGAAGATACTTTCTGTCCCTTGTGAATAAAACCTGCCAAATCCAATGCAGTCATAAAACTATGCTGGTGCACAGTGGCCTCGATGGAGATTTCCTGATGTACCATGTCATCATTCAAATAATGAAATTATATACCAACTACCAGCATCTAATGTACACCTGTTGATATGGAATACATGGTATTATATCATAGCATGAAATTCTAGTAGACTATGTGACCAATCCAATAGACCTTGTGACAATTCCTGCTGAATACCTGCAGTGATGTTGAGACTGAGCAAGTTAACTCAGGAGATACTATAATAACAATTGTAGTAAAATGGAAACAAGAGAAAGCAGGGCACATGTGTTGAAGAGAGCTGTTTACATGGTAAAGTCACCTGCAAGGTCCACACTATTTTCATTCATGAATGCCATTTCCTGTTGTCACTGTGTGTTTACTGTTTGAGACAGAATTGACAGAACATGGTGATAGGAAGTGGATGCCTTCTGAAAAGCACCATTTGAGCAAATGTCCTCATGACTCTTCCCTTTCATTAGTCTGATTGTGCTCAGAGCTCTACTGATTTGTTGTGTTGCTGCCTCTGCTATCACTTAGAACAGCTACCCATGAGGGGTATATTTTCTCTTCAATTCTTATTCCAATAATTATTATAAAATTGTTTGTAGAGTAGCTACCAGGCATCACTGCCTTAATGCTCAACAACTAAGATAAACAGATTTACATTTAATATAACCTAAAAATCAACAAAAAGAAAAGAGTACATTAACTACATTTAGTACCGTGATATAGAGAAAGTGTGCATTGTCTAACTCTTGGAAATTGTTAAAAATTTATGTGCATCACTTCCTGAGGTACATTTCTTCTTTTTTTCAACAGCTGTTGGAAGAGATGTGTTTTAAGCAACATCTTGCAATGATTTACAATGAGGGAGGGGGTGGATGTTTGAATTCCAGAGTGTTCATGCAGCACCTCAAAAGGATTTTCAGCCATATGAGTGTAGAGAACAGGGCAGCAACTTTGGAATTTTGTTTAGTCTCTGTTTTAAAATATTATGAAGAGGAGAAGCTTCAGCATGATTCCCTCTTTGACTTGAAGCCGGCGTCATTGGAGCGTCAGAGGAGTGTTATGGTGTGGAGTACAATAAGGGTATGGTGGAGTGGAAGAGTCACGTCATGGGGCTTATAGTCAACCAGTCTTGCAGCTTCGTTTTGCAGAGTTTGGAACTATTGGTCTACAGATCCAATCCAGGCAACATGTTTACTTCTCAGTTATGAGTCTAATGACTATTCAAAGTGGTACATGAGAGCAGAGTAAAAATAGAATGTGTCAACTTCTATTGTGAGAAGACAGTGAGAAGGTCAGTAAATATGAGGAGCTCCTTTGCTGCAGAGATTTCACATGGAAGTTTAGGGAAGAGATCATTTTTACAAGCGGGACTGTGTTGATTTGCATGAAAGCATGGAAGCTGCGTGCAGCATCCAATGACACCACTCTCAGCCATATTTCCTTATCTTCAGATTAACATGGAGTTTTGCTTTGCCTTCCATCTCTGACACGGTTGGCCTCTTTTATACTGCATAAATATCCAATTATCTATGCATTAGGGATGGCAGCCAAATGGCTCAATGGCAGTGGGCTTGGGATGCTATTGATTTTATTCTCTGTTTATGTACAGTCTAATGACATACGTATTGATTGAGACTTTACAGTGGGAGAGGGGAGGAAATGAAGGCTTGCCAACACGATGTGAATTTGAACAAACATAGGACAGGAAACCACAGCTGTAATGTATTCAGTTTACTTGAGGGTGTGTAAGGCACAAGGTGAAGAAGTTGGAGTAAGAACTTTAAGCTTGGCTATCTCAGCTCATGTATTGTAGTAACATTAGTATTTGATGGCTCTGTCATTAGAGTCTAATTGGGTGAGAGAAAGCATGTTGTAGGGCATTGAGTAAAGTTTGAGGACATTATCCTGTATTACTGAGTTCAAGTGATGATAGTGATATTTAGTTTGTAGATTATATTTGTCGGGATGTGGTAGATATTTTTTATGAAAACTGTACAGAGTATTATAAACATCAAAAGAAAGTTTTGCAGTTGGCTTTATGCACACTTCTTCTTTCTTCTCATTCATGCAGTTTAAAAGTAGCAACCATATTTCCAAGTCATATAGTGGCTTGAGCTGAAAGATGTCTTGGAAAGAGAATTTGTCATTTTTTAAAGAACTGGAGTTTACTACATCTCATGTTAAGTGGAAGGGATTGCCTTGAAAACAGAACATTCTGAAGGATTATATTGGCAATGAGAAGTGGGTTGCTCTGCTAAGCACACAGAAATTAAAGAAAGTCAGGAATCAGTGGGTTACTGAACTTTTGTTTGCAAGCTGACTTCAAGATATTCCAAGTTGTGCAAAGATATTTTGTATTCAGGACATGACTCTAAAATTTGATTGATATAAAGCTGGAAAAGGCGAGTTCCTTTTTGCTAACATCCAGTCAAAATGTACAAGTATGTCTACTTCTCTGATTTTTGATGGAAACAGGGGTAAAATCTGCAATTTAATTTCTTTCTACATTTTACGTCTAATTTGAAATTCAAATTGTGAGAAATATGTTGCAAATATATCTATATCTTTTGGAAATATGAGATCTTAAGACTCAGAACAAAGGGATGACATGTCAACAAGCAGCAATGGAATGCTTGTAAAAATAGAGCCATTACATTCATGTTTGACATGGCTTCATTACGGTGAATGCTGCTTTTTCTAGAGCCAATTGTCAATTGCAATCCCCAGAGAGCCTGTGGCTTGCTGGCATAGTGTCGGCTCCATTCTCTCTGATCCAGGCCATCAAGTCTGCTGTAAGCCACTCCAGCCAATTGGCCTGAAGGAGACTAAAACACTCCTCCATCACAGCCAGACACCGCCTGTGATTGCATCCCACATAACATCCAGGATGGGATCCAAGAGGGCCAGCTGCACTTTTCACTACTTTTAGACACATTTATCTAATTTTCTGGATAAATCAATCCATCTTAGTTTGTAAGATGTTCATACATTTAAGTCTAATATCTCTGGACGTACTAATTTCTACCTACAGTAAAATCAGATATATGCATAGTTGACGCAAATGTCTCTATTGAATTAGATCAGGCATCAATCCCGTTTAGATATTTGTAAGAAGTGTCAGTATTTTCATACCATGTCGACTGCTGGCCATGCAATGTTAGTAATGCTGTTTGTTGCTGACTCTCATGATGTCCAAAGGGGCATCTACTTGTAATAACCAGTATTTCAATAAGGAACCATAAACATTCCAACCAAATATCAAATAGTATGTTGAAAATGCTTACCGATCACTTGAAACATATCAAATGGATTAAGATATTGTATAAAATTTTATATCACTAATTTCACAAAACTCATTACGTTTCAATTTGTATGATGGTGCATGTTGGGTATGTTAATGTTGTGTGGTATTCACTTGCCACTACTGACTAGAGGTTGACTTTTTATATTTTATGGAAAATCAGCCAACATCAGATTAAAAAAAAACCCAAACAAACAAACAAAAACAAACACCCCCAAAAACTCAGTTCCTGAAATGAGAGAAGAACTTTCCCAAATCATACATTATGATAGGGTAGAATGTATCCATTTCAATCTTTTCCTGTTAATCAAGCAGTGTCACGCACATTGCCTGATCACTGTCATATAACCCCTTATTTTCTTGTCCTCTCTCCCATGCCCCAGTGATGGTTCTCTGTTTGCAATTCTCAAACATTGACTTTTCTCTGACCTGAAATGGATTTCCCTCTGAGTTTTTTCTTCTGATTTTATTTTTTCCTTTCAATATCGTGAAGTGAGCTTATTTCTGGGAACAGATATCAGAAATTGTTCCTTCTGCAAAGATGAATCCTTATAACGTTCTTTGATTGTATGACAGACTACTAGCACATTTAGCACATTAAAGGGGCTGTACAGTACTGGTTGAGATAGGGATTCATGGTTTATACATTCCTAAGTGAGATAATGAGAAGCCTCTTATGAAATATGAAAGAGCATGTAATTTTAAGAAGGATTCAACATTTATTTGATGAGAATTGGTTTTCAAATGGCTGAGATATCCAAAAAAGTAATAATGATAAAAGACTACATGCCCCAACTTTATTAGGATCTCTTTGTTTCACCTTGTTTTTGGATATCTCTGCCACTTCAACACCGATTTTCATCAAATAAACTTTTGTTACCCCTTAGAATTGCATGCTCTTTGACATCTCATAGAGTGGTTTCTGAACATCTCGCAAAATGTTAAAAGCTAAATCCTCACCTTGACCAGAACTGTACACACCCTTTAATTTCTGTGTCAGATTTCAATTTGCACATCTTATACATGTTATCTACTTGTTTGATGCTTTGTACTGCATTGTGATTAGGTATAGTGTTGTTGAAATTTATAGTGTCAATTTTTTCCAGCTAATCTGATGTTTGATAGTATTGCGTCTTGATGCCGAAATGGAAGTTGCTAACTTAGAATAGCATTGAAAGGCATGATTTATCGTATTTGTCATGCCATGCATTATTTCTTGTCATGTAAGCATTTTGGCAAAGTCCAATGTTATACATGTGAGAATCAGTCTGCTGATAGCTTTCATGTACAGAAATTGCAAGTTTCTTTTCGAAGATTGATCACATATGTTTGGTGTGTGGTTTCATATTCAAATGGGTAGAAAAACATACAAAGTAAACTTAAAACTTAGAAAGAAACATAAAAAAGGATACCCAAGATGTTCATTTGCAGGGTAATGTATAATACTAGGAAATACAGATCACAGATGATTGTAATTTGTATCAATTATAAGAAGGCCCTACTTACATATAAAGATATTAAACTATAAAATGCATGTTTCTCATTTCCTTCAGAAACTATTCTAAACTGGGTGGATTGAAATCAATGTTATTTCTCTCTGTTCCCTAGTAAGGCTGCAATACAGAGGTGACAAAAAGCTCTGATTTCTGAAGACGATACTCATTAAGGGTATAAGGTGTCTTTTTACATTATAGTGACCAGCAGCAATGCACAAAGCCATCACAGCAGTTGACTTGAGCCATATAAAAAGTATTTCCATGTTCATATCTTTTCTATATCATGAAAACCACAATTTAATTCATTTTCTACGTAGAGTTGTCAAATTGTGACCATTAGAAATATGATGCACCCTTAAAGATGGATTTTTTTTTTTCAGCAGCAGTAAGTTTATTTTGTCACAGATGCTAGCACTGCTTTCCACAAACATGATGGTACTATACCCCCAAGAGCTGCCCCCATCTGAGCTAGCACGGTGTCCCAGATCACAGCAGTCATACCTAACTTTAGGCACATCGTAGCCACAGCCTCTGGTTGTTTGCCTTTCCTTTCTCCATGATCTTGGCAGTTTGTCTTGAGTTTTGGTGAAGACAGTGAGTGGGAGGGGTTGCCGAGGTCACCATTCCATAAGCCAGAGATGCGCTCCATTGCAGGTGATATTAAAAACTACGAGAGCACATCTTTGATGATGACGTTAGCTGTTGGATGGAAGCCTTCTGTCCTGTGATCCTCCCGTCTGTCACTACTAGCCTGTAATGTGAAGGCTGAAGTAAGCCTTTGCCTGCTGGCTGCTAACACTTACAATACCTTTATTCTTCTGGTCTCATGATCACTATTAATGTCCTTACATGATAAAATGTACCTTGGGAATTTCCAAACATGATTCCAAGGCTGATAAGGTAGAAGATTTAGTTTTACTTTGCAAGCTGTATGTCATTTCCCTTCTGCAGTGTGGACAATGATGTACAGAAACAACAGATTGAAGGGTGAACAAATTGAAGAATGGCCAACACCATGAAGCAATCAGCATGGAGTAAAGGGAATCACATATGAAGAGAGCTGTAGATTACAGTAGGCATTATGCATTGGTCAAATAGTTAAAGCCTTACAATCGTGGCGAGTGGTTTGTGCGGCACGGAGACGAACGCAACATGCTGCCTCCCCCATTCTGTATCAAATGTCGTGACACCGAATGAGAATAGCGCTGGCTCTATCACAGTGCAATGGGTCAGCGAACACACACTGGAGTCTAAATCACCAGACCCAAAATGGCTGTCCGAGCCACGAGAGCTTCCGATCAGTGCCGAATGGACGCACACTCACAGTGCACATGCGCATGAAGAGAGGCCAAAAGAGCCACGCGTCCTCTGGCCTCTCTCCTCCAATCACTGCAGCTCGCGGTCACAATGTTTGTGTATGATGCGTACACACACACACACACGTGTCTCAGTGGCAGCACTGTCACACACGTTTATGGATAGCACCGAGTCTGGCATTGCGCAATTGCATGCACAAACTTCGGTCTTTCGGAAGAGTTACACAATAACGTACCATTAGGGGTGACGATCGTCCAATTTTAAAGTAGGCAGATATGAAGGTACATGGTCACAACTCTTTTAGCAAATATGATCTACATTGCATGCACTCTGCTGCCAAAATGTAATATTTGAGACTTGAAAGATAACTTGATCTATTTCCCCTCATGGTACTATTAGAAAATAAATAAACTACTTTTATTTCGATTTCTGAAATGCCACGGATTCCTGGTTACGTGGCAATCTTGAGACGGAGAGAATATTAATTATTGTGGTTACTCTTGTGCATAATGGAAGGCAGAGCCTTTGCAATGGGTGATCAATCAATCATAGGGTGATCAGAAAAATTAATTGCATTTTCAGACAGTGACAGTTACTCAGTTGTAAACAGGCTGCTTTAGGCTTACTGAGCTAGCCTCTCATTAAGGCTGAAATTCCTCCATTTTTAATCATATAAAGTTTGATAGATGCATCAGTCTTGTAAGAAAACCTTGGTGACAGTAAAACCTGCAGCAAATCACAAGATTAAGTATTGGTCTGACCATGACATGTGTAGATGCTTTCTGGACATCCAGAATCAGTTTAAGGAAGCACAGAGTTTAGACTGGACTCTTTGTGAGCTGATAATTTCTGCAGTATGAATGAGTGAATGAATGAATGAATGAATGAATGAATGAATGAATGACTAAATGAATTAATTCATTTATTATTTGATGCAGTAATAGTCATTGTGCATACTATGTGTACAAATATTCATTTATGCAGAAAAAGTGAGAATAATATGAACAATGCAGAATAGATCATGGATGCTAGTTAAGTCTGGCCAATTACAGTTCAGGCAGTTACATAGTACTTACTTTTCTTTAATAATAGTAGTGTAGCTGTACAAAAACTTGAAAGTATATAATATTAATGGGAGGAATATTGCTTCTGACTTATATAGTAATTTAACAGTTTATGTTGATACACCACTACCTATTATGAATGAAAAAAACAAACACAGGGAGTACTGATGTTGACAATCTTTTTACTTAATGTGCTTTCTCAGTCATGAAATACTATCTAAGTTGTTATTTGAAGTGTGCATATTAAAAGCAAGCTTTACAAGCACAATGTGATGGTAAATTGTTGCAGAGATGATGATGAATAGTTTGTGTTTGTAAACAAAGTGGTAAAAGATCCATTAATGTGATGGGGTGTCACTGTGTTGAGCATGTTTTTGTTGGTATTGCTGTGTTTCAAAATGAGTGCAAAAGTGTTAAGGGAAAGATAGCTCATTCTTAATGAGAAGATGTGCAGGCATGAGCTTGATGCATGGCATTAGGCAAAAACCTTGTTCTGTCTACAGTATGTAGTACAGCTGTGTTTGAGATCATCTCCTAAATAACTCATTTAGGTCCATCTCAGACCTGCCCAGCTATTATTTTTACATCATTCAATCTACAGACTTACCATGGTACTGCCATATCCATAGTCAGAATTGAACATGCAAGAAATCATCCTTTATATATGGGTACAATGTGAAAAAGAATTAAATGCTAGAGATAATCATGTCTTCTTTTCTTATCTGATTTTTATGATTTGATGGAAGGTTATCACAATGGAAGATTAGCATCAGCCCAGTTATCTGGTTAAGAAAATGTCTGGTTCTGCATCAACTCTCTCTATATCATATGTGAAAGAATACAGATTCTTTTAACAATAAGATAAATAACTAGGAAAATGCAACAAGGGAACAAGGAAGCATTCAATCTGGCTGTTTTTGAAATGTTGTGCATGACCACATGGAAATGGCAAGACGATGATTTCACCTGAATATAGTGCCCTTTTATATTTGGATTAAAAGAATCATTCATAGAGCTGACCTATACAGGGTACTGTATATGCCTGTGTAACATTAGAGAGCCAAGGAGGGGAGCTACCAGACACCAGGTGTAGGACTGCAATGCATGGCTTCTCACCCATGCTAGTCTCATGTGTGTGTACCGGGACACCAATATTTCCTCACTCTGGCGTAATTACAGCCTGTTCATTCCCTTTAGTCATCCCATATATCACAACCCTGTCAGCTCTCTGTCACCTAAGATTGCCTGTGAAGGTGTCTGATATAATATGGCAAGATATCCAGCGTGACTTGTAAAGTAGTAAACATATGGGTTTATTATTACTACTACCACTACTACTGCTGCTGCTGCTGCTCTTCCCTCAACTAGGATGACTACTACTACTACTACTCCTACTACTACTACTACTACTACTACTACTACTACTACTACTACTACTACTACCACTGCTACTACTACTATACTACTACTACTATTTCTGCAACTGCAACTTCTACTACTAACACTCCTACTTCTACTACTATCACTATTCGAGTCACTGATCTTTCCTCTATTCAAATATAGCTGCTACTACTAATATATGTTTACTTCCAATGACAGATCAATGTTAGTAATATCTATTCCAATAAAAAGGTGTATCCTAGTATTGTATGGCCAACCTTGAATGGAGCCTGTTGATACATTCTGTCAAAACAACGAGCAACTGGGAAGAGACGTTGGTGTGAGGTTGTGAATTGCTCGCCACACTGGATTTCTAGGGACTTTAGTGATGAGTGCATTGAGGCACTGATTCTATGCTTGTTAAGTCAGTCCAGTAAATTGTGCATTCTGAGAGCTGTACCCAATGTCAAGGATGTCCTCTATCCAGTTCATATGCTTTGCATTTCTCCAAAAGGAGAGGCACACATATTTGTGGCTGTAAAGCCAAAAATCACATTTGTTGTTTTGAATACAATTTGGATGAACCTAAAAGAAACCCTGTATTATACTGAGCAAAACATCTTGTCTTCAGTGTTTCATTCATTAAAAGCAAGATGTTAGAGATTAAAATTTGCCTCATTTGAACAGCTGTAAGTGAGAGTAAATCACATTTTAAACTAATCAAGCTATCAAAATTTGCTGTCAAAAACTTGTGTGAGCATAATAATTCTGCAGAAATTAATCAACCATTCTTCAATGTAGCAGGCTATCTCCATGAAGACTCTGTGTGTTTTTTTAGGAGAAATAAAGGCAGTATATTGATGCATCAATTCTAGAGGGAGAAAGTTCTCAGTAAGCAGCTTCTTGCACTTCCACTAAAATGTCATTAATCCTAGGTCATCACAGTACTACAATGAATGATATGAGATGAAATGGAATATCCTGCATTTCATCCCCAAACTTACCAAATGTAATTGTTTCCTAAAATTATGTGAAACTTTTAAAGTGAATCATGAAAATTGAAACATGTAAAATCTTATAACTTTCTGTCCTGTATCCATTTAAACTTAACTTTTGTCATTTGTTTGATCTGATTTTTTTTGTGTGTGTCAAAGTCAATGTTGGAAGATGGAGCGGAATTGCGCTCTAATGCCCCCTAGTTCATATGGCTTATCCCCGTTCTCAAATTCTTCCGAAGTTTCATCACAACTTCAAATTGACATGTGAGGTGAGCGGGATATGTCTTACTGTTGGGTATGTTGGGGTAGAGACACAAACACACATGAATGCTTTCATGTTTTGATTAGTCACTGCTGTGAGGGCTAGCATCAGATTTCTTGTGATCAGCGAACAATTGTTCTGTACTCCACTCCCCCCTGCCTCGCAACTGCCTGGGAGGAACGAGTTAGGTTTCATGAATATATCAACTCCTACCGTGATCACCCTCTCCGCCAAGTCTTTCTTCTGTCCAGCATGTGGGCATGTAGTGGAATTCATCGGCAGGCTTTTAAACAGCCTGATAGGCGACACTGAGCTAATAGACAGAACCTTTGCTTACCTCTTTCTGGACACCTCCAGTAATGCACAGCAGGTTTGGATGCAATCCAGTGACCAAAGTGAGAGAGGAGTGTGATATTGGAGGAGAACTCGGAGAGTGCTGTATTAGGTTTCCTCTGATGACTTTGATCACAAATATAACTCCGATATCACATTTTCAAGCTTAGATATGGAAGGTGAACTTTTCTTGAACAGTGATGCCCAGAGTGGTCAAGTCAATTGAATGTGAAGAATGCTTGAATGTGTACGTAAAAGATTCAGTATTCCTTTGTCATGCTGATTAATCGACAAATGAAAAGGATGTGTTCATCATCTGCTTCAAATAAATTCTATAAATAAAGACAATATTAGTTTGTGTCAATCCACTATAGCATACATTTCTAAAAGCATAATAAAACAGAATGGTATATAAAATTGAAAAGTGCATGTTTTTTTTGTAGGGTTTTTAATTGATTTATCTGTATGATATAGATAGATTGCACATCCAGTCTTAAATGATTCACCAGTACATCTGAAGTAATTGCATAATCTTACATTGTAATGTCCTGTACCTGAATGCTGATCTGGATACTACTCTGTAATGGTAATTGAGAAATGAATAAGTGGGAGAAAGTGTATTAGTATATGTGATAAACTCTGTGGAACTGAAATATATGCATACAAAATATAGCTAAATTCTTCCCGAGACCATTATTGTTTGATATGCTACTATTTGAAAGTGACATTTCACTGTTTAATGTGACCAAGCAAAGTGTGAGAGAACAGTGTATTCTGTCTCATGTAAATGGGATTTTGCTTCTTCACACAATACAATGTTGGCACATATTAAGAAGTGATACGTCTTCAGGACAGAATACTGTGTCATAGTTTTCTGCCTCTTGATGGCCATTATGTTAACTCAGGCCAAGACAAACTGTGTGTACCTCATCAGCATACTAAGGGACTGAAGAAGACATCAACTCACATTTATGCTACAAAAAACACATGTTCAAGCAAGAAGTTTATTTTCATTTAGAGCATAGACTTTCTCAGTTCTTGCCCTAATGGAACTTTAATGATCAGTGATTAGAGTAAAATTGAAAAAAAGGAAAGTGCAGGGACATTTATCTTGTCTGCTAAACCATGTATAGACCTCTGTCATATTAATCTTGCTTGCTCTCAAGTACATTGCAATTACACATGCCTAGTAAGATTTGAAAGAGCTTCAAGTTTGAAATATAACGAACAGTCAATTTCCTTCCAGCTTTAACGTCACTGAGATTTATGATGAGTGTAGTATTGTGTAATTTTGTATAATGGCTTTACTTCGATGACAGTATTAATGATCTAAATATATTTAGGACAATTCCCCTTTTGCTGGTAGTGGAATGGGAATTCATAACACTTTTTTTTTCATAATACATTTAGTAGGTTACATCAAATGGAATACCCCAAAACACAATGAAAAAACTAAGCAAAAAAAGAGAACCATGGACAGAGATGCATTTCATTAAAAAAACCAATGTTTTTGATTGATTCTGATTAATATTCATCCTTTTTTTTGTATATTATTCTTATGCAAAAAAAAAAGTATATTAATATAGATATTTTTGCAGATAATAATAAAGTTGCTCAATGAAGAATACTTTAATTGAGATGACGGGAATCAAGTTACTTAAACAAAGAAAAATGAATGTGACATTTTGAATGGTTGTTGAGGTTTCCAGTGGCAATTTGTTACTCAGGTGTGGGGTGTATGTCCTGTAATGTCATCTTCATAATGCTTGTGCAGTCTTCAATATGTAGGGGTAATGCTGCATGTAGATAATGACCAACTAATTGAGTTCATTGCTCTTAATGATGATGTGTTGGAGAAGATGAATCTAATTATAGGAAATCTATGAAGTTTATGGGACGCAGGCAGGTGCGGTATTTGGAGGATATTGACCCAGGGAGATATTCAGCTTCAGCCAACATTCCAGCCTATAGCCTAGCTTTAGATGCTCTTTAAAGTCAAGATCATGCTTGCATTCAGACAGGGTTCTCGTAAATATGACTTGGCTGAATATTTAAAAGTGAAATCAGGATTTGATGTGACAGAAGATGATGTTGTATATTAAGCCATACAAGAGCATGCATGTACATGTATACCGTCAAGGTCTTGTTTTCTTCTGCTCTGTATTAGCAACTAGAAACATTTGCTCCTCTTCTTATTATATTGTGATATATGTCACACACAACTCTCTCCTGGGCCCTGCCTGTATGGTGTCATGTGTAACTCCAACCTGCCAAGCCAGATCCATAGGGATTCTTCACTGCACTATCTTGAGTTCAATCTTAAATTATTTTCAATTTGATTTACAGTCTAATCTAATATATTTTGATTTATTTCCTCTGCTCGCTCCCTCCTTTGATTAACAATCATGATATCTGAGTGTATTTTTTCCATTTCATTCATTTACAGTTGTATGTCACTGCTAAGAAACATTGAATTAACTACTTCTTAAATGTACGTATATTGTTATAACAGTATATTGCAATCAAGTGCACAATCATATTTATGCATTTACACATACCAGATGAATGTATAATTCAGTATTTATTAGCTGACTCCCATCTTTTTACAAACGCCCTGTTTAGCATCACAACTTTCAAGAAGCAGACGTCAGGATTCCCCTCCATCTCATATCAGTACATTCCTCACCTTATCAAAGGTTATGATTATCATGTTTTCTTCATTCATAGAATTATTTTCCCCTAGTAATCTCCATATATCCATATTTCCTAAAGGAGCTGAACTGATAAAATCAAATCCTATCAAAAGTGTAAAGTGAAAGCTGGAGTTTTATAATGAATTCCACACTGTGGTTTCCATTGATCATACGCCTGTGATAAACAAGTTATCCTAACTTCATCTTTATCTATTTTTTTTTCATTAGTTACAGTTATGACAACTCAATATGCATGGAAAAGAAATCATAAGAATGTCAATGCATGATGAATCATCCAAATGAAACATTATTACACATTTATCTAAGTAATGTGAGAATTTATAAGGATTTATAAAAAGCTGTTTCTAAAAATGAAACCTTAATTGCACAAAAATATGTGACGTGATAAAGCATAACAATAGAAAACTTTTCTGTCACAGAACAAGAAATAGGGGAACAGTAAACATGAGTGATTTTATTGCTGTGATGGCTTACGTGCGGTTAAAGCAAGTCAGCAGGGCATTTACCCATAGTTGCTTCTAATTGGCTTATGGGTCTGATCATTAGGTGGCACATTGGGAAATTATCTCAGCAGCACCATTTTGATTTCATACTTGGCTGAACTCCCTCAGTGCTGGGATGACTGCCCTATCTGTCACCTCCAACATGCAATCTCAGACGTCATATCAGGGTATGCTGTGATGAAGGACCGAGTTGTGTACGATGGGTGTGGTGCATTTAGGAGAGATTCTGGCTGTGCTGTGCAGTGTTACTCACTCATTTTCAAGGATATTTCATGTATATTAGAATGTGGAAATGTCATGGTCTGGTGGTTGATACAGTTGACTGCTTCAAAGATAATCCTGGACATGATTAACTACGACACTCAAGTCTTTATGCAAGACATTTATGCACACAGCTTGCATGCCGTCACAGTCTGTCTCTGTATTAAAGTGGTTACCTACCAGGATGCAGCAGTTGGTATGATGGAGCTGAGCGTCTGTTAGAAAAAAAAAATAATGACTGCGGAGGGGATGTAAAGAACTGTGTTTTAATGGAAATAGCAGTGGTACTGGAGTCAACATTCATTGTGAATCAGACATTAAATTTTCTTCAAACTCTGTTTTGATGTCTTTTAACTGTGCATTGTTTCTTGAGCCCATTTTACATAGGCAATTCTCTGGATACGAAACTATGCATAGTGTTCATGTAATCTACTGATAAATTTAAGCTCTTTAGTGCTTAGAAAGAAGGATGTAGAAATCACTTTCTGAAAGCATCTTTCCTCTAAATCACTTCTCAGTATAATTAGAGTGATTTGCTACTTGCTCACAGAAGACTTGGTTAAGAAACTGAGCTCTATTGCAATGGTAGATGAGCATATATTGAGGGAAAGCAATTACTCAAACATGGACATTATTAGCCTAGAGATATTACACCTCCTTTTCAATTGCCATTTGAATCATTTGCAGAGATAGATTCACTTTTTAGCTTCAAATGATGACTGATGACATGATTATCACATTTGACACTGGGCATATGACGTCTACAGCAAGAAACATATGTTTTCTTTAAGATAACTTTAACACATAGTTATGTATGAAAGAGAGAAAAAAGTTTCTTTGGACATTTTTTTCCTTTCTCTTCAAAAACCAATGAGAATGATTCTGGTATTGACATGACTTATTCTGAACTGGGTTAAATTTTACATTTTATTGATATGATTAGGAAAGTTTCAACAGAGTGGCAATACCAAATCTATTGCAATCTCATACAGGGAAGCCCCCTACGAGGTCCTTAGTATTGCCAATTTTACATTGTTGTTACTGGTACCTCCTTTTAATTGAACTCAATAACAGATTTCCCTGTGTTGAAGCACGGTTGTCTTGAATGTTCATAAAATACTCATGGTGTAGTTATGTATTAAGCACATTGATAGCACTTATCCTTGTCAAGTTCTTTTCATAAGTGTATTGGTCCAGTTATTCAGACATACCCCGTAAAGTTCCGTGTATAAGACGCACTATTTTTTCGTCGGAAAACGTTGAAAATCGGGGGTGCGTCGTATACACGGGTACAGTCGAATCACGGAAAAAAATTAGTCATGTACACCCAATTTTATAAGGCCAACTTGGGGTCATGTATGCCCATCAACATTTGGAAGGTAAGCAATCACTAAAACTTACGGATAAAAGAGCGATCTTTCAATCTGGACACACACAAAAGCTGCAAATACGAGATACATCGGCCTTGTGCAGTAACGATGTATCAATCTGGCCATAGACAACAGCTGTAACAGCACTGCTGTACATGCTACCGATGTCAGTCTACCAAGCTACCAAGCTACCAACGGCCAACCTAGTAGCTGGAATACACGATGTACAGGTATCATTACTAAATTACCGATACCGTAAAACTTATCAATGTACTAGTATCAATATGGCCATAGACAAAAGCTGTAAAATACGGAGTAGGATCGACACTATGTCACCGTAAATATGAACGTTGTGTGAAGCATGCATGCATATCCATGTCGTTCGTTTGCTCTTCATTTCACGAGTGCGAGGCCAGCTAGGATAGCATAGCCACACTGTAGCTAGCTAGCTAGCTAGCAAGCCTTTGGCAAAGGCAGCAGCTGCAGAGAGTGCACACAGCGATCGGATCGAAGCGCGCTTGCCCGTTGCGCGCTGTGTGTGCAAGTCCATTGCTCTCTGTGTGCGTGTGCTGAAATTATAGCGAGCTGCCTTTTGCAAAAGGCTAGCACTGTGCATACAAACATGGTACAAGAGACACACATGTTACTGGTAACAGTGCATGAGTGTAATTACCGTACGCACCGTACGTCTTGCCGTATGATCCCTCTGCTACACTTGTTGATGTTTTTCTTATTTTTCGTAATGAACCTTCCAGTCTGACATGCGTCAATATGCGAGACACCCTCTGCTATGTATGACAGCAAAGATCGTACTGTACACTCATGAGTACGATATGCATGACACATGTACCACGATTGAAAGGTGAAACAATAGCAAGTGAGTACCGAGACAAGTCTCGCATTTTGCGTCTTCCATATTTTGTTGATGTCCGATGAATACCGTTAAAAGAAAATATAAAAGGAAACGAAAAATAGAGCAAATACATGCTGCATTCTAGGGAAATTTTGAGCTGAAATAATATGTATGACACACGCAATATTTGCGTGGACATTTTCGTGTTTTTTGTTTTTTTTTTAATTTTAGGTCCGCAATTAGGGGTGCGTCTTATACACGGGTGCGTCTTATACACGGAACTTTACGGTAAAAGGTTGAGTTACCACTAACTGATTTATGACTGCTTAGGGCTGTGCTGTGCTGATTAATATGATATTAACACAATACTTCTTAGAGAGGATGGAAACAAGTCTTTTTCATACAATGTCACTCTTTGTCATTTAAAGATTTTACCATGATAATTTTGGGTTCATTGTAGACATTACCTTGTGTAATGGCCTAATTCTACGAGGGGTAATAATCTGGTTTGTTATGCTGAAATGCAATCTATCTAAGATTTGAAAACAAAATACAAGTCAACAAAAACATTTTTTAAGGAGTCCTATTGTATTATCAAAGTATTTTCAATCAATGGCTACACCCCACTCTATACAATGTTTCCAAGGTGAAAGCAATGTACAGTCACATGGTGTCTTCATTAACAGCACAGCAATGGCAGCTGATCCTAGCTCTCAAACTAAAACCTTAATAGGCTTAATGTGGACAACTGATTCCCAGCCAGCTCTCTACAAGAGAGAGAGAGAAAGACAGACAAACAGAATGAGACAAATCAGGGAAAAAAATGAAGAGTACAGAAAAGTGAAGATAGTAAGGTAGCAGCAGAAAAACAAACTGGAAGAAAAGTGCTAATAATGTCAAAAATGAATGGAACGAGTTTTATTTTATACACTTGTGAACACTGCATTCAGGTACAGGGTATGTACTATAATGTTAGAATTACATAAAAGTTGACCATCTGTAGTCTACAATATCAGACATCATGTGTACAGTGGATGTGATATGAAGAACCAGATATTGCTGCAATATGACAGAGTTGAGTGTCCATGGTTATTGATGAAAGTTGTGAGTGAAATATTAGGAGAGGAAGAGAAAGAAGCAAAAGAAAAAAGGTAGTCCAATATCAGATGGTCTTATGAAAATGACAAACAAAAGAGCAACTTTTGATGAAGTGCTTTATGTTATCTTAGCTCTTTGTATTAGACTAACTTTAATGCAGTCAGTGGCATTGCTTGCAAGGCAGAAGGACATATGTCCAATCTGTCCACAGTGGTTGTCCTTTTGGCTCTCAGCTAATATTTCCCCCAAGTCAAGTCAACATGTAAATTCATCATTCCTTCAGCCAGTGCATGCTGTGAGTACAGTAGATGTGGTAATGAATGGTACTGTTGATTTATTGTGACATGCTGAACAAGAGGGATTTCTAGGTCGTCTTTTTGTCTCATGCTTTTGTTGTATCTGTCTGTGTATGTGTGTTTTGTTTTTGTTTTCTCTGTGTGTAAGTGTATGTGTGTATGTGTATGTGTATGTGTATGTGTGTGTGTGTGGAGAGAGAGAGAGCCTACTAGGGAGGGGGTTGTCACAAATGCACTGTTGTAAGCTGGCCTGGACTGTCTGGCATGAGGAATGGAGCCAGAGACAATTTAGAATTAATGAGTGAGATAAAAAAAGAGACCTTGGTTGCCAATTCAGGCACACAAAAACACTTCTCATGCAAATGATGCTCTGTATAAACATATTGGCTGTAGTAAGAAGGATAAGGAAAAAATAATTCTGACACTCATTGTTGGAGACAGCTTCCTTGGACTCTACAACAAATCTGTTTGCAGTGTCCAAGAGATCAATCATACTTGCTGACAAAAAAAGGTATCTTTGTGGTTTTCAATGTCGTGTTCAGTTTTAGTTTAAGTAAGGTCAAAGTGTACAGAAATACCACAATAACCATAATGCCAGCTCATATTGTACAGGAGTACCACAAGTAGTCATAATACCAACTTTTCCTCTCATAAGAAATACTTCGGAGTAATCTTGTATTTATTTTCATTACATTTTTTATTTAATTGCTGGTATGTTAATGCAGTCTGATCTTTTAAAGGTATACATTGGTACATGAATTAATATAATTGATGATTATCAAAAAATGATGTTAGTACATATATGCTTTTTTTGTGTTGGTGTGATTTTACATGTTACTGTGCCATGATACTGTTCATTCTGAATTTTTTTCACAGTAGTCTTATGTTTATGATTTTCATGGATAGGCTCTCAATGGCAAAAATAACAATATGCAAAATACTGACCAAAAAAAAAATCTTCCCAGCATCCACTGTCCCAGGCCAACATACCAGCATTGCTATATCAAACGACCACTAGTAGTAGAACCTGATGCCATGTAGGGCCTACATATCAATAGTGGTCTATGCTCAAATGCTTTGAGTACTGGTACTTTTTTTTTGATAAGAGATTGATCTCATTTCAAAGTAGTGTTGAAACAAAATGGTTTGTTTGAGAAGTTGCAAATTCTTCTGAACGTTTGTAATTATTTTGTTGTTGTTGTTGTTGTAATTATCATGAAAACAGGAAGAAAAGCATGTAGTTAAATCGCTAATGTGTCCAATCAACTGTCATTCGTGAAAATATCTGCATGTACAGTGTTTCGTAGTACTCTTGTTGAGTGTATTGAACTATTCAAATGAGTCAGGGTATGATCTTGGATTTTTATTTGTTGTGGTTTGTTTACTGCATTCTAGATTTTTGCAAAGCTGCTCTGTAGGCCCTACATTTGGGGATATGTTTCTTATTTCAATATGGCCCATGAAATCATATTTTAACTCCCGAAATAGAACTGAATAGTTTCCCCCTTATCAACCATGAATATGCCTACATGTAAAATATAGGTTTTCCCTATGGAAATGTAATGAAATAAAAGCCAGTCATCACATTTATGTATATTAGACCTTTCCTGTGTTTGAGGTGCTAATACTGGCAATAATGTACAAAAACAACATATCTTTTTACACAAATGCACAGAGAAACCACATGCGTGCTTAAAACTTCCTCACATATGTGTGAATTCATGCACAACTTGAGTATATACATGTAGATATGTACTCCCACTGGACACATGCATAAACAAATTTGTAAATACACTGTACTACAAAGAATAATCATGAGAATGCTGCTCAGAAATCCCGCAGAATACAAACAGGCATATTAGTGATATGTATAGAAATATTTTTAAAAATGAGGTCATGCAAGACATACTTTAAGTATGCAAAGAAGATTTCACATGGCTTTCAAAAGACAACATTTGCCAAAATCCATGTCTAACATATAGTTCCACAGGTTAAAAATGGCATGCTAGTACAGGCCATAGTGTGATGAATGGAATACACAGTGAGTGTGAGAGAGAGAGAGAGATAGAGAGAGAAAAGTAGGAAAATGAACCAAAATGCCTACTCTGCTATCTAGAGTAGATGATAAATTGGTCCATGGTTTCAAGAAAAGTGTGATGAGAATGCACTAGAATCGAGTGTGGTGATCCGTCAACATATATAGCCTTTGGAAAGCTAGCAGGTTTTGATTAGCTGGGTCCCCGTAGCCATGTGGTCAAGTCATTAGAAGCAACCTACCCTGCCATCATTTAGCACCTCTCATTAACTCGCCCTGCTAGCCTGCCAGTATCAAGCAATGTCACCAAAAGCCAGACACTACTACAGTGTGTTGGTGGAGAGGGGAGGGGAGGGGAGGAGACTGGCCTCACAAAATAAAAGGGTAGATGGGAAGGTAGCCAGGTAGACAGACAGATATATGTCTATATAGAGGGAGAGATACAGATGCTGTATGATATATGTTCTGTAGATAAACACATAGATAGGTCAGCAGTTACACAGGGAGAGAGGCGTTGATAGATGAAGAGACTCAGAAATACAAATGCAGGTAGGAAGATGAACTGAAAGATCTGTGCTAAATGTGGAGGTTTTTTCATATTGTCATTCTAGAAGAGTTTAAATTTTTTTTTTTGAATTTGTACTTATTTTCTCATCAAGTGTTCTCTTGGAAAAAACAACAACAGAGTAGTGACTTACGTAAAACTGATGTGGTTTATCTATGTATGTGTTGGCAGATAGCTCGCTGTGAACACATTATTATGACCTTTACTGGCTTGCCATTTATATCTTAAATTGCAGGTTTTGGCAAATTTTAGACATTTATCTCAAAATTAAAGGTTCCCACTTTTTGGGCAGGTGTAGGATAGTTGCTGTTTGATAACCATAATATATCAGATTTAAATACAATATGGAAGAAGTGTAAAATCACCTGATTATTTCTTAGACCCTGCATACACCAAAGCTTGGTAATGCAAAATCAGTTTGGGACCACTTCTGGAGGTAAAAACATCTCTTTGGCTCAAAATTATTAATTCGATCTCCTTGAGCTCTTTTTTCTGTTACTACAGGCTCCAAGTTATCACTTGAAGTTCAGTAGATGTACACTAACATTTTTTTACATGAAATTGTAAACCATTGAATAATTCATAGGATCTGTACATCAGGAAAAATTATTTCTCATAATCTTCATATTAGAATGTTGCTGAACAATTGTAAATTTGTGTGGGAATGGGTATAGACTAGCAAAGTTTAATTACTGTGGAGAAATGATTACTTTGTGCATGAGCAGATAAAGGTCACTTGGACCAAGCGTACAGTGCAAATGTGATATTTTGAAAAAAACTGGATAGATCTTCCCAAAAGTCGTGTTACAGATATTAATTCATGCTTTAGATATGCAATTGAATGGACAGATGACAGCGTACATTTTGTTTACAAATAGCACACCACAGGGGCGGGATTAAGAAAGTCAAACTTGGCAGCAGCCTGAATTCTCAGTGTAAAATTGCAGGCCCCGCAACTGAACAAGAGCCGAGCTCACCAAGGTGTTTGGTGTAAACGGGGTCTTGGTCCAAGGAAGTATCACTTACTTCATGTAGTCACTGGATAGCAGGAGCTTCTGCAGGCCCTAGGCTGTCCGTTACTGTCTTGACCCTATGCTGCCTGTTCTCATACCCTGTTCATGCTAGTCACTCAGGGAATCACCCAAGAGGTTCAATAAGAAATCAAACATGGAATGCCCACAAAGAATTTTTTCACACTAACGAATGAGCTCCCAATGGTCAAATTTCTCTTGTCTGCTCTTCTGCAGTGAAAGCACACATTCTCGTGCATGCGTGAAATATAGTTGGTATACTGATCTTCACTTCTCATCCTTTGCTTACTGTATACCCTATATACCTAAATATTAATGGTGCATTTTACCAAAGTGTTTGTAAAGGCCAGGGGTCTTTATTGACAAATTATTATCATTTTTTGTGTATAAGACAGTTGCAGAGTTATGAGCAGAGATATCATTTTCATTTGTAAGATTTTTAATAGCATTATTTTGCCAGTGCTACATCAAAGTCCATAATTTTTTTCTTTTGTTTGTCTGATTTTTATGACAATTTCCGATTGATTGGATGGAGAAACACTTCACTTTTATACTGTCAAGTCCTTTGCAAGCACTCTATTAGATTTCATTTAGGTTTTATCAGGATTTTAAAAATATACAGACCAATTTTACAAACAAATTACCTTGAATTACCTCTGAGTACAGAAATAGTGATATAATTTCTCACACATACGTCACATCCAGGTGATAAAATTTGGCATGTCAGTCTGAGAAGATGTAATTTCTGGCTACTGTGAGTCAGTCTCTGTTCTAGAATAGGGACTGCTACTTTAAAGAGACTAGTTAACATTTTGGTGGCTGAAATTATTAATTTGTGGACTTTATTGACTAAGCTTTATACAGATATTAAAATAGATGAATAAACACTGAAATGATGTACAAATCTTTTTGACAAAATTTGTTGTTACTGTCAAAACTGTTTGATAACAAATATTACCATGTCTGTAAACATTGTCTGAAATGTTGTATTCTAACATTATTGTAACTTTACTGTTCATGGGGAAAATTGAGTATTGGTCACATCCAGGTAAAAACTTTTAAAAGAAATTAATGATCATTTTTGAAGTGCAGTGAATTTTTAAAAAGTTTTCTTAATACCATATCAGAGACTTTTGTAGCATGTAGGACTATGCAGAACCATGCAGCTGAAAATTTTGAAGCTCTCTTGAACCTTAGTTAAAGCAATACCTTTAACCCCTAAAGACAGACTGATTTTCCTATAAAATGCATTTCCCATTTACCCCAGCCCGGGAATACTCGGGACTATAGTATTCAATGGGTTAAGCTTGTTGACTATAATGTATGAATCTCTGTATCCCATGGAAGTCATCATGGGAAGGGGAAGGATGAGGGTGTGACTAATGGAAGATAGAAGTTGGCTACATTGAGGCATGCCAGCACAGTGCAGCTGGATTGGTCATTACTATCAGTGTAATTATATCCCAGCGCATGAAACTGTGTGTGCATGTTATGTACAGGACTCTTTATGGGTAGTGACACTGTGTGTGTGGATATTGTTCTTGATGTTTTGTGTATGTGGA
The DNA here is from genome assembly GCF_040938485.1 of Diadema antillarum. Taxonomy (NCBI): domain Eukaryota; kingdom Metazoa; phylum Echinodermata; class Echinoidea; order Diadematoida; family Diadematidae; genus Diadema; species Diadema antillarum. The sequence goes on along the minus strand of NW_027271587.1, from coordinate 1,029,655 downwards.
TATTGTTCTTGATGGAAAAAGACAACATTCTTCCAGTCTGTGACATAAAGGACTACATGACTGGCAGCAATTCATTTTTACGACATCTGTAACCATTCATGGTTAGCATCATTTAAGAAGAATATAATTCATGGTTTTGAGGTTTGACAGATTCTTGAGAAAGTAGGGCTTGAGTGTGATTCTTGATTCTTGAGAAAGTAGAAAGAGAGAGAGAGAGAGAGAGAGAGAGAGAAAGAGGGAGATAGATAGTGGGAGAGAGAACAAGTGAGGGATATTCATGATTATTTTTCTCTAGTTTCAAAGAAAAGCAGTTATTATTGAATGTTTGACCTGGCAGCATGATGGGAGCATCTGTGCTGACTGTTTTCTTTAGGCACTTGGCACATTCTAGAGTTTGTTTTCAGCTTACAGGGGAGATAGGAGATAACCAAAGCACAGCAATGCAGAGAATATTCCAACCGACGCAATTATTGCTTTCAACTAAAATTTGATCTTAAATGTACGCTTGAATTGAAATTGAACTGGAACGCAACTTCATTTGCTGAATATGCTTTCAGGAATATCAAATTTAAGTAGAACTCAGATTGAATTAGGTATGTGTGAAATGGTAATTGTGCCTGTGGTGTCTCTAACCAAGCATGATAGCCTTTCTTCAAGACTGTAATGGGGCATTTTTTCCTTACGCATGCTTGTCTATTACACTTCCATCAGTGTGCAGCTATGACAACTTCCTTTGGGAAAGTAGCTGGGGGCTGGATGCAACAAATAACAAGCTCTAATCTTTCCTGTAGACTGGAGTCTGGAATAAGAAAAACAACAGACCTAGAAAAGATCGGCATACACATCCTGGGAGGTAGGCTAGGTACATAAACAACTTTTCCCCATTCCCAATAGTAGAGATCAATGCATGTAGACTGAACCCTGTTATACAAAGGTGCAATGTACAGACAAACTGACAGACACACCGGGATTTATTTTTGCATTGATAGGTGGAATTAAAGCAAAAGTATGCCAGAGATTCCTCAGCCGCCTTGTGTAAGCCCCCGTCATCCGGGTAAGATGTTGGGTAGTCTTCAACAAACATGGGACGGAGTCAGTCAATGATGGTCTCACCTAGATTACAGCCAGAAACGGGTCAGGGAGCCACAGCTTTAGTTTGAATCACAAGGATTGCTAATGCCTGCCACTCCGTCAGCAGCAGATAATAATACAGCATCAATACCATGGCCTCAATTTGGCAGTTGGCTCTGCTTTCATGATGGGAGGGTGGAGTGGAGAGATCTCGCCAAGTGCTGTAATTGTTGCAACTCGTGCACTGATTCCCCATGGGATCACCTGATGGCATGGTATACCACCTGATACATTGACTCATCACATGATTTTCCTTTCGTCCCAATGGTAGTTTTCTGCTAATCATTCCAACATCCTCCAATATTTGTTCAAAAAAGAAGAAGAAAAAGCAAACAAACAGCCACATACAACCCCTGTGGATGTAAAGCTGTAAAAAAGCATAAGACAGACATCTTCCACAAAATATCTAAAAATCCACCGGAACGACTAAAGAAAGTATTTTATTCATTTTCGTAGCCAGAAAACATTTCTTCACCATGTCTTGTGCCCTTTGAGACTGTAAAAAAAAAAAAAAAAAAATCCTGAATAGGATTGATGTTGCATTAAGAATAAATCGATCCATGCCATTCATCAGTAACTAACCAAGCTAACTCAAGATTGTGGCACCAAGTATTTCTTTCCCCTCTCTATCCTTCCCACACCAGGTCAGCATTACTCTCTATGTTATATGACATCATCCTACTGATGAGTGTGTGTCATATGGAATTTGTGACAGTTTTCCTTGAAATTGATGTTATGCTAAAATACAGTTTCAAAGTTGTTACAAAATAATAGTAAAACATTGGTATTATTAAATTAAAAATATAGAGCTGAAAAGAGTCTCCTGGTATATAATTACCTCCAAGCAGAGGTCTGGACTTCCCCTCAAAATGGCACCATAGCCAGCTACTGCATTACAGTATGCTTATAATTTACTCAAGGGAAGAGTAGGCCTACTGTGATTACTGTCCTATGGTGAAGTATAAGTAAATATGTAGTGCTAATCATTGTATCTATGAAATTAAAGAAATTTGATTGATCCTTTTCTGAAATTACCATTTGTAGAGTGAACATTCCAAGATAAAGTTTGTTCGGGTTTTGTTATCCACAATGTGTGAGATGCTTGAAGCGTGTAAACCAAAACTCAATTCAGTGCTACTCAACAAAGAATTGGCTCCTAGCCGTGGAGGCACTGTAATGTGCTAATCATGTAGTGAGTCCAACTGCCACATACAAACAGCGTTAAGTGGATAATGGGAGAGCAAATAAAGTAGATGTATTGCATAGCTGTGCAATCTATCTAGGATTTATCCAACCCATTGCTTTCTGTTGTGAACACATTCACTCACAGTCATTGATCAAACACAGTGAGGCCATTTATAGACCAGAAATGCTAGGTTATATAGACCTTGGTAACAATCAAATTTTAGTTAAAAAAAAAAAGTGATTAAAAAAAATATATATATATTTTGGTACAGTTGCTGTCATTAGGTAAGGAATATGTTTTAATTGTTAATGAATCAATATAAAAAATGCATAGTCAATATTGATCCTTATAACTTCAATGAATGAAGACAAGCTATTCTTCAATCTTTGACGTCCAATATGGTATCCGCCTTCAATTTTTACTGTATATTACTGTAATTAATGCCTTCTTTGCAAACATCAATTTTTTGTTTGCATTGAGTTTTGAATATATCTGTTACATTATTTCTTGAGGAATCAATTGATTTCATTTGGTAAGATAACATTGAACTGTTCAAGTGGAAAATCTTTTGCAAGCTCTTAACAAATGTTTTTGTAGAAAGGCTTTTAAAGTACTGTAGGGAAAGCTTTCATGTAGTAATGTCTGATGTTATGATATACACACTTCCACAACAGTTGCTTGTTGTGGAAGCTAAAACAAAGTAGTTGCTCATTTGAGCTGTAATTGCTGCAACAATATGAGGCTGTATTCATCCCAGCAACTACATGGGCTTGAAGAGCTCTAAGTACCATCAGTTTGAAGTGGTCTCCTCTTATACAATGACCTCAACTTGCAAGCAGCTTAAATACACTTATGTGTGTACGAGGTGAGCCAATTGTTGGGGTCCTTTACTCTGAATAGGGAATCTAAACATGTGTTGTCCCCAGACTAACTAAGCACTGACCGGAGTTGACCCCTATCTGCACTATGGAACATGTATACCTGTTACAACTCACACCTCTGCAGGTGAACTGAGGTGACCAAATGTCAGAGAAATGTTTGTCCACCCTGTAGGTTGTGCCCCTCTGGACCAGGTAGATGTGATGTATGCTGTGTTAGGGTTTCATTTTAGTAGTGTCTTCAGAGACCTCAGAATTATATCACACCTCAGTGATGATAACATGCAGTTAGTCCAGTTAGTTTGTTGGCACCAGCCAGGTTGTTTCTACTGTGGTGGTAACTTCACACAGACTAGCAGTATCCTACAATCCCCATTTATGAAACAAAAAGCTGTCTCTATTTCCCCTTCCCGTCCCACCATAGGATGACTAAAGTTAATTCATATTCCACATACTAAGACACATCACATCACATCACGTGAGAAGAAAAGTTCGTTACACTCTATGATGATAGTCATTTTGTTTTGCTGATCTCTTAGTCCACACAGTCCTAATGCGTGATATAACTTACAATTTTGAGTACGCGCGAAATAAAAGTGCGTTGCACTGTGGTCTATCATTTGACCTGGGTCAAGTGATAGACCACAGTGCAACGCACTTTTGTTTCGGTGCCACGCGCGGGGCGCGGAGCAAATTCGTTGTTTTGTCATCTACGCGCATACCTCTAAAGTAAACTAGGTAGCCTAAGCCCTGAGGATACCCTAAGACAGCTAAAACGGTTTCAGATGTGGAATAAAATGGGAATATCTAGGACCGTAGATGTGGAATATAAAGCAAATAATCAACTTTTAGTTTCAGGCAATGAGACAAACTATCACCTCCTCGGCGATCTGAATGTGTACGCTATCTTTCCTCAGCTGCGCTTCGGAAAGATAGCTACATCCAGATTGCCTGGGAAGTGATAGTTTGTTCCATCACCTTCACCAACGTTGATTATTTGCTTAATAGCCAGCAATCAAGATCTTGCTTTTGAGAGCTGCTAGTCTGCTTATTCCTCAAACTATCACACCTATGCATCTTGTTGAGTGAATAATTGATGCATTTATCGCATGATCTCTGTACTTTTGTAAACTTTGAATAGAACATCATATTATTTACAATGTTCAAAAATTTAATGGTTTCATGTGCTAGTAGAACAGGAATGACAGAAAAATCCGAGTGATGCTACACTAGCTATCATGTGACCAGATGTTTTCCACAGTAAGGAAGTGTGGTTAGTATAAAGATGAATTGTTGATCATTGACTGTTGTATCGCAGTGATGAGGTTACAGGTACCCAAGTGTTCATACTAGTATATTGACCAATTTAAGTGGACCTAATGCTTGTCTACAAATCATTTAGATTCCAACTTTATTTTGATCAATATACTTTACATGGGGAAATTGTGACAACAATGCACCCTAAAAGAACGTAGGAACCTCTCAATATTCTTGTAGAACTTTGATACTGAGATTAATGAGTGGAGTTAATGTATTTCCATATGTACTGTTGGTCCACAATATGAGAAACTATGTTTACTGGCCTTTGTTTGTACCTGTGTTATGCATGCAAGCACAGAAAATCAACAAATATTTTGATATTTAATTCTCTTGGTGACAGCCAACCGATATGACTGTTTTAGTAGTGGAGATCCAAGTGTAACTTTGCCTGCCTGCTCCAACCACAACATGGGCTGCTCAGTTTGAACATGCTGAAGTCTAGCTATATCACACATATCAAAGCAAAACTCCAGTAGTTGTATTCTACACAAAAACATTGAGCATATAGCTTGTGTGAATGCTTCTAAGGTCAGAGATTTGGAGCTCTTATGCTCAGTAAGGCTCAATAAGCCTGTAAGGCTCTCCCTTCCTCAGGTCTGGCTTGTTCATTTGAAATATTTCTTTGACTCTTAGCAAACATGCATGCACAAAGGACTCAGTTGGCACAGGCCCTCCCAACCTGAGTAGGACACAAATACAGTGTAGTTTGTACCGATAGAGAGAGAGAGAGAGAGAGAGAGAGAGAGAGAGAGAGAGAGAGAGAGAGAGAGAGAGAGAGAGAGTGCTCAATTGGCATTTTGCTGGCATCTCCAGAAAACATCACACAGTGAATACAGAAGAGCAAAGTGCAAGGAACAAACCCAGTGCCAATCTTCACAAAATATGCTGGTTTTCATTTTGACCCCATGTTATGATATTTAGATGAAACTGTTAATATTCATCGAGGGTAGATTTAGTGTTTACAAAAATGATAACTGTAAATAGCCAAACAATGATTTATTAGCTTAAATTGCAGGTAATCTTTTAGACCAGGTAATTCAGCTTGATAGTATAAATGAACATGGTATTTCCGGACTACAAAGGGTTGTGTGATACAGACATGATCATATTCATTCAACATGCAAATCAAGAATCTTGTACATTTAAAGGGTATGTACAGTTCTAGTCGAGGTGAGAATTTTGCTTTTAACGTTTTGCGAGATATTCAGAAAGCACTCTATGAGATGTCAAAGATCATGCAATTCTAAGGGGTATCAAAAGTTTATTTGATGAAAATCGGTTTTGAAATGGCTGAGATATCCAAAAACAAGGTGAAACAAAGAGATCCTAATAAAGGTGGGGCATGTTGCCTTTTATTATTATCACTTTTTTGGATTTTTTGGATCATCAAATAAACGTTGAATCCTTTTTAAAATTACATGCTCTTTCATATTTCATGAGATGTTTCTCACTATCTCACCTAAGAATGTTCAAAACATGAATCCCCATCTCAACCAGTACTATACAGTCCCTTTAATACTTGATGTGCAAGATTTTTGTGTGAAGAAAACTTATAATAGTATGGAGGCATTTCAACTAGCAGGTCACCTGCTGGGGATATAAAAGCATCTTGGAATAAAGCTGCAAAATCTCTGGTTCTCACATCTCTTTGGGACATTGTATGCATGGGGTCCATTTTTTTTCACTCCCTCACAGTTATGTTGTATTCATACTCACTTCGCCTATAATAATTTGGTTTTCAGCTTATCCGTCAACAACCATTCTCATTTCCCTCATGGGTGAATTCTGAAGACAACTCCTTGAACTTTGTCTCAGAGGCATGTATTTTATGAAGGCCAAAATAAACCCATTTGATGTGGCTGTAAAATAGTCATGTGTTTACACTGGTGGAGGCAGTGAGAGAGAAGGGAAATGTTACCTTAGAAACAGATGACAGCTTTAAAAACAGAACTTAATCTGTTTGGGCATGCTTATATGTAGAGTTTGCCAAAGGCTTGATTACAAGGTCCAGGGATGAAAAATGCACAATATTGAATTTGTATGTTGCTAGTTGCACCAAAGTGTTCATGTGAAATAAAATAAACTGCAAGCTATGTTAATTTCTTGTGGTGCATGTGATTCAGCGGTGGTTTGTTAATGTTTATAGTACTAAATCCTGAGGTTAGTTGTGTATCTATATGTTTCTGAGAAAGAAGGCTTTGCATGAAGGTACCACTGTGTATTAATAGGGGAAATAGATTAAGATGAAAAGATAGATAGATGCGTAGTGAGAGAGAGAGAGAGAGAGAGAGAGAGAGAGAGAGACATTCAGATAGCGTTTGGTAAATACATTCGACTTAGTAAAATAATTAGTCATTCTGCCCACATTCTTGTGATGATATCTTTCTCTATATTCAAGCACTTTGTATTCTACTTCTAATTATGTGATTATGAAAAGGCCAGGCCAGAATGCAAAGGAAGTAAGTAAAACAACAACAACAAATATGACCAAAAACAAGCATATTCCAACTGGGAACTACCAAAGCAAGAAATGATAACGTACAAGTGAAGCATGCAGTCCACATTAATTTCCTATATTCTCCAAGTGCTGTTCATTGTGTCAATGTCTGCTTTCTGCAACCAATGATATCGCATAATCCATCTGTGTAGCTGCCAATTGTCAAGATGATTCAAAATGTTTACATAATCCTTTAAAGGTATCAGAAAGATTTTATGTTAAATGTATTATTCTGAATATTCTGTAGTAAATTTTATTAAATGGACTGAGTAGCAAAGTTCTTGCTGTAAACCAATATCAATGCTGTATTTGAAGAAAAGCAGGATATTGTATCTTTTGTTGGACTGTCTTACAGACAGAACTTCATACATTTTTTGTTGTTTTTTCAGTGAAAAATTAAAATACATGATGGACTTCTTTCATTCTGGCCCAGAGATGATGCTGAAATGCTGATGCGAATGAAACATCCTTGATATGAACTGAATGAAGCGACATGTGCTAGCCTGAAGTCCTTCAGTCCATCAGTCACTACTGTAGGTTTGCGATGATAGCACTTCAGTGTGAGATCCCCTCAGGATGCTTACCTGATGAGTTCTGCTACATTATTTGAGTGCCCTGATCGGTTGAGATATGTGCCAGTGGTTTAACGGTGTCTTAGAGTGCAAGTTCTTCAGTTTCTACTGCCATATTCTGTGAACAGAAAAGGAGATATCTGGTATAATCATATCAGCAACATGGTCCTCTGTTCATTTTTTTTTTCAATCTCTCTTTGTGAGCTTTGAAACAACCATGCATGTGCAAAGTACAACTTATAGTACTCTCTCTATTTTTTCCCCTCAATTTAAAAGAAGTATGTGAAGGAAGAAGCAAGCTACAAGGGAGTGGGATAGGTTATCTGTTATCACATGTTTCTGAAGCATGGTGGTATGTTGTTTACAGCAAGATGGAAAGATTGCTTGACTGATATGAAGGAATGCTTTTATCATGTTCATAACCTGATACAAACATAGTTATTGTGCTCTGGCATTATCTCTGTGTTCACATTTGCCCTGGCTGTTTTCAGTATGTAAATCAGCCATAGAGTGATTGTCACTGTTTCCTTATTGGTTGAGATGGCCTGCAGAATACTTGTACTTTAGGTTTAGGCCCCCAGAGCGACTTTGCATCCTACCCACAGTATCCCTGCCTCTCTTGAGGTGAAGAGGTACATCCTGAGAAATGATCTGTGTTACGAGACATTAATGTTGTCTGCTATTCCCTTTACCTTCATTTCACCCCTTTCCACCAGTGTGCATTTGGAATGCTGAGACTTACTGGTCAAGTCGTTAGTGGTAATGAGTAATAGACTTTTGATGTATCATGATCCTGTTCTAAGGAGATGCAAGTCATTATCTCTATTGCACTGTAAGCCAGGGGGTTTGTGATCCAGTAGTTAATAGGCCGTGGAAGGACAGACAGGGTGATGAGAATCACAGATCCACCTGTCACACGGTGTCTGGATCCTCCTCATCAGGCTAAACAGTTCCTCCCAGTATCCTCATCAAAACAGGAGCAGCTCATTTTGGGCTTTCCGCCTGGACTTGCCAAGCTTGACATACTTCAGCAGATTGTTGGAAAAGGGTAAAATGTTAAAGTATGACACAAAGTTGGTGCTGTGGACAAAGTGTGTAGCCCAGACATAGAAGCACTGGGTTTCACATGCAGCAACTGGCTAATGGCCGATGGCAGATGGCTTTACTTATCATAAATGCAAATTGCAGGCAGAAGCAAACTTTTAGCTCCTCAGATAGAATTGCAAATTCAAATGGATGTTCTGCATTGAAGAAGTTAGTGAATACTGCATATTCCACAAAGAGTGGGATGAAAACATAGAGTAGTAACACACTTGTATCAGACAACACAGGCTGTATTAGGAAGGAGACAACACAGGCTGTATTAGGAAGCAGTAAACAAAAGAGAGGAGAAAAAGAGAAAGAAACATCGCTGCCAAGTACTCTGCCTATTTATATTGAAGGGACGCTCTTCAACTTTCTTCAAGAGGCAATCTCACTTCTATTGTAAAGATGATGTACAATGTCCGTCACCCAATTCTTAATAGTTTTTACATATATTAAAAATATATGTACCCCAATCCAGCAGTACGAAAAAGAGCCCCCAACATCACACTTTAACTTCTCACAACATCTACATTTCTCTGTGTTGACTCTCCTCAATAATTATGTCTTGTCATTTCAGTTGCATAGGTTTGTTTATAAGTTTAGAAATCATGTGGTGAATATTGAAACATATTCATGATATGCTCTGCTGACTATCTTTTATGTGTGCAAAACTGTATGGAGAAAACAATCATATGGCACCTTGAAAGGTACATCAGAAGTACACCAAGATAAGGGGAAATATTAAATGTGGAAAGAAGACAGTGTTACTTTGCTGTTTGAATGGAGATTTTCTTTTAATAAAATGATCTCCAAGTTTTTCAGATTCTATGGGAAATCCAATGAGGGAATGTATTTTCATGCCAAGAGAAATTCATCTACTGCAAGGTGAAGTGATCAAATGTAAAAACCTCTCCAGTTATGAAAGAGAAAATCAGCATATTTTTTTCTGTTCAATAGAGATGGAGTTCTTTGAATTTGGAAGTACTGGGAAGTGCCTTCTGAAAATTCATGAATATCACAAAATCTCTTGAAAGCATATTTGCAGCTCTCACAATCCCACCACATTACATCTACAGATGGCTGCAGTATTGGCTCTCAGTCCTCTGTCCACAGTAGATATGACATCATTTACCAGTTCCTCACACTTTAGTGGTGACCATTTCCTCTGTCTGGCCTGCCAGTGGTTACCAAGGTCAAGTTCACTGTCCTTCATATCTAATCCACACCAGTTACTGTACTTCAGTCTTACTTAACCCATTGAGGATGAGTCCAGAGTATACTCGGGCAAATGTCTATGGGAAATGCGTGTTGTAGCAAAATCAAACCATCCTCAACAGGTTAAAAACTTTTTATCATTGTGGTACATGGCTGCCCTCCAATCTAAAAGGGGGATTTATCCTCCTGCCTTTACTAGGACAGTTTGAAGTATTTCCTGTTGATAGTTATGACCAGAGACTTGGCCAGCCAGGCCAGAGATAGAACCAGACCCATCCACCTCCATGACTACACTAATTATACTCCCTGTCCAAACTGTGAGAAATTTCTCCTGTTGGCTACGTTTACACAAAATGCTGGATGATGATGCTGGTTGAAACTAGTTGGACTCAATCAAAGTACAGTAACACAGATGAGAACTTTTATTTGATATATGTGTAAAGTGAGTAAATGTATATTTGCAGTATTCCACCCATTTGGGGTTATGCATTCCTCTAAATTCAGAGAGACTATTGTAATAGCCCATGCATTTTCTGCATAAATTAAAAGTCACACATCTTTCAGTACCCTGAGTGATAATTTTGTCTTAAATTTTGTCTAAATATTTCAAACCACCATCTCTCTTGAAAGTACTGTCACAGGTGTGAGTCCTGTAGCACAACCTGTTCTCTTCTGTGTGTGTAGGCACTTGATATATGCTGTTCACACTCATAACTTTACCAACGATACTTTACACACACTTGTGGTACCCGTGTGAACTGTCCTCCCTTTCCTCACTTGTGACAGTATTATCTCTCTTCCATACCAACCAGTGGTAGTGATATTAGCTGTCTGTTCTATTCTCTCTTGCTCCCTGACCTGGCAAGGAAAGTACATGCTAAAATGTGGCAAACATTGTAGACTGAGCACACATGACCTACTTTATTTCCCTCTCACATTGCTGTCGTCTCCTGCCACCGAGAGATTAAAATTGTTTGACATCTCATCCCAGTGTATTTACTCAGTGGAGAGTGGACAATCAAGTTGTCTATTTGTTCCAGTGGAAGAGTACACACAGAAACGTGATCGCAGCTTTTGTGATAAATTTGTCGATATTGTTTGATTCTTTATTTGGTTTGGGCTGTGCTGTTATGATTTGAGAAGAATTTTTGTAATTTGGGACCAAATTACCAAATGACCTTTTCTCTGGCTCTGCTGCCTGAAACATGGGGAAAAATGCTTCTCTTGGGAAGCCAGGAGCAAATAGACTATTTAAATGAGCCTCCTGTCACTTACTTTCCTTGTACTGTGCACCAATTTGGGCCACATTATGATATTTGGAAACAAATTACTTCCTTCAAAAGTACATATCCCTGTTGAGACTATAACTCAGTACACTCAGTAAGATTTTAGGCATGAAGGAAAAAAAATCATCAGATTGAGAATATTTCAACAATCAGCATATGAAAATTTCTCTTTTTAAGTGCATTCCATGATATTCATTGTATGTAGCTGTGTTGTGATATGTGATATGATATTCTGCTGCTGATATTCCTCCTTGTCTATATTTCATACATTAATCCCCACCTCCAAAGAGATAGTACATAGATTTTGTTTACATTGTGTGCAGACATCAGCTTGATAAAGTCTGGCAGTGTTGAATTTCTAGACACGTATGCAAGAGATATGTCACGACCTGGGTTTGTTCACTGAACTTTTGCCAACATTGACATTCGAAGTACCACAGTGCGCTTGGATCCATTACAGAAAATTGGACTTCATTAGAAGACTGTAGCTGGCTGTACATGTAGTGAATCAGATTGAGCTTGCTGATATTCTGTGTGAAGTGTATTTCTGATTTACCAATCTATGTAGGTCAGACATGATAATGCAGGCAATAGGTGAACAAAACCCACAGCCAGAAGGTGTGATATCTATAGGTAGATAAAGTTGTTGATTTTAAAGGAGACCTCTGCATGATTTTCAGATTTTTACATTTGAACAACTATAAATTTGTTATACTGAGGACAGAGTTTCAGAATATATCATAATTGGGATGAAGAATAAGAATATTTTCAAAATTTAGAAAAAAAAATGGAATGAACAAGGATGATGACATGGCAGGGTCACCTTAAGAATGCATGAGTTGGGGCTCAAGGAAGCAGAACAAAAGAAGAAGGCATGCATAGATTATACAGGTGAAAGAACTCGCAAGCAAGCAGTATCGTAATAGAATTACACTGCTACATTTCTGAAATATGTGAGCCTCCTACGTCATCATTCTTTTTCAGTGTAATTTGTTTAAGGTTTTTCAAAGTATTGTTTCTCTGCTTAAGAACCACAATAAATTCCACAAATCTATGCATGGAGCTGTTCATTTATGTACTACATGATGTGAAATTATGAAAATCATCTGGAATGCCCCTTTAAGCACAAAATATCAGGAAACGCTATATAGTTTTTAAGGTGTTCAAGCTTCTGTCATTCAGATATTCACTTAAGTGCTTCAAGTCATAGATTTGGGTCTGGTATTTACTTGAATATGAGAAACATGAATTATCAGAATTCTGACATTTTCTCTGTGAAAAGTCTTTGAACTTATAGTTGATGTTGTCTGCAATTTTTCAACTGACTTGTGTTGAGAGACCTACAGACTTGATTAAAAGAGTATGCACAGTATGTTGTGAAATAGAAACTCAGATAAACTTTAAATTATGATTATGTGATGCAAATTATAGATGTATTAGTCAACACTAAATGATTTCCCTAATATATCAGGACTATATCATTATTAGGGAATTAATGAATACAATCCATTATGTATGGTCTATAGGTACCTTGGTTTTAGAGGCAAACTTGGTGATATGATTACACACATGTGCATGCCTCTCAGAGAAAATCTGGTACATATTTACTGCAATGGTACAATCAAATACAATTGTGCAAGTGTAATAAAGATGGAAAAAAGGTAAAACATAAAACATGATAATCTGTATGTTGTACATGTTTTAAAAGAAGAGTAGTAGTGGTCAGTCACTTTTGAGGTGATGATGTCACGGCCTCACAAGTCTTTCATGTGCTTTATGTTTACTAAATCCTTTTAACATAAATGCATAAAGAAGGAATTATACCCATCCCACTTAACTGTGTAAGAGCTGTAACCATTGAGATATAACTCTATAAATGGGAAGGCAGTATATAGTAAGAAAAGGGTTTTTGATATGTGTATGCAGTATATGCACAAAAACTGAAAAGCAGGGAAACGGTGAGATCAATGCTGCATCTAATTTGCATATATGTGATTTTGATCATTATCAATGTGTACCAAAATATGTTAGATTAAATGCCAAATCTTTGTAATATCATTTCCAGTTTAAATGAAGTCATTACAGTTGATTCTTGATTTTCCTTGTAGCATATCATAGTAGCATATCATAGTCAACTTAAACAAATTGTGGAGTGTCCCCTTGAAGTTTACAGTTCAGTTTTTATTTCTGCAAGAAAGAAGTGAACATGCACCCACACTGGCTTCTATACTTTGGAAATCAATGGCTAGGTGTTTTTGTATTTGCCCTAGGCCTCATGCACAGAAACTGAGCAATAACACCACGGTACAAAGTGACAGTAACCTGTGAATGATATCGTAAAATTGCTCTGTGTCATTTCTGTCATGTTAGTTGCACTGCCAGCTTGTCTTTTGGAAGTGGTAGAAACTCTATTTGCTTGTGGTTTGATGGCAAGTCCTGTGTGACTGGACCATTTATTTCATTTCTAGGAGTTCCCAAACCGTGACTTTAAGACATTTGCTCTGTAAATTATGTTTCAAATTGCAACTTGTAATGAGTAGTATGCATGGGTGCCTCATATGGAAAGGTAGTTGAAACATGCCAGTGTGATGAGTTATCAGAGAGAGGTGCCATGTTGGTACTTCTAACAAAGTCATACGTCAGTCACTCAGTACATATGGCTTGCTTTAGTAGCCTGGAATACACCAGGATGCACCAAACATGACTGACATAATTCATAGCATACTTTGTAAGTAATGTTAACTGCAAGGTACTATTATTATTATCATTATCACTGTTTTTATATTGTGTGTAATACCTTTGGCAAGGTCTCTATGTGCTTCAGAGGGGAAACAAAGAGATAAACAGGAAAAGGTAATTACAGAAACAATAAAATGCTGCATAAATCATCGTCTACTATCACTATGTTACTTTCTGAACAGATACGTTTTCAAAAGCGTTTTGAACTTATTGATGGAACTCGCATGTTTTATATCACTTGGGATGCTGTTCCTCATAGTGCCAAAAGTGATGAAAATTATGCCACAAGTACATTTGCAAATTAGTTGTAGTGATGATGCTCTTTCTTACAACTATCCCATTTCCCTTCACGCAAACTTTCCCTACATTTCCCTTTGTGACAGCAAAAGCCCCAGAATGAAGTAGATAAAAGATAAATTTTATACATAGCACAAAATAAGCTTTGATAATGACTGTTTAAGTTGAGTATTTCTGGATTTTTTTTCCCTACATAATCAACTACAATTACTATGATTTATATGTCTTTTATGCTCAAACTAAGGGAGTATTGTGAAACAAAGACAGTATCAATGATGCGAATCCTCAATATACAGTTGAACCTCTCGTATCCGGACAAGTTGGGACCGGGGCTCATCCGGATGAGGGATTTGGCCGGATACGGGAGACTCAATGCTTTATACATGTACATGTACATACACATGTACTGATGTAGCCCATTGTAGTACCACATGTAGTGATGTGTATACTGCAACCTTTTCATTGTTACACTCAGTAACAGACCCCAAAATAGAGGTTCGTGTTTGCAAGAATTAAATCATTTTCTTGTATAAATTCTTGGGATGATTTACCTAAATAATTATTAAGAAATGTATCAAGTATATGTAATTCATGTGTGTTTGTGTAGGAGTTCTCAAGGAGTTGGGAATCCCCTTTTCCTCCCGTAATTATTATAAAAAAAAAAAGAAAATCACGGCGAGATTGCTTCCGTATAATAGAGAGATCCGGATAAAGGGAGGCCGGATAAGAGAGGTTCAACTGTACCATGATTTCCTTTCAATTTTGAAATCATTAATTAATGACCTTGTCACACAAGTCATAGATTTCCTGCAATTTGTTTAATGAGGTGGGTGACAGAGGATACATTAGATTCTTTATTGCCGTACTAGATAGACCTTATTGCTGTTTTGAAGGTAAAAGTAATCAATTTAACTGAGTAGATTGAGGGTAATTTTATGGATTTGTTCAGATGCGGAATGGTTATGAATTTATTGGAACCATACATTAGTACGATTATGGCTTTATGAATAATTTTTGAACCAAGAATGTTTTATTACAAAAATATGAGTAATTGGCTAGAAGGGTAGATCATGTAGGATTAATTTTACAACCCTTAATATCCTTTTTATTGATATGATTCATGGTCATCAAAATTGTATATCAAGAGTTTCACATGATATTCCACAGTTGCTGTTAGTTATGAACTGCTACAAATGAAAATCAAAGTAACCAAATAAGAAGCAATTTGAACGATAGAATATCATTTTCTTAAAATTCCAAGTTAGCCAATATGGTATTATGTAGGTAGTTCGTACTAGCAAAGTCATACATCAGTCACCCAGTACATATGGCTTGCTTTAGTGGCCTAGAATGCACCAAGATCCTATAGCATGTCTGATGTAATTCATAGCACACTCATTGAGGAATGTTACTACAAGGTAGCAGCAGAAGTGAAGAAAATTTGATTTAAATGTCAGTATAGATACTTTGAATAATATAGTTTCTCCACATGTGTTTTTATTTTGTTTCTAGCCAGCACTTCTTTCGTGTGTTGAGTTAATCACATCATTTCAAAGGCTTGTTGTTGTAAAAGATGTGTGCGATTCATCATAAAAAATGTCTATAATGTATTCTATGCAGTGAGAGAATTGTGCTTTATGCAGCAAAAAAGCTGAAATGAAGAAATGAAATAAACTAAATAACAGTGAGACCATTAGTTACAGTTTAGATAGTGTTTAAAAAACACACCTGCTATGAAATTGGATGAAAATGATAGTGATTCCGGATCAGGCCAGTCTGAATGTGCCTAGAGATATGCACAAAGAGCATATATGTTTTATTGACTGTAATGTGGGAGAGTATCTCATCGGGAGTTTAAAGTGTAGTGCCAGTCTATGGTATGTTGCTATAGTTTTGGATAGACAAACATTAAGGAAACTAGACTGGTAGAAGCTTCTTGGCAGTCAGGCATTGTATAGAAATGGGACATTCATTTTTCCAGTGTTTCCACAAACTAGGTAATGTTGATAGCAATCACAATATGCAGAATAGATAGGGTAATGATATTATTGTTTTACAAATTACCCATCCCATCTATAATACAACTATCACTTAATGCCTTATTTTGAAATGAAATAGATACAGTCAGAATGACTTGTGTTACCTTGTATCATCATTTAATTGACAACCTAGCATTCATGACTTTCAAGGGAACGGTTTGTGGTTATTGATTTATTGACCAAACCATGACTTTTGTAATATATTGTGTATAAACTTATAAAAGTGCTGTCAGGTTGTGACATTATCTCCTCTATTTTGTAAAAGTGTTGTGTGAATGGTATCAATGTTCTTGTTAAAAAGTAAAAATATACAATCTCTTTAATTTTTCCTCTTTTCTGATTTTAAAGAAATGTGTCATTGTGTTTGTGTGATTATAAAATCTGTTCAGTTTCAAGTCAATTTGAAGATAGAGGTGTCATTGCACTTTTAAGTGTGGCATGCAGTGTCACCATGACAATGAAAGTAGGTAAAATGGATCCCCTCCAAGAAGAGAGAGGGATGCACATCTGACTCTAGTCACATGACCAGCCATGAGAAGTAGGGAGCAATTACTCTTCACTATCTGAGCATTTGTTCCTAGAGTGCAGCTAAAGTTGCAACTATTTTCAGGTTCACATAAACACAATCTGCCATGAATGGATAGGATAAATGTAACTAAGCTACCCTTACTTGGAGAAGGAAATCTGGTGTATGAATATGTGTGCTAAAGTCAACTGCAAAGAAAATCTGTTTTACTGGAGAAATATTTTTATCAATAAAGTGTGCCATGAAGACACATTTTGTGCGATATATAATTTCCTTTATTTCACAGCTGAAGCCCAGAGGGCTCTTGAGACGGATCTGTGTGCTCTAGTGAGCCGAATCCTTTCTAGTCAGTTGTGTGCAGCTCAACAACATGCTCAATAGCAAGATTAAATTTTCCAAATTTAGTCCCACCCTACAGGCAGCATAGTCTTGTTTCAGCCACACACAGAACATACTGTGCTGACATTAATAGTATCATATTTGCATGACTATTATGGTGCTGTTTAATAGTTGTAACCTCTGCAGATTTCTGATTGAATTTGTGTGTGGTTATTTATTATAGATCTGCTAAACACAAGTTTATATAATAATGTATGTTTGTAAATTATTTGAAGTGAGGAAGAAGTAGGCATAGCTACTTGATTTTGCAGTGTCATATGACTGCAGGCTGGTTTTTATTGCCATGTCCTTTGACGATAACTGGTGCCATATCTAAACATGGTTTGTAATATTGCTTTTTTTTCTGTCATAGCCATCCATTGTGTTGCAGTGGTGTAAACCTGATTTTTTTTCTTTAACATTATATACAACATTAT
Organism: Diadema antillarum; assembly: GCF_040938485.1. NCBI lineage: Eukaryota > Metazoa > Echinodermata > Echinoidea > Diadematoida > Diadematidae > Diadema > Diadema antillarum. The sequence continues at coordinate 1,012,068 of NW_027271587.1, read as the reverse complement.
TCAGTTATGTTCCCCTCAAGGAAATAAAATGTCAAGGAAATGATACAAAATTTTTATTTACTCATCCTCTCCACTTTAATACATCACAGGAAGTACAATTGGAAGGCATCACATAACATAATTGCATGAAAAATATTGATAAAATCTATTTAAGAAAAGATCACCAGTAGGCAAATTGATAGGGATACAAATATGCTTTGTTCATATTGAACCCCTAGCCCCATATTCTTCATCTGTTATCAAATTTCAGTTGTCTGCTGAGGCAGGTTAGTGTTCTCATTCTTTTCTGTGTACATGATTAACAGTCAGTGGATCGCATCAATTTAGGGCAAGTGACAGTCACTTGTTCCCTTTGCTGTCAAACATCTACTGGTGTTTTTAATCCATGTATGATGGGTAGACCATAGCCAAAGCCTTTCCATAGCATCATTTTCATCATGTTAGTCTCATGAAATATGCCACAGCAGTTATCAAGGCAAATTGTCAATCTCGCCATGTGGCATAAGTTTGTGTAGTTTGATGTAAATTCATATCATAACAGCTGTTCATAAGTTGACAGTCCATGGTGAATTGTGAAGACAGTGGTGTGGAGTATTCAGACTTTTCCTTATCTGTAGAGGGATGCCTCAATAAGAGGATATCTCTTGGTCATAACAGCACTGGTGGCTAATAAAAAAATATCCAGCTAGTGATAACCTGCTCATGTTATGTTTTGTTTCCCTTTTTTTTTGGAGGGGGGTGGGGTTGTAGTTTTTTTAAACACTGTACAAGGCCACCATAAATGCCATTTTTTTTCAGAATATTTGCTAACTTCAGAAGTGAAAGCCACTAAGATTTATCAAACAAGTGGGAAATTACATTCAAAATGAATTAAATATTTGACCAGGACAAATGGATCTCAAGTGTCATTGTAATCTTGAAGGACTTTCTGGACCAGAAATATATTGATGAAGGAAAATATGGCAAAAATGCTTAAAAAGTACAACAAAGAAAATTTTATCCAAATTGGATTAAAATTAAAGAAGTTATGAAATGTTATAGAGTTATAGCTAACAGATCTCATTTGATAGTTGATATAGATATTCAAATCAGTGAGCTGATGATGTCATTACCTTGCAATTTTCTGTTTATGATGTATTAAAAAAAATAAAAAGATTGATGAAGCTTCAATTTTTCTGCTATAAAAGTATCAAACATAATGTAATTCCTGGCTGAATAACTTCAAAATGATGATCAGTCATATTTACTTAAGGATTTGAGGCTGCTTAATTTCGGGGAGAAAAAGGAAATGGCGAAATTTTGTGTACAAACTATATATATGCAGCAAAAATTGAGGTGATGACACCATCAACCAACTCATTTGTACACTCATATTGACTGTTCAAGAACTGTTCTGTGAAGATTAGCTAACCTTCTCAATTTGTGATTTCCATAATTATTATCCAATTTTGATCTAATTTTCACCAATGTGCGTAACAATAGGTAAAACTTTGTTCTTTCTTTCGAGATTACCTTTTGATTTGTGCGGAATAGTCCTTTAAAGTATATCTGGTCTTTGAGATCAAGGACTATACTGTATAGGAGCTTTAGGAGAGGTGGAAAGTGAAACAGCACTCAAGTTCATTTTACGGTCATAGAGAGTTTATATTTCAACCCGGCACACTGTTGGATCGATATTTTGTGTCAGGACATAAAGACTACCCAGAAATGTTATTATCCATGCTCAGTAATGAATACTACTCCATATAGACATGGGGGTGGCTAAGAAATATAATGAAACAAATGTTTGAGAAAGGAGCATGGAGTATAAGGATCTCCAGCTGTGACAGCCTTATCCATCATCTACACCCCCTTCTGAGACTGATTTAATTAAGACTTCTCTAACAAGCCTTGATCAGCCAGATATGATTTCGTCTAGACGGGGGTCAAGACAAGGAAAGTGGGAGTTCACTCTGTGCTGCTTGTCATTCAGTGACATCCATATGGTCATTAACATTCGGCCATGTTCAATTTATCAGAATACTTGTTGTAGGTTATTGATTACTTAAATCACTCTAGCAGAAGGGTTGCCGGAGAGTTGTATCGTGACAGTTAGGCCTCTATCTAATACGATACTTAGGTATTAAATTGTTTTACCATCTATTGTAATTTATTTCAGTTTTTTAATACTCCTGTCCACCCATCATGAGAACAGCAATTTCTTTTCTCTCTCTCATTCATGGTTACTATGTAGTCGAATCAAGAAGTTCATATGTATGTCATAGAATAGAAAAAGAAAATGTTATATCATGATCTGCTGTTTATTGTGAGGTGTGATCCATTCATCTTCTGTAGATTTGTTATATTTTTGTCTTCATTAATACCCCTTGTTAAGTTTTAAGCAGACTTGGCATGAATCATTCATGAAAGTAAGGGATATATAAAAAGAAAGAAAAAGAAGAGGTTCCTCCACTGTTTCAGGTGGCCCCATGGGTGTGCAGGTGCAAAAGTAAGGCCCTGGGGCCAAATCTTCATGAATTTTGAATACAATATCTTTCTTAATCAAGAAGTAGTACAGTCGAGTCATACTGTATAAAGATACATTTAGAGGTAGAATAAATTATAATAGGTTCCACAGTGACATTGCAAGGTTGCATTTGGCTCAAGGCATGAAATAGATATTGTCATCTTCTCCCTTTTAATACATCATCATATTCTTCCAAACTCAGCTTGAATCATTCTAAGGGATAGTGGATATAAGAATGTTTGATTGTAGTGTATGGATAACATTAGAGAAAAGAAGTGATTCATAACTTTGCAGGGATGTCCCACTTTGGTCTCTACATGGGGGCAACATAATGGGGAGAAGACAAAGTGCTAAATAATGGGTGCAGTACTTTCATCTTTAGGTTGAAAGACCTGCAATAATAATAGCTTTGATAGGATCATCCTCAGCTGTTTTCGACATACGAATTATCATGAAACTAATTATCACATGTAAGGTAATCTTGTCTAATTATTCATGTTCACATACCATCAAGGAGAACCACAGGTAAGTTGTATCAAGAAGGTCATGTATGCTGCCAGTGATAAATCATAAATCATGCACACACTTTAAAAAATCACAGTTAGATGAAAGTTTCTTGGCAACTTTACCAAATACAAGTAGACCTACCACCCAAAGTATCACCAGAAGCTTGCAGACTGGAGTGCAGTTTTCTAACTTTATATGAGATGGATTTTTTTTTTTTTTTTTTTTTTTTTTTTAGTGAGAGTTTTCAATGGAAAAAGCCCTGTGGACTTTATTTTCTATACAGCCTCGAAGGTATGTCAATTTTATTTTCTCATGGACGGTTCAGTATTTGCTATGACCAATTGCAGAGGCGAACATGTCCAGGCAGTGGTTAATATGGTTGGTATATTTGAGCTGTCTAGGACTTTCCAGCATGCTCTTTATTGAATGGAGTTGTGTGTAATTGAAGTTCCCCCCATGATTTCCTCCCAGTCCAACGTGCTGATTATGGTGTAGGCCCTATATAGAGAAATCTATGTCAGCTAACAATTTCCAGTCTTTCCGTGGTCCTCAGCTGAAGCTACAAATCTTTCCTGATTGGCCTGAATTGAGGGAACAGATTCACAGAAAGTTCAGACTTGTAGTTGTATGGAATTTTTGAATTGTGTACATATGGCCTTCTTGTCATGTGATTTCTGCGTGAAATGTCAAAGGTCAAAATTTGAAGAAAATGTGAGGATTCGTTTCGGGTGAATAAGCAGAATCTAGAAGGAGTTTATTGACTGTAAATTTTTTGAAGAAATGAAGTGGGACTTTCAGGGTGCACCCTTTACATCACCATAACCAGATTATGGCCTTTCCAACCAAGTGAAGCACTTGTTGAACCAACAGACATAATCATATTGAGCAACTCTACATTAGTTATGTTCAGACGGTGATCTTTAACTTCGAGGAAATGGGGCGCCAAGTGTCGCATGGTCGATTTCATGATGAAGTATGGGTGTTTCATGTACAAAATGACTGATTTTGTAATGAAATCGACTGTTCAACATTTGGTGCCCCATAGAGCTTATCCTTGAAATAAGCTGATCTTTGAAGTTTAGGATCACCGTCTGAAAGTAACTAATATGCAGTAAATTAATCAATCTTGCAGACAATGCTACGCTGAAACATTTGGTAATCAAATGCCAATAAGTTACTGTTTTTTGTCATCAGCTTCTAATCATTGTTTCCATGCAAATTTCAAGGAGATTAGATAAAGTCTTAGACAGATAGTGCAGCACGAACAAGTGAGTTTGGATAGCCATAGAAGCGATTTCAGTACAAATAACCTGCCCTGCTTATATTTGATTTTGACAGTGACATAGGTCACAAAAGTACATATTTGTAAATTAGTTTTAGTGATCGTGGTATTTCTTCACAAGTTTGCCATCAACCTATACACAAATCTTCTCTACAGTTCCCTGTAAATGATATAGAAAATTAGAATATAGAAACAAATGAATTATATTCACAGCACAAGATAAACTTTGATGATGGCTATTGGGGATTAGCTTTGTTGTTATTGTTGCTTTGTAGTCAACTAAAGTCATGATTATTTATATGATGTCTTTTATGCTCAAAGTAAGGGAGTATTGTGAATCAAAGATGATATCAATAATGCAAATCCTCAATATACCATGATTTCCTGTCAATTTCGATATTATTCATTAATGGCCTTGTCAAACAAGTCATATTTTTACTGCAGTTTGTTTGATGAGGTGGGTGCCAGAGGATATATTAGACTCTTTATTGCTGTATTTTATAGTCCCTGTTGCTGTTGTGAAGGTAAAAGTAATCAATTTAATTGAGTAGATTGGGGGTAATTTTACGGATTTGTTCAAATGCTGAATGGTTATGAATTTATTGAACCATACATTGTGCAATAATGGCTTTGTGAATAGTTATCAAACCTTGAATGATACATTACAGACATCTGTGTATTTGGTTGAAAGGGTAGATCACTTGGAATTTATTTTACAACCCTTGATATACATCATATTGATATGATTCATGGTTAACTATGGTCTTCACATTTCCTTTTCAAAACTGCCACTACTACTACGTCATATAGTACTCAACAGCTGCTATTAGTTCATCACTTGTCCATTTTTACTTATATATGATAGCAAAAGTATGAATAATGCTAGTAATGATGTAAACCAGGAAAATGTATCCTAATGTAATCCCCAAAAGGGCCTTTTATGCTGAAGGATACATCAACAGAATTTTTTTTTTCAGACAAAGAAGTATAAATGTGAAATTGAACAAGTACAGAAGAAAATCAAAGTTATAGCAAAATTAAAAAGCAATGTGAATGACAGTATGACATGTTGTAATTCCAAGCTAGCCAATTGGGCCTGGGCCATAGCAACGGGTATCCAGTGGACAACAATGAGGTATGTTCCACTTGCTCACCCATTCTCTGCTCCTCCTTAGTAACAGGTTTCTACAAACTCCTCCTCAAATATTTGACCAGATCTTGGTTTCACTGCCAACTTAATTGGTTTTGTGGTGGTAGGCAAGCAGCCTGTTACAGACTACTGCTATTTATAGTAGATGTGAGGAGCTTGTGGGAAGTCTTGGAGGAAGGTGAGAGGACTGCATCTAAGCCAGCTGCCCTTGGATACCCAGATGAAGTGCTTGAGATGATCCTGTGAGATTTAGAGTGCCAGACATTGCTACTAGCGATGACAGCTGTGTTCATTGCAGCTAAAACTGCCTGTTAGACTGCAGTAGACCTGTTTGGCAAACTCCGAGGTTTTAGTCTTGTCTCGGCAAATGATGTGAACAATCTGATATCTGTCTTCTTCTACTTCAGTCAGATTTCATTGTCTCTGAATAGTTGTATTTTCATAGTAAATGATTGCAATATTGGGTGGTGTTAACACCTAAATACTGCAACATGTTAAAGTGAAGTTTTCCTGTATTCCTTTGCTACGTGTACCTGTTTGCCATTCTGAGTAGCCATCAAAACATTACATTAATTGGGAATTTTCTGCAAGGAAAAACATTCACACTCCATGAATATAAGTAAAAAAAGTAGTGCACATGAATTGAATGAAGATAAACTTTCTAAATTGTAATCTCTTTTACTCATGTGATTTTTGTATTGGTATTAAGGGGCATCTCAACAGATTCTTGACCGACGCATATATGATGTAAATTCCATTTTCTACCCTGTAAATGGTACTAATTTCATATTTTCTAAAGGTTTTTCCTTCATGAAGAAGACATGATAAAGCTGTTCATGTTGATGCACATTGTCCAAAAGAGATTATGTTTATTGTTTCATCAAGGCCCAGTCACACTGCCCAAAAGTCGCGTAAACGCATGAATCACATAAGAAATTCAAGCCTTACGCGATACATGCGCGATTTGCATGTTTCATGAGTTTGTCTGACGTGGAACCTTCGTAGTTGTCCGCCGATGTGCACCAGATCGGCGCTTTATGCTATTCCAGGTTTTGAGCAGCTCAAAACTCGGCTTCGCGTAAAAGTTTACACGGTATTGCTCTGTTTTACGTAATTTTTTCGTAGTTTGCGTAGTTCTTACGCAAACAATGCGTGAAATATGCGTGGAATATCAAAGATCGTTTGCGAAAATGTTGCAGCTATCGCATTCATGCGCGAATTATGCGCGATTCATAAGTAGTTCATTAGTGATAATGCGCAGATTATGCGTGGTTTTCCGTGGACCTCACAACCATGAATTCATCCTATTTGGGGCCTTTGCGTGCCTATGCGCTGAAAGTGCGTAGTTTGTTAGTGATTTTTGCGTGATCTTTTCGCAGTTCTTGCGCGATTCATCAGTGATTTTCAGCGCATAAATCAGTGAAAATTCTCAATGGACAAGCACGCACAACCAAATTTCTTGCGTGATTCATGCGTTTACGCGACTTTTGGGCAGTGTGGCCAGGCCTTCAGGGAAAAAGGACTCTATGATAATTTATGTGTGAGGGAAAGTGACATTGTACTCATACTGCCATGACAGCTGCTCTGAGCTCTACATAGAGTACATTGTTACATGAGTTGTTAACATGCTGTATCTTTCTCAACACTTCATCAGCTTTCACTCCTTGTTTGGTTGCTATGTGGCTTTGAATCAAAGTGACGCTCCACTCCAATTGTAAGTTGGGCATGAAAAAGGAATTAAAGTCAAACAAATGTTATTTGAATACTTTCCTTTGATGTTGGAAGAAAATCAAAGAATAAAGAGTGTCAAAGTTTCACATGTTCCCAAAAAGCAGTTGCATATCGTCATGTGCCCGAAAGAATGCTGGCGAGCCCATAAGTATGACACGCACCTCGCCTGCAATTGCATTGTTCTTCTGGGCACACCTTCCTTGAATCCCATGCATTTGCGTCATTCTTCCAAGTACACAACAATGTGTGCATTAGGTGAGGTAATGGTGCCAATTACATGTATGTCCTTGTGTTCCATTGTTATATCTTCTTTTTCATTGTGCAGCATTTTTTTTTTTGCTATGTTTTAATTTTCTTAAATGGTCAAATAAATTATACTAAAATTTTAATACTAATTTCTTCTCGACTCTCAGATGTGTACATGAAATATAAGAATTATATACAAAGTCTATGACCAAGGAACTGTGAACTTTTCTCTTTCAAAGCAAGTCTTCACTACTTTTCATAACACCAGCATAATGCACTATGGAGGCATTATCCGTTCATTTAGAGTGCTTTTCATAGAAAGAAATTTCATGAAGATTTGCATGCAGGCTGATCTTATCCAATATAACTTTCACTCTGAGGTAGCTTTCTATATAAATCTCTTGCTCTGTGGCATGATTTTCGCCTGTAGAGTATCACGATTTTTGCCTGTAGAGTATCACTAATCAAATGATACTATTGACTTCAATCTCCTTCATCATTAGGATAAATGCAGGTTGCATGAAAGTAGTGAGAGGCTTGCTGTAATCTACTTGGCATGATTGTCTCCTCATGATGATCATGCTTTGAAACTACCTCATCCCCCCCCCCCCCCCCAAAAAAAAAGGTTTGCTGCTATTTTCCCTCTCCTTGCTCTTCTTCGTCAATGCCTGACTGAAAGCCAAGGCAAGGGCAGTACATCCTGCTTTAATTGCCATGCCAAGCACCCTTGAAGTCAATGGAGTGGGTGTCGTGTCGATGTTTGGATGGCAGATGGTAGTAATTACGGCATGGCTAGTTTCATTGGCACAACCATGATTCTTGGAATTATCACGACATCTTCTTGTGTGATTTAGCATCTCCCTTCCTCTAGGACAGATCCATTTGTTGAACGCAAACACACTTTTCTCTATTCCTTTAAAGGGATCGTATAGTTTTAGTTGAGACCTAATTCAGGTTTCTAACATTTTTTGGTGAGATAATGAGAAACCTCTTATGAAATATGAAAGAGCAAGTAATGCCATGAGGAATTCAACGTTTATTTGAGGAAAATTGGTTTTGAAATGGCTGAGATATCCAAAACAGAGCGATTCTAATAAAGTGTAGGACCCACCTTTTATTACAATCGCTTTGTTTTACTTTGTTTTTGGATGTTTCAGTCAATTGAATTCCTCATAAAATGGTATGCTCTGTACTATGTCAAAAGTGTTTTCTTGGTATCTTGCAAAAAGTTAAAAGCCCAGTTCTCATCTCTGCCAATACTGTAGGCCCTACCATCCTTTAACCTTTCTCGCCATTTTCATTGAAGCTTTTTCTCTTCAATTTGTAGGTTATTTAATGATAAAGATTGGCTCTTTCTGATGCTCTTTACTAGTGTGGTGTACTGTAGATAAAACACTGCATGGTGTCCCTGTATGATATATATGTATATTTATACTAATATATATATTTTGTAATTATTTTTTTTAGGTAGGCAGATTTACCAGTATATTCCTGAGATCTGTGTTGTGAAGACTCCTTACTCTTCTTCAGCAATATCTCCAAGTCTGAATGTTTTTGAAAGACATTTATGAACCACTAATGATGCACATGTTATGAGTTTGTTGTACCTCACCTACAAACATGAAGTTTTGTGAATTGCATGCATGGTTTGATAAGAAAGAAGATGAAATAGGGAGAAAGAAGAACATCAAAAATTAAGGAAATTGATTAAATCCACAAGCTGCAAAGAATGTACTAGTAGATTTACTGTATGTTTTACGATTTTCTCCCAATAGAATTCGATATGTATTTGCATGCATTTTAAGTATTGGATTCATCAAACACACACACACACACACACACACACACACACACACACACACACATACACACAAAATGAGTGTAATCTCAGGATAAAGAAGGAGGTATGGAAATATGGCTGTGCTAGTAAAAGCCAATTATGGCTTGACAGGATTAATCTTTTGTCAGTGATAGGCTGGATATGTAATGGTTTCTCTTGCTCTTTCTAGTTTATACTTTCTTTTCCTCTTTTTGATATATGCTATCATATACCTCTTTCTGATATACTATACTATTCCTTTTTATGGTGTATAATACTGTTCTCTTCTTTTTGGCTTAATGTATAATATTTTCATTCTCTGTGATGTCTAGTTTTCTCTTCATCTTTACATGCCACTAATTATATACTCTTCTCCTTTTCTCTCTGATACATACTTTTTTTCCTCTTTCTAACATATACTATTCTCACCCACCTTCTAGTGCTTCATGTGCACTCCTTGTAATCTTTCCTCTAAGATAAATATACCAACATCTTTTTCTTTCTGCCCCCCTTTTTTTTTGTTCCTTTCTGATCAGCTGCAATGTTTTCTCTCTATCTTTCTCTTTACCTGTTGTGTCATTAGTTTCCTTTAACTCATACTGGTTCCTCTAGAATATTTTGGTCAGTGCTGTTTTGGGGGATTTTTTGTTTACTCCACCCCCTTTATGTATCATGTCTGGCTTTTCTCCTACTTGATTTTTTGACCTCTTTTTCACATTGTTCAGTTATCTTCAGTCTGTCCTTATTCACTTCTGTTTTCTTTTCTTTGTCTTGTCTATTCTCTCTTTCTTCTCATGAGTTCTTCCTCTTTTTGTGTGTTATTTTGTTGGATTTGTTTCAGTTGATCAAAAGAGTTTCTTTTCAATCACCAGATCACCTCTCCTGCTCTCAAAGTAATATTGTTCAGTCGCTTCTCTTTCATGTGCACATCTTCTTCATGTTCCTGATTTCCCTGCTGGTATAACAGGCTCCCTTGCTCCCTGTGTAACTGTTTATCTCTTCTAGCCACAAATCTGAGTCCTCTTGGCTGCCATTCTGTCTCCTGCATGAGAGAAATGGAAGTCATCAAGTGGGATGTTTATGATGTTGTCAGGGGTGATGTGCTGCCTCCCCACTAGATTGGAAATTAAGTGTGTTAACCAGAGTTTGTAGCAGAGAGAAGAGGTACACTGGCCATCAAAGGGAAGGCTTGAGGAGTGATAATCAGCTGCTTGCTTTACCAGTTGCCTTGATTTCCCTCAGAAGTGAAGTGTAATCCTGCTGGCCTCAGTGAACTACCTTTCTTTGCCTTGTGAATACTGCTCTACCTATCCTTTTTTACCATCTCTGTTTTTCAAAGTAACATTAGACAAGCAAGGTAACATTCATGCAGCCTGACAACTCCCTGTACTCCCATACCAAATTCAACCCCCAACATGAATTCACCCTATAGAGAAAGATGTCTTGAAATCATTGAAAAGTAAAGGATATTGAAGATGTATATGAAATTAAAGACATTATAAATTTCAATATTTGTTAAGAAGTGTAGATGACTGTATGTGGCTTGTGCAAGACATACATATCTTATTTCATATCTACTTTAGAAGAACAGTCTTCAGAACCTATACACGAAGGGCATTGTGCATCATGTACCATGAATAGGTTCTCTGAAAGTTCCGATGTGTGGAGAAATGGCTGCCATTTCTAATCTGTATAATTTTCTATGGTGGCCAACAGTTGAATTTTGTTCACCTTCTGGGAAAGATGTAAACATGGTGCAATTGGTCTTGATATCTTCTATAGGAGTTGCTGACATAGCCAGTGCTTTGATGGAGCAGAGGGAAAGTAGAGAATTTAGTGTGTCAAAGTAGAATTGTTATCTAATGCATCTAATTCTTGAATAAACTCTTCAAACCCACAGTTACTGCTGCTATCAGGGTTTGGTCGTCACCAAGTTCGTACAAAGTGAAATTGTACAAACATAGCCCTGGTAACAGGACTCTGTAGATTGTGTAGAGATAGGTGGGTAAGAGCTTTAGGTCATGCATATGTGTGTCTCTCCTCACGAACTGCAGTAAATATTTAGTGTGGATGAGTGACTCCAGTGGCTGCCTGGAGATGGGCTGCTAGCCACAAGTTTGACTTTAGAATCATTAGAATGGCCCCAGTATGAAGGCAAGTCACACTAAATCAATACTGCATCTCTGCGGTAGATAGGGCTGGGTGTCGGTAGATGGCAAATAGACTTTGGGTCACACAGAATGTGGCACTTTTTATCTTCCCCATTGTCATTCTAGCACACAGTGGATCAGATTTCTGCCTGGTTGATATCTGTTCAGTATGAGGTGGATGTGAGCAGAAGTAAATAGAATGTTTTTGGGTCTTAACATCCCATTAGTCAGGGAAGTCACGACTTAGGAGAGGATGAGATGTTATCCTCTTGTTTCAAGTGAATCAGTTTGCCATCTGCTTGATGTGACCACTTGCCAAAATTATTTTATGGCCATCCTTTGGGCTCTTATGCAGAAGAAATATGTTCTGCCCCATTCTTGGAAAGTAATCATAATCCTTTTCCATATCTTCTGATATTTATATGTAATACAGATTTATTAAATGCTATCATTTTATGTCTTCTTCTTTGTATTTCTTCCCCTTCACCTTTTGTATTTCCTTTTCTATCCCTTTCCTTCCATAGTTTTTCAAAATTTTATTCTTTACTTGATGAATGATGACTGTATCACTATCTCTATCACTCTATCACTATCTCTATCACTATCACTATCTCTTTATGTTTAGAGTGTGTTCATAATTTTTTACTTGATTTTCTTCATAAAACCTGATGTTTGAGATATTTCAGATTAAGGGATATTGAAGTTGCCCGCACCAAATGGTGGATATGTATCAGTTCTACTGATAATGAGCCTGTACTTTGGATAATATGGCCCAGTAGTCAGTGGATTGGATGTCATGAGATTGACTGAGATCTATGTGAAAGGCTTGCTTTCTACTGGCCACACAGATGAACTTTGAGATAACCTCAATAAACCGTGATGCCACCTTCAGTGGCTCTGAGAGCAGTGGAGAAAGGACTGATTTGAATTCAACAGGGTGGGAGAAAGTATGCTTTCATCTTGTGCTGTGTAGTGCAGGCATGCATGTGTGTCATGGTATTGGCTAATGCATGTAGTCAGTGTCAGAGTGAGCAAGTTTTGTTTAAAAGATCTTCAAATTGGAGACTCCTGCAGACCTACTGAGTCGTACTCCCCAGCAACCCATCTCATGCTCACCTGCCCAGCAATCATTTTCTCACACCTCCCAGAAAAAAAAAAAAAAAAAAAAATTGTCAGGTATATCAGTAGTAAACACTGGATGAGAAACCCTCTTATGCTTAACTGTATGAGTAAAGAATTGTTTTTATGCATCCTTTTATGCATCCGCCACAAAGTGTCGGCGGAGGCATTTTGTTTTCGGGTTGTCGGTCTGTCCGTCTGTCCTTCTGTCCGAAATCAATTTTGTGGACAGCGTAACTATAAAAACGTTTGAGGTATCCTAATGAAACTTGGCATGTATATGTATGAGTGGGCGAAGTTGTGCCTATCAACTTTTTGGGACACATGCTCAAGGTGAAAGGTCAAAAGGTCAAGGTCATATGCACAAAATTTCACTATTTCCCCCATATCTATGCAGTGCCTGAAGGTATTTTCTTGAAACTTAGTATATACATGAACTACCAAATAAAGATTCTCCAGAGAGAGATTCAGGTCATGAGTTCAAAGGTCAAGTGAAAATGTTAGAATTTCACTTTTTTCTCCATATCTCCCAAATGGTTTGAGGTATCTTCATTAAACTTCATACATATGCATGCACTGACTGGCACTGATAATCTAGGGAATGTAGGGGTCATGGGTCAAAGGTCAGGGGGTCAAAGGTCAAGGTAAACTCCCCATAATTTTACTATTTCCCTCTTATCTGTGCAATGCCTGCAGGATTTGTCTTGAAACTTAATGTACGCATGTTTTGCCCAATAGAGATTCTCTTGGAAGTTTTAGCCATAAGGTCAAAGGTCAAGTTAAAGTGCCAAATTTCACTTCTTCCTTAAAAGGCTCAAAAGTCAAGTAAAAATCCTCAAATCCCCAAATACCTGCACTCTTAGACAATATAGCCATTCATCCAATTGAACCTAGTTCAAGGAAAGTGAACATTCAGCACATTTGTGATGAACCTGTCATTTTAGCATTTTGCCAATTATGTGAAACTGTCATCACACATTGTTAAGACATTGTACTATAGACCTATTAGGAGAACCATGCATTATAGCGGAGGCATACCAGTCGCCATAGCGGCATTTCTAGCTTCTTATTCATTTTGTTGGGTAGAGGATGCCTACATGGCTGTATCTTAAACCTATTTCCCTTTCTAGATAAATAATCCAAAGAGGTCTCTTAAAATTCTGCCATCTACTAGGTCATTTCATTTGTATACATTCTAGACTCATTCACCCTGACCCAAATCTGGGCAAAAAATGTTCAAAATGGTGTCTTGCCAGACCATCTTCAATAATGAGCAGATGAAAATCATGTAAGTAAAAATGTGTTATAAGTGTTCTCCAAATTGCAAGACTTCTAATTCTAAAGAGATGAAAAAAAAAAACTATTTTTTTTTTTTCAGGGGGAGGGGGGCAACCGCTTTGCCTTCGGTTGCTTCACTAAATGACAGTACCTCACTCCTAGGCAATTGAGAAAACTTAGCATCTCTGCTCTTGGTGTCTTTAAGCTGAATTGCATTATGTTATCCAGAGATGACTGCTTTATTGGTATAGTACTTTAAAAAGAATATTTCACATTGTTTGGATGAATTTTATGACTGCATGAAATGTAATCTCATGTAGCATTGGTATACAGTGCATATGAAAAAAGAAGAAGAAGGTAATCCTTACTGAAGGTGGGGTGGTAAGGTGACAAATCTCATCCATTCATTGAGGCATTCGTTAGTTCCCTCATGTGACACTCAAACTTGGAAAAAGTGCAATCTGTCATTGTTGTCTTAAAAGTTCATGTGCTCAGTCATGCAAGACATTTGTTAGCATAATTAGGTACCACTGGAAAGAGGAAGAGTTCTTCTTTTGTCACAGCCAGGATTGTGCTCTCCATAGCTGACAATTATGAAATAGGAACCCTTCAAAGTCAAATTACCTTTTTTTTTGTGATACACACTAAAGAGGGCAAAGTACGGACTTGCAGTGCAGTAGGGAAGCCATTTTGTCCTCATCTTGCGAGGAATGAACCAGTTGGGATGGACAGCATGACTCTCACCTGTAGATTAATCATCTCTAAGTGCCTGAGAGTGGAAAGGACCATGGGATGAAAATAGCTGGCTGAGACCCGGTCAGTGCTCCGCTGCCCCCAAAGGTGGATCATGTGACCCTATTTTCTATGCTGCGTACCAGAAGGTAGACTGGTTTACATGTCAGTCATTCCAGTAATGGTTATTTACCACTTGTAATTTTGTGCAGTTACAAGAGTCGATAGTGTCAGTTTTGTTGAAAAGAAACTTGAGAAGTGAATTCAAACATAGGTGTTTCAACAATAGACACAGTATGTATTTACCTTGTCATCACCAGCTCAAAGCTACCCATGCACGTTCGTGTAATATGGTAGGCCTACATATTTTGTATGAGCTTTAACAATTTGATTGACAGAAAGTGGCAAGGTGAAGGAACGGACACAGCTTCTCTCCTCTTTTTGTATTTTCTTTCACATGTAAAGTCAGGAGATGAAGGAAATCAACTTGCATGAAATGAAAGCAGTTAACATGTCAGCCAAGAAAAATGCTTTGCAAAACATGATGGTGCAATTGTGCCCATGGTAAACAAGTTAGTGTCCATTTTGGATCTAGATAACATGAACATTCAAAAACAAAGTTCTCAATTTTATGCCAAAGATTGGTGTATTATGGCTGTTCAGTCACTGAGATCCATTTGAAACAATGAAAATGACGGCAAATAGATTAATTTTGTTGTTTTGTTTTCAAAAGAGGTCATGCTATTATATGTGAATCTTCATATGTGCTTCTGCAAGCAATTTATTGCTGTACAAGTAGAAAGATGGGTCATGCTTGACAAAAGATGTAGAATTCATGGATGTTATGTGGACAGTGACCACAATATATCAGAATAAATTAGGACTAAAATGAGATCATTTGTCTAACTGTCAGGAATGACTCTTAAACCTTGAAGCAATTATAGTTATGAAAAGGGGGCTGAGTATTTGAATTTCATGCTTCCAGCACCAAGGCTCTTTGAAGCAATCCATAGAGAAGCCTTTGATTCAATCTTTAGAAGACTATTTGAAACCAGGTCAGTGAAGCACACACCTGCCGTGGGGTAAGCTGAGTTGGACACTGAATGGTATTCACTTGAGAATTGAACCAATAGAGTGTACCCCCTATCATTCTGCTGGAGAGTCTCGTTGGATCAATGAGAGCTTTGTAGCAACCTGCAACTATAGCATTTTAACCCTTTAACAACCAAACCAGGTCTATCCCACAAAAACTGAATGCTATAGAGATTTTGATAGGTTGTCTTGCCAGAGCCTATCAAGCTATTTTTTGTTGAGATTACAGTTACTCATGGAAACAGTGTTTGTACCAAATATTGAATATACAACTTTTATCACCTATTTATGTAGTCTTTCCTTGGTTTACTTTTGGATTTGTAATTATAAATTTGTGGACACGACTTTAAACACATGAAGGAAGCTTATATTTACAGTCATCATCACCATCATTATAATCACTATCATTCAATGATAATCGTTAAAGGTATGCATTTTCATTATTCTGTACTATCTTTCCTTTGTTGATTACATGGTACCAGCTTGCAGTACGTTAATTATCTGTGTTTACCACAAGAACTGAATTTCCTTTTGCTTTTGCTGACTAATGATTGTTTACAAGCTATATGTAGAGATATGTAAAGATATAATTATAATGTAGATCTCTCCTGTCGTGTTTTCATGTGTAAATTGTGTTTATTTCCATATTTTTAAGGAAAATTGTGGAGCATGTCTTTTGAAATGCATAAAATCCCTCAAATGAGAGTGCAGAGTGACAAAAGTTTCATATCTACCTTTGACAGACAGTACGATCTATAGCTGGTCTATGTAACAATCGATATGTGTGTCTGTGTGTGTGTATGTGTGTTCTGCCTTTCTGTGTCGATCTAAATGTGTCTGCATAATGTTTTGATATGCATGCTGTGTTTTTATGAGGGCCTCAAGCACTTAGGTGCTATGTTTAGTCATAGTTATAGCCTGCTATTATTTTCTGAAGCGATCACATCCTCTGTAATTAAAGCCAGGTGTATCCTTGGGATGGTCAGCACTTCAGGCATACATCAACTCTCGACTAAATCTCCTCTCTCCATCCATACTCCCAAGAGTCCTACTCTGTGTGCCTTAAAGCGGCAGGGTCCGTGTTCTCTTGAGGATTCTTAGGATTGTCACACTGTGTTCTTAATGATATAAAGTATCATCGTGGATAGAGCTTTATAATAGCTGGAAGTAAGTAGATAACAAAAATGTGGCCAAGTTGAGATGTGCTAGATCCATTACTGAGACAGCTTGGAAATATATTCAGGTAATTTTTGCTGACCTTCATTACACTGCTACAGTTAATGAGAAAGTAGTGTGGACACTGTATACTTTGTCCATCGTGTGGTGCTTAATGTGATCACCATTTGATGAGGTGCTGGCAGCTTTCTGATTAAAGATTATGTGATGCTGACCAACAGTGTTCAATTATACACTTACTCCTTGAAGATTTCACAATAGGGAGTTAGATGTGGTCAGAAGATGGATACAGGGAGAGGAATATGCATGCAGAGATGAGTAGATTTCTTAGTATGAAGAAAGAGTAAGAGATATACTATACTGTATACGGTGTATATTTCGTGAGGTTTTTGTTTTCATGAATTTCGTGAGTCAGGCGCTATTCGCGAAATTAAAGGCATGCAAAAATATTGACCTGATCTCAATATGAATGTGACATACAGTCAAACTCGGATACCTCGAATTCGTCGGGACTGAAGAAAATGGTTCGAGGTACGCGAATTTCGAGGTACGCGTACGTCGAATTTTCTTCGACTTATCCAAAGTTTATCGTTGTTCAACATGGTATCTGTTGTAGTGCCTACCGATTGTTTGCATGCTTGTCAATTGGAATTGAATCGACTTTTATATGAATGAATTGAATGAAAATCGGAATTGAAATTAAAATTTCAGAAATTAATATTTTGGTGGCCCGATCGCGCCACCGAAAAAATTCGGATGTTTGCCTTTACTAACTTCTGAAAATGAATAGCGGTAACAATCGGCTACGTAAGATGCTAAAATAAATGTCAGATGTTTGCTTTTAATTTTGGAAATGAATAACGGTAATATTCGACTCTGTATGATACTAAAATAAATGTCAGATGTTTGCTAATACTTTTGGAAATGAATAACGATAAGACTCAGCTCTGATGGTGCTAAAACTAATGTCAGATATTTGATTTTGCGTTCGAAAATGATCAAGGATAACATTCGGCTCCGGAAGACGCTGGAATAAATGTCTAATATTTGCTTTGACGTTCGGAAACTAATATTCAACTCCGTACGATTGTTTGATAAATGTCGGGTGTTTCCTTATACTTTCAAAAGGAAATAGCAATAACATTCTGATGTTTGCTTTTAAAATTCGAAATGAATAAAAGTAACATTCAACTGCGTTCATTGGTAAAATTAATGTTTCATGTTTGCTTTGACGTTCGTAAATGAGTAACAATAATATTCAACTTCTAACGATGATAAAATAAATGCTGGATGTTTGTTTTTACATTTGAAAGTAAATTGCAATAACATTTAGCTCCGGAAGATGCTAAAATAAATGTCGAATGTTTGCTTTGATGTTCTGAAATGAATAACAATACAGTGTAATATCAAACTCCGTACGATGATAAAATAAATGCCGTATGTTTGCTTTTACGATAGGAAGTAAATGGTAATAACATTCAGCTCCGGACGTTATTAAAATACATGTCGAATGATTGCTTTTACGTTTGGCATGTTTGGAAGTGAATGGCGGTAACATTCTGCCCCATACGATGTTAAAAAAAATATTGGATATTTGCTATTACATTTCGAAATGAATAACGGTAATTCAGCTATGTTTGATGGTAAAATAAATGTCTGATGTTTGCCTTGACGTTCAAAAATGAAAAACAGTAACATTCGGCTCCGTACAATGATAAAATAATTGTCATATGGGCAATTCCGCAGTTAGGTGGACATGACATGGATAAAAGAAATGTGCCTCTTTATCTTACTCTTTAATTTAGGTATCAACTAATGCCATGGATGTTCACCAATTACTAAGGTCTTTCAAATTCAGTAGATTTTATTTTTCATATTCATTGATTTTGCAAGATCTAAAACCATCATTTAAAATGTACATGTGGGACTGGGGGTGCTGAAATTCACTTAAATGCAAATTACAGTGGGTTGCTTTGACATTTTTTCCTGAAATTTTTGCTAAAAGGTAAAAGATGAATACATTTAAATACTCCAGAAGTCATGTGACATTTTGTTGATTACAAAAGGGTGAAATGACCTGCGGAATTACTCCGGACAAATGTAACGTTACTAACCGTAACGTTACTAACCATGCATTTGGGGTCTAGCTAATAAATCATCGGTCGAACTGCTAAAAATATTTGTGTGAACATTTGTCATGACGCAATAATTGAAATTAATGCAACACTTTGTTTTAAGTAACTTGAAATTTTGCACACTTTTTGTTTCAAGACATTGATTTTTTTGTCATGTCCTTTTTTCGTAACGTTACTAACCAGCCATTTTAGTTGCCATAGCAATTCTAATATTTATTGGATTGTACTCATTCTTTTCTATATCATAGACCTAGGAAGGATGAACATGTTTTCGAAATGATTTTGACTTGAAATGAATAAATGGTGATTTAGTAGTAAAAATAAATATCTAAATTTCTTTAAATGTAACGTTACTAACCGCGGAATTGCCCATATGATTCATTTCACTTTCGGAAGTGGACAGCAGTACCTTCAGCTCCGGATACGATAATGAAATAAATGTCGGATGTTTGAAATGAATAACCGTAATATTCTGCTCCGGACGATGCAAAAATAAATATCAGATTGTTGCTTTTGCATTTGGAAATGATTAACGGTATTAATCCACTCAGTTAGATGCTAAAACAAATAGCGGATGTTTGCTTTCACGTTTGGAAATGGATAAGGATATAAAAAAGAATTCATATCCGCCAAGATGCTAAAATGAATGTCGGTTGTTTGCTTTTACATTTAAAAATGATTAACGGTTATATTCGGCTCCGTAAGGTGCTAACATACTAATATATGTTGGATGATTGCTTTTACAATAAGAAATGAATAACGGTAACTTTTGGATGCTAACAAATGTCAGCAAATGCTCCCACTTTCTCATTTCAAACGTAAGTTTTAACCTCCTAGAATAAGCATCAACTTTTATAATAATCTCTACGCCTAGGCAAAATTTGCTAAATCTTAAAAAACAGAATAAGATGATTGAATTTTCTATTCACTTCTTTGAGACATGGGCATCTGCATCACTTCAATAATGCTTAATATTAATTTTTCTATGTTTAGTAGGACTAATTTATTTTTTCTAATGTTTTTCCCGTTTTGGTTTTTTTTTTTGCGTCAGCAGATTTTACTTTTGACCACCAAAAAATAAAAATCAATGACATTGGTGACCCGATAAAGTCAGTTTGGAACCCTGTCTATTCCATTCTTTATCATGCTCGGCCTATACTTCCAGATCATTATACGACACTGCATGTATTTTCATAATCGCATTGCTGGAAAAAAAATCCAGTGCTTGCGTTCTCGGGGAAGAATAAATGAAACAAACTTCGTGAAAGGCGGAAAAAAAGTTAAAATATAGGCATTACGCAGGATATTGATGTTAGAACAGTGGACCGTGATTAACGCCAAAGACATAACTGTCAACACCTAAGCAGGTGCGCCACGACGGTTAAGAAATCTACGCGCACGGTATGGCTACTCGGTATCACCCACGATCAAAAATCAGAACACAGTGGTTAAAGAAAAGAGCGTAGTGTTAACGTAAGTACTCCACTGGCACGGGTGCTATGTGCATATCGTGTACGTGTGTAGTAGGTAGGTGTTGGGGGTTTTTCTTGTCAGCTGTGTAGGCCTACCGGGTATTTCTTTGGGCGCGCGATTGTTAAGAATATTTACAGTCGAGTGTGAAAAGATTTGTAACATGTCTCCGCTGTCCACGCGCGCTTAATCGGAGATTCTGAGTGACGTTGCAATTCGATTCGAGCTACATGCTGGGAAAAACAATAAGTTAATTAAGATCAGGACAGTAGATTTCACTTCGAGGTAACCGAACTTCGAGTTATTTTCTTCGAGCTACGCGAATTTTAATACACGGAAACTCCATAGGAACAATCGGGACTTTCATTTTGCACCCGAGGTAAGTGATATTCGGCTTATCCGACGTCGAGGTATCCGAGGTTGACTGTACGTGTATACATTTCTCCGTTCAGTACAGGATTCCATGATTGCGAATTTAACCACTCGCGAAATCATCGGGAAGTCCCGATTCGCAAAAATTTAGACTAGCGAAATATATGGCATGTACAGTATATACATAGAGAGATATGAGAGAGGATTTCTGAGGGAAAGAAATATGGAATTGATAGTAAAAAATAGAAAAACCTTACGAGATGAAAGAAGACTCACATGAAATTTTCTTTGTATTGTCTTGTAATGTGAATGCAATCATGCACTTATTTCTTTTTAATACGCTATTCTTCTGTGGTAAAAGACATTTGCATTGTTTAAAACATTTTTAAAGCTGGAACTTTCTATCAAAGTGGCTACTATGATAAGCCAGATATTCTTGTGATTGTTTGAGTCAGTAAAGTACTATTAGTCTTGTCTGAAAGTTACGTAGGAGCCACTGAAAGTTACGAATAAGAAATATTTTAATTAAAAGTCAGATACATCTCCCCTTCATTCTCATTTGTGCACATATATTAATTTTCAGTGATCTATTAGCACAAAATGTTCATCTGTACAGTGGGATGTTATAGCAGTGACAGAAGCTGGGATATGAGTCAAATGCAAGCTGGTTCTCTAGACAAGGCTCATCTTGTCATATTTCCATATGGACTGGGGGTTTGCAAAATATCTTTCCACTACTAGCAAGTGTAGTTGCAATGTATTTATAATTTTGAGACTGTACATCATAGGGATATACAGCCAAACTTGTGTAAGTTGAATCTATTTGGACTGAAGAAATAGCTTCAACTTACAGAAAATTTGACTTATGAGGGATTAAAATCAATAGAAATAAAAAGAGAGGACTTGAAACAGCCTTCCACTTAGGCAATTATTTGACTTATGCAAGGTCAACTTAAGCAAGGTTGACTGTATGTAATCTATTTTCCACTAGTACTCATAAATTTACATGTACAGTCCAGGGCAAGTAACTGTTATCTTTTTTTATTTTTCATGCCTCCGCCACGAAGTGGTGCCGGAGGCATTATGTTTTTGGGTTGTCCGTCCGTCCGTACGTCCGTCCGCTTTCGTTTACGCGATAACTTGAGTAATATTGACTGGAATTTTACCAAACTTTGTCCAAGTATTAAGTATGATGGGGCAATTATTTGATTAGATTTTGGGTGAAATCGGCCAAAGGTCAAAGGTCAAAGGTCACGGTCAAATCATGAAATTGTATCCGTTTACGCGATAACTCAAGACTGGATCGAGCAAATTTCCCCAAACTTTGTCGGAGGATGATGTATGATGGGGCAATTACTTGATTAGTTTTTTTAGTGAAATCAGACAGAGGTCAAAGATCAAAGATCAAGGTCAAATCCTAAAATTTATCTGTTTACGTGATAACTCAAAACTGGATGAAGCAGTTTTCACCAAACTTGGTCCAAGGATGATGTATGATGGGACAATTAGTTGAGTAGATTTTAGTGACATTAGAAAGACGTCAAAGGTCAAAAGGTCAAGGTCAAATGCTAAAAATGTTGCTATTTCCCCCATATCTATGCAATGCCCAAAGGTATTTTCTTCAAACTTAGTGTAGACATGTACTACTGCGTAAAGATTCTCCAGAGAGAGTTTTGTGTCATAAGGTCAAAGGTCAAAAGGTCAAAGGTTAGGTGAAAATGTTGCAATATCACTTTTCTCGCAAATGGTTCAATGTATCTTCATGGAAGTTGGTACATACGCATGTACTGACTGGCAGGGATTATCTAGGGAAATTAGGGGTCATGGGTCAATAGTCAGGGGGTCAAAGGTCAAGGTCAACTCCTCAAAATTTTACTATGATATTTCCCTCATATACTAGTATATGCAATGCTTGCATTATTAGTTTAAAAACTTAATATATACATTTATTACCAGGTACCTAATGGAGATTCTCCGGGAAATTTCCAGCCAGAAGGTCAAAGGTCAAAGGTTAAGGGTCAAAGGCCAGGTTTCAATGCCTCCCAAGAAATATATTTTGTACTGTAATTACACTCTTTCTTCATACCTTTGAAATTACTCAATGCATAAACTTATAAAAGGGTCTGTCAGAGGTCAAGTAAAAATTCTCAATTCCCTTAATATTTGTACCTGCACTCTTAGACAATTATAGCAAACCCAGTTCAAGGAAAGTGAACATTCAAGATATTTCTGACAAACCTGTCATTTCAATATTTTGCCAGTTATGTGAAACTGTCATCACACATTGTGAAGTCATGGCACTATACACCTATTGGGAGAATCATACATTATGGCGAAGGCATCAGTCGCCATAGCGACATTTCTAGTTTTTTTCTGTTTACATTCATATGCAGGTTTGGATCAAGGACCAATCATTTCATTATGACAAATTGTCCATTCCTGTTTGTCAGAATTTTCTACTGTACAATTGTCATGCTTTCATGTCACATTGGCACACTCCGATTAATGTAGGCATGTATATATCCATGTTGTTTGGGGGGGGGGGGGGGGTACCTATGTTGTGGTAATAGCCATTACTTTAACAAACTTCACCTATGAATTTCACCATCTGGGCTTCTCTTGTTCCAGTATCTTTTGTAACATAGAAGTCAAAGGCTCAGCACTCAAGGCAGAGTGACTATAAGATCTAGACTGCAGTTTGGGCACAAAGAAGAGCACCTGGCAGTCATAAGTATCAAAACAAATCTCCACAGGTAGCCAACGGCTTTATGGGTAATCACCAGGGTGTGTCAGCAGCTTGCTGATGTACATGCCAGGTAGAATCTCCTGTCCTTGGGGCCAAATTATGCTGGCCATTTAGGTACATTATGATTTTTTTCATTAGTCACCTGACTATTATGATGTTGTCATCTCAAACCTAAATGTAATCTCACATCCACTCCTGCGCATGTATTCAACTATAGATGGCAGCATCCATATTGGTCATGTCTTATCACCACCATTTAATGTGTAAACTTTGCACATCTTATTCAACATTCTGTATCTGCTGTCATCTCCTGTTTATCCATCCAGGTCATAGGTCATATGTCAAACCCTTTTGATACCCTTAACTCAAATCCCAGGCAGGTGATAGTTTGAACCAGCAGAGGTCAATGCCCTATAGAGAATCAGAGTTTTACAGCACTTAAAGCATTACAGTTTCTGACTCGTGAAAGTGATATAATGTGCAGTTTAGTAATAACTTTTGGTATCTACGGGGTCCCTTGCCATTCCAAGTGAATACTGCAGGAATATAATGTTTATGTTGTGCTGTACTTCCTGATCTTAATGTCCAGGACTCTGCAGTGGTCTTGTTCTCAGTGCTTAGTTGAGTGTATCGTACAGTTTTTGTATATATTGTAAACCACATTGTTACAAATATGGTAACATAGTAACAGAAAAGGAGTTATGCAGGCCTTACCGGGCTTATAAGGAAATTTACAGCCAGTATGTTGTTGTAAAGAGGGAATGGTATACCTGATTTGAAGTTTTTCTAGGTTAATATCGGCATATTCAATCTTGCCATTTCCAAGTGATTGCAAGTTTATGGATCAAAATGATATGAATGAACTTTGTAAACATTCATCACCCAACAGAGAATTAGGATAGATGATTTTGGCACTTACATTTACAGTAATAATGTGATGTGACTAACTGAAGGTATTTCAACTCCAAATTTAATATATCATTCCTGTAGTATACCTTATGTTAGATTCCCTACTGGTTCACTTAGAATCCCAAGCAAGAAAGTCTAATGAGATTACACAGAGTGGGCTGAGAGAGAGATGAAAGTGAGATGGTCAGAGTGGGAAGTTGAGAAAAAGGAGAAGAAAAAAAATGTGTGGGTCCCACCCCAAGGACAAATTTATTGTATTACCTGGCTAAATGTATTGTTGATTACTGCAGAAAATGTCGCAGCGTTTGATCAGAATGCAGTAATAGGGTTGGTGTGTGGGAAGCTGATGTGTAAGTGAGAGGGACTGGTATGAACAGTGAGCAGTGGAAAGTGGATTGTTTGTCAGAGTGGGAAATACAATTTTCTGGAAAATTGAATCACACCAATCTAGTCATGACAAATGTGGTGTGTTATTTTCCTAAGTAATGGCCATTTGTGATTTTAGAGAGCTATGAAAATGGCTTAAGGACAAAGCCTGGCAGTGGTGCTGTCAAGCAAAGCCCAATCCTTCCTCCATCCTTCACACTAATTTGGCCTGTCAATTTGCACACTGCTCTGTCATGTCAACGTACTTTGTAGAGGGGCCCTATCTCTTCACTTACACGCTAAATGCAGATGTGGAGTTTTGTTTCACCAATGAACCCTTTTGTTAATGAAGAAAAGTGTATGGTTTCACAAGTCAGTACTGTTTAAGTCGTAACTTGATAGATAGTTCTCCAACTCATTGAACGATGTTCTGTGTGTGTTGTCATGGCTTTAATCTTCAACTGCTGGTGTGGATGGCTTTTTTTTTTTTTTTTGGGTGATCAGTGAAATAAGAATGGGAAAAAAATAAGCATTATATATGTTCAACCCAAATACTGTTTTTTTACCTATTTGAAAAATTATGTCTATCTAAACATGAAAGAGTGTTGTTGAATTTTTAGGATTTTGATATATTTGTGTAAAAATGAAATCAGTCATAATGACCCATAAGTAAGTACGTGTAATCTGATGAGGTAGGGATTTGCCACCTTTCAAGTCTTTTGCAGAGTAATAAGGGAAACATTATGAAATAAATATTGTCAGTATTAAACACCATCCCTCCATGGCAAGTCAATATTGTATCATCATTACCACCCCAGAAATATTTGATTGGGTAAATGATTATCTCGTTATTCAAAAATTAAGTTTATAAGAAAGGGCAATTAGCAAAGATGTATGCCAGCAAGGAGTAGACTTATGAGGTAGTGATTATTTTAATAAGGCAATTTCACAAATTTCATTCCTATCAAGCTGTGATGTGGAAGCAGAGCCAGTGTACCTGGGTAATAGGTCTTAATGAGTATGGAGGAATTATGAGAAGAGATGGGTGTACCCTCATTTCATGTTGTCTTCTTCTGGTCAAATTGCCTTCTGCTGTAAAACGAGGAATGTTCGCATGCATTTTAATTTCGCGAATTTTGCGAGCACCAAGATTTGCGAAATTAAAATGCATGCGAAAGTTATTGTCACACTAAATGCATTGAACATCAGTGGCAATTCACGAAAATTTCATGTCACGAAATAGGCCGTCGGCTCCAATTCGCAAAAATTTCATGCCGCAAATATAATCATGTTTTACAGTATCTTTCTTAACCAATATGGATGTATTAGCCTTGAATATGCTTGGATTACTTGAATTAAAAGTCTACAACAGAATGGCCTACTTATGAGAAAATATTTCATGGTTGTGGTTAAGGTAGACTATGTGATTATGTGTCCACTTACTTAATTCCTTGACACTATTCTTGTTACAAGTAATTGATGGCAAACATTGAATGAGCCATATTTAAGTGAAATGTTATTCATTTTTCAAATAGTCCTGTCAGAGTGAAATCAAGCAAACAATATCAGACATTTTTTTTTTAATTGGACATGAAATAAATGAAAGCTTGTCACATTGTAATGGCACTTTTACTATTCTATTTGTATGATTTAGTCATCAAAGCCAGCATTAACAAACTTTAAGTGACATTGCCCTTTCATACAATATTGTAAATTATGAAAAATTATCTTTATACCTTGTGCCATGTGATAAAGATGTCTTTACGTATGAATGAGATGTGTTGTTCTCGTGCTGTTCACAAACACATTTCATCTCTTCTACTAAATTTATAATGGCTCTCGAATGAAGCATCCATGAAGAACTGAAATGGTTTTTGCAAGCAAACCAGTATCCATCACAGATAATGATAGATCAAAGATTTAATGAGGGGAAAAATTCAGTGTGCTACCTGACAAATTTTCACCAGGAGATTTCTCACTCTTAGCCAAAAACTAGAGCAATTAATCCCCAGACACACAATGTGCAACAGAATGAGAACAGCAGAGGGAGGGGAAGAAAATGGAAGATAGAGATATAGAGTGAAGGAGGAGGAGAGAGTGAGTGAGTGACTTATATCTACATCACAATTTAGGACCACAGGGAGTAGAGTAACCTAATAAAATAAATTGCATCAGTATCCATCACAAAATGTGGCTGTGTACTCCAATGCTTGAGATCAGGCAAGACTCATACATTGCCACACTCACTTAGTCCTATCTCACTGTGGAGGGCTGTGCACACTGCCAGTAAAAATCTTTTAAAAAATCTATTACAAAAAAAGACATTTCTGTACAATCTTCAAAGCAGCTATGCCAGAAGCCACCAAAAATATAGCCAGAAAAAAACCTCAAGAATAGAGTGTAATTTTGAAAGTTCGTATGCACTTCGGAATCAAATTTTGTAATGAAATGCTCATCTCAGAAAATTAATGTGGATTCCTTCCCACAGCCTGCATGCACAGAACACAAAGCTAAGGTTATTGTTTATTGCAGCTGTGGTTGTGTGCAGCAAACTGCTGCTTCCTTATGTGCATGTGTATTATGGTGGAGAAACCTTATCATATTTCTACAGTGCCGTAATATCGTCATTTTTCATGGCAACATAAATAGAAAGCTTAAACATCACAATATCAAAAATTGTGCGATATTTTCCTATGAGAACATGCCCTGTGTTGAATCCCATGTTGTACTCCTGACCTGTGTGGTCTTCAGACTGTTTTCTACATTGTGTCATGCTACTCAGATTGAAGAAGTCCAATCTTTTTCTCATTTTGAGTATATGCAGGCCTGATTTCATAAGTCTTTATGGTGTTCTAGCATGGAAGGTAAAATAATGGCAAGAAGTTTTTGCAAGACCATATTTATATTGCATTTACTGAGACATTCTGAAGGTTTAGCTTTTAGTATGCAATTTCTAATTCAAGGACTCTTAAATTGCAAGTTTATAATTGCGTATCTATGAAGCTTAGGTTCTGTGTATGCTTCTATGAAAGAAATAATGCTATGGAAGACTATGGTAACAAAATGCGTATAGTTTTGCAGTACTGGTATGACCTGCAAATATTCATAATGTTTTTGTATATTGCCATGGCAACCTTGACCACCATGTCGTGCATGATGCAAGCCATACTTTAGCTGTGGTAGTTATGATTAAACAACTAAATGTAGGTTTGGGTGAGGGGTAGCAAGTGATGCCATGTGACTAGTTAATGTGTAATCCCAGACATACCAGTGGGCCTACCTGCCACTTGATGGTAGCTGGGGAACCAAAGCAAGGAAAAGGTCACAAGGTGTGATATGTCAGCTTAGGTGTTAGAATCATCAGACCTTGTCACAAAATGTGTGAAGAGGTGCTGAATTACATCATCACTGCTTACATATTATCTATCTGTATGCTCGCTGTAATGTGCATGGTAAATTAATTTTTTCATGTGCCTTCACTTTATCATAAAAATGCTGTTTCAATATCTTCATCCTTTGATTTAACATGATTGAAATCTTGGATAATAAAACAACATTAGAGACAAACATGAAATGAGATATACCCTGTAACTTTTCTGCACTGTTTTGTACCTATATTGCAAAGTATATTGCATGTTTCATGGAAAATACTGGTTTTTCAAGATATCATTTTTGCACATGTCTATTATGGGAAATGTAAAAAATAATGTTGTTTGTCAAAAAAAAAATGTCTTTCTGGCCTCTAAATACTGCAATGCTATTTATAAGGCATTCATCCCTGGTCTATATAGCACTTACTTAAATATATAATGCATCACCATAAAAGCCAAATAATGTTAGAAAAGCAATTTTGGGGGGTTTTGGGCAGATCTGAATTAATCAGATGCTAAGCTTTGACTTAATATATAATTTCCCCTACTTTGTTTCAAGGAAAACTTTTTCTTTTGGAAAATGAATTTAAAGATCAAAAACTGTAAAGGTTAAATTGCAAAAGTCGACTTCATGCACAATTCTTTTCCTTTCATGATCTCTTCTATAGGTAAGGTGATGATGCACCACATGGTATGTGCTGGTATGAGGGTTTTATCTAGCTATGGTTTTATGTTCCATGCTCAAGCATTTGCCATGTATTGATTTTTATATTGTGAGTACAATCAATATGTTTGGCTTCCTGTTCAGCCTGAGGTGTCAGTGATTCACCTTTCTGAGATAGATATCCACAGCAACGCTTCCACCACCTGTTCATCGCTGCTGTACAGTGATAGCATAGTGCCACTAGGTTATCACATTTTAGGATTTACATCTAAAAAGGGATTAGCACATGATACTGGTGCAGTCCCATAGTTCCATAGTGACCTCTGTTTAGCGAATGTCTGCAATCCTTCCTGCGCCCCTTTGGTGGGGGTCAAGTCTTTACCATTCATTTGGAAATGTCTCTCTATGAATGTACTCCTGTCAGTTCTAAGTATTCAGGTACTGTAAAAGTGGTTTCTTTCGCGTACAGATACTTTTGCGGTTTCCATCGGTGCCGACTTTTTCGCGCGTGTTTAAAATCGTGGTCGGTAAAATCTGTGAATTCACAGTCAGCAAAAACTGTTTTATTTTGCACATGAAAACTCAAACTTTAATCCAATCATTCTACATTGCGCAGTATCGCTGTGTGTGTGTTGACCATTAATACACTCAATGCGCGGAATCCATGTGCGCAATAGTGTTGTAACAAGTAGCGAGTTCGAAACATTTCCTTGCACGGTTGATTTCGCACGACTTTTCAAAACATTTTCGCGTGATGTTAAATTTGCGGTTCAACCTCAAAGGGCGAAAAGCGCGAAAATAAAACCACTGCGAAGAAACCACTTTTACAGTATCTCTTTGAAGCCTCTACTAACCAATGTTTTTTATGTCTGAGTTATTCATTCAGATGTCTGACATACTGTGTTTTAACTTACACTCTCGTTTGAATGTTTTTGGTTAAATGGCATAGAAGGCATAGAAAAAAAAATTAATGTGAACACACTGAACAGTGACATAATGTTTAACAAGCAAGAAAACAAATTTGTCGTTGTGGCATATCGGTAATGACAAAGCATTGGTTGTACCGTAATTACATCAGTCTCAATTTGTTGGGAATTTGTTAGCATATTTTACTCTATTATGTGAAAGAAAATGTTCAATTCTCTTCTTTCTTTTTTTGAGTGAAAATCCTTTAAAAGCCCAGACAAGTGCGAGGTATGCATTGATCACACTACTATGTCAGCACGGTAATCTACTCTAGATACTAACATACTGACAGTAATTTGACACCATTTACTCTGCTGTGTGATACAATGTGAGAATGAGACAGTTCTAGCAAACAATGGGAAACAAAGTCACAAGCCTGAGGTCATCATTTTTGGTATGAGATGTAATTTTCTTACATGTGATTTGTTTTGTGCTCCTTGATGTTAATACATTATAGTCCAGAAGGCTCTGTTAGTCTCAACACAATATGTTGATAAAGGAAATTAGGCACAGATGGTGAGAAAAGAAAAGTGAGATAAATTTTTGCTCCTGTAATAAAGTTCAAGGTTAATATATCTTAAAATACAAGGATTTTCAGCCAAAAAATAAGAACTTTTTTTTTTACTGAAACAGTATGTGTAATTATAAGAGCATGTGTTGATGCTGATTAAAAGTCTTTTATAGTAAATGCAATATGTTTTTATTTGTATATGTTATATTCAAAAGGACGTGAACCCAGAATGGTTTCATAGTAGGGATTAATCTTGTTTTGAGAAAAGAAAAGTTGAATTGAGAAATCAGAGTCATCATTGCAGTATGTTCTTCTGAAGGATAAGGTATGGTGCATTAAAGAGTACTCCATTGTGATGGTGTGGGTTAAATCAATTCATCCATGTATGTGTGTTACTTTTTGTTTCACTTGCAGGAAATATTATATGTCAATGCACTTTTTGTGAAGACATGCAGACGCAAACTAACAAAGGGAGTCGTGCCTGTTCCCCATGTAGAGAAACTCTGAAACTGTCAGAAATAGCTCCTTCATTGACTTTTATTTGTGGGCCACTTTGGAGAGCTTTCTGTGTTTGTAGATAGGGAGGAGGCCCAGGGAGGCTGATGCAGAGGAAGTGAAGGGCACTGAGAGCTTGAATTTGAGAATTGATTCCTTATTGCACCACCTTCCTCCAGGAATATTACTACCGCCTTGTCAAGAATTATACCGACCGCACAATCTTGAGTCCCTTTCAAGCACTTTCACTCCCCTCCTTGACTATCTTACTCTGTCTCCTTCTCTTCCTCAATCTCCCATGTTCACTGGTGCACTCCTCCAAGTTATTGCTTCTCAATAAAGGAGAGCAGTTTGATTGTTTGTCAGAAGTCATCAGCGTCACACTCAGGATGACTGTCATTACAGTGAGCATAAACACAAAACAGGCACCGATACCTTTCAAACAAACAAATAACCAACTCAGGAAGTTATGCTGCTGGGATATCTGGGACTTGTCTATTTTTAACGTGATAGTCATAGAAAATGAGATTCAGGAAATTCAGATACAAAATCTTTACAAGAACCAGGCATTTCACAATTTGATGAGAATACATAGAAGGCTCAAATGTTTGAAATGTGATAGTCGGTAAAACTTTTTTTTCTGTCTAGTTGCAGGATATCTATGCTTCCTATATTCCTCCTGGTGGTTTTTATAGATACAGTCAACCTCACCTAATTTGAATCCATAGGGACCAAAGAGAATCCTTTGACTTACATGAATTTCAGCTTATTCAAACCCATCAGGGGTAGAATTTTTCTTTGACTTAGCCAATTTTTCAACATGTAGAAGGTGGACTTAGGAGAGGTTGACTGTATAAATAATTTTTTTTTTTAAATTGTTGCATGTACTGTAAAACTCAGCTGCATAATTTGTTTGTGTGTGTGTATGTTTGAACAAATATATGCAGATGAAATAAGCACCATGTGTTCATGGTTAATCTATTTGTAGTGAATGTGACCATGGCATACCAGACATGTGTATGCTGGATAAAATATGAACCAGTAACATGGTAAATGATTAGGAGGCCTGTTCTTGTCTGCAGACCATGCTGTAGCTATTTGTGAATTGGGAGAAAGGGGGACTCATCTCTCTATGGGTGTATTGCATGCTGCCATTTATCATGTTTTTGGCTTGTTTCTGTAGCAAATAATTTGGTTTAATCTAATACAAAAGGCTTGGCATGAAACCCAAACCCAAAAGGTGGAAGAGTCAGGATTTGTCTTTTCATTATAATTTGCACAATCTTAGTCAGTGTTGAAATGGATCAAACAAGAGTTCTGATTGAATCATGTGGCAAAGTTTAGAGCAAGGAGCCATTAAATCAAAATCAGTAACTTCTAGTTAGTGATTACTTGTCACCATAAATCAAGTATGTCCTTGATATCAGAACTTCATCTTCAACTTCAACGTTATGATCTCCACTTTTCAGGGCAGTGTAGACTTACATCTTGCAGAAGTTCTGACTGCTTGTGATGAACCTCCCATGTACAAAAACCTGACTGGTACAAATATAACTTTTCTCAAAAACTCTGAGGTGTGCAGCGTCATTGTGAATGAGCTATTATTGCTGTAGATGTTTATGTTTGGCTCAGAGTCTTGTCCCCGGTAGTTCCCTTTAAGGAGACTTTGTCTTGACGAGGTAGGGTGTGTGATTTGTGAGGTGATGGATCATGTGGGAATGGTGGTGGACAAACTGCTTGGGAGAGCTCATGAATGTACTTCCTTCCTGTGGAATTTTCCTGGAATTCCAAAAGGATTATGAGTAGAGGGAGAGAGTCACCTCTTGTCTAGCAAACAGACAAATTACTTCCAATGACAGCAACATCGATTTTCACTCCACAAGTCCAAGTTTATCTGTCAAAACTGGCAGCATTAACGTATGTCATTAAATGTTCTTATGCATCTATTCTCTACTAGCAGATTTATCAATGATAATATGAGTGGTAGAATGTGAAATCATAAGAAATCAAAACATCATTTTCATGAGAGGCAACAGAAACATGAGAGTATTATTCTTTTTTGAAAGATTCTGATATGCATCAACAAAAGAGTATTATTATAATTATTAAAATATTATTTTTTGCTTGCTCTTTCTAGGTTTAGCTGAAAAAAAACAAACATTGGCGGTCAAATCTCATTCTTCTTCACTTTTATGATATATTTGTGATTTTTTTTTCATTAGTATGTAATGTTTGCTTGCAGCCAGTGCTTGATTGTTTTGCAGATAATGATGATCAGTACTTGCATAGAACTTCTTAGCAATACTGGGCTAAAGAAATCCTACATATTTTTACATTGCTATTCTGTCAACATGTATTATTTGTCACAGAATGTTCAACTAATAGTTTTCCTAATTGTCTCCTTTCCATTTCATGTGCTGGCTACGGTCTTTCCATCCTGTCTCCTACAGGTAAGTCTGCTCAATTTTTACTTGGTTAATGTCAAAATGAAATTTGGTCTCCTCAACACTGGAGCATAATTTGTGAATCTGTTTATGTAGGATAACAACAATGATATGGTTACATTTTACCTCACAAAAGTACAGATAACACATCTTTAAGGAAATACACTTTCCTTGCTACAAAAAAACCCCCAACATTTAAGGGATGGTATAGGATTGGTGGAGATGAGGATTGGGCTTTTAACTTTTTGTGAGACACCACGAAACTACTTCTGAAATAATACAGAGCATACCATTCTAAGAGGAATTCAAAGTTTATTTGATTAAAACTGTTTTTAGATATGCTGAGACATTAAAAAACAAGGTCAAACAAAGGGATCATAATAAAAGGTGGGTTCCACCTTTTATTAGGATTGCTTTTTTATGCCTCCGCCACGAAGTGGTGCCGGAGGCATTATGTTTTCGGATTGTCCGTCCGTCCGTCCGTCCGTCCGTCCTTCCGTCCGTCCGTAATGAATTTTGTGGACAGGGTAACTATCAAAACCTTTTGAGGTATCCTAATGAAACTTGGCATGTATGTGTATTAGGGGTTGAAGTTGTGCCTATCAACTTTTGGGTGCACATGCTCAAGGTCAAAGGTCAAGGTCAAATGCTTAAAATTTCACTATTTCCCCCATATCTATGCAATGCCTGAAGATATTTTCTTGAAACTTAGTGTATACATGTATTACCCAATTAAGATTTTCTGGTAAAAGTTTGGGGTCATGAGGTCAAAAGGTCAAAGGTCAAAAGGTCAAGTAAAATGTTAAAATTTCCCTTTTTTCTCTCTATCTTGGAAATTGTTCAAAGTATCTTTATGGAACAAAGTATATATGCATGTACTGACAGTGGTTATCTAGGGAATTTGGGGTTTGTGGGTCAAAGGTCAGGGGTCAAAGGTCAAGGGCAATACTTCAAAATTTTACTATTTTCCTCATATTTATGCAATGCCAGCAGGATTATTTTTTTTTAAACTTGATGTATGCATGTATAACCCACTAGATATTCTCTGGGATTTTTTTTTTGCCAAGAAGGCCAAAGGTCAAAAGGTCAAAGATCAAGTGAAAGTGCTGAACTTACTCCTTTCTCCATATCTCAGAAGTGGCTCAAGTTATCTTTAAACTTAGTACATATTTATGTATGTTCTGCCTGACAGTGATTCTCTTATGAATCAAAGGCCAGATGAAAATGATAACAATTTACTGTTCAATACAGAAATTGCACTTTTACTCCATACCTTGAAAATTACTCAAGTGTGTAAACTTATGAAAGGGTCAAAGTCAAAGTTAAAGTTCTTAAATCCCCAAATACATGCTCTCCTATTCATCCAATTAAACATGGGTCAAGGAAGGTGAACATTTGAGACATTTGTGACAAACATGTCATTTTGATATTTTGCCAATTTTGTGAAAATGTAATCACACATTGTCCACATGTACTATAGACCTATTAGGAGAATCATGCATTATGGTGGAGGCATACCAGTCGCCATAGCGACATTTCTAGTTTTAGCATATCTCAGCCATTTCAAAACTGATTTTTATCAAATGTTGAATTCTCTTTATCTCACCTAAAATTGTTGGAAACCTGAAGCTAGGTCTCAACCAAAACCTTGCCATCCCTTTAAGCTACGGTGAAAGAATAAAGAAGAAATATGCATATTGATGTTTTGTGTGGAGCACAATAATCTGAAGTTCAATCCACCAGGTTTCTATGCATATAACTTAAAGGTGTATCACATTACTGCAAATTTCCTTGCAGAGCAGAATTTGTCATCCTAGTTTATTAATGAATATCAAAATTAATAATAAAAATAATCCTACACCTTTACTGTTTGTATTCTCCTAGTACTGGTATATGATTGATGATATCCGTGCAAAAATGTATGGTGATTGCCTCCAAAAGCATGGTTAATGTATTGCATTATTTATTTGCTTGTTTATTTATTTATTTATTTGTTTGTTTATTTTTAGGAGGCAATCATCACAGGAAAAAAATATTTTGTTCAAGTTATCTTGTTAATGAGACTCTAACAATGTGCATCTTGACATTGTCATATCTCATAGCTGACAAAGAAAAGTTTGTCTCTGTCATGTTCTTGTTTGGTTTTAGTTTTTCTACCAACTCTTCATGGGCTTAGAAACAAGGCAAGGTTCTTGGTTTCTTTTTATTAAACTGCATATCATACAACAACAGAAAGCTACGAGCATGAACAAGTTAATATATAAGTTTTGATATCCAAAGGCTATCCATAACATAATCAGATGCAATTCAAAAGGTGTGTTCTTTTCGCTTTTCTGAGCGTGAGACAGTTACGATTTTGGCTCTCTTTTGTGTGATGTAGGTATGTGCATGGTGTACTGGCGCGGCCAAGCGTCCAAAGCTCAGCCAGCGTATCGGTAGGCCTACACGGTATCAGCGCAGCTGCAAGTAAGCATTTTGCCGCGGTAATCTTGAGCTTTTTCAAAATTTGTAAATCATTGCCATCTACTGTATCTGCTGATTGCAATGATGGATTTGTCAAAGCCTTTGTCAAAACAGACAACGTCAAAGACAAAAGGCAAGAAGGGGCAGAGGTGAGTTCGGTATTCGGTTGCAGCATTACCACTGGGGAGACCCTACAGTGTACGCGCTAAGCAGGCGACTATGCTGGTCAGGACAGAGAGGTTCACAACGTACCAATGGGCATGGGTGAACTTTATTGGAAGACATTATAAGTTTGATGTCATAGATGCAAGGTTTGTTTCTTTTTACTATGTGTGGTTTTTAAGTCATGGTGTAGATCACTCTACGCCTATCTGTTTCCTCTCGTTGGGCCTCTTATCTAATGTTGGTAGATGTAACAGATTCGTGGTCAATCCCAAGCAGGCCCCAGGGCTAGAGAGATCTTCTTGTATCACTCTGCTATGCAAAACTACTTATCAGTGCTGATCCGTCAAATTTTCAGTGAAAATGCCCTTAACAGGGCACTTTATTCTCACTGAATCAGCATTAGTGGAATATCTAAGCCTAATCTATTCCCAATTGCCATTTGGCTTACCAATTTTATGAATTAATCTGAAAAAAAAAAATGTTTTCTTTTCTTGCACAAATCTCGCAGCTGCCTTCCAAACGACAGCGCTGTTTAAATCAACTGCTGTGGGCCTGCACACAGCCTATATGCCTAGTATTGAGGGCATGCTTAGCTTCTCTATACTCTCTGATTCAACAAAGCCGTTGATTTGAATGGTGCTGTGTTTTGGAAGGCAGCTGCGAGACCTGTGCAAGAGAAAAAAATAGTAATTTTATTTGATTAATTCATAAAATCAGTAAGCCAAACTTCAGTTAGGTAGGCTTACATGTTCTATTAGAGCAGAATTGCTGCTTTTAGGGTATTTTTGGCTGAAAAATTTTACGATTTGGCACTGATAGGTAGGCCCTTGTTCTGTTTTACTATAAATTAATGATGAGAGATCTGTCTCTACTCGGGGACTGACCATGTTAAAGGATGATGCAGTTTTGGTTGAGATGGGGCTTCAGGTTTCCAAAGCTTTGTGATGATGATTTGTTGAGATAATGAGAAATCTCGTATGAAATATGTAAGAGCATATAATTCTCAAAAGAATTCAAAGTTTATTGGATGAAAATTGGTTTTGAAGTGGCCAAGATATCCAAATAAAGCAATCCTAATAGATGGTAGGACCCAACTTTTATTAGGATCGCTTTTTTGTTTTTACTTTGTTTTGGGGTTTCTCAGCCATTTTAGAAAGTTCCGTTTTTTATCCAATTAACTTTGAATTCCCCTTAGAATTGCATGCTCCTAACATTTGATCCAGAAGTTTTTAAGTATTTCCCTAAAAGTTAAAGGCTGAATCCTCGGCTCAAACAGTACGATACCATCCCTTTAACATCTAGACCTACCATCGTTAGATAAGACACGCAACGAGAAGAGACATACCATCCATCAATTTACTATTATGACAATTAATATTTGTATTTTAGCCATACTACCCTACTACTACAGTACAGTTACCATGTAAATATTAAATCAAAACAGTATCATTCACTGGACACTCAGTAGTCTAGAGATAGTCCGTGCAAATTACTGTGCAGGCCTACTACTTGGGGGATCTGAATAGGAATTGCAAAAAAGACATGGCAGGGAATATCCATGTAGACATGCAGAAACCCACATTTCACCATAATCACAGGATGTATGTTGTTGCTTATTCTAAATCACTCATGTAAATTTGAAGCAAATCAATCATTAGGGAGTGTTGACATCCATGTGAGTTTCATGTCGTCACTCAATTTTTCCTTAAAACAACTCATTCTTCCCGAGCGATTACGGCGTACATACGTTGCATGCACAATATGAAACTGAAGTTAGCTGTCTATATTATGGGAGGAATCTGTCAATAATGACAAAGAGAAAAGAAATCGATTTTCAAATGATTTATGGCAAGTTGAATGAAGTTGGATGAGAAATGTAGTTCGTAGATCGTACAAGACTACAAACAGAAAAACAGACACAAACAGACACAACCACACACACACATGTCTCAATAACTGACTTCTTTTAGCTTGTTACAATTGTTGTACAATAATTCTTAGCTTCCGTTCATCATTCAAGATATTAGACAGCTCACTTCAGTTCTAGATTGTGCAGGTAGCGTACTCTGCAGTCTGTCATGAAGATTACTTTGTTTTTGAGCGGCGCTTTCCCACAACCGATTTTGTTCAAATTCACATGAGTAACTGGAAATTAGCTATTAAGTATATCCTGTGATTTTGGTGTAATTTTGTTCTGTGGCATTTGCGATGTCTACATGGATAAAGAAGTACAAGAGTACCCGCTTGTCCAGCTGACCCATTTCGTCAGCCTAGTCGGGGAGCAGGCTGCTGCACTACCACCTACGTCTGCTGCTTCTTAGCTGTCTTCCGAATTCCCAAACTCTGTCAATCTCTTATCATCCTTGTCGCTAGGCATGTCTTCATCAGCCTTAAGTTTCAAAATAGCGCGCTATTTTGCGGTTACGAAACTAGCCCAATGTCAAAATAGCGCGCTTTTTGTGTGGTGAAGACACAAATAGCTATTTGGTTGGGAAAATATCAAAAAAAAATCTTGGGCTAGTTCGTGAATAAGCACACTAATTCGTGAACTAGTGCACTATTTTGAGTGCGTCTCCATCAGCCCGAAATTTTCTTATAAAACCATTTCAAATAAAACCATAGGTTCATGTGCTTGTTTTTCTTTTACGGGACTTTGAAGAATATGACTAATCTGCCGTCCTGTACCAAAATGATAGCTTTACAGGATCAAGACCATGATTGGCAACAAAATCTGCAATGACAAACTTAAATCCCCATAATTCTTTCAAAATCCACGTTATTTTCTCCAACTTTGCAAGAATTGCAGAAAAAGGTACCCAAAACGAGGAAAAGGTTTCAAAGTTAGGGTTTACACTCTCATTCTTGAGCAAGCAGTGCCCTCACGTGGCAGAAAACACCGAAATCTCTCAAATCCTTCTTATCAACGTTTTCTGTTAGGGATGAGCTAAAGGACAAGGTTCATAAAACTTATGCTGTACATTCAAAACCCATGTCATTTTCACAAAACTTGACCAAATCTTAGAAGAAGGCTTACTAATTCCTGAAAAACAATAGAAAGTGGGGGTTCATGTGCTTGTTTTTGTGCTAGCAGTGCCCCCATGCAACATATATCATCGTAAGTCCCCAAAATCTGGTCAGGAACCTATGCAGGGATGCCCTGACTGGGTGCGTTCGTAAAACTTATGCTGTACATTCAGAACCCATGTCATTTTCATGAAACTTGACCAAATTGTAGAAAAAGGCTTACTAATTCCAGAAGAACAATAAAAAGTGGGGGTTCATTTGCTAGTTTTTGTGATGGCAGCACCCCCATATGATAGAAATCATCTTCGGAACCCAAAATTTGGTCAGGAACCTATCGTGGGTGCCCTGATTAGATGGGGTTCATGAATGTCATGCTGTACATTCAAAACCCATGTCATTTTTACGAAACTTTATCAAATTGTAGAAGAAGGGTTATTTAATGCAAAACAATTGTAAAAATGGGGGGGGGGGTGGGTTCATGTGCTCATTTTAGTGCTAGCAGAGCCTCCTTGCGGCAGAAATCATCGTAAGACCCCTAAATCTGGCCAGGAACCAATGCATGGATATACCCTGCTAGGATGCATGAATCTCATGCGGCTCACTCAAAACCCCATTTTCTTCTTTTTTTTTCAAAAAAAAAACCACCAAAAAAACGTGTCATAATTGCAATGATATGGTGAAAAAAATATCCAGAAAGGAAGGTCCATGTGCGTTTTTTGTATTATTTCCCTTACACAGCCATAATGATATTATGTGGACGCAAGCGGAAAACTCCACATTGACATGCTTGTTTGTTTGTTTGTTTTACCCACTTACTGTAACCATGTGCAGAAAGTGATAATGGAGGAAGAAGAATAAATATAAGGAAATGAAAGTTTTGACATTAGTCTGACGGTCCTCCTTGAAAGGAAAAACAAATCTTAATATAATGATTGTAGATTGCATGTGTTGGTTGTTGCAGTGGTTGGTAAAGTGCGCATTGTAAACTATGGAGATGTACCTCGAGTACCCCCCCCCCCCCCCCTCCGAAAAAAAAATTCTTTGATTCTCCTTTTGTTACACCAGATTTGGTAATCAAAAATTGATATCTGAATGGTGAAAGTGATAAATACTTGTTTGATAATACTTTCGTGACCTTGTATTTTGTCACTAAAAATTTAAAAAACAACAACATTATTTTGTATTAGTAATGACAAGTTTAGACCTAATTTAGATTTTAACAGAGATACTCAGATTGTTTTAGTTGTTAGACCTAAAGATGAAATGTGTGTCATAATTATGTTTGTTTTGTTGTTGTTGTTGTTGTTGTTGTTGTTTTTAACACCTAGTGTAGTAGACTAGGCCCTAGGTACCTTAGCACTCGACTTTATCATGTTGATGAACAGATAATGAACTGCGTGTCACAAAACAGATCTATGAATTGAAAATGGAAATAGCTCAGTTCCACTTCCAAGCTTCCCGATCCCGTCGATCAGTGTTGTGCTACCATGACCATGAATATGGGGCTCGGACCGCTGAACTTTGCTTCGGGTATCCGTGTGTACCACACTCTAGCTCGATCTACTAGCAGCTGCTCAGCTCAGCTAGCTCAACTTATCACTCGTGCGTGCGCTTCTACGCTCTTTGTTATGTCACTGCCAACCTGCGCAGCTAGGATGCGCACAAACTCAACTGAGGAATGTTGTTAAATCCTGCAAATCGTTAATTTCATAATATGTGTCAATGGACATGGACAATGGAAGAGTAGCATTATTGATATCCCTTCGGAGAGAATATGCTGTACTGCTCACCTCCCTGGTTGTGGTATCATACATACGGTGATATAGGAGATTTTGTGTGGGAAATCCACTTTTGAACCGTGTCTAAGCAGAGTAATGATGCAAAGTGCGTCAAATTTCAGGCTAATTTTCCAAAGCGGGCTGCTTGAGCTGATGGAGACGCACATATGCAGTATCGGGCTACTTTCCAAGACCGCAAAATATCCCACTAGTTTGAACTTCGGGCTGATGAAGACACATCTGCCTGTCATCACTCCTGCTTTCAAGATCAGTCTTGTCTTCATTCTTGTCGACTTCAAAACTTGGGTCGAGATCATTGTAGGACATTTTGCATCAATAAAACTATCAGACTGCTTGTACAACTTCATTCAACATGACTGAAAATGCACGCAAACTCATATGCTATGGCTGATGCGTTTATGCCAGTGGAATGCGTCATTCACATGGTGATGTCATCAAGTGAGGAGCTGAATTCTAGAAGAATTCCGAGGCCGTGAGTGAGGGAAAATCAACACATTTTGCAGCCTTTTTAGAACAATTTTTGTTTGATGTTAGACTAAAAAACATTAAAATTTGTATTCAGTATAACTTTTTGTCTTAATTTTATAACAAAATTGGCCTGGTAAAAAGTCAATGAATAGGAAGTTTAAATTTGCACTGATACAGGCAAAGCTTTTTTGTTCTGTTTCTTTTATTTATATCCATTTCAAATAAAAAATACAATGCATACAATATACTTACTGTAATCATCTCTTTCTTACAATCTAAAATTATGCCTTTGATCAAAGTCGAAGTGAAATGTGAAATAAAGAAAGAACTTGAAAAAAGGCTCAGAGGCCATGTGGTGGAAAAGTCCTCTATACAGCATAATATAGGCACAATCAACAAATTACATGAACACATGCACAATACAGAACACACATCATATCACAAACAACTGGAGGAAATGGTGGAGACATTAGATAATCAGTATTTAAGCAGGAGAGAATTTTTGAGAGACTTTTTGAATAACCGTTAGTTTGAGCATAAATGTATCTCACTTGGTATGGAATTCCAAACAATGGGAAAGCTGAAGCTTTATGTAAGCAGCTCAATATAAGCGGCTTTTTCTTAATATGTATTAATTGATGTTTATCATATATGAATGAATGATGAAAATTGTACAATTATCATACAAACCTTTGACATTTACCCTGCATGTTAGTTTTGTTTTTATTGTATTGTATTACATTGTATTAGTTCAGTCATTGTTTTGTATTTCCTGTTTCTATGATAATGTATTGTTGATTCTGTAACTGCCTCAAATTTAAGTTCTGCTTTAAGTACATTTTAATATATATATGTATCATTCAAAACTGTGATTCTAAACTATATTTTAAAGGAAATATCCATTTCCAAGCCCTAGGCTTTTGCATGATTTCCTCCTTTGACTCACACATCTATGTAAATATTTTGAATGTGATTTTATGAAATGAATAAATTTAATTGATTTGAATTAAGCGAAGAGATATTTTTGTGTATACCGAATCAACTTTGAACAAATGAAAATCATTACATATGCGGGTGTTGTAATGATGAATACTACTGTTTATACTATCTCTGATATGTTAACAGATAATAAGTTTTGGAAGAAAGAAAACCCAAGTTTTGCAGTATGAATGATATATAAGTCATGAATCTTCAAAGTACACATTTTTTAAACAGTGTTTTTTAAAGCATCTGCAGTCATTAGAGGAAAGTAACTGTCAAATCACATGAATCAATATTGAAGTATGAGTGATTTTACTATACGAAATGTTGTTAAACATTGAGTAGAAAATGGACAGTGGTTTCCTTGCATGCATTCCACTAGGTATAAAGCAAGGCTCCGTAGTGACTCAGCTTGTGTTATAACATCTTTTTCACAATGTTGCAAGATGAGTCAGCATTCATGACAGAAGTAGATGTGGCTTTTTTCTTTTCAGGTTTTGTAGGGAGGATGCATTTCATGGTGAAGTCAATGAGAAATATTCCCAAATTTGATTAGTAACTGTTGCCTCTTGATTTAGCTGCTCCCAGGGAGAGTGAGAGAGGATGGAGGGAGATATAAGGGAGAGAAGGGAGAGGGATTGCCTTTCATTGGTCAGTGGGAGTGTGATAAATGTTTATGTCTTGTCTTGACCTTTCTAATGCATACACAGATGTGTGAATGAGGGGCGCCAGTCACGTAATTGGTGAGGGTCAAGGAAATGTAACACTCCTTGTGGGCACATTTAAAAGAGCTATTTTTGGATCCTTACGGGGAAGAAGAGAGAGGGGGAGCATGTGATGACCTGTGATTCTACTGAAATGGAAATTTGGATTAAGAGAGTGAGAGAGGAAAGAGAGAGGAAGGCGAATGTGAGAGGGAGAGAAGGGGGAGAGAGTGGGGTGAGTGAGATAACGATCATACTACAAAGGTAAGAACAGATGATTCCAAAGATAGGGATGCTGAATTTGGAAAGTATCGCTTGCAACAATTGCCCCATTTTATAATTCTACAGATGAAAAGATAACGATGTGGTTGGCATGTCATGTGTAAATTTGTAAGTATGTGTAAGGATACATTGTCTTGTTTAGGGGGGGGGGGGAGATGACAAGTGTAAATTTATATGTTGGAGAAACATGCACTGATATCATCAGAGTGCAGTAGTCATTCCCAAAGATATGAATAATTCATATGACAGCTCAGATTGAGGTTGTCTGCTGATTCAAGCAAGGCAAGGAAAAAATGCTTGGGTCAGGTTTGTCTTTGGTTGCCGTAGGAACAGGATAGATGTTGTAATACATCTCAATTATTGATTTGAGGACAGTAACCAACTTAAGTGTTGAAGAGTTCTTGACATAACCTTTGAAATGAGTGAATACTTTGTCTCCAACATTTGTT
This sequence comes from Diadema antillarum, assembly GCF_040938485.1. Lineage (NCBI taxonomy): Eukaryota > Metazoa > Echinodermata > Echinoidea > Diadematoida > Diadematidae > Diadema > Diadema antillarum. The sequence goes on along the minus strand of NW_027271587.1, from coordinate 968,496 downwards.
CGAAAATGTGGTATTGATTATGAATTCACATCACTTATGTACTTTGCCATGAGCAATGTATAAACGTCGATACTTCAATCTACCTTTGGTACTACAAGCATCCATATGTGAAATTCTTGAGGGAACTAGAGTTGCAATTGTAGCTGTATTATCTCAGTTGTCGTGGAATCTTGTCTGTTTATTACATTTGATGCCATGCTTCCCCCTCCCCCCCAAAAAAAAAAAGAGAAAAAGATATGTTACAATATTTGCAAGCTCATGAAAGGAAAAAAATTACATGCAAGTTGAGTACTAGTCTCCTATAAACCTGTCAGTGGAAAAACAACAACAACAACAACAACTTACTAATGGTGCCTGAAGAATTGATATCAGCTTTTTGCCACATGAATGATATATGCACATTTTATTCAATGTTCTTTGTGGCGTTAGATTTCAGTGATCTGTGAGTGATTTTAAGTGAAATCTTTCAGAGATCATTTGTGAAATATAGTGATTTGTGTTAGTTGATATTCTTTTTCAATTCTCTTTCATGAGAGAATGTGTATTGTAATTCATATGAGAATCTGGATGCAACACATGTCATTTTAGAGTAATCCATAATCTAAGATGAATACTGTAGAGATGTTGATGTGTGCCACACTTTGAAGACCTCAGACTTGACATATAACATCTTAAAGCTAGAATGACATCAAAATCTCACATTTATAGTCATATTTTGAGTCATGAAATTCTCAGTTTTAAGACATCTGATACTTCATTCCCTTTACTCCCCTGTGCCCTGAAGTATTAATTGGCATGAAAATATGGGCAAACATTTCAATAACTGAGCAACTGCTTTCTGAATAATTTTTCTTGATAAATGTATTGCAAAGCGTAATTCTCAGTGTAGACTCTAAAAACAGTAAGTTTTTATTCGTTGGATAATTTAACCCTATATATGCCAAAATCCTGAAAGTTTCATATACTATAGAGTGTGTTCCAGTAACAATGGTTGTGAATGGTTTGGAAAATACAATGTGTCTTGTTATGTTAGTGACAGTATGCTTGTCATCTTCTTGCAAGTGAAGCTCTGATGTTTAGGCACAGAGACTAATCTAATCACAGACTGGGATAGGGAGGGAGAGAAACATTTTTGGAAGATGATGTAAATGTAGTTTGACATGAGGCATTCCAGGGAATACTTGTGTTTTAGCCTCCAGGGTTTCACCTCCTTCCCTCTCTCAGGGACTGCACAGTTGACTGGAGCTGGTTTGCTGACTGAAAGACATATCCATTTTATGCCTTGAATGTTTATGGATGGGCACAATTGTTTGCCGTTACAAGGGGGCTGTTAAAAGTGTAGATCTCCTGTTTATGATGGATAGCACACATTAGATAATAGCGTGCAATGAGCCATCAGAGATTTTTTGCTATATTTCCTATCTCTCTCTCTCTCTTTCTCTCTCTCAAACACTAGATGTTTATGACTGTCACATCTCACCCCTTTTCCAACTCTGAAATTCCAAGAATTACTGGGTCTTCTTGATTGAATTTTAGTGTGGAATTAGCATATGTTTTTCTTTTATATTTTCTTTTTGCATTACTTTTTGATTCGCAAGAGTCAGGTATGTGGTACAGCACTTGGACATTACTCAGTTTTCCATGACAATCAGTTATACTTACCAATGTATACAGATTTGCTGATAGAACTGCTTAAACTGTTGAAGAGGAGTCCTGAGTATACTTGGGCTGGAGTCTGTGGGAAATGTGTGTTGTAACAAAAGTAGCTCATCTTTAACTGGTAAAGATCTGATAAGTTCACAATTGGTTGCACAATTGGATACTGGGTATGATATAGTAGTGCTCATTTTATACCATTGTTATAAAATGCAGGAGAAAGTGGTATAGATATCTATTCAATCAGTGAGGTATGTTGTTATCAGTATTGATATGCAATTACATTTTGATTAGTTATGTATCCTCCAGCATTCAGATCAACAATCAAACTTCTATATGTGATAAGTTATGTGTAAATATATCTTTTATTGAACACATTTTGAATGTTCATGTTCATGACTAATACTGTCATTTGCTTTGCTAAAAATATTTCCCCTTTTTGTCAAAAAAGAATGTTTTCAATAAATTCAATTATCTTATGGTAGTAAATATGCATTCTACAGTGTAATTTAGTAGTGGCAGTTCCGAATACCCTATGCTAGCTCACATCAACTTAACATGATATAGCCACAGGCTGTGGTGGGGTAGGCCAGAATTTGGAGTCACACACATGGCCATCTCTTCTTGTTTCCATAGCAACATCATCCCTGTGCTTTCTGAGCAAATGAAACAAAAGTCTGCCTGTCCAGGCTGTAATCCATTCTGGATGAATGATGCGTAGCGTGCATAGTTTGCAATCGCGTTCTTAAATCAAATCTTTGTGGGATTTCAAGGAAACATTTGACTTTGTGAATGAGAGGAGAGCAACCACAGCTGACACACCAAATTCCTCCCCTGAAAGCCAGGGGGAGAGCTTGATGTCAGCCGCAATGCTCACTGCTGCCCTGACACTAATATGAAATGGATTACAGGGCAGGGATGGCGCTTTGCCTACAAGTACTGGAGGTTTTAGGCCTATTGTTTGTTGTAGAGCTCAGTTGGACTGGGTGCTGGTGACAGATTGTCCCCCAAGGTGACCTTGAAGCAGTCCTGGATCTACTCCAGATGTGAGCTCACTGGACTGGGTCTCATTGAATGGTGCTGTGTATTAGAGTGACCCATTAAAAAAGTTCATGGAAGTCTTCTTTAAACAAGCAAACTATGACATTATATCAATCTTGCAGTTGCAATTCATTGCTTCACTGCACTGTATTGATAAGGCAGATTGTTTGAATGTTGTTATTGCTGTTTTTATCAGTAGGAATAAATTATTACCATACGAGTCTTGTCATGTATTTTAGTGTTATTGTATACAGTCCCACACTATGTAGATTCTTCTCTTGGACAACTTTTGAATATAAGATATATCTGTGCTCATCAAGAACTATGAAGGGATACTAATGATATTCAAGGAGGGAGAGCAGAGTCTTGATGACATCATATTGTAATGGTAGAAATTCCTACATAAATTCTCTGCTTACATGCTATGCATAGATTAAATAATTGAAGGGAATATGACAATGAGTGATTTTATTTTTATCAAGTCATTTCCATTAAAAAAATGAAAAAATGTTGTCTTTTCTGTATGCATTAATTTCTGTTTTGGTAATTGTATTCAAATTAACTTGGGGGTTGCAAAAATATATCATATTGAGACCCTCTATTTTTTATCATTGCTGATAGGGAATGTTAGTATACTCAAGGAGGTTTAATACATTGGAGTTCCAACTGGCTGCAATTATTCAAACAGTTGTCAGATTTCTATTGATGTACAAAAGAATTCCACAGGTGCACTTGTGCCTTTGAGGATCTATGTTCCAAGCAGCCGTCTTGCTGAGCAATCTGAAGATTCATTTTGAACGTTATCATAATGTTGGCCATATTTTGCCTATTTATTTATTAAATGAAATGAAATTTTACGTAATGATAAAGCATGTAAAACAAAAGTCAATTCCGTCCAGAAATTTGCACAAAAGTGTAAATCAGACGGTTGTGACTCCACTATCTAGAACCTCCTTGGTATACTAGAATGTAATGGCTATGTACATGTATTTCTATTTTCATAAATTGTTACAAACAGATGATATTATTTAAAGCAAAACAAAGAAAGACAAGTCTTTGTACATGAAGAAGCCTAGAGGAGTGTTAAGCATCAATAAGCTGTTTGTGTACCATGCCAAGTTATACCACCAGAATTCTTACTTGAATTCTTTGAGCAATTGTGGACCAATGAATCATGTTCAACATCCTATTGTCCAATCACATTAAGACACATATGTTTCTTCTTTTTTTTTAAAGTAAACCACAAACCTTTTTATGTCATGTCAGTCCAAGAATTTCTCGATAATTTCTTTGTTGTGAATTGCTCGACTGTTTTTCTGTTAATGCATATTGAAGAATGCACAAGGTAATCTTATTTTCATACAATTTGTGATTACGTGACTGACAAGTTGCTGTAAGAGTTGCTAAAGCTGGTGACTATGCAGGGCTCGACACTAACTTTTTTTTCTCTCTCATGTGGCCCATTTGGGCCACTAAAATCTTTGAATTTGAAATTTTGGTGGCCCAAAAAAAGAAATGTAGTAGCCTGAAATAATATGAAATAGAAAAGTTTATTTTTTAATTTTGCTGCCCCATCTGGCCACCAAAAGAAAAAAATTGGTGGCCCAACATAAAGTTTTAGTGCCCTAGGCTACCATAAGCCTATTGGTGATGGGCTGATTTTGCTACAACACACATTTTCCATACACACCAGCCCAAGTATACTCGGGACTTGTCTTCAAGGGGTTAATGTGGAGTCCTGCCATCAGTAAGGCCAGTCATTTAATGGCTTATCATATCTATGCTTTTTTATCTCTCTAATGTACAATTTAAAACCACTGAGGCAATGTATAAGTGTGTGATCTGTGGTTCAGCTGCAGTGATGTAATGAGATTGTAGAAATATAGATTACATTTCCTTATGCCAACATATTTTCATGCTCAGAGCATAATAACAACTCATTAAAAAGGATTCAGAGAAACAAGTAGATATGTACATTCATACGTGTTCAAATATTTTAGAACACTTAAATCAAGCATGATTTTGTTGGCCTTGTCTTTCCTTGCTCGTGTGTCAGAAATTTGTATATCTTTTCTAAAGACTTGTAGAGGTAGCCACTACAGCTAGAAATCAGTCATAACGCGTATATGCTGATTTTGAGTAATTTACTAGGTCTAGCCTTATCAATCTCACAGAATTTTAGTTAGATAACCATTGAAATACTTTGCATTGTTTATGAAACTGTCATTAGTCATACAGTTTCCAAACTTTAAGTGGGTGTTGAATGATATACTGAATGTTTGTGCACCAGTCTGCTAACAATGTTGGCTGTCAGTGAATTGGGTCCAAGGACCAATCATTGTCAGTGATACAGCAGACTCTCCTCATCACTGGAATCCATGCCTACAGCATCTCACTCATCATGCCACACCCACACCACAGCTTTCTCCCATCTCACTCTCATAATGGAGCTGTCCAATCACATTCCACTCAGAGCTGGAGAAATTGCTTTCATGTGTAATAACTGGCCTGTCTCCTTCAATCTGCTACAGGCTGGTGTAGCTGAATTTTTTCCCCTTTATTTTCATCTCTTGGATAATTGGAAACATGTCCTGTTCACGGAAGCAAAATATTAAAACAATATCAACAACTTTCCTAGCTTTAGTTTGAACTTGAAAATAAATTCAATAGTAGGAAATATGCTGTAGAAGCAGAATAAGATTATACATGCAGAGTAATTTGGAAATGATATAGATGCTGAAAGAAGAGGGACGTTTACGCACTGTTAATGATTCAAATTACAGACTTTTATTTTGAAAGGTTTTTGACTTTCAGTTTTTGTCAGAAAATAATATGTGTTATATTTGTGTGAGTGTTATTGAAGAAAAGTGCAACAGGAAGTAAAAATAAAATTGGAATGGATGAATAAGTGGAAGCTAAAAACAAAAAGGAAGAGTGACAGAGCAGAGAGGAAAGAGGAGAAGAAGAGATGTTGGATGTTGTACCTTGAGGCTCTTTTCATCATATGATAGTGGTTTGTATCTGTCATGGTAGGGGAGAAGCTAGAAATAACTTAATTCCCTCTGCCTTGGGCTGGTATGCTGGCTGCAGTGGTTGTATGGTATCAATCAGGAGCCAACAGCAGCCTCAAGCATCACTTTATCTCTGACCACCCTTCAACCTCTGTCGCTAACCCCCTCCCTCACCCGTCTCCTCCTTGCCAGTTTGCAGGCAGCAGACAGTCTGCCAGACTTTGAGCCTCAGACGTCATCTTGCATGTTTACAGGATGCAGTCTCCATGACATTTTGTCTTTTGATGGAAGAGCTTTTCCTGCTGTACCGTGTGATGAATCAGACAACACCCTCTGTGCTATAAGGACCATCACTCTTGGGAGAAGTAGGAGGGAACTACTTGACTTTAGGGATGTTGGATGTGTTCTCGTCTGTAGTCTAACTTTTTGAAATACAGGTATGACTATATCGTGCCACTGATCCTTGAATGGAAGTATTCAGGATATTCCTGAATCCTGATAAAATTGCAACATTTTGCATGTGAAGATGAGATTGGCCTTGGATGGATGGACCAGTTCATTAATGTCTGCACAAAAACTGAATTAGATGACACTGGGATGATTTATTGTGGTTCAGGCACAGGAGAGTGAAGACCAGTGGTTTGTGACAGAAGCTACTATCATTGGATATTCCACCTGACATTGGAAGCGACCTGGAGCTCGGTTTAAAGATAACTTTTATCAACGGCCTTGTTGCTGTAACTCTGGTTTTTCTATTCCTATTTGTGTGTAGGGATGATAGTTCTCTCTGTTCATGCCCCAGTTGTTGGCAGCTTTTTGGTGAATGTTTACTGTCATTTATTCAGTTTGTCTAAGAAAACTCTTCAGTTTTACTCACATCTTGTGAAATAGTGACAGCTTCCCGGTGTGTGTAGAACCAGCCTGTGCTCGTGGGTGTACTCTGTGGTATCAGATGGATATCAAGTCCACAGTTGTGCAGAGGGTAAGTTACAAACTCACCTGCTGCAAATTGGTGGCAGATATAGTCATCCGTCCTTAAGTTTGAAAGCTGGCAGACAATCCATGCTATTTATCAGTGTGTGTCTGTCTGTGTGTCTGTCTGTGTGTATGTGCAGGACTGACCAGAAAAGTTTAAGGTACAAAAACTGCAGTAAAGATGAAAAGGGGACTTAAGTCCCTCTCCTCAGTGATGTTAGTATGATCATTACAGTAGATCATGAGATTCATCTGTTGAAATGTAGTATGAGTCTAAAACCCATTTATGAAGCAATCATGAGACTAAACAGAAGACAATGCTGTATGTGCTTGGAAAGTTCTCTGCTAGTGTGTATGTACTTTTTCCTCTGTTAGCCCTTTGAACGTGTTGAAGATGAGTCTTGAGCATACTCGTCTAGGTGTCTATGGAAAATGTATGTTACAGCAAAATCGACTCGTTTTCAACATGTTAAGATGACTTAAATGAGGGAGCTGATAAGCTTTGGTAAGGAGATGCATGTTTGGTTGTCATCACCATCAAAGTTGCATGTGCAGGACAAAAATTCTTTGTTTGTATTTTGATTGTCTGTGCTGTCTTTGAAATGTCAAAGAGAAAATGGTGTAATTCATGTACGCAAGTTCAGTTACCTGTTAGGTTTCTTGCTGGACGCTAGTGTGAAACGTGATATCAATATTTTGAAACAGTCAGGAAGGATGACATCTCATGTGGTTTCTACTAGTAATACTGCAGTGTGGAAAGAATGTTATGACATCTGTGTCAACATAGGATGTTTGTCAGTGTTCCCTTTTCTAATTGAAAGCTAAATGAGAATTAGGTCAGTGGGTATCATTGGCCCACAGCGTTATGGAATGATACGTTCACACTTGCTGTGTATCTCAGCAGGAAGGCAGTTTGACCTGTAACTTGAATCGTGTTGTCAATAGAGTCAGGCTGGCTAGTAGTGCTGATGATCAGACTCCAAAATACTTTGTGAAATTGCTGCATAGGTCTTTGACATGCCTGGTTAAGATTCTACATTCTATTGCATTTCATGCCCAATCATATACATTCCTGTTAAAAATTGGGAATTCTTTCACTCCGTCTGTCTGGACTTTGAGTCTGACACCGTTGAGCTTGATGGAGACAAAGTGAGCTGTTAGGCTAATAATACATATCGTAAACTTCAGGTCAGTGGGTATCCAGGACTAGATAGTGTGCAGATAATCCCAAGCAATTCTTTGAAAGGACTTGCATAGAGATTGTGTTTTTTTTAATGTAACAGAAATTCAGTTCTTGCTCGGTGATGCCACATAAAAACACATACACACTCAAAATGCACCATCACCACTGAAAATCATTAATTTTTATGAGTTGTGGAAAATGCTGATGTGGGTTCTCTATCATATTTTCTGAAATGGCAACGTTATGCATTCAATATTTTGTCAGGTCTGTTCAGATAGTGACATTCAAACTTATTTCATTCAGTTAAGATTCCATTATTTGTTATTTTCCCTCAGCTAGTCACATAATGAACTTGTCTTGTTACCAGAGATGATAAGGTAGCGACATGAAGCTGGCATTTTTCCTGTTTTCATGAAACCTAATCTGTCTGTCAGACCTGATCAAGCCCAATACAGCAGTCTTGGTCTGAGACAGGAAGTAAAGTTTATCGAGGACAAACAGGATCTGAGTGAAATATCAGTTAAAGTGCGATCTCACACAACATTCAAGCTGGCTTGAACAAATGGAGTAGAATATTAAACAAACGAAATGGTGGAGGTGTTATGAAAATTGTACCTAAAATATGAAAGTAAAGGAATTTTAGAGTCTTCAGAGAGTTTTCACAGAACAATGATCTTAAAAGCAGACTGTGTTAATCAGATGAGGTGATGCTGTCAGTACCTCACAAGTCTTCCTTTAACCTGCCTAGAATATTCATTCGATCATTTTTTCAATGTGAATCAATGAATGATAAGAAAAAACATACTCATCTAGCTCTTATGACTTAAAGGTGGGAAGGGCTTATAGTTGGCCAAGTATAAATCCAAAATGTGGTTTTTCTAATACTTTTGTACACAAACTAATGAAGAGTAGCATGTGTGTGGCATCATCAGCTCAGCTAATTTGCATACAATGTATATAATTGCAACCAATATCACTGTTCATTTGAAACATTTGAAATTTACAATTTCATAACTTTCTTGATTTACACCCCACTTTGGTTCATCTGATTTTACAACATTAATTGAAGTCATTATCATCATGGTACAGAATTAAAATTATAAGCACAGGCACTGTTATACACTTGCTATTAGACCATAAAATAAGAACGAAGTGCATAGCATAGAATTGTGAAATATGTGAACCTGCTTCCTGCTCAAACAAGAAACACTCTCTCCTTCCCTCTGTCTCTCACACTCTCTTTCTCTCTCAGGTATCACATACAGATGAATAAATAGACAGTCTTATACATGATATACTGTAAAAGTGGAAATTTTCGCAGCATTGAAATTTTTGTGCACTTCATGCAACTAGAAACTAGCGTGAAAATGAAAGCACAGGAATATTTTTGCTTGCCATGTATTCCAGTAGTTGATGTCTTGATTCTGCGGAATTAAAAATGTGCGAAACTCTTCTTACTGGGCCCAGCAATGAAAAATTAGTCATGCGAAAATATCCACTTTTAGAGTATTCGACTTACACCCAACACTTATAATGGGAGAAGATGTCCTTGTCTCTGTGTGTTTTACCTGCATGCTAGAAATCAGAGGTGATTTTTTTTTTTTGATGGAATATACTCATAAAAGAAAGAGAAAATCTTAAACTTATCATATATTCATGCTTATAGTCTGGGTCACCTTGATTTGATTTGATACATAACAGGGAAATCCAATTATAACAAGCTTGCTTACAACAAAGGTACAGCTTTTAACCAGGTGAAATCATTTTCCCAATTTTCCAGTACTGTATATAGCTGGTTTCTTTTTTAATACGTTTACAATTAGCTACCAGTTATAATGAAGTAAAATCAGCGGTCCCAGTGACCTTATTATCATAGGGCTTCTCTGTAACAGCATGGATGAACATTGCTTAGTGGGTGCATGCAGAGAGCATAAGTTTATTATTTCATCTTATATTTTAATATTTCACCACCAACCTCTTCTTGAAGGAATTTTATGTCACAGATACTCTTTGTGGAAGCTAGGGATATGATATTGGAATTGACAGTCAAAAATATCCACATATGATAGTCATCATCTAACAACCTTCAGTCTGACATAGCGTTATATATTACGCATCATTTGGCAAGGTTTATATCTAAGTCAATGCATGTGCATCAGTATTCATGCAAGAATGATTTGCACAGTCCTTTGCTACGAGAGAAAGGAACATAAATATGATGGTAGAGATCTATACACACCCGTAACAAGTGAAAGATATAGTAATGAAGAGTGAGCTAGCTTGAGGAAATGATGGATGACAGAGTAGGAAGGAGAAATATGAAACACAGCATTCCAGGTCATTCTGCTTTGTCTCATGAAGTGAAATGGGTTAAAGTATCTCCTTCACAATGCTTGTAGGAATCCTTGCATTGTTAACATTCAAAACTTAGTGCCATTGTGTTTTAGTACCATTTGATATTTTTATAAAGCCTCATAAAAGCATGCTTATTTCTCCCTTGTGTCTGCCCAAATGTTTAGACCAGCATTCAGGTACATCAGCCTCACCACTGTTTTGTCACATTTCATATTTGGCCAAAGCTGCTATCAAAGTAGATGAAATACATGTCAAGGACCACTAACAGATTTCCCCTTTCTCTCTTGTCTTCTGTCCGTTTTATTGGGGAATTTGTCATTTGTCCTTTTTTCTGCACAATTTCTGTCCTTTGAGGTGAGAGCCAGGTGACACCAACACTGTACAAATCTAGTAGAGGTATTGCCCTTCTTTTTTTCTAATGGTCGACGATGAGGTCTCTTGTCTACCTCTAGAGACTGAATACCGTTTTGTATGTTTCACCCTGTATCCTTGCCCTCCACCTGCATGGGACCATCTTATACCGCTCTATTTACCCCTTCCTGGAAGCCCAACTAGGGATGTTAGAAGCCTCTTGAGATTAAGGGTGTCTTGTGTTGACCCATTCATCAGCCATAATCTCATTTTCCCTGTCTGAAGAGACTCTCTTCTGCTCCAATGCACCGTAGCCTCTGATTGGCTCTCAGATGTCATGTGATAGTCAGGGGATTTCAGAGCATAGCGTGATAGAAGTATCCTTTTTGAATAGGATTGGCATGGATAGGAGATTGATTCAAACAAGATTTATATTAAGACTGTGTGGTTCATAGCTGAGATGCAATAATACAGTTTGCTGTGTGATGTTGAAAGATTATTTGGTGGAAGGAGGAGAAAAGACATGAATGTCAAATGTCAATTGAGTGATGGTTAGGCCTAGATTTCCATCAATCTTTAGAAAAGTGGTTACCATTGTGATATAGTGATGAAGACACTTCAAATGTTCAGGTGTTTTCTCTCAGATTGTCAGATAAATGTAAGCAGAACATTAAAAATATAGAACTTGGTAGAACGGTCACTCTCTTTTCCACCAAATTGTTTGTTGTTGTTGTTGTTGTTTTTTTTTTTTTGGTCTCTGCCTCTTTAATACCAATCACAATGTACAAATGATAAGCTGTATGTAGAAAGTGTGTTGTACTAAAACAGGTTAACATTGGACCCATCCTTATCTAAAGTTGTCCTCCGCTCAAAGGTAGAAGGCCTTTTGTACAACACTTTCTGAGATTTTCTTGGCAAAGCTGACATGATTTCTCACAAACCCACAGCAATTGCCTTCACAGTCTTTTGTCCAGCATGCAGTGCCAGTGCGTACAGTAATATACAGACCAAAGACAATACTCACATTATAAAGTTTCGACATGAACATGCAGGCACGTCTTCAGTCACATAATGTATCATTGTGGGGCTTGCTCTACTATTTACATTTGTGGAAGACAGCTGCTTCCTTCAGCTACTGGGTGTACTGTATATAATTTATGCTTATCCTCATGTACAACATGTAAATATGTAATAACACAAGAACAAAGGGCAATTTGCAAAGATCAGTTGATGCACATTATTTGTAATACTGCTGGGACAAAGAGTTCTCCAGCCCTGACACAGCAACTTTATAAGTTATATTATATACTTTTAAAAGACTTGATCAAAATGTAGATTACAGTTGGTCGGGTAGAAAGAGAAAAGAGAAAGTGAAGCCTTTTAGTAATGAAATTTTATGTTATTAATACCAGGCAAGTGTCATTCATGAATTATATGGGCAGTGTTTCACCATGGATGTCACAAATCATATCATATAAAAGATGCATTTATGTAACTTATGGCATCATGTGATACTGGTGCAGTGTCTTGATAGGACCATGCAGTGAAGGATCTGTGACTAGCATACACTCATTGGGTCATTGCCACAATCTTCATGAAAGCCTGTCAGTGTTTGCCCCAAGATGTTGAGCTATATCTACAGAGCAGCGACTTATGCTGGAGCAACAATATCTGGCTGCAAGTAACTCGAGTCCCTGAAAAGATTTTGCCTGAGGGTGCAACAACATACAGGCCATAGTTTAGTGAACTCACTTTAACTCCCTGACAGGATTGGACAGATTCTGTGTATGTTACACTTACGCTGCCCTCCCAAATCCATTTTCATATCATGAATTCACAGCAAATCTGCTTGTGAGGGATGTTTCCACTAGCCTGTTTGTGGATTTAGTGAATGCAGAAAGATTAGTGAAACATTTAGTGAAGTTTGTTGAAATCAGGCATTCCATTTGAATGTTCTGAATTTGTTCTGAATTTCAAAGGTTTGCTAAGTTCCACTTTCTGAATGTTGGTGTTCTTTAACAGTTAGATGTCAGAACAGCACAATGCTTCTCAGGAAAGTACAAGAGGATATTGTAAATATTCATTTTCATGATAAGAGTACAAATACTCTCATCTTGTCTTGGTACTATAAGGTTTGTTAGGGCAATGTCAATTCCTAAGCTAATTGGATCAGTTAGGGTATTTGCTGTCACAATGTGTTTGAAGAAATCAATTTGTGTGAAATTAATTTTTCTGATGTACTTATTATACAATCTTGCCTATAAGTGAACTTACAAAAGGACTGCATAGCAAGAGTCCCAAATATTCAGAAATCTTCTACTGTGAGGACCAAAAATCTACATATTTTGGTCACTAGAAATTTTCATTTACAGACAGACTGCCTGAATTTGTTTGGGACCAGTTTCCATGACAGTAAATACATGTGTGGCTGTGATGACACAGTAGGTATTGTATAACTCAAAGTTTTTTGATACATATCTACTGCACCTTGTGTCTGAGTAAGACTATAACACAGGTATATGGCAGTGATGAGTGCTTCAAATATTTATTGCTTGGCATACTCACTATGCCCCAACTCTCAACCCCACAACCCTTCACGTTTTCACAAGTCACTGTAGTCTACATACATGACATATAATGTGAAGCAAACTGACTCTCGATCAGCCAACTGCCTGATGTATAGTGTGTGACTGTATCATGGATTGCTGAAATATACATCTCCTGGAACATGATTAACCCATTGAGGACGAGTACGGAGTATATTCGGGCAGGTGTCTGTGGGAAATGCGTGTTGTAGCAAAATCAGCCCGTCCTCAACAGGTTAAAGGGGCTTGAAAATGATTGGAAAAGCAGCAGCCAAAGCTCCCAAAGAGCAAGGGCAAGAGTAAAACTAGAGATTGGAATGCATTTTAAACAGAGATGTCCCTGATTGATATGAAACGAAATCAAAATGCAAGTTTACATTGCTAGGTTTTTCATTCATCATGCATGAAACATGTGTATGTGGACGAGGGGATCAGAAAGGTGTCATTCCTTGTCCACTGTCAGCATCATAAGCACTTTCACTATCTTAAATATTCAATATTCAGGTTTAGAAGTAGCATAATACTGCTGAAAGAGGGTTCCATTTTTATTCCATATATAGATTAAGTCATTTAAGAAAAGACTTTAACTCAGCACACTGTAAGCACAGAACAATGATAAACTGAATGAAATCAAACTATAATATGAGCAAATTATGACTACTGTTATATTGGAAAGTCATGTAGGATGGTGTGTGGTAGGTACATTGACAAAGTCAGCTTCAGTAGGAAACTGATCTTTCTTGCCTATGGCAATACATACATTGCTTCATGGCATGAAATGTTGCTGATGCTGGATTTTCTTCCAAAAGCATAGTGCTTAATTAAACTACTAGAGATTGATCAAGAATATACAGATATATATTTTAAGACAAAAGAAGCACTTTCCTTTGTACAGATTAAAAAAAAATATATTCATGATTCAAGAGAGCTTAAAGTCTTTTTACACAAGGGGAACTCAATTTGCACTGAAGGAATGCTACAGGCCTAGATACAGCTGTACATATGATCAAGATAGATGTTGTTTAATGTTCATAAGATGTCATCTAATATGGTTTACCAAATACATGCAGTCATATCATGACTTTGCCTGTATTAAGATAAACTTTTTGCTGATGTAACTCTTTTTGTTTCAATACCTTTACAATAGAAGCTCCTTCTATGTTTTTAAGAGATGCTACACAAGATATATGCTGTGCTTGCTTTGATTCGGAGAAAGGCTTTCTGGAAGTGGTTTTAAGATGTAGACAGGGAATGATTTCTTTGGTTTAACAATTGCAAAATGTTTGCATTTATGGTAAGAAGTCAAACCACAAGCCATTAAAGTTTATGGGACTTCACTGGAGAGGTTCTATACCAGGAGTCACTCAGGGAGAAGAAAATGAAGAACGGACATGAATAATAGGCAGAGATGGCCAAAGTGGTATGATTGCTTGTAAACATGACGTGACTCATCTAAACAAATGGGCTGAGAAAAGGCATTCAAAGGAAATGGGCGTAGAGAATGAGGGAATAATGGGTGTCCAGTGAAGCCTGTCTCAGGTAATGTGTTTCCATTCACATTTATTGGGCAGTGATCTTTTCCCTGGCAGAGCTGAATGGGATGTATGTAAGGAGTCAATTCTCTCTTGATGCCTGAAACACTTCTCTCCTACCTACCGTGTGCTACTTTGTTTCTTTCTCCTTCCACGCCATGTTCAAGTTCCTTTTGTTGAATATACTCAAGTGGTATGAAACAGTCCCATAGCAATTGTTTGTGAGATGAAAAATTATTCAATTTTTAGATTTTATATGAGATTTATGTGAGATGATGATTTAGTCATCTCAAATTTCCCCCATTGAGCTATTCATTAACTTTCACGAGATAACCTGTTTTGAAATCAAATGAAATGAAATATTTAAAACCTGAATACAATTTGCTGTAAATTTTCCTCATGTTATCATAAGCTAGTATGGATAACTGGCAGGGGGAAGTGGTTGCAATCAATAAATTTTCAACCAAACATGATTGTTATGATATATTTGTGTATACAGACCTATTGTGTATACAGACCAATTGTGAGGTGATGACATTGTTACCTCATCTGATTTGCATATGTGTGGTTATGCCAAATAGTAGTTTTTTATAAGAACATACAAAGTCTTGAAATCTCATAACTTTTTTATATCATGTACTATTGTTATTAGACTTTCAAATGCTGCGTACAAGTTATACTCAGTTAATTTGCATATAAAGCTCCATCTGATTTCACTGTTTGTTAAAAACATGAAGAAAGTCATAGTTCTACTACAATTCTATGTTCAAATTTTAAAACATCTTATTCATTTGATTGAATTCTACTTTAAAAATAAACTAGAAAATGAAAATTTATTGCATTTAGCATGTAAAGTAAAGTAAAAAAAAAAATCATCCCATGGTTTTGTTTTGTAGTTATAACGGCCAGGGCAGCACAGATGAATCGAACAAATCATTGCCAATAGCTCACCAGGGAAGGATATGTCCAACGATGTAGGCCTTTGTGACATTTTTATATTCATGTGTTTGCATCAATAGAAGGTCATGATATGCAAAACGGTTACAAAGGTCACAAAAGTTACAAAGGTTATATAAATCTAGAATGAAGTATAAGGATCAGGTAGCAGGTGAAGCTATGAAATGAGAGTGAGCAAGGAGAAGGGTCAGGCTGTGAGTAGTACAGGCAGGGTGGGAAAGTGGGACTAGGAGAGGTTGTAGACATATGGGGGGATAATAAAACCTCATGATAGAATGAAGGGTACATCAGGTGGATATAGTTAAAAGTGTTATTAACTCTATGTTCTTATACTTCAAGCAAGTCTACTCTTTCCATACAGATCCAAATTTTTTAAAAGGGCTATAATTTCTTCTGTATGTGCAATGAGAAGTTTTCTTTACATTATACCAGATAAACCCATACTTCACTTTGTTCCTCCAAAATTTTGTCATTTTTTTTATTACTGAGCTTTTTTGAATATCTTTTAGATAATAGAGGAATTGATTTTTATATATCAAGCTTATACTGACACGGTGTTATATGGATTTGCCTCAAAGTATTTAATAATGAATGACGAAGATTTATTATGATGAGCATAGTATGTGCTGCAATGAGCGATTTCTCTCTCTCTTAAAAAAAAAAGGCAAAAGACATAGTGGCTTGGACTGGCAAGATGATTAATTGTCCAGTAAATGCTATTTCAGTTTTTCCAGTATAATCAATTATTAAACCAAATAAATGACTATATTCTGTGAGGTGAAGCGCATGATGTGTTAGTGGGTTTTCAACTTGGCTCAAATGGACTATATCATGTCACATCATTTGTCATGGAGATTCTTTTCTAGATAAAGGCCTACACCTCAATCTGTCATTGATTTGTCCTAGTCATCACTTTGTGTGTAACCAGTGACTGGAAACAAACCCTGCTGGAAAAAAGTCAATAAAGAGGATGAGGAATAGGCACTTAGCAAGGTTTGTGCAATACCCATGTCTAATGATCTACCATGTTACCATGACAACTCCCTCTCTGTGCCTGGGAGGAATGCCCCAATAGGTTGAACACCTCAATATGGTCACTAATGGCTGCCACCTCAGGGACCACACTTGCAAATCAAATCCTGTTATGGGTTGAGATATTATATATGAAAATACTCATCACATTGTAACATGAATAATGGTGACTTTCATACTCATACTATGAATGAATGATTATCACCTTGAAAACTGAAAGAATCATAAAGACTTTCTTCATCATCTCTAATTGATAGTGTAGAAATGAGTTTTGATATTTCTAATACACTTGCAAGACAGTATAAAGGTTTTTTGTGCATATGTTGAAATGACTGGATGGAATTCATGAATTGTGTGCAGAATACTCTCAAACTAAGACAGACTGCACAAAAAAACATTTGATGTTGTGTTGGTGCTGCTTCTGAAGGTAATCTATGATGAGTTTCTGAGTATCAAGTTCTGACTACTGCTTGCAAACTATGTCACAAGTACGTGGTATCTATGTGTCCTTGAAGTATTGTAAAACCAGAAATTTGTGTGCATCAAACTCTCACAAATAGCTGAGACGCACAAAAGTAAAATGCTTGCAAAGTTTTTGTCTACATAATGCATTGAATTCCAGTACACAGCTGTATACCACCATGGCAAGTAATTTGTGACAGTTTAATGCCACAGATATTTCCGGTTTTACAGTAGGCCCTATATGTTTTGATGAAAATGGGATTATATTTAGCTACATCTATGTGCCCTTGAAGTATGACGTCTTTCGGTATAGACGAGATGATATCTAGCTAGAAATGCCTTAATTATGTCAACACTGCACATGATATTAAACAAATTTAATGATTATGTTAATACAGAGAATGAATACAATCATAATCATATAGCTGATGATGGAGGTGACTGTGAGAGCAGCGATAATGACAGTATGCTTATCCCAGCTTAATCAGGCAGGATTGAGGGACAAGCTTTTCTCCCATTTGTGGGGTGTTCCTTTTTAAAACGGTGGCTGGTATTGACCCTTGTAAATTACCCGACATGAAACCTATATAGATCTTCAAATTTTATCCTTAGATATCCACAACAACAATTACACATGTGCGACAACACCCAGAAACAAACAAGCAAACAAACAAACAAAATGATACAGCAGAGTCATAGTTTAGAAAATGCATAATTGAATCAAGCCTTCATTTCTTTGTTCCACAAAACAATCCTAGTCAGAGTTCACAATATTTAAGATGTTATTCAAATTCATGAATTTCTTCTGTCGAGATGTTTTTCATTGCAATTTATTGACAAAATTGCCCTACATCGACGTGGTCTAGTGGAGATGACGCCAGTCCGGTGATCAGGAGGTCGTGGGTTCGAATCCTGCTCGAGTATGTACGCCCATGATTTTTTATCATGGCTACTACTAAAACACTGATCAATTCAGTGCTTATTTACTTACGATGTAGGGCAATTTGTCAATCAGTTGCAATTTAAGATGTTGATGCCAATAATGAATAGGTAGCACTGCTAACTTAAACATGTTTTCATTCACCCAGTAGAGTGAACAACATGAACTTTTCCAAGTCTGTCCTCCTTCTTTCTCTGTCTGATGGACACACACACATATCCACCTACAAAAAGACATTAAACAACATACAGATGGAGAGTATAAACCACACATGAGGACAGTAGCTATTCCTGATCACTACTAAAATGCATATGTATGAGCAGAAGACTGTAGATGCTTGATATGACCACCAGCACTGCCCAACGGCAAATGTTTAGACCATGCAATTGGCAGAGTTTCTCTGGAATTGGTTAAAAAATTAACAGTAGCAGGGCCCTCTTTTGCATTGGCAACACTGAAGAGGCTACCGGGGGTACAGAAAACCATATCATCATAATTAGAGTTATTATTACCTTAAAAGAAAATGACCTTTCTATTAAGGAAATGAAATCCCTTGGGGTTATTTCACTGAATTTAGTCTATTTTAAAGGAAGTGTTTAGCCAAAATACATCTGATGGTAAGGTTTATGGTCCAGATTAAAGTAACAGGTGAAAATTTTGACATTAGATTTTGTTGCACACAAGTGATGTTCAATGCTAAAGCAGTTCATGCTTACCTGGTGAGCACCATATCATTGACATTTACTACAGTCATGTGATCAAACCAACAATGATGACATCGTAAGGTCACTTTAAACAGATGTTTTTGGATTAGCACATAGCGTGTTGATTCACAGAATATTCAGTAAAGTTGTATGGACGAGATGCTTTCTGAACTTTGATGATATGAATGTGATAAGGGAAACCCTCGCTTTTGATGATACATCAATCTAGAAAGAAATCATTACTTTTGTTTTCAGGGGCACAGATGTTAGGCAAACATTATAGCTGTTCTTTGTTACTCCTTCCAGAGTAAACAGCAGGCATCTGTGCTGTGAGTTTGAGCTAATTGATAATGTCAGAGGTTTCACATGGGTATGAAATAGGCTTCGACACATTGTCTGGTCTGTTCATTGTGACATTTTACTGATGTGGTGTTTTGGTTGTTGTTGTTGTTTTTTTTGCTTTCGTCATGTACATTGAACCTTTCTGCATGGTGCAGCCCAAAGCTTTAGGAGAAAACCTTGCATACATGTTGCTCTGGGCCTCCAAGGCAAAGATATGTTACATTCATGGCATTAGAGTGGTATGATACTTTCAAACTCCATAAAGTGAAGACTTTCATCCAATGCTTCCCTGTAACCAGTGTTGTGTCATGAATTCAAATTAATTCACTTAATATGACCTTTGCAACTTTCAGTCGGTAAGGCCTTGACCTTGCCTCAGAGAAAAAACTAGAATGTGACCTATATCTAAGTCCAGTATCCATACAATGCTCTCATTAACTCAGTAAAGGTATGGTAATGTTTTGATTGAGATGGGGATTCAGATCTGAACTTTTTGCGAGATAATCAGAATGCACTCATATGAAATATTAAAGAGTGTACCCACCTTTTTTAGGACCATTTTGTTTTCCTTTATCATCGGATATCTCAGCCATTTCAAAACCGATTTTCATCAAATAAACTTTGATTTCCGGTTAGAACTGTATGTTCTTTAATATTCAATGGAAGTGGTTTCTAATTATATTGCAAAAAGTTAAAACCTGAATTCCCTTCTAAACCGAAACTATACCATCCATTTTAGTGACTATATACTAGATCATATACATGCACAGAGTATGGTTGCCAGCTTACAGGTACAGTGTAAGTCAGAAACCACACAGGTAAGCCACACAGGTGTAGATCTTCCCTCTCCAAGTGAATTGTTCATGTGTTTTCATTTATGTTCTCATTTTGCTTTTTTTTTTGGCTTCATCTATATAAAAAACAGCTTTCTTATTTGCTGACTCATGTATAGCTTAGAACCTGATGGCTACAATTAACAGATAAGAGTGATTTTTGTGAAATCAGCATACAGAGATGAATTAGCAGTTAATTTGAAAAACATAGTTTACAATTGATTTTCCCTTCTACCATTATTCGTATGATTGGCAATGGATGATTTTGACAACTGGGTGTAATGTGCGATATCTGTATTCCTTTTCCATCGGCTATGTCATGATTATTTAGATACGGATAAGGCTTATACATATAACTATTTTAGACCAAAAAGAAAAAAAGCGCTCTGATGCTCAATTATGTGAAAAGTTAACAGCTTTCTGATCAGATTTCACTCAGTTACACTACTGTTGTTGTAATTGCTTTATAATGATCTAGTATGTACATCAGCTTGATAAATTGTCACATACTGTGTGGAAAAAGACTAACGAGGTAGGAAGTATATATGCGACTGCAGTTTATACTTGTGCCTCTCCTGTAAGATACATTACCTTAATGCCAAAGCAATAAAATTTGACATAATTGGCTGGAGATTGCATTTGAAATGCATTTCTGTTACTGTGAGAATGATAATGAACTTAAAAGATTAAAGTGTATCAGTCCTACAGTATCAATAGAGTCTGTATTTATGATCCAATGGGAAGTATGTGTAACTTTTGACCACTGTTACCCTGCAATATTTGTGAAGTTGAGGTATAGGTTGATGTCATCACAGGGAGGAGACGGTTTGAAGACTCGGAGAAAAAGGGGACTCAGATGGTATCTGGGACACATCTTGAGTTTCATCCTCCTCATCCTTACTAAAACACACCCGGACTCAATGATGTCATGTCTGCATGCCACTGGGATTCTGATGGCCTAATTGCTACAATAACACTGCTCTTCTGGGCATGGATGTGGCAATCATAGTCTCCATAAAAAAACCTCAGGGTTTAAAGGATGACTTTCCCCTAAAGCATTCTCATCAGCAGCTAGATACCTAGCTTCATTTTTCTGGAACATGATTCTAATGTTACATATTCTGTGTCTGTGCAGAGCTGGGCTTTCTTCCTGAGAGTTGCATGTTTCAGGATGCGCACAGCAGTTTGATATATTTGGAGGAAAGAGAACTTTGGCCTTGTTTACAGATTATAGTGTGAACAAGATTTGGTCAGATTTAGGAGTCAAATGTCCATGCTCTATTGTAATGTCAATCTGAGGTTTTTCTTAGCAGTTGTGCCTGTGGATCTGTTTTCTACCCCCCCCCCCCCCCTCCCCCCCAAAAAAAAATAGAAATAAAAAAAATAGGATACTAGCTGTATTGTAAAAAACTTTTTTTTTCAAACTGGACTTTGAGAAATAGCCAAGCTCTCTTTACTTTTCTTCATCAATTGAAAGTCAAATCCAGGTGTTTGTCTGACTGAGCACCATATTTTATCAAAAATAGAAAATAGTCAATCTAGGCAATACTTATTATGGAAAGTATTAGAGTGCATATGAACTCATGTGAATTTATTTTAAAGCATGTAAAGGGAAACAGGAGATGCATATTCACATTACTTTCTGTAATCCATAAAGTAGTGTATATAAAATGTCTTTATGAGGACACATGAACCCAAAATCTCTTCAATTTTTGGTTTGATTGTCCTGAACATGTCTCTAGTTTCATCACAGTGAACATAGCTCTTTTCTTCTGAATGATAAATGCTGGAGCACTCCTTATCTTGTACTGTCAGCTAGATTTGAAGTTCAGCTATTTAGAGGCTCTGATAAATTGGCTACCACACTGTATTGTACATTGTAATAGAGTTTTGTTGAATCATATTGATTGGAAAGAGGAAATGTGCAATTTGTGCTGCCAAGATGGGTATGAATTGGGTCCACAGGATGGAGGGGGTGATTGCCTTATTCTGTGATGTTTGCTCCATGCAACTGATTAAAGGCATCCATTGGAAGATGAAGATGGATCCATAGGAAGTGGGATTATTGGGTGATAATCAATGCACCAGCATCCTGTGCCATGTCTGACCTAAATGGAGAATCGCCGAGACGGAGGCACGAGGAGCGGAAGCGTGCCGTCATAAAAAGGCTGCGTGAAACTATTTGTCAAGAGCCAGTGGAGGTAGACTGGCTTCGTGATGTAACTTACTCAGTAAATAATCATGATGTATGCTGCTATGAATTGATCTGGATTGCTGAGATCGTGGGTTGGGAGATGGTTGCTAGGAGTTTGCTCCCTTGTGACATGGTGAAAGATGCAGAGTAGTGAAAAGAGGTGAGATAACCAAGATAACAAATGATCAAAGAGATTCAAACATAAGGATAAGGAATAGACATTAACTTTTGAGATGTGCAGGGTATTGATTATGTTCATTGAAAGGCTGAAGAATTTCATGTGACAAAAAAGAGTGAGAGTGATGAATATCAGAAGTAAGATTTTTAAGGGATTAGAAAAAGGAAATATGAAGACCACAATATAAAACCGAAATGCCTGAAGTGAAATAATCGCAAACTGATAGGAAACACTTTAGAAATAGAAAATAGAGATTAAAACCCAAACAAGATTTGAACAATGATTGGAATGATAAAACCCTTTGGGTAAAGGAATATTCAAATTTTAGGCCTATATTTGAAATCTATAGTTTACAAAGAAACATACTGTTTTCCTAAGATAATGATATGTGAACAGTTGACAACTGCTCTGTTTCTCATATGACTTTTTATGTTTCTATGAATTTCAGTAAAGTTGTGTAGATGTGGGTGTGGTGGATGCATTTATTATCCCAGGGACTCCTATACAGGACTGGACCCAAATTTGCAAGTCATATTCATACATGCATGCATTCATGTAGCAAGAAGATTTGATTGGCAGTTTTCATTACACTCAGCTCTATGACCAGCCTATGTGTGTGTGTGTGTGTGTGTGTTTGTTTCTTTAATTCATTTTTAGAGGAATCTATTACTGCAACAAGGAACAAGAGGAATCTATTACTGCAGCAAGGAACAGTCTTATCAGTGGCGGATCCAGAGGGGGGCGCACCGGGCCCACGCCTCCTCTTTATTTTTTGTTAAAACAAAGGAAATAAAAAGAAAAAAAATGGGGGGCATGTGTAAAGGCACCTTCCCTTTATGGAATTCCTGGATCTGCCCCTGCTTATATTACAAGTGTATGTGTGATGAAATCAGGCTCAAAATCAGTTTTGAAAGGAGATGAGGCCACTGTGAGAGAGAAATGAAAGTAATACCAAAATTCCATTGACCATCAGTGAAAATTTGAGCAGAGTTTTACAGATCTTTAGACAATTGTAACTGTTACATTCTCATTGACTCATTGAACATAGCGTCCTCTGAGTTATGTAAAGGCATTGTTTCAATTGCATGACCATGGTCAGTCTTCAGGACAATTTCAGTGGAATGTCACTCATTACTTACCATCTAGCAGGAGGCATTTGCCTATAGAATGCTTCTTCATAGTGCATTATCCAAACCTTTGTAGTGTGAGCATGGAGAAAGCAGTGCACAGTATAAGAAATAAAATATTTCAATCACATAAATGAAGTGGTTATATTGAAGTTCTACAAAATGGTTTCTTAGATAAAGCTCTTCATTTGAAATAGGAAAAAACTTGTCATAATTGAAATTTTGCCCTTTTTTAGCACTGTATGCTGGGCTACCCAAGGATGGGTAAAAGTCACTTTAAGTGCTTTAGACAAGAAGATTTTGTTGTGTTAGTGGCCTTTTTTTACGCTGCTAATAGAAATGTGCCAATAGATTCTGTTCAATTCAATGTACACATCAATTATGTTAATATATGAAATGAAGTGACAGCATAGGCAGTGTATGCATGTGCAGCTTAGCAGCAGCAGCACCAGTGCCACTGTACTATGCATTATCACTCCAAAAACAAAAATTAGTAATCATGGGCTTAGTTTTTAGATTAAAATGATTTCGCGCTGAATTAACTGTCCCAAAGTTTGATAATGTTTTTTTGGAAAAAAGGTTATTCAAGGTTCATTATGATTCTGGTAATTACATTAAACATGTCATAGCAGGAATGAATTGGTGTTAGGATTGTAATTGCCTATTGCTAAAATTTGGCAGCCATGATGGCAGTGCATATGTAACTGTACATGTTAAAAAGATGAGATGGTGCTACACAATTTCATAACACATTTATGATGGTACCCGGGTTACGCGGCGTGCTGCCAATTGTTCGTCAAATGTTGCTTGCAATTTAACTAATTTTTTTCCTTGTTTCAATGCCTTTGTCATAGAAGGAACGTCTGGGAGGAAGACTATGTAGGCCACTATCACTAACCTTATGTGGGCAGCATTCTATCTTTATTCCAAAGATAAACAACTAGAGTAGTAGGCATGCCTTTAATGTATCTCTCAACAGTGGTATAAATCAAGCAGACATTTACAGCCACTATCACAGTCTTGAACTAGTAATCATTTCGTCCCTGACTGAGAATTTTCCTCCTACAATGGCTCATTGTTTATACACACGTCTATGTATTAGGTCAAAGGTCATGTCCAATGTCAAATGCGCTTCATGTCTCTTTTACATCATTCTTACTTTGAATGAACATAATTTTCTAAAAGTCCCTCTCATAACTAGCATATTAAGTATAGAAATCACCTCTTAATTGTTTTTTGTTTAAATGAAAATGCAGCTCAGCACATGAAGTTGGTGTTTAATTAGTGTCGATGTAGGGTCTTACTGCTGAAGGGCTAACTGAGTACGGTATACTAATGCTGTAATTAATTGCCTCTTCAACCACCAAAGACAGTCCGCAGCCTTAGAGTCAATGGTTTCATTGAAAGTACCAAGACGATTAATCCTAATTTCAATATGTATTGGACATTCCTTGTCATACATGGTTAAACAACATGCATTTTGTATGAAATATGGAAAAGTGCTAGAAATATGGGGATCATAAGCCTCATTTAAAATTTCCCATAGTTCCTATTACTTACAGTATTGATATTTTCAAATATACTCATAATATCTAAAATGTCAAATATGTTTTGCCATCCCTGGGTGTGGTTGCCTTGGCAACAGGTATGTGTCAATTTTTTTGGCAGGATGATACACTGTCTACCATCAGACATGCTTCCAAGTCTTCTCAGTCATGTGGTCTTGGTTTGGAAGTCAAGGCCACGTTGTTTACAGCCTGTCCGCTCTACTGTCTGCCACATCCCTGATGGGGGATTGTGGGTAATGTGGTCCATGGACCTCCATGGACCATTAAAGGTCTCTCTCTGAAGGTGTGTGCACTCATGCCTTCTGAGAATGAACAGTCACGTTCATGTGAGCAGTTATCTGCTTCAATCACTTCTCTAGTTCCTTCTTAGTCTCTGTCTTTCATGACATCTCCCAGTATAAAGCACTTTCTGGCTATATGGTACACTTAAGTATACCTCATCTATGTCAATCTCTATCATGCAAAATTATTACAGGCTTAATGCATCCAAGAGGAAAGTGAATGTTAAGAGTAGGAGCTGATTTTCACTTTTTAAAAGCCATATATCCAATTGAAAAAAAAAAAAACCGGGTGTGACTGCCTCTCTGTTTAGACTGAGAACTACACAGTGCATCACATGCTTAACTCACTGACTACCGGGGACAGGTTAAGTGGGATTGATACTGAAATCATTTTAAGTATATGCAGCATCACACACAAGGTCTAGAGTCCAAAACCATGCTGTCTTCCATTATTTTATATCTTCCAATATTTTATATCGGTATGGATGATATGTGTGTACACACATGTGCCTTGGCCACACAGCTCATTATATCAACATGGAGACAAGAAAACCAAAGGAAGTCCAGGAAAGCCTTACCCTTCAGGGAATAATCTCTTTAATATATATATACCCTTTCTTGGTTGGTTATGTACGGATATAGCCAGGTTTGCAAGAAACTATGTTACTATCAGCATGAGATAGCAAAATACCATTACTGTAAAAGCTGTTATATTTGCTTACAGTTTTGTTGTTTTCATGGAGGTGGTCACAGACATTTTCGCAAGATGTTGTTTTTGCAATTTGATACCAAGGCTGTCATAAGTGCACTGTATGTCAAATACCTGTCTGTCAATCTAATGCTATTAAGATCAAGTGGCAATTTTACAAGTGTTGTTAAATTTTCAGATGGACAGTGATTGCCAAAATTTGTGAAAATAACAGCTTTTACAATAAGTGACTTCATACTTCATGTGATTTCTTCCAATTCTGGCTGGAAACCATAAGCCTGTTGTTATTGAGGTAACTAGTTTATCACTTCAAAAAACTGCCCAGATACAAGAAAAAGTAAAATCAACTGGTCGTAAGCGGTGTGTGACTCGTACTTTGAGGATTCACAATAGCCTAGAGTCAAGGGTTCAAGCTGTGCCGGTCTCCTTTATTTGTGTGAAGGAAATTGGCTCTCTGCTTTGGACTGACAAGAGATTAGCCGGTATTGGTTCCAGCTCAGATTACCAACTTGTCTGTGATTCCCTCCAGGGGTTGATAACCTACAGTAGAGTACAAGATATCACTTGAAATGGGCATTGACTCCCAGTAAAGGCTTAACCAAGTTTTGAAGAGGTATACTGCCCCTACTTTTTCATGACCACTTCTAAAACAGTCACACTTGTAACATTTTAAATCGAGAAATGTATACACATAGAATTCATACATTATATGTAATTTCATATGTATAAATGTACATCTATATGTATAATAAATGTTTGAATATTGCATTTGTTATTTTTAGATGAGTAATTATGAATGCCATCAATACTTTAACATTCATGATTAATTCACATGTTAACGAATATCATGTTTCCGACTATTGCTTTATTATTGGGTAATTTGCTTGCTGCCTCACGTCAATCAATCATTCTGCATGACTGCTTGACCTTGAGAGCAGGGTTCTCTTCTCTTTAGATCTCATCATTGTTCTCATTATATTCCCTTCTAATTACACATATGTCTGTCTGCTGTCTATATATCTGTCTCACACTCTATCTCTCTCCCTTACACACTCTCTCCCACTAGTCCTATCCCACGACGTATCTCACATATTGCTCTGTCCCCACTGTCTCACTCTCTCTTTTCTCTCTCTCCTAAATTGGATCTTTAGGCGGATATCGGAAGACTTTCTCCCAAAGGGAAAGTCTAATTACCGACTGGTCTGGTGTGTATACTCTGAGAAGCCTGCATTTTCTCCCATCAGGAAATTAATTGATCCCTGGGATAGACTACTCAATACCACTTAGAGGTGCCCAGCAGGAGGGGTTTGAATATCAAGCAATCGTGGATGTAGATTTAATCTTACAGGTGAAATACTGACATAGACAGGGAATCTATTCTGTATCTTGTTATCTAGTATGAGTCAGTATAAAGAAATGATCCTCAAGACAATCTCAAAGGAGAGTATTGATCTTCAAACATATTTTCTAAACAGTAAGTTTTCCAAAAGTATACAATTTTGTCTAGGAAACTTAGAGTCAGAGGTAGATATATCTTAACATTTTTCTATGTTATGAAGTGAAGCAATTGTCCAAACAAAATGGTGATAACCTTCGTAGAGCCATGCAGGAGTAAGCTTGGTACTAAATCTCACAGAGCTCAGAATACTTTGCATATTCTATGGTTTTGTTGTCCTCTAATTTATTCATTTCAATTTTGAAATTCATTTCAATTTTGAAATTCAAAAAAGAAGAAATCACTTTCTATGGTATATAATCATCATCAAGTTAAAATGAATTGACATAGCAAAAGAGAACCATTCTTAGAATCTGACTGTTTATTTCTGGGAATATGATAATTTGTAAGGGTTCACATGAATACTTTACCTCCATCACTGCAACAATTTCAAGTATGCTGTAAATACGGAAAATATGCATGGTGCATTCATTTTTGCGTACTTTTGGCTAGCATGAATTCTATGACCTGCGAATATATCTTTGCAATTTCTTTGCACATTTCAAACAGGCTGAATTTGTGGGATTGGGCAGCACATTAAGTTTCTTTCCGTGAATTGGATGAAAACGTACAATTTAAGTAAGCAATTGCAGAGTGCAAATTCAAAAACCCACAAATATGATTTTGAGCTGCTCAGCACAAAATGTTATTCACACAGAATATTGACATTTAAAGTATTAAGGTACCGGTACAGGACATGCCAGCAGCACGCTATTGTAAATATGGAAATGGTTTTAACCGAATCTTTTGTGAAGAGATTATGCTAGAATAGCATGGCCCAAGATGTTACAGGCACTGTGAAATATTGAGCACTGGCATAGGTCAAACCTGTCAGACTGTGGTACAAGAACCAGAAAGCCATCCGAATAAAAAAATTATCAACTCTGACATTCGAGAAGAACAGAAAAAAAAAAATATGTGGAAAGAGAGAGCTACCTTCAGTGGCTATGGTACTATGATTTCATTTATTCAACAAAGAAAGTCACAGATGCACAAAGAGGCAAATAGAAAATACTGACAGATCAATTCAAAAGAGAATTTGGATGGGGAATGTTTTTGCAAACATGTATGTGAATTACAAAAATTCAAGTGTGAATGTATGAGGAAAATTTGGCAGTCCATTCAAACATTAGGAATCTCTGAAGTTTCTATTAATTGCATGATTTACCTTCTCTTTGTGGAAACCCTTAGCAACTTGTCATGTCAAAGTGGTATAGTGATATAAAGGAAGGAAAGAGAACTACACATTTCTTCTTTCACTATGAAATTCCTTATTATTGTTATGACAAATACATGTTCTTTTGGGCCATCGCCACATTTTTAAAAGTGGAGGGGATTATATTTCTGGTGCCACCTGAGCCGACACTGATATATAAAGCTGAATATCATTCTTCAAGCTTTCTTGTGAAACTATAGGTCAACATAACATTCTTTCATGTCCAACAAAATGAAATAGAAACTTAGCTTATTCAGTATGAGCTGGCTCAATGTAGGGATTATCTTGTATCCTTCTTGCTGATGTTTGATATTTGGTGTGTGTAAGTATGTTGCTGTAGAGTATGTATGCATGTGTGTTCATGAGATTGTTTTCTGTGTGTATGATTACTGGTAGTTATATAGCTTTGTCATTCAGTTTGTAGGTCTGCAGATAGAGCAAGCCACAGTGATACTTCAAGTAATCACATTGTTGTGGTGATGAGGTTGTTGACAATATAATTCAGGCAGTTTTCACATGGATGAAGTTACCCAAGTGACCCAAATCAGTCACTATGGAAGAGCAATCTGGGGTATACAAGGGAAGTTCCATTCAGAGATAATCATGTTCTGGTGTACTAGAAGTATGTGTCTGTATTACAAGCACAGTAATGCATATCTGCATTTGTTCAGTATACAAAGCATATTGGCACTTAGTTACCAAGATACAAGTAGTTGTCAGGAGATAAAATTTGTAAGCAGTAAGGATTCTAAACATTCACAAGGCTAGCTGACACATGTTTCAATTACAATCACAGTACCTCTTTGATGCCTTAATGTACCTGTAGCCATACGATATTTTACATTTTACACTCTCAATTTCTTCTCCTAAGAGGGAAACAATCAGAAGCTAGACACAAAGAAAATTGTAACTAAGTCAAATTTTATATCCTCTTCATTAATATCCTCTTCATTATACTTTCACGTAGAACTTATACAAAGCTCTTAGAATAATGGGAGGGCTAAAGATGGTAGTTGTCATTACTTTGTCACCTGATTAGGGAAAAAACCTTTGCATCAAATTGATGTCAAATTCTGAGACTGATGCAATGATGTGTTAAGGAGATGGAGTGTGTATAGCCTGCTCAGAAACAGTAATTATTAGATACTCATTTGCAAGGAAAACCAACACAAACTACTGTGTATGTTTAGGACAATTCAAACCATGTTTCGATATAAGGATAGAAAAAGGCTATTTTTGGAGACTGCAGAAGTTAATGCCTTGATAACTTTCAAGTCTCTATGGAAATGTGGATCACCATGGATGCAGGAAGCTTACTTTTCCTCCCAGGGAAATCTTGGAGATGTTGTCAATGTCTTCACACTCAGTCGTAGTCTTAAATTACCCAAGGGATTTTCCTCTGGAGTACACTGTACTAAATGAACCAAAGCTCTGAGTAGAAGTCATTGCCTAAATCTATGGTGTGTAATTGCTTTCATTAAAAGATGCTTAGTTGACCCTTGAGACCTTGGAGATGATCATTAGCTTCATCTTCACTGGAGCCTTGTAATTGAATCATGAAATATGAAAAAGTCAACCTGAGATGCGGTCATGTCTGATTCACTGCACAACTAGACTTATCTTCAGTTGTTTGACCAGTAAAATATAGCTGAATGGATGTGAATGTTTGGCTAAATTATGCAGTGTTGTTGAATTATAATTAAGTCCTATGTTGTTTGTACATACATGAATTACACCACTAACATTTGCATGGTGATAAAGGTGAGATAGCCTATGTTAACTAATCCCCAAAGTGGCAAAAATAGTTTTATTGTAGAAAGAATTTCAGTATTTGGCATTACACGAAATGTGTAATGTGATGTGACACAAACTGTTGTAGGTAATAATATGAAGCACAGGTATGAACAGAAGTCAGGACCAAGATTCTTTGTATTACAGAGAGATAGGGAGAGATTAAGAGGGAATGAGTAAAAGAGAGAGACATTGGGGTGCAAGAGATTTTATTTGAAGAAGGGACTTCCCGAACTTCCACACAGGTGGGTGTGAGAGGGACGTAACATACTGATTTGCATTTTGCTCATAGATGGGACTCTGGTCATAAATAATGGAAGTGACTTGATGCACAGTGTCACCTGTGTGCTCAAATTACTCCCCCTCCAAGCCTGGCAAGTCATTTATTTAGTCTGCACTTTCATACTCACCTTCTTTTCTTTTCTTTTTTCTATGTCAATACAAAGCTATGAACATTATGAATGACAGTGTAGGGGTAAAAGTCTTGACTTTGATACATGTTTACTTTAGTGAATGGTGCATTGCTACATTTGTAATCTACGGAGTGATTACATGGCTAATTGCTCTGTGGTTAGCAGGTAAGACTAGCTTTACGCAGGGACAGTGTGTGCTGACAGGGACATAAAATTAGTGTTTATCACTGTTTCTCCAGGAATTGTCCAAATATTGTGGTGTGATGGGCATTGGAGAGGTGAAAGCTGAGAGATTGAAGCATGATTTATCAGCAACAGCTGCTTCATCTTCCAAAGTTCACTCATCTACAGTTTCAAGTTCAAAGAAACTCTATGGCACACTCCTTTTCATGGAGCACATGCCTGTCTTTGCATTCCATATGTTACTGTGTTATTTCATTGCACCAGGTCTTTTCTATATTGTGTCAGCTTCAATGTGTGTACATGTACCTTGATAATGCAGGAACCAATCAAATCAAATCGAATCGAATGGAATCAAATCGAATTGAATTATAAAATTAGATCCACTTACATCTTGACTTTACCTGGATTATGTAGAGTATAATATATAACTTTCTCTTCACTAATACTACTATAGTACTTTTTTTCTCCCAGAGCTGATCTGATCCATATGTACTGCATGGCAAGACAACTAAGAGTGACCTAGAAATGAGCTGGATGATTCAGATGTCAAAATAAAAGATAGATTCTGTTTAGCAGTGCTCTTGTTTAATTTTGATGAATGTTGTTTACAAATATGCTTTCATTTCTTGTTTCCTCCCCCTATCAATGCTTCAACATCTTGGCTGTACCCACTGTTTCAACAGGTAAGTTTACCAACTCTTTTAGATATCCCTTACCTCTGCTTCTTTCTGATATGCTTCTCTCCCCTTTTCCCTTTGTTATTTTTATTTTGGTATTTATGCCCTGCAGTCCTCATACTATTGTACTGAATTTAGAAAGCATTGATGCTCCTTTCTTTTCATGATTTGTGTTAGGAGGCATATTTTGTTCAGTACTGTAGTGTAATGCATTGTTGATTGCAAATGATTGGTATGCACATTGAGAGTGCACAATTTGATTAGTTCACATTGTGTCTACTTTGATTCTTGTGTACTCCACCATCTTTTTGTATCATTTCCAGCAGTACTTTTTTTGTGTTTTTAGTGTGCTGTAATTTCCCAATGTTCCTAAGATTCCATCAGAACTTTGTTATTGTATCAGAATAGCAAATATCCAACAAATGAGAGCATTCTAAGAATTTTATTGTGTGTTATCTGAAAGCAAGAATGTGCCAAGTCAGCCCTTCAGTTTTCAGCATCATTACTTGGTGATGATATTGCATGTGGGTGTACTCATTTTCTGTCCAATTTCATTCTGTTTTATTCACATTTTGATCCATTGAGAATAAGTCTCGAATATACTCGGGAAAGTGTTTATGGGATATGTGTGTTGCAGCAAAATCAGCCCATCCTCAACAAGCTAAAGGAAACCCAAACCCAAATATAAATGTGGATTGAGTGAAAGTAACGATATTGGTAGAACACATCAGTGAAATTTTGAGCAAAATTGGGCAATTGAATTAAAAGTTGTGAATTTCTAAGTTTCTAAGTTTTCAATGCTGGATTCTACGGAGACTACTACACTTTATGACATCATTATGGACAACAATATACCGAAAATACAAAGAATATTCAACATATTTTCACTTTCTTAGCATAATGAGAAGGCACTTGGCTGAATAATCTTTTCAAAAGCAGGGGGGAATAATATTACCCTTAACATATGTCAGTAATAAGTGAATGGAATGTGTACTTTTCATGAAAGAAATGATTTTGGGGATTTGTACTTATACTTTCTCTCCCCCCCTCTCTTTCTCTCTCTCTCTCTTTTTTTTTTTTTTGGGGGGGGGGGGGTTCCAAAATGATGTCATGAACTGTAATAGTCTTCTTATCCAGAAACTTCAAAAATGCGTAACTTTTGAATCCATTGTCTGATTTTCTTCACCTTTTACTGATGTGTTTTATTAATATTGCTGTTTTCAAGCAATCTACACTACTCTACTAATCTACTAATTTGAGCTTTGATTTCTTTTAAAAGAAAGTAAGAGAATCAATTCATTTATACAAATTGTGGAAGTACCATGAGTTCTTGGGAAGAAAGATTGTAGTCAGGTGATGAGAGTAGCTATTCTGGAGTGCTCTAAAGATATCCCATGGAATGATATACTAAAGGTAAAATAGGCGAAACTTCCTCACGATTTATGCCTTACTTCAATTTTGACTTATATGTTGTGTGGCTGTAAAGCACTCTTTAAAACTTTCTCTCTGGGGATGGGGGGGGGGGGGGGGGGTAATCGCCTTTAACCTTAGGTTAAGGTGCAAGCTAAGATGCTTTATGAGTCTTGAAAGTTTTGATGAACTTATTTAATCTAAATGGAGGGGTGTACCTCACGGTCATCACCACCCATGGACAATTTGATCTGAGTAATGATGTTTACATCTTCACACCCTGCAGCCACACCACATCTGTTTAAGCTGTTTTCATTTTTGGAATTGGGGGATAAATCTGGAGACTTAATAACAAGGCGTAATATAAACTTGAAGAAATATTTAGAAAGGGCATGCTATGTAGAGAGGCTATCTAAAGATAGGATGAAGATAACACCACATGAAGCTAAAGATATTTTCCACCTGCCCCATGCCTATCACGATCCTTGGCCTGAGATATCAAGGGGCGTGCAGGTACTTAGAGGCGGCTAGCTAGTGACATTCTCTGATGTTATGACCAAAGGAGTTCTATTAGACACAGAATCTCTCTGATGCCAGAAGACAGGTTAGAGGTGCACTGCACTTCCTACCACTCTAAGGAACCAGGCCTCACCCCTATTGGAAAGTTCCTTAGCATGAAGAGGAACCTCATCTTGGGGTACTTGCGAGGGTATCAGGTGCCCTGGTTATGTTACCTGTTATCATGTGTTTGCCTGCCCAGCCATGGTGTTCTCCTAGTGATGTGTTGGTCTCGTGTAGCTGTCAAGTAGGAGCCCGGTGTCTTTCAGGCAAGCTACACCTGCTATTCCTATTAAATGCCAGGCTGTGTCTTGCCTGTAATGTATCTTAGCCACACAGTGCCTTGGCTAATGTGCAGAGTGTCCAGGGTGATCTCACCAATTTCTAGGCATAATTGATACTATGCACATTCGATATGAGGGTAGTATCATCAAGCTTTACAAATATCAGACCTGCTACAACAAAGGGAGCTTGAGGTCAGGAGTGGCCAATTCTTTGACAATGACATGACTTTATTTTCACATTCTTCTCATTTAACAGATACAATTTTTAGCAATACTCCTGTGCAGAGATATTGAGGGTTTAGGCAAAAAGGTAGAGTGATCCTAGAAATCAATGTTAAAAGAAAAACACCGTCAAAGTGTTCATTCCATCACCAGTACCATAAAGAGCAAGTAGAAAGAATGTCATTATGTTCAATGGTAGGCATGTCCTTAGCAACCACCATGTAGTATCCATCCAGGCATAGTGCCAAGTGTCTGTCAACCAACGAATCAATGACCATGTTGCATTCAGGTTGGAATCAGAGTATACTTTTACATGTGCATGTACATTTCATTCATATTTTAATTACAAATATCGCAAAAACATGTTCTGTTCTTTTGGGTACTGTTGCAACAATAACCCGATCGTAATCCATGAGGCAACTCATGCAAGGGGTATATAATTTATGGCATATTAGTTTTTACAAAACTTTACTCTTGTGCAGTGTTGGTCATCTTACAGTTTTGTTTTGTTTTGTTTTTTGTTTTTTAGCCTTCCAAGCGTGTATTATAATGATTACTTTCCCCTTTTTTTCTTTTTTTTTGGGGGGGTGTAATTTCAAATATAGTGTAATTTCTCTCTGTTCGAGAAACCTGTGGTTTTTGTCATTCAGTTATTCATCATTTTCCATTTTTTGATTGAGTTCATTGTGTCCAGTTCTCACTTCCATTGGTATTTTAAGAATGCAGTAATAAGCAAAAGGAAGATAAAGATGGTAAGAAGTTGCAAAGACAAAGAAGTTTTTTTGTACACACACAGAGCAACACTTAGAGTGCATATTATGTTTTATTCTCTCCTCTCTCTCTCTCTCTCTCTTTTGTTACCAAAGTGGAAGCATTTAAAAGCTCAGTTATTTGACATAAAGGGGGAAAATATATTTATGTCCACCAGGAGCTTTATTTGGTAATAGATTTTGTATTCTCATATATGGAATAACAAGTTAAAACTTTACCCATTATAAATGGATTAACCAAAAAATGGGTGCATTGTCTTTTGGTTTTGTCCAACAAATAACATCTCATCACACAAGGACAGGTCTTAGAACTTTGGGGTTGGGCATAAACATTAAAATTGTACAGTGCTTTGATTCTAAATACTATGTTATGTACTCTTTAGATGTATTATTGGACAAAGACACTAGAATTGATTGCTTCATATACAGTGTCCTGTACCTGTGTTTTAAAAGTTCCCAAAACAACAGAAAGTGTTAAGAATGAATAGAATCAAACATGCCTAGTTAAGATTAATCCAGTATGCAAACCAACCATCCAAGAGAGATCTATCTAAAATACAATTCATGTAGTACTTCACAGCATCAGTTTAACTACAGGGAAAGTTTGCAAGAGGAAGCTGCAGTAGGTCCATATCTTGGCAAGATTTCACTGAGCTCATTAATCACAAAGCAGCATGTTTGTTGGTATGGCATGTCTGTATAGCTTTGTGGGTATAAACAAGGTTGCATGTTAGCAGTCATGCTTTGAAAGGGCTTTGTAAACTATATAACCCAAATGCTCTTTCTTTTTTTTTATCACTAGCCTAATCTTATCATCATGAGGGGGAAAAATAAAGAAAACAACTTGGATGCTATGCATGACCTTAAGTATCATGACCCCAGTGTCATGTGACTAAAATGCACATTTCAGGAGATTGTGCATTCATTAATCATCTCATATTATTTGCTGTAATTCAGTTGAGATTCTTAGAAAATAGTAATGATATAAGTAATCCTGCCTTATCAATGACTGATTTGATATGAATTTGCTTATAAGGGTTCATCAGAACATCAAATGCACATCAAATGTTTTATGGCAAAAACCATTACTAATATTAAGACAAAAGAAAATTGTTAATCTGCTGTATTTACTTTTTTTTAATTGAATTGAATTGAATTTATTTTCCATTTCCATGACAACATGAACAAAAGACATGATACTTAACATTGACACACAAGTAAAAATGCAAATTACATAAACGGTTGCAAAAAAAAAGACAATATGAATGGCAAATGGATGGATCTCCAGAAAGTAATGAAATAACTTATAACTTGAAGATCCAACAATAATCATAAAGTAAGTTCTTTTTTTAAGGGTACAACATACATTGACATGCACATCAAGAACATTGAGACATTTGTACATACACACACACACAATAACTTAGCCTGATTTAAGAAATTTTATCTAATTATCTGATATAAACTTTTGTAATAAATATCTTTTCAACTTTACTTTAAAACTTTTAACAGCACTGCATTGTTTGATATTCTCAGGTAACATATTCCATAATTCAGGTGCTCTGCATATGATATTAGAGTTTGTAAATGAAGACCTTCCATATTGCACTCAAAAATCATGTGCACATCTTGTATTATAATTGTGAATTGACCTATTTCGTACAAACAAATTATCAAATACTTTTGGTAACATATCATTAGTATATGAATGCATAAAACAAATCACTTGATAATCATAAAGTAAAAATACTGGCAGTATATTCACTTCATAAAACAATGGCTTTGTATGGCTATTGTATGAAGACTTTGAAATGATACGTACCGCTCTTTTCTGCAATAAGAAAATACGATGCAATAAATACTTACTGCAAACACCCCAAACAATAGTATTATATAACAAATGAGGGAGAATTTATGAATTATAAATGGTTAAAAGAATACATTTTGGCAAACATGTTTTAATTTACCCATAACTCCAATGATCTTAGATATCTTTAACAATATATCATTCACATGTGTCTTCCATTTTAGATCACCGTCAATACTAATGCCTACAAATTTTGTTGTCTTCACATTTGTTATTACATGGCCATCAATAAATACCTTCAATATACTTATATCTTTCTTACAAGAGTTAAAAATCATCATATGCGTCTTCTCATAATTCAGTTGTAACTTATTTGCACTTATCCAATTACTAACTTTACACAGTTCCATATTAATCATTTTAACCAAACATTCTACATTTTCATGTTTTAAAAATAAATTAGTATCATCAGCAAACAACAGTACATTCATAACACTGGAAATATTTGATAAATCATTGATAACTATAAAAAACAAAAGGGGACCTAATATTGACCATTGAGGTACTCCATACACAACTTTTTCATGTAAAGAATTATGATCAGAAAATACAATAGATTGTTTTCTATCAGGCAAATAATTCCGGAACAATTCAAGTGTTACTCCGTGGATCCCATGAAAACATAATTTGTCCAATAATATTTCATGATTAATAGAATCAAATGCTTTTTTAAAATCCAGAAAAATCCCAACTTATTTCTTTGTTCTCTATTGCTTTTGATGAATTCAACAAAAAATCCAACAAAACATGAGAAGAATGTTTAGCTCTAAATCCAAACTGCTTTTTGTATAGAATTTCATGTTTATCTAGGTGACCTTGTAATCTAACATACAAACACTTTTCAAATATTTTAGAAAACAAGGGTAATAATGAAATGGGTCTGTAATTTGAAAACACATCAATTGGTCCTTTCGTATGAATTGGAATAACCTTTGCTAACTGTAATTCCTTTGGTGTTTGGCCTGTTTCAAGACACAGGTTAAAAATTGAACACAAAGGTATACATACTATATGAATTACTCTCTTAACTGTCAATAACTTAACTTGATCATACCCTGGAGCCTTTCCATCTTTCAAAGCTAAAAGATAATCAATAATCTCTTTTTTATGAACAGGTTTTAAAAAAGCAGTTTGATTATAATTTCCATGTAAAAAATCTCTGTGAGTAAAAAAGCCTCGCCTACAGCCTTTAGCAATCTTATTTCCAACATTAATGAAATAATGATTAAAATGTTGTGCAATATCTTCAGGATTTTCTAATACTTTACCATCATGTTGAAACACCTTCTGTTGAACCCTCGACTTACGTACTTGTAATACATCATTAATTAACTTCCAGGTCTTAGATGTATCACCTTTTAAATTCTGAAATTTACAAAAATAATACTTTCATTTGGCAGCTTTAACAGCATTGGTATATACATTACAAAATTTAAGGTAACATTCTTTTCGGTATTGGGGAGGGTTCTTAACCCATTGAGGACGGTTTGATATTGCTACAACACGCATTTCCCATAGACGCTTGCCTGAGTATACTCGGGACTCGTCCTCAACAAGTTAATAAATTTCTTGTACGACCTACCTTTTTTAAACACAGTTTCTTCAATTCATACGAATACCAAGGTTTATTAATTTGTTTTTTCTCAACACACTTCAGTGGAAAACACATATTAAATGCATTACAATAAGACTCTATAAAGTCTGTATATAAATATTGTGGATCCCTACTGTTATTTTCTTTAAACATAACATTATACTCTTCTAATTGCTGCATAAAATTACACATATTAACATCATTAACTGCTGCATCTGCTGTTTATCACTACCACCATCATCAGAAACACCATTATTAAGTACATAAAAAATAGGCAAATGATCAGATAGATCTGTCACCATTATCCCAGAAAAAGCACTTTCATTATCATCGTAATTTGAATAAATATTATCAATCAAAGTCATTGACTTATCCGTTATTCTTGTAGGTTTGCTTATCATAGGCAAGAATAAATGAGCATAAAATGTTTCTAAAAATTCATGTGAATAAGAACTAACATCAAGTTTCATCAGATCTATATTAAAATCTCCAAGCAATATACATTCCTTATGCTCTGAATTAACAACAGATAATATCTCTTTCAAATGATTTTTTTCTCAGTAGGAGAAGTGGACTCAAGGCTTATTATTGCATCAGGCCAGAAACAGCAATCACATATTTCATACCAAATACACTGACAAAATACAAATACACTAGATATTTATTGTGCTTTT
Source organism: Diadema antillarum (assembly GCF_040938485.1). Lineage (NCBI taxonomy): Eukaryota > Metazoa > Echinodermata > Echinoidea > Diadematoida > Diadematidae > Diadema > Diadema antillarum. Next base: position 929,326 of record NW_027271587.1, on the reverse strand, counting down.
TCCATGCATGTAATCTTGATGGATCTTGAGATGCCCTCACCTTCTAGAGCAATTCACAAATTTTACAAGCTATACTTTTCTTGTGAATTCCTCTTTTCCATGTAGAGTCACAAATTAAGATTGTATTGCTTACTTGCTTATTTATCCAAACCAAAGTTCATATCGTTATAATATTGTATTCATGTTTTGTTGAAAGTTACAAGATTCAAAGTTCCTTAAAATATTATGTACTCATGTAAGCGTTATGTATATTACTTTGTATTACTTTATATGAAAATAAGATCATTTTGAATTGAATTGAATTGAATTGAATCTTCCTGCCATATAAGAGAGCATTGTTTTTTAAATAAAAATTCAGTGATCTGGTACACATTTTTGGTAGAATTTTTGCAATCTTTTTTAATCCAAAAAGTAAGGAAAATGAATATCCAGGGATAATGTGAATCATGGTATGTGTCATCTCCATCCAGATCCAGGTAGAAAGGAGAGAGAATAGAGAGAGAGGAAGGATAGCGAAAAGCAGATTCAAAATTATGAGAGATGCGTGTATATGTAGACAGGGAAGAGAAGAGTCTCTGATCTTCACTCTTCATAGGTAATAAAATATTCCATGCTTGTCTGTCAAACTTTATCAAACAATGAGCACCACATGTGGCTGCAGGATACCTCATGGTGTCACATTACAGGTCCCCACTGGATAATCATGTTTCACACAGGCATAATGGTTCCCGCTGGTCATAAACAGAAGTATTCTTCACACCTTACCCAGTTGACTGGTGGCCGCTTCGCATTCCTCTGTCTCATCTCCCTCATAACATGGGGTAATGACCTGGGCAGAGAGAGAGGCACGCAGCCACCAGCTCCCATCAACCTGCCTCTTACTAACAGCCTTGGTTGCTCCCTGCCTCCAGGTTCAATGAGGAGAGTTGAATGAGCCAGAGAGAAGTGTATCAAGGGGTGAATGGAATGGGACATTTCAAAGGTTGTAGAATATCAATGGCATTGATTCTTATTACTTCCTTCCTAGTAGCTGTGATGAATATATGACATTAATAAAAACATTTGATATCCATCACTTCTAATGCAGTTTGAAAAAAAAAGTGTGTTGGCACTTGCTTTCCTCATATACTGTAAAAGTGGATATTTTCTGCTAAGTGATATTTTGCACTTTGCTAGTAAGATGAATTTTGAACATTTTCAGTTCTCTGGAATCAAGAATTTCCTTAGTGGAACATACAGCAGGCAAAAAAAAAAGTATGTTTTTATATTTACCCTGGTTTCTGACTGCGGAAAACGCGCAAAAATTTCCACACTATGAAATTTCCATTTTTACAGTATTTAGTATTTTGCTCATCCCCTGAGTGAGGACTAAATATTTGCATCACTGTTTTCGTGAAATCCACTGACTAATTTGTTAGATATTCACATATCATTTTCCATTTCTATGAAACAGTTTATACATAAATTGTCAGCACTTACATAGTGCTGTATTGCATTATATATCATGCAGTAGATGCTCTCTTGTATGCTCTTTTAGATATGAAATATGGTTTTAATTTCTCAGGAATAATCAGTACATGTATAGAGCATTACAATTACCCTTGTTTTCATTCAAACATCACATCCCTTTGGCTATCATTTTGAGTTTGATTCAGGTCATACTTTTTATTGAATTCCGAGTAACTTCAACACATTTCATGAATCCCTTGCTGAGAGGTGTCATCAATAGCCACCATCATATTCTGATCACCTATGAAGAAAAGATCATTGTTAATAGTTACTAAGCATCTAATCATTCCAGATATAATTTTTCCTTATGACTAGTAGTGGGTTGATAAGGTGCTGCAGGTAATCTTGGCCAATCCTGTCTTTAAGATGCTGCAGTGAGGCTCTTCCATCACCTCTTGAACTAGTGTGATTGTGACTGGTCTACAGGGAGCAGAAAGTGTAAGGATGGTGTTTGGTGAAAAAAAAAGAGGGTAATGACCCAGTTTTCACTGGGAGAACTCCCTGAACCAAAATAGAATGGTGAGAGAAAGAGAGAGGGGGAGAAGCAGAGCAGTGCTATCAGCAAAGAATCAGTAGATGGGGGAGGTGAGATCTTCTCAGCTCAACTTGGATATGGACTGGTTTCAAGTGGTGCTGGGGGGGGGGGAAAAAAGTAAAAGCGTGACATATCATTGCAATGAGACCTCTGGGAGCCCATCGTCAATGAACTCCCTCACTTTGGTCAGGATGTTTTGAATGAGTTTAGAGCCACCTGTCTCATCCTGCAGATTTCAACACATGTGGGACTAGGATGAGGGATTCCTTCTCATATACCTTTCAGCTATTTCCACTCCTATTTCAGCGACATCAAACAAGCAGATCTGAGTGACCTTAATTGCTTACCTTTCCTCAAATCCATTTTTATAGCATACATGTTCATGTGAGGAAAGAGAGCAAACAAATAGATGTGTATGGTGACCATGACCATTGATTTGATATATCTTTGTTTCTCTGTAATGTATTAGATTTAGATTCTGGCAACACTTCCACAACTTTACTGAGAGTAGGATAGTGTGATTTGGCTGTGTGTTTGTTTCTTCTTTGATGAAAATACTCATTTTATGTCACACTTGTCAGGAGCAGACATTTATCAAGCTTTTTGTTGGAGGGAAATACTAGAGGTGTACTATTGGGTGCTCCTTTAGGCCTTGAAATCTTTGTGTGATCATCAAATAATTGCATGCCTTGCTGGAGATTGGTTTATTCTGAGGTGGTGAGTTAAGGATGTCTGCAAAGACAGAGCCAATTACCATGCAGTCTTGTGTTGCTGCAACATACAGCTTATGTGGTCATGGAGTCTGTTTGTCTTGCTGAATAGCCTTTTCAACCATGGTAGTGGAAGAATGCCATACTTAGATGGAAAATATGTATTTGTCCAGAGTTTGCCAAGTATCTATTATCTGTACAAAAATGCTTGATCATCATGTACAATACGCCATCAGATCATGCATGGCGATGTAATGTATAGATAGAAAGTATACTTTACTCAAGAATTTACCAAGTATCAATGATATGCACACACATTGAGAATTTGTATTACACTGCATACAAAGGTTCAACATGCCATTGTGCATAGCACTTCCAAGTCAGGTATTGATTTGTTTTTGTTGTTTAAATAGGCCCTACCAGTTTATACTCTCTCATGTGGGTTTTGTGTTAATGGCATAAACTTTTGCACACCACCCAATGACTGCAGTCTATGATAATGGCTCACACACACACACACACACACACACTCACTCACAGAGAGGAATCAAGGCTTCCTATTGACTCCCTCATTGGGCTGTCTGATTAGTGATCATGGCATGCATCTACTCCTACCTGTCATGACTGTCCATTGGGACCTCCAGGACACGCTAGTCCATGGTGTGATAATCAGCCCACTGATCAGTCATGTGAGGTGAATCTTGTCCACTGGGCCACCTTCATTAGCTGGCCATCAATCTTTGAGCCAGTGAACCTCCTCTGCAAACTCTCCAATGAATGACATCTCTGGGTGCCATTTATTATCAGAATTGCATAGGTGAGAACTGGCACTGGGAGGTTCACGCTTGAAGAAGAACTTTATTGTTATCAGGTATTTACAATACCCTTCTATAATCATTATCAAGAATTTAGACACTAAAATGAGTCTGTTGCTGACTCCTAACTGCAAACAACAGTGCATAGAATAAAAATCTGTCATACAAATCGCAATAGGCTTACATGCAAAAGTCCATACTAAATATCGTTCACCATGTCAGTAGTCAATACAAGTTTAAGGTAAGCTCCAGCTCTTTAAATGTATTTTTGGAGGTTAATCAATGGAACTACCAACATGAACCTGGAACTAACCAATATCTAATTGGGAAATGCCTCCTAGCCAGATTTAGCCAGAATTGCAGATCATGTTTGGAAAAAAAAAATAAAGTTGTTTTCATACTTATAACAAAATAAATGCTTTAATAACTTGAAAAGTTTTTTAAACACATCTACAAATGATTTGTGTCATTCTGAATGGTTATTACAAATACTCTCATGGTTTGCAAGAGATGCAATGTGAAGCAAAAACCAAGAATTCTTGTTGTGGATGCACACAAAATATCCCAACTATCACAATCCACATCACGACTCAAAAATCAGTTTGTATTGATTTTTGTTTGAAACTCTAATACTTTGCTTCACCTATTGTGTGTTAATGACACATGAAAAGAAATCATTTGTCTCATCAACCTAAGTCTTGGTGAGGATGATTGAGGTTATGTTTAGGCATGCATAGATCAGAGGTTTACTGCCCTTCTCTTACAGTCACTGTTTGTACAAAGGCAAATGAAATAAACTTCACTGCAATCTACAAACCCAATCCTTATGTGTGAAAAATCCTGCTGTAAAAGTGGTCATCTTCATGCGAATGATTTTTTTTTGTGCTCGGCTGAGTAAGATAAATTTCTCATGCTTTTAAGTCCACGTAATCAAGACATTTTACTTTTTGTCGAGCCCACCGGAGGTGTGGGGAGACTAAGGGATCGCCTGTGGCGTCTGTCCGTCCGTCGTTCGTCCGTCCGTCCGTAACGCTACAAAAACTTGAATGACTCTCTACTGAGGACTTCAATTTCAATCAAACTTGGAAGGAAGAGTGGTTATACAAAGTTACACATTTTTCCAAACATGAAGGTCACCTTAAGGTCAAAGGTAACATTCAGAGGTCAATGAACTTAAGGGGCCAATGTTAAGTTTTTATGGCGCGTTTCGATTATGGCTCATAACTTTTGATTTATATGTCCATTTGTGACAAAACTTGGATGGTAGATGTCCCTTGGGAATTAAAGGTCACCACAAGGTCAAACGTCACAGACAGGAGTCAACAAACTTTTAGGGCCCAATGTTAAGTTTTAATAGTGCGTTTCGATTATGGCTCATAACTTTTGATCCCTATATCCGTTTGTGACCAGACTTGGCTGGTAAATGTCCCTTGGGGAGTGGAAGGTCATCACAAGGTCAAAGGTCACAGACAGGGGTCAACAAACTTTTAGGGCCCAATGTTAAGTTTTTACGGCGCGTGTCAATTATGGCTCATAACTTTTGATCCCTTTGTCCGTTTGTGACCAAACTTGGATGGTAAATATCCCTTTGGGAGTTGAAGGTCACCACAAAGTCAAAGGTCATAGGTGGGGAAATGAACTTCCGGGAGTTAGAAAAACATTAATTTCTTCTACGCAAATGGGCGAGACACAATTTGGCACTTGCCTTGTGGAATATATGACCTGCAAAAATAGTGGCGTGTTTTATTTTTGCACTGGTTCCAGGTCGTAGCTAATGTATGAAAATTTCCAAGTGGTGAAAATTTCCACTTTCACAGTATTCTCACCAGTTATCCAGTTTTGCTCAAAAGTTTTACTAGGCTTTTGATATTAGTTGTGCTGCCTTCATTCAAATAACATTTTGTTTTTAGGAGAAGTCATCCACAATGGTCAGTGACAGACTCCAATGAAATGACAGGATCTGCTGTTCAGCAATCTACATTGCAGTGGTTCAGCGTATGATTAAAAAGTATATGTATTCACTGCTTGATTGAAATGCATCTTTTTAGTTAAATGGCTTTCTTACCTCAGGCATATTACACTCATGACATGGTTGTGTATATGGATTTCTGTAAAAATCATCAGTCTCCGGGTTCTGTGCTAACCCGCAATTATCATGAAGTGTATAACTACCACTATTCGAATTATGTGCACATTATTTTCATCTTTTTACCAATTTAACCTGACCTTCATCTCTCTACTTCAGCGACACTTCCACGTCATAACCAATCATATCTACAGGGTGTCATGCACCCGCCAGGTTCATCGCTCACCTGCGTTGTCCACAGAGTCACCTTAATTGTCAAACTATTCGCTTCCAGAACATAACTGATTCGTGGGTGGAGCGTCCTTGTATGCGAGGTTGCTGTTCCAGCTCCAAAGTCTCGCGAGGGACCCGCGTTCCGTATTCTTTGGCGTCCAAAGTCCTCCCTAGCGAGGGGCGGACACAGTCGCTCTGCTGCGAATGCGTCGGCCTGGGAGTAGGCTCGTCCTCGGCCTCGGCGCCATCAATGACCGGTGTAATATAACCAAAATGCCTCTTCTTCTTGGCTACTGGAAGGCTGCAAAGGCTGTTGGAATACGCCTTCTGGCAGCAAACAAAATCTGAACTCAAATCAGCCAGTATACAGGCTGACGGTAAGGTGGACGGACGGCTCCTGGCTGCAAACGAAATTGGGCTTAGACACAAAATTATCTTGCCAACTGGCGCCTGGGTGTGGCAGGTTGGTTTTCTGCCATCACGGAGCTAACTCAATGTTCTCTCGGTGAAATCAAAATGGTGTCTGCCACGAAAAGATCCAACTCTACTGTTAAATTGCTACTCGACTACGACACTCCTTTTCGAGGCATTTGGAATATTTGATACAACTAAAAGGACTTGAACGAAAACACCTATACCGCACTCTCCCGGAACTGGAGCTATTTCCTGTCTTTTCTTTCTACATTAATTGACATGCAAAAATAAATGAACTCCCCTCGGTCATCGATGGCGCGACTTGTAAAACATTTACACCTGTCCTAGCACTTTCTCTCTCTCACTCTCGCTTTCTCTCTCGCTCACTCACTCGCACTTTTTGTCTCATTATCAAGAACAATTTGGAATATCATCATCCCAGATGATGAAATGCATACCTTTTTATCAGCACAGTATTTCAAGAGCATGGAATCAAAAGCTACGTATGTTGCAGGACTTTCTTGTTAATCCGTATTCTGATTCCTCATCACCATCTTGTGGTATTTACATTCACAGTCATGTTATGTTTTGTGTTTTTGTATTTGTTTTTGTTTTTGTTTCATTTTTCTGTTGTGTCTGTCTTGTTTCATCTGTTCTGTGTTGAATTGAATATTACATATCAATATGTTACTTCGCAACTCAGAAGGTTACAGTTTATGCATCAGTTGCTTGAGCTGTCAACACTATACAAGCATCCTTTTTTCTCAGAATATAAATACACTGTAATGCAATAAGATTCGTAAGAAATTCTGTATATATGCTTTTTTGTTTCTTAATTATCACTAATTTTCATCTGCAGTCAACCAATGTATACACAAGAAGAAAAGGTGATTTTCTTATTCTAATGTATGCTCAGTGGAACAAAAAATAAAATGCATTTAATTGAATACAATTCGTGTGAGATTGATGTGCAATAGAAAATTACCACAGTAACATTTATAATTGAACCATGTCTATGCTATGCAATGAGCATCATGTTTATTTTCAAGCATTTGACTTGTGATAAATTGTCTTAGCATTAGATCTATGAAAATATGCAAGGCTGTCTACTGAAGATGTGAAAGCATTTTGGTGTCACAGAAGAGAATGAATAAAACATTATACATGACAGTGTGACTCAGGACACACACATGCACACACACAAGCAAAAGCAATGAAGCAATCAATATTTGGCAGTTACAAGGGAAAAGATTGCTGTTTTTAGTTCAGTGAGTCATCAAAATTGCATTGTGTGAAAATCTGTAATGTTCCTTTTCGTCGACTTCTAGTGTGTCTAGGAGGTGGTATAGAGTTGAATGTTGGTAATAGAACAATAGTAATAATAGTGAGACTCTTGTAAAGTGCACATTTCTACCAAAAAAAGATACTCAAGGCGCTATAGAACAGAGTACATATTGTGTCACGTTACAACAGTATCACAGAAAATAATAAAGCAATAAACCAACAAACAATAGGCCTATATACGTACACATACTATACATACAGGTATACAATATTGTCAATTCAAATTAAAAATATATCTAAGTAAACAAGTTTACTTTTGAAATTCTTCTTTTCAAGAAAGCCACATCTGTACAGAGCGTCAAATACAAATGTTGATCATTCTATTTTTGTCTCTTTGTGTACTATGATTTGAGGCAAGCTCCCCACAAAGTGTGCACACAATTGTCAAGGTGGTTATTCTTGAATGACCGTTTCACACTGAGTTAAGTCAGGCTGTATTCTGTGTTTTTTTATTTTTTAAGTAGCCATTACCCAATAAAAATGAAGGCTTTTTCCAAGAAGGAAGAATAAAACAGATTACATCTTAACATGACATTGATATTCATTTGTTCTTTTGTTTGCAGGTTTTGTGTTTTTCTGAGTCTAATGAATGTTTGTATTGCAGGTTTTAAAATGGGATTTTCACTCAACGCTCCCATGTTTAGTCCATGTGGTAGTCTCAGGGGTGTCATTTTGAGGAAGTCTAGTCAATGGGCTCTGCTAGGGAGTGATAATAGCTGGTGTTCATCATGGGAAATAGGTAGGATGTGTAGCCAAGACACAGGGGAAGATGACAAAGCTTTACACTAAATCTCCAAACACATGATATGGAGTATGGAGAGAAAGAAAGCCATTTAGCTGCGGAGGGTGCACTATCTGTAAGTAATATCCAACCAAGTCTGAAGGTAGACAGGTGGAAGCATTGGACCTGACTCTCAGGGGCTTTAGGAGGAGAGACAATATATTCACTCTCCAGCCTCAATCCATTTTACTAGGGAAAATTCCCAAGGTCAGATCAACTTCTATCTTATGGACACATTACCGCACCTCTGCCATGTAAACAGAGACTTAATAGCAATGCACTATGGCAGAGCCCAGAGTCAATTGGATTCAGAATACAGCAAGGACAGCTTCCGTTCTCTTGTAAAATCAGTGCAGCCGTCAATAGGGGAAAGGAATTATGGGTATTGCTATAGGCTTCTCATGACAATTCTCATCAAGCATCAGATCTTCTGTCTGATTGATTTCTGTCTAGCTATCACTATCTTGCACAGCATTGATTATCCTCAAGAACATGATCGGAATGGTTGAATATAGAAGAGTAATCCTACAAACTTAAATGAGGACATATATGGTTCTGTGATCTGCTGTAAAACCCAAAACATTTGCAGCATAAAACTTTTGTGAATTGGATTGGACGGTATTTTGCATGTCATCAAACTTTCACAAATCACCCTTGGCAGTCGATGTATTGTTTAGATTAACATTTTCATGTGCATTTTAGTTTGGTGAATTTTGGCTTATTGCACAATTCACAAAATTTACATGAACCTGAAAATTTCTGGTTTTGAAGTATACCAACTGGGTGCATGTCATATTTCCTTCATGATTGAAGAGCCGTGTGAAAAAAAAAAAAATCTGTTTCTGCATACATCACTAAATATTATTCTTGAGAAATAAAATGCTATTAATAATACTTGTATATATTCAGAGCAGACATTACTCTCTTTGAGCTCAATTAGATGTTTCCATAAACAAGAAAAATGTACAGTAATCTACAAATATAAGAGGCTTTTTAAGTAAAGCCTGAAAAGAACCATAGTGATATTTTGCAGTTTACTTCACAAACACTTCTATCAATTATCCCTCCGAGCCCTTAGTTACTAAACTTGGATTGATTTATTTCAGACTTCTATTCCTGTTCTTTTGATAGCACATTGTAATTATCAGTGCAGAACTGGAACTGTCAAAAGTTTCAGTATGACACCATCTTTGTTATGCGCAGCTTTATTTCAAGACATGTTGGCTTTCATTCTGTGCTGAAAGGGCATTTACAGGTCCTGCTTTGTGTACCAGAGTTCTTTATTTGGTTCCTTAATTCCAGCCTCGTCGACAAGGGCCATTTAAATGGTCACCAAACTTGAATGTCAACTGCACTTTATATGTGTCAACATCTTCTAAGCACATAGCAGAATATATTTAGGCCACAAGCTGGGATGTGATCAAGTGTGCACAAAATGAAGTAAAAGGATACCAGTCAATGAACCGAATACTTCCAATCTCTGGATGGTAGCCCAGTTATTGCCATTAAGCTGTTTACTGTCAGGTGGTCAGATGCAGGGGTCACCTGATGCTGGTTGTCATGTATCAGGTTGCATACATAATGGAGCAAATGGTAGAGATTGTTGCTATGATGCATAATGGAGTGTGAGAGGTAGTAGGGGTGGTGGTGCAAAGATCCCGAATGTGATAATATGTATCTAGAAATAGCAGATATAATACAAGTAGTGCAGGATGTAGTTAAGTATTTAAAGTCTAACAGGTATACACAGTGGCAGGTGGGTGCAAGAATTTTATTTGTCTGTACATATACCATCTACATTAATTTGCAATCCGCCTATCTATGTTCATATCTATCTATCTATCTATCTATCTATCTATCTATCTATCTATCTATCTATTTATCTATCTATATATCTATCTATCCATCTATCTATCTATCTATCCATCTATCTATCTATCTAGGGGGTATAACTTATTTTGAAGTTCATGAAGCAAAGCTAGGCATATATAAGCTGAGACAGCATATAATTCTATGTAACATTCCTCCAACACATGCTTGGTCAAGATGATTTTTCTTGTAGTATGAATAACATTAATGGAAGACCACCACTGGATTGAACTGAAGGGGTTCAAATTCTGATTGAGTCACCCATTCCAGTATAAAATGGCAGTGAGAGAAGGGCAAGCCATATTCATTGATACATCTGACTAAGCTGCAGCATGAGATGGTTAGCAGTGACCTCCAGAGTATGAGGTCACTCTAGATGAGGTAGTCCTTTCCCCTGTAGACATGATCCCTTGTCAACTACGTTTTTTTTTTTTTTTTATGAACAGTCTCCAATCTTCATAATCATGCCATTAAATCACTCTTCCTTCTACAACAGATTGGGTGTAAACTTGTATAGCATTCTGTCATGATGAGCGGGGCTATTTCAGGCTGCTATTTTTGAGAAGCTAACAGTTATTATTACAAAAATCTCCCATGTTGTGATAGATGGGAGTAATTCATCACACTGTAAGTGTCAAGGAATTAGTCACTTACTTCAGTCCATTTGTGTCAAGGTTTTCTATGACGTCAGCTTGGCGAGCCCAGCTACCTGTAATGAAGCTGCCAAATCTGATAACCATCTTTAATTTATCTCTCTGGTCTCATGGCCCAGTGGCTCTTCTAGCTACATGCCGATGTCTGCGTGTGGATTGACAAGCTATAAATTACGCTCATCACATAGGAGTGGTCAGTGGAGACCAGGATCTATGTGATCTAACATATTTCATTGAATCTATCTAATGATCTCTGACATTTCCAAGGCTACTTGCCATGCAACTTCAGATTTAACAAGAAATAATTTATCTTATCACAGTGCCTGGATGTGTTCACATGTGTGTTTACAAAGGGTTTACCAATAAAGCATACAAATTTCTTTGTTCAGTTACATGTAGGCCTCTAGATATATCATGTACACAATTCTGTAGCCTGCAGGAAAACTTTATTGGCTAAAGGGCAATCAGATGAGATTGATAAAGCTCTTAGATTTATTGATTTGAATGTGATACTGCATTGTGTAATGGAAGCATGTTGTTTTCAATGACTTATGGGTCTTTACAATAATAATTTGTTAATATGATGTCATTGCTATTTTCAAATGATTTTTGCAAGTATTTGGTCGTATATATCTCTAAATATCTCTAAATTCTTTAAGGCACTTAATATTAGCTATTAATCTCCATTAGTCCAGTTCCATCTGACTGTGAACTGGGGCTAGAGAGTATTTGCATAAAGTGTCTCATACTGATGGGTACCCATGAGTTGGGATGCAACACGTAGCAAATTATGCTGTCTTTGATTTGGCAATCTCTTATGGTAACTGGTCAAGAAGTGCTAGCATTTTTTCATAAATAAATCCAATATTAATTTGGTAGATAATCAACTTTTGCACACTGCTATCAGCAAGCCAAACAGGCCAAAGTACACAGCATAGCATGCATGACAAAGTCACCTCAACATTAAACCAAATGTTATTATACATCAGCCAACCAGTCAGTCTCATTTACAATTTCATCACAAGATATTATAGTGTGTGTAAGCTCTGAGACGTCATTGATTAAGGTCTGTATGCTCCATCAGTTAATTTAAGATTTACCATGAAAGTCTAAACCACCATCCCCATTTCTCTATGTGTATAAAATGTAATGATAGAATGAAGTGCACTTACAAATTGCTCAGATGAGGTACAGTCAAACATTGCTCTCCACTTTACCTGATGAACCTAGCTTTCTCTTAGCTTCAACTATCAAACCATGATATCAAACAAAAACCATTTTATACCACATTGTGTTATTCAAACAAAGAAGCAGCAGTTTTCTTTGCAGTATTGTCAGCAAGATAATCTTATAAGAGTACTTTCAAAAGATTATCTTCCTTTATTACTGTTGCATGCACACATGGTTGTGGGTCCACTAAAGTATGTGTCAGAGACCAAAGTGCAGCATAGCACACTTGACCAGAATTGTTTGATTACATGAAGCTTTTTCATAAGCATAGTTTAGATTTAATGTTAATGAGCTATTGGGCAAGGAAGGGAAAATGAAAACTGATTTAAAGTTGTCGCCAAAAGTATATAAATTACAGGATCTGTTTGTCATTCATGGCTATATTCAGTCTATAGAGGGCAGCAATTCAGTTTGGGTAATGATTAGTGCAACCTTCAGTTCTCAATGTGACTTGTGGTCTCCATGTTCAGTCCTCTATTCAGTTGATATTATGAAGTGCTCACTTCAGCTCACTTCTTGCGAGAGATGACATGTATTGATCAGTGCTTTGGCTTGATGATTAAACTGTTCTCTTAAAAATGACGTGGTTATGGGGAAAAAGAACCCATATAATTGCAGTGGTTACTCATTAATTGACTGAGTATGAAATTTGATAGATTTCTGGGATATAAAACACATGTTAGCGTGCACAAACACATGCACATACAGCACTCTTCTCTCCCTCTCTCTCTCTTCTCTTCTCCCCCTCCCTCCCTTTCTCTCTCCGATGTTGGTTGCTCCGCTACCAAACTGCTTACTTTCATCCAGCTACATCATCAATGTAGCCACAAGCTACAGGGCAGGCATCTTCACCTAACAGGTGGTATCAGAATGTGTTCACACTGGCATCTACAAAATATCATGTGGCATAGTTTCAAATTTCTCACTCATTTATTTGTATGATCTTTGTACTAGCTTTTGATTTTATGGCTGATTTATCACAGATGCCAAATTTGAATGAAAATCATGCAAAGCAGTGGCCAGTGTACCATTATGGTTAAAGGGGCACTCACATACTGTTGGAAGTTAGCTAGTAACCTAACCATGTTCATTCACATGACTTGCTGAATGTGATTGCAATAAAAAAAAAAATTGCTTTTGAAGGTACAGAGATGAGGTTGTCAGTGATGAGAGGGAAGGGAAGGAAGTATGGGTCTTTTTGATTACTAACACTTTTTATGTATTTAGTATTTCGATAGATTATCTCACATGTATTGTGATAAGCACTGCAAAGCTGTGAAGCTGATTTAAATGCTTTTCTTTCCTTTGAAACCAGGAACATTTATACACATATATACTTCTTATATCACTTTCAACCAGATGCTATTATGAAGAAAAAAAAACACACACTCACACAAAATGATTTTGTAGTACTAAAAGTACACAAGTATACATATGATCTCTTGTAAACAGTTCTATATCTGGTACCCCCCTCCTGTTATAAAGCATTTTAGGATATTTCAGTGTTGACCAGTTAGATAGTGGATTCAGAGTTATTCCACATGATGATGAGTGACCTGTATGTTATTTTGTGTGCAGTGTGAACACAGCATAGCAGATAGTAAAGCATACCTATCTCTTCCACCATGCCTCATTGCATATTGTGTAAGGTTGAGATCCCATTAGACCCGCAGGAAGTAGCCATAGTCAGGTGACCGAAGGTCATGAGGAGGTTGTGATCAGTGCCTTGCAGCAAACGGGCCAGGGAGAATAGCAGAGATTGATTTTAGCTGAGGGTAGAATTGATTACTGAAAAGTGGGCTGGAAGTGTGTTGGGACTCACGGTGATCAACACCAGCAGTACAGGGTGACTGTACTCACTCCATTCTTATACTGGCCTTTGATGTTTGGGAAGTATGTCTCACACTATATCAAGCTGTGTCACAGATAAGACTCTTCCAACACCTGCTCACTGAAAGGACAGGAAGTGGCTGAAGATTCTCCGGACACTGACTGGAATCACTGACACTGATTGACACATTGTCATGGAAACAGCTACATATCTCATGGATGTGTAAACCGTACTCATATGTATTTAGAATAGTTAATCAAATACAGAATATTCATTCTTGTGAAGAAGTCCTTTACCCTAAAGTGTTTTTGCACTTTATTTTGATGTTCCTATTTTTCACACTCTCATGGTACTTTCTTAAAGCAGTCTGCTTACTTTGCTTGTTCTCATTCAGTTGACTAAAAAAAAAACCAATTGTCAGATGAAAAAGATATACGTATATAAAGTATATTGTATATATGGTAATTATCTATTTGCAGCAGGGGCAGTTTCATTCATCAATAAAACAGCTTCAGAGAATCAAGTGTGCTTAGTCCCACATTAGAACAAAAGCAGGAGTTACTTGCAAGTGAGAGAGTACCTTCACACCTGATTGGGTCTTTCAATCAAAGAATAAAATGGCTCCTGCTGCAAATAGGCACCCTGCAGCAAACAGGGGTGATTACTGTTTATATATATTTAAAAACGTATAAATCACTATTTATATCATTCAGTAGTTCTGTCTTTTCTTTTCCACTTCAGTTCATCTTAACATAATCCCTCCTTTTTTTTCATCACCATTACTCAGTGGAATTATTGTCATAATTTTTCCAGTTTACTTTTTTTCTTTGACTTCTTATTTATGTTGTTGTTGTTGTTTTTTTTGTCAATTTAAGTTGATAAGTACTAACTTTTAACAACATTGATACCATTATTTTCATGATTGGGTATAATTTTTGTCACGTATGTTCTCATAAAAGAGCACTTGCGCACCATACAGCAGCACTCCCTTGAATGGATGCAATAAAAGTCATGTGTATCTAAGACCACAATAAACATGATAAGGCCTAGATAAAGTTGTGTATTTAAGATATTTCTGTGTAGGCAATGTAAGGATTCTTAAGTAATGCTGAGAGGGCACTGCTAGTAACTGTAATACTGCCCTCTTTGATAATAAGTAGTTAATGATCCAGCAGTGACAGTGGTACATACACAGACCGGATAAATGTGATACCTGTCATACTGTAATTTTTGTATCTGTTAGCAAATTTGATATACTCCAGATCTTGCACAAATCCTATGCGTGACATTTTTCTAGATTAGACTGTCATTTCATCTTTACCTCACTGTCATTCATGGAAGCATGCTAAATGAGAACTTAAGCAGCATCATAGATATTCCACATGTAGTAGCATCTCAGATGTTCTCTACACATCATATGTATTTATTTGTTGTGTTATGTGCTGATGTACAATATGCTAATTGGGCAGCAAATTTGAATTTGATATAGGACATGAAAACCACAGGATTGAACATGTAGGCCCAAGTCACAAAGGTAGTTTACTCAAATCATTGTTTAAATTCAGTCCATGGACTATAGCAAGTGTACGTGTAGCTTTGCACTAGCATGTATCAGTGTGCGCTTGGTACTGGATGTCTGTTGGTATTTGTGATATATCATGTGTATTTATGCAGTCAACATTTGCTTAATGTAAATTTGAACAACATTTGTGCATTCCAGACTGATAGACAAAACATCCATTAAAGATTTGTGATGAAGTACACTGGAAAACCTGTTGTGATTTTGTCAGTTATTCATTCAAAGCAGCATTTTTTTAATGTTTCATCAGTCTTGAAGCACTCTTTACAGTGTCCTATTTGTGTTGAATGTTGATGAAGGAAACCTTTGCAATATATTTCCATATAGGGCTTGAAGGGTGTTGGATATTATCACATTTAATATTCTTATCTCATTAGCACAGTCACAGTACAACATAGAGCAGAGTATTTTATTTGTCTGAATAACTGGCACACATGTACACTAAGTGGAAACACTTCTTTACATAACCATGAATGGATTTGCAATTATGTTATTGTTGCTCTTTGCCCTTATTTCAAGTGATCTGATTTCTTGATAGAGATGTGTGTATCTTTTATGATGTAAATTTCTCTTCCAGAAACCCACATGCACAAAAATTGGCAAAACAATGTTGTTTGCTATTGATTAGTACATTAAAGATTTTTTTTATTTGCAACTTGGAACAATGATATCATCAAACTGTGGATTAAAGTATAATCCAACACCATGTGCAAGTTGGCTAAAAGAAATAAAGTAAAATTAAACCAGCAGAAATGGTACAGTTTTCATCAAAACTAAACCAAAATTAAGAACAGTATGGAAGTTAATTGTTTCACATGCACAGTCAAGATTAAGTGATGATGTCATAGCCTTACAAGCCACCCATTGTTTTACACACAAAATGATCACTACATTTCTCTTGGTAATATGAAATTTAAAGAAAAATGTGAATCCTTTGCATAAGCCATCTGTTACACTGCTATACTATACAAATTAATGATGACTTTTAGGGAGAAGAGTTGTCTAAACCTTTGACCAGAGGCATAATTTCCATATTTTGGGCACAAAGTGATCAGAGTTGTTTGCTGATGACATCATCAGTGCAACCATTATGCACTTGTGGTTATGGTAAATATCACTTTTTTGTGTATGTGTACGTAAAAACATGGGAAAATTTGAAATACCATAACTTTCTTGATTGAAGTTATATTTTGATGAAACTTCCACCATTCTCTCCATGTGGTTTCATTCTAAAAAAATATGTGAAATTGCACTTCAAGTTATCAATACAATATGTATGATCACCACATTGATGGATCTTATGCAGCAAATGATTTTGTCACAAAAAAAAAAAGAGACCCCACTTTGCAAAATTTGATTTTGATGAAAATTGTAGGATATTCAATCAGTCACATGCTGAAATGTTCACAGGGATAATATGGGCATTGTGTCATGGATACACAGTAGGTTTCTTTAACACCTGTCATCTCTTGGTCTCATCTTAAAGGACAAGTCCACCTTCATATACATTAGGATTGAGAGAATGCAGCAGTATTAGTAGAACACATCAGTGAAAGTTTGAGGAAAATTGGACAATCCATTCAAAAGTTATGAATATTTTAAGTATCTGCGAAGTCACTGCTGGATGAGAAGACTACTACAGTGTATGATGTCACATGCGTACAACTATATAAGGAAAATAAAAAGAGAATTTCACAAAACTGTGCTTTTTTAATAAAGTGCACATTTCTTCAACTTGCTACTGACGTATGTTAAGGGTAATATTATTCCCCCTGCCTTCTGAAAGAGAGAAGTCGAGTGTTCTTTTGTTATGCGAGAAAAATGGAAATATGTTGAATTTTCTTTATTCTTTCTTTATATCATTGTACTCATGTGACATCACAAGCTTACTCAGACTTTTCATCCAGCCGTGACTGTGCAGAAACTTCAAAAATCATAACTTTTGAACGGATTGTCCGATTTTCCTCAAACTCTCACTGATGTGTTCTACTACTATATAATTGCTGCATTCACTCAACCCACATGTCTATGAAGGTGAACTTGTCTTTTAAGTAGAGTTCTTGGGGAGTCATGGGTAATAACATGTAATACATGAGGGGTTTTGTGAATGACATGTGAATTGTTTGTATTGGGTACAGAGTTTCAGAATCTATGGTGTTTGAGATGAGGAATAAGAATACTGTATACGGCATATATTTAGCTAGTCTAATTTTTCACGAATCACGACTTCCAACAGTTTTGTGAGTGGTTAAATTCACGATTGTGGAGTACAGTGCTTAACAGAGAAATTTATTTGTGTCTATCATTTTCATGTTGGGATCAGAGTTGATATTTTTTATTCTTGTATATGTTTTTACATTCGGGAATAGCACCCAACTCGCTAAAGTCGCAAAACTAAAATCGTTGCAAATTATTCGTCATTTACAATAGGCCTACTTTCAAAATTTATGACAAGTCACAATGAACAAGGATGATGACATAGCAGTTTCAAATAAGAGTGCATGATTAGGTGCTCAAAAAAGCAGAATAAAAGAAGAAAGTGAACTTGTTGTGCAAGTGGTATATTGTCATAGAATTGCATTGCGACATTACTAGAATGTGTGAGCCCCTACATTGTATGTCAGCATCCTTGTTCAGTGTTTTATGTTTGGGGCTTTTATAGTATTTGTTTATCTGTTCAGGGACCACAATAAATTCCACATATCTATACCTGGTACTATCAATTTATGTACTACATGATGTTAACTTGTATAGAACATCTGACATGTCTCTTTAAGATGGCATACTGGATGCTAAACATCTTGGTTGTAGCAGTATGACTTCCTGTACATATTTAGGGTAAACTCCACATGATTGTGATACATGTATATTAACTGAAGAGTAAACAATTTTCAAGTTTTACCTTGCATTTGACCTAGTCAAATGAGAAAGTCTTGGATCTTGGAACATTCACATTTCCACAAAATAATGATGTTGGTCCCAGTCATGAATAGGAATTAGAGGAAGCTGTGATGTCATCACTTCTCAATGTTTCAATCTGTGTATACGTGTATGTATAAGAACATTGTACTAGAGTGCAAGAGTATTTCCTGTCATGAATACAATTATTGAAAAAGGAACTTGTTTTGAAGGTTTGCATGCAAAGTAATGACAGATTTTCTATGCATACCCCTATTACCTCATCTTATTTGTACAGTATATGTGACCGTGCATCACATAACAAACAAAAAGTCACACCCCTTGATTTTGCGTGAGGACTCAAAAAAGGTGAAATGGGTCAACCAAGTCAATCTTGATTTTTTCATATTTTCTGAAAGAGCTATCCATCTTCTACATTATTCTTAAGTTTGAGATCATAATATGAATGGGAAAGTGTGTTTTGAGCAGTTTTTCTACAACCCTTTTTTGAGGGGAGAGTAGAATGACCAGGGTCCCATACCCTACAAGCTTTGCTTATTAGTGGGACCCTCCATTTCCATTCCAATCCTTGTATTATGCATTGTATATAATTTTCCCTGTTTATTTAATGGAAATAAAAAAAAATAAGCTGATTGATTGATTGGTATGTCTTAGAGGCCCCTTTTCCTTTCTTGAAATCCTTTCCATACTCTTCACTTTCAAGTCTAATAACTTTAAAAAGTATAAATCTTCTGCTTTGAAAGTTGGCATTGATCATGGACAGAATGTGTTAATAGATCATGCTTAATTTCAGCTTAATCTGATGATTCCTTCATTGTTGTTGCTCCGGTTGTTTACATCTTGTGTTTTGTCCCTTTCATTACAGCTGGCACGGCTTGGTAAAAGATTAAGCGCTTGAATAGACACTGTACTGCAGAGCCTCTTTTCTCAGTTCACACTTTTCCTGAGTGTGTGCTTTCTTTCCAGTATTTAAATAGGTATGGGGAGTCCATTTGAATTGAGTTATACATCATTTTAAAGCTTAGAGTCTGCTCTTTCAGAATCTGCCCTGAACTAAAAATCCATATTAGGCAACTTTTTGTTGGTTTTGTGATGCAGGTCACATTATATGTAATTTTGAATTCTACTGAAAACATGGAATGTTTTGGAAATTTAAAAAAAAGATTGAACAAGCAAAGTTCACAGAAATTGGTGCGGTATCAAATATATTTATTTGAAGATTTTCACTATGACGCTATTGCTGTTTCATGGTTTCATGAAAACATGTAAAACTTTTAAATTCCATATCATTGTTTTCATCTGGCCCTTTTTATGAAGCTCTTATTGTTTTTGTTTTTATGGCTTTAATGTAAAGAGATGTAAA
This sequence comes from Diadema antillarum, assembly GCF_040938485.1. Taxonomy (NCBI): domain Eukaryota; kingdom Metazoa; phylum Echinodermata; class Echinoidea; order Diadematoida; family Diadematidae; genus Diadema; species Diadema antillarum. The sequence continues at coordinate 909,475 of NW_027271587.1, read as the reverse complement.
CTTGAGCATGAGTGGAGTCTCTCTTGAAAAGGGTTCAGGAAATAACAGCAAATACTGTACATCAAGGAGAACCTTTGAGGTCAGACAGGTTAATCTGTAGATGGGGCAAAAATTTTGATGAAACATATTCATAGTTTGCCTTGATCTTTTGAAGAGTGGAATATAAGGTCATTTGTAGGACTGACAGTCCCTGCTCATTCTCTGTTTTTTGCCTACTTTAATAGACAAATTGATTATTATTGAGCATGAAATTAAATGAAAATCCCTGGAAGCAAGGCAGTGGGAGAAAGAGGAGAAGACACAGAGATACTGAGAGAAAGAGAGGAGGGAGAGAATAAGAGGGAGATTGGTAGAGAGAAAGATCGAGTGATGTAGCTTGAAGGCAGGAAAGAGGGGTGATTGTCATGAAGAGCAAGATGAAGATTACGACGAGGCAGACGTGTAGAAGTGGTGTGGAAGTAATGGCAGATTTCTGCTGGTATTAGACGTTAATTGGTGAGTTGATGGCTTTTTGTGCAGTAAGCCATGACTGGTGTGGGCTCTAGAGAGAGGAGTGAAGAGTGTCATGAACAGATTTAAGGAGAGAGTCATGCTTCACTAGGCACGCCCACCATAAGATGCCATTTTACTGATGCCTGTTGGTTATTAATGGAGAGATGCCAGTCATTCCACTCAGTGCATTATTAGTTTGCCATGGATGATGAGACAAAAGAGGACATGATTTCAAAATATGATTCATTATCTGGAGTTTGCCTTACAATATGCATTTCTTGCTGGGATCATAGGGTTATTGATGATTTCTCACATTCAAGAACTCTCAACCTTTTAATTTTTTAAATGTTTACTATTCTGCAACATGTCTGGAAGATTTTTTAAAAAAAAACTAAACTAAAGGGAATCCAAGAAATGTGAGACAAATTTGTAGATGTCCCTAAAGTTCTTCACCACTATTCAATTTCTGTTGCAAATACAGTAAAATCAAATTAACAGAATGAGAGAATTCTTGTAAGCCTTACACATGAAATCTCAAATCGTAGGTGTTTAAATGTCAACATGATCTCACTGTCTAGTGTGATACTGGACTACAACGCATACACACACACAAATTACATGAGGTGAGAATATCATCATATTACAAGTTCCATTGATTTGAAGACAAAAAATGTTATTGTTAAATTGGGTTTTTTTGGCATTTGTTCAGCATCTACAACCCGTTATACCAAAACCTCATTGTTTCTAAGTTGATACAAGACTAAAATAGTTTGGTGCATAGGAAAGAACTTATTCCTGTTGATTTTATGTAAAAATGAAGTAGATGATCTTATCTGTCTCTTCTTTGCATATGGTTGCCCTTCCTATCACTGTTTTGTTTTGTTTTGTTTTGTTTTTGCAAAAATGTGAAACTTTGTAATTCCACACCTTTACATCTTACTAATTCTTAGGCCCTGTTTAGATGAAACCTGTACCATTCTCTTTCTTTAAATAAACTCTATTGTGTTGTATTGAATTATATTGCATCATAATCAAGCAACCACAGGCCTGATGGCTGTAAATTCCCTCCTAAGGACTGTTTTAATGTGTAGGAAATATTGCCTTGCCTGGGGGCACTACCACAGTAGCCATGGGACTTGAACCATGGAACTCAGATTAACAGTTCTCTGTCTACTAAGCCACAGCAGCTCCATTTTATATTTTAGAAGTTGGCACTTTTATTTTGTAAATTTTTTTACTTATAGTTTTTGTCATGTTTATTTGTTATATGATGAAATGACAGGAGGCAAGCAATTCTTGATATATCTTGATGTATGATAGGATTGTGAAAGTATGGGCCTACTTCTTATTGGAAACTTTGCATTCATCTTTCTCCAATCCAACTGTGGTGCTCTGGGATGTTATTCAGCCTTGATACCACCTGGACTTCACCATTAGACCACTCTCATGTCAAAACATGATACCACTGTGATTCAGTCAGATATTCTCAAGAATGAGTTAACAATCTTTGTCCCACCACCACCACACCACCAGCACCACTCCCAGCAAGCCTCTGCAGTCTGGTCCCAGGGTTCAGCCAGAAATGGTGTCAGAATGCCTTGGCCTGGCATGGACGTTGGCCTAGAAAGATCCCTCCTTCTCCTCCCCACATGCTGAGTGATGTCAACCCTCAGTGGAGGAATGGACTTTTCCTCAGCTTCCTACAGTGAAGTTTGAAACAACTCTTTCTATACTCACTCCCCAAACTCCTCTTCTAGCCGTGTGGATGGCACCTTGGTCGGTCTTCCTGCTTGTTCTTGGCTGTTTTGGAATTAATTTGGAACTTTTACTCTGAGGAGAATGAGAGTGATTTTCCTCCATTTTGGCTCGAAGTCGGTAATGACATTTTGTGATGCTGCGAAGACTAAAGAGAGCATTCAGTGTGCGGAGCATTCTACCTCACTCTCCCAAGAAGAGACAGGTAAAGAGACAGGTACAGCATTCTACTTTGCCATCTTTCTGTCCAGATAGTCATTGATATTCATGCAGTAGATATGTGTGCTTGTGGCAATATGCGTGAGATCACATGATTTCTTTGTGTTATTGGAGATCATAGCTAGAGAGTTGAAAACAGAACTCTACTACCATTGAAGGATATTTTTACTACCATTCAGTCTAGGAAGGAATGTTGAGTATGTTGAGAGGATTATTGGAGAAATGGACATAGCAACAAATTTGTGTTAGTCAGACATGAAAATTGACACCTAGAGAGTTTATATAGTCAGTCCTATACAGTTTACAAACTTATTTCCTTTCGGGATATATATTGACTTATGGGTATGTACTATCCCTTGCCCATTGTATTTATTTTTTTGTCTTGTTTCTTTAGGCACAATATCTAGAGTACTTGAGATATAAATGAGAAAATCTGCAAAGAATGCATTCATGTTCAAAAATTACATGAAGTTCATTACACATGTACCATTCTTGTGTAACTTTGTCTTTCTCTTTATCCTTTCTGCTACTTTTAAAACAGCATGAAAATGAAGACATGGGGAAGGAAGATACCTTGTGCAAATCTGGATTCATATATTACATTTCTGGAGAAGATCTTATTCAGGGTGTATATCTTTCTAGAACAATGTAGCAAAACAAATTTTCCCTGAAATCTGTCCAGCTATTGATAAATATCTGGCAGTGTATCAGAGCTACTCAATTAATTTGTATCCCTCACTCTGAAAATTACCATAACAAGCACTTGCACATGTTTGACTGCATCAGTGACTAATCTCCAGATTTTGTTTAGGAAATGAATAAGTTGCGAAGGGATACTTCTTTCTTCAAGGAATTATTGTCAGCTGTAAATATTGCAGTGTAGACAATTTCATTAACAGCATGTGCATCAATTGGGGTGGGTTTATGTCCTTGTTTTGAAGTTGAGCCATGGCTAAAGCAGTTGGCATCAAGCGATGCTTTCTTCTCTGGACAGTTGGATGTCATGTCACTTTTACTGCATTCCTTTCACACGTATGATCTGACAAAATGCAGCTGTTGAGCTCATCCATGGATGCCATGATAGTGAAAGCTGGTCACATCTGATTTCAATTTGAATGTCACAAAATCTAATGTAGAGAATAAAGAAAAAAATAGCTTCACTACTTTCTGTGACATATTTCATTTCCTTATGTGCACCATGACAACATGGTTCGTTAACACATCATTTAACTTTACTTCCAAGTAACTCCTGATTAATCGAAATATTGAGATTGAATATGCATCATATTCGCTAAATAGTTATAATGTAACAACTTCATGGTAGCAAAGCAATGTTCTGTTACAATATTTTTGTGCCTCCGCCACGAAGTGGTGCCGGAGGCATTATGTTTTCGGGTTGTCCGTCCGTCGTCCGTCCGCTTTCGTTTACGCGATAACTTGAGTAATATTGACTGGAATTTATCAAACTTGGTCCAAGTATAAAGTATGATAGGGCAATTATTTGATTAGATTTTGGGTGAGATCAGCCAAAGATCAAAGGTCAAGGTCAAATCATGAAATTATGTCCGTTTACACGATAACTCAAGACTGGATCGAGCAAATTTCACCAAACTTTGTCGCAGGATGATGTATGATGGGGCAATTACTTGATTGGTTTTTTAGTGAAATCGGACAGAGGTCAAAGGTCAAAGATCAAGGTCAAATCCTAAAATTTATCTGTTTACGTGATAACTCAAAACTGGATGAAGCAGCTTTCACCAAACTTGCTCCAAGGATGATGTATGATGGGACAATTAGTTGAGTAGATTTTAGTGACATTGGCAAGAGGTCAAAGGTCAAAAGGTCAAGGTCAAATGCTAAAAATTTTGCTATTTCCCCCATATCTATGCAATGCCCAAAGGTATTTTCTTGAAACTTAGTGTAGACATGTACTACTGCGTAAAGATTCTCCAGAGAGAGTTTCATGTGATAAGGTCAAAGGTCAAAAGGTCAAAGGTTAGGTGAAATGTTGCAATATCACTGTTCTCGCAAATGGTTCAATGTATCTTCATGGAACTTGGTACATACGCATGTACTGACTGGCAGGGATTATCTAGGGAATATAGGGGTCATGGGTTAATAGTCAGGGGGTCAAAGGTCAAGGTCTACTCCTCAAAATTTTACTATTTCCCTCATATACTAGTATATGCAATGCTTGCATTATTAGTTTGAAAACTTAATATATACCTGCATTACCTAATGGAGATTCTCTGGGAAATTTCCAGCCAGAATGTCAAAGGTCAAAGGTTAAGGGTCAAAGGCAAGGTTTAAATGCCCCCCCAAATATCTAGTTTGTACTGTAATTACACTCTTTCTTCATACCTTGGAAATTACTCTATGCATAAACTTATAAAAGGGTCCGTCAAAAGTCAAGTAAAAATTCTCAATTCCCTAAATATGTGTACCTGCACTCTTAGACAATTATAGCAAACCCAGTTCAAGGAAAGTAAACATTCAAGATATTTCTGACAAACCTGTCATTTCAATATTTCGCCAGTTATGTGAAACTGTCATCACACATTGTGAAGACATTGTACTATACACCTATTGGGAGAATCATGCATTATGGCAGAGGCATCAGTCGCCATAGCGACATTTCTAGTTCTCATCTAAAAGAAGTATAGAAGACTTCTTCAGTGTTAAGATTGTTCTAAATAACTATTCAACAACCATGTCGTAATAATTTCATTCAACAACTGCACTGTGATTTTATTTAATTCCAATTTAATCTGTTCCTTACAGGAATCTCATATACCAGGTTCCCTAAGCGTCAACTCACATGCGGGAACCTGGTATTACAGGTTCCCAAAAGATGAACAAGAGTGTCTTGATTTGTAGCCTAAATTCATGTTCATTTAAGTTAAGCTTGCCAGAAAAAAAAAATGATTTTGATCTGAGATTGTAGTTTCTTTTATCAATGTGTTCTCTTCCTGTATCAAAACTGCTTGTATTTTAGTGTAATTTACATTTTCCAACGTAGTTGTGCAAACTGGTAGTTATCAAACTGGTATGAAGACATATGTAGCAATCAAGGCTGAGTTCACTAGATTTTGATTTTCGCTGACCCACTCAAATGCCCTTATAGTGGAGCCCAGCGCACGCTCTATTCATATCTCACATCCGATTGATAATTTGCATTGTTCGATGGCACATGCACTTGACCATGGAAAGGGTCTACATGTACTGCTTGACTGCATTTGCACTGGCAGACTTCCATCCTGTCCGTTCCTTGTCAACCAGCAAAAAGAATCTCATATGGGGGCACTGAAGGTTCTTGGAGAAGGAACGGGTTAAATTCCATTAAAGGAATATTGTTTAAAAAGTATGATATACAAATTCACATATATTCATAGTAACATTGACAAATAGATAAAATCAAATTATGGAAATCAGCTGAAGACCATTGAAGGGCTACTTTTCTTCATATTATGATGGCAACTTCAAGCCTACTAAATCGTTTAGGCAATCATTAAAATGTTGGTTGTCAATTCCTGTATAATTACTAATAATATATTTTGCAGACAATATCTCCATTCATTTGATAATGAAAGAAATTATAAGTTTTGCAAAAAATATTATCAAGTTCCTTAGGGCCATACTTATTCAAGTGTAAGTATGATGATCATTGCTCGAACTGATTTAATATGACCTTTTCTTTGGTACAGGACTGCTATTAACTGCAACTAGATTCTGACAATTTTAAGCACCATTATCTGAAACTGTGATAGTATGGTGTTATATACAAAATGTAGTAATTAGCACAAAGCTTAAGAATGTTTTTAATCTTGTAAATTTTATCGTAAATTCCTGTCTCGATTTCATGAACTTACAATAAGAGGGCTGGAACATAGGCTTGTTATTTGTGGGGCATGTCAAAGTTCATCTCTCCCACATTGTTGGTTGAACTCCAAGGCATTTCAACCTTGGCTAGCTTGTTTTTGTCAGCTGTCCTGAGAGGCTAAGTGGGACTGAATGATCCTGTCTCGCCCAAATCAAATGGTTTCAGCGGGGAACAGTATAAAGTAGCAAATGATTTATGGTTGGTGCCAATTCTATAGATCTGATATTGTTTGTTGACATCTAGGCCTTGAGGTCAAAGGTTGTTAAGAACTTCTTGTCACTGAGGGAAGCCATAGGTGATGACATCTTTGCAATATGACTCAAGAGCTGATACTCTATTACTGTCAATCACTTTTTATGATCTGGAAGGAGTGGTAGCACTGATTTAAAGTCACCAACATTTTCATTCGTTGCTTCTAATGTAAATTTCATTTGAACAATTCTTAGCTGAGCTGTATTCCCATGGCATTTCCGTTTATTTCTCTGTCTTTCATAAATCTACATATCCACTTTTTATCACCTTCATTGATTATGTTTGTAATAGATAAATAGGAAGAAGGAATATATCTTGAAGTGCGTCACTTTTCTCTTTCAGCGTCTTTGCCCAATTTCTAATTAAGAAGGGGAGTAAGACGAGCTTGGACTATTTACAGCGGATGACATGAGAGGCTAGCTGGTTAAGACACAGATGTGAATGTCTGAGTAGCATGTGAGAGGGATTCTTTTTGATCCTCCTCCTCCTCCTCCTCTCTGTGCTGTGGGGAGGATGGTGAGTGAGGCGTATCCAGGGGCAACACACAGAGTCCTGATGAGTGAGATGAGACAGGGAGAGAATTCTTACTCTGAGTATCTATCTGATAGTTAAAGGGCTAGTAGGCTCAGGTTTGGGGCCTAAAATGTAGACAGACTATTAGATGTACATCAGTACTTGTTTATATCTAAATGCCTGCAGCAAACAAATATGTTGATTGGGGTATAAATAGAACATGTATAGTGAAATGCAGATAATCTTATTAATCCCTAAAACACCTGAAAAATGCACGTCCTTTTTTGTTTTGTTTTATGCTTTACCCTTTTTTTTTCATATAGAATGTATAATTATGTAACTTAAAAAGTTTAAACATCAACAAATATATGTTAGAATTACCTCTGTGACACCACCATTCTCTTAGTGTAAAGTCATAGGATTTCAAATTAACACAACTTACGTTAGACAAAAATAAACATGCAGTGAGCTATTTCATATCATTCAGAATATTGTTGAAATGGGAGCATTATCACTGTACCTTAGTGAACCATAGGTCATTATGTACACAATCTTCAGTGGCTAAAGGGTTAAAGCTCAGTCGATGTTTTTTTTATTCGAATCTGTTTCTGGTAGTAATGACTACTGCATCATTATTCACTCATGCATTCACGAATGCCAAAGGACCTGATATATCACAATTACTTAGACCCTGTTTACAGTGCAAGCCGTGGCCGAGCCCGCCTTCATTTCAGTGTAAATGCGCAAAAGGCCAAATGCGGGGCCTAAGTTGGCCGCGCATTTGGCCACGCTCTGGAGGTGGTCTTGACCGCGGCCGAGCAGCGGCTGAGCAGCGGCTGAGTCCGGCCTTTTCTTAGTGTAAACGCAAACTGGGCCAAATGCGCGGCCAATTTTAGTCTGGCTTCCAAACCCTCTGCCCGTACTATTTCGTTATTCAGGGTATTAACCCCCTCAACGTCAAAAACTAGTATAGTTTAAGGTGGTTTTGTCCTGCAAAGGATTTTTCCTTCGGCAAAGGCCTTGCCCGAACGGCGACTTCTTCGCCACGGAATCCAGTTGGCAAAGGGTCTGAAAACCAGACTATACCAAATTGCAGTTGCTTACAAGCAGAGCACCACTACGACAAAATATTGAAAGGTTTGAATTAAAAGCGTGGCCGAGCCCGGCAGTGTAAATGGACAAAATTGCGGGGCTCAGCCCAGCCCCGCACTGTAAACGGGGTCTTAGAGGTGTCAATATAACTTATGACTGCAATAGGGTCTACCATAGTTAGATTCATTTAGGCCCTTTCATTTTTCATATTCAGTTGTCAATTCAAATATCAATCATTTTCAATATTGAGAACTAAGTGTAACCATTATGAGTGTTACTGAATTATTTTCACTTGCCACATAGGAATCAATTGTAGTTCAACAACTGGGACTTCATCCCAAAGGATGTCAAAGAAAATTGAATATCAATACATTTTAGCCATTATCACTTTACATTTGAGAACATTTGCACTTCTTTGTGTCAATTTTCACGTTGGATTGCTTTTAAGTATGGAACAAAAATTACTTCAGTCATCTCTAAACAATTCAGTATATGTTTGTACTTCTCTTTCTGTTTTAAAGCAGAATGCTCTTAACTCCAGTTTAAAAGGATCATGCACACAGCTGTCATGCAGACAGGACCAGTGCTTGCAATCCTTCCTGATTGTCATCTCTCAGTGGGTGTTAGGAAACATCCTTCTCAGTTTCATTTCCTCTCCTCATGTGAGGGGAGCTTGATTTAAGGTCAATACATTGCTCTATCTATCATTCCATTCATTAGATGCTATCAAGTAACATCTATCAAGACATGGAAGACTATGCAGAGATTGAGAGGGAGATGTGAATAGTGAATTTGCATGCAAGGATTAAAGGATGTATGTGCATGGCTGAGATTTCAAGAAAGATAAAATGCTCCGGAAAAGAGAGTGGAAAGAGAGAAGTCCTTTATAGCTGTTATCAGATTCTTCATTTCCTGTATCATGTAAAACAGACATTCTATCTTATATGTTATAGTATTAACTGTTTATTCAAACCAGTTTGTTACACTTGTGGTGATTCAGAAGACCTCACCTTTACACCTGGCTATTGCAATTATTTTATAAATTTGTCAGTGTTACTTAGTAAGTTTCTCACTTGCCAGACTAATGCCACACAAAACAACTGATTGGTCTCCAAACAGGAACTAACAAAAGTCCTATGATCGGAGCAAGTTGCACCCAAAGTCTCCATTTGTGTGGTGTCATAAAAATCATTTTGAATTGTACAATAAGGCAGGGAACTTGTTAAAAGTACTTTTTATAGCTATGTTATGTAATGGATTGTGTCCTAATAAAATAAAAATTTCTTAAAGCATCAAAACATTTACTGTGACAAAGCTAACCAGTTCATCAGTCAAGGCTTCATCCATGGTAACACACTATCTATGAGGAATAAAATTTACTGCAACCAATAGTATTTTGTGTGTGTGTCATTTAGTATTTGTTGCTTGTCAAGCACTCATTCATTTTAGCTGGACATTCATGGTCATTCTTATCATAATGTGTCATCTTCAGTTATATCATTAATGTGTTAGTATATCTGCACTTGATAGGATTACTGAGAGATGTCTTATTACCAAGCTAAGTCTTCTTTTTCACAACAGAAATAGTGATCTGGGCAAAAATCTTCAAGACAATAGTCAAAACTTGACCCTTGGTCATATGGATGTGAGGAAGAATCCTAGAACCGTTTAGTTTCCTCTTCACAGCATGGCCTGGTGGCTTGACAGCCTTAGGGTCCCACAATGTGGGTTAAGCTAAAAATAGTCTCTTATTTGTCTCCCTGCACTTTTCAGAAATTCAATAAAGCATGCCGCTACATCGGTTCAATTTGATATAGAAGATGAAAGTTTACACATTCCCTCTTTGATCACAGATAACTTGCTGTCTTTGGTACTACTTAACTTCAGACTTTATCCTATTTATATATATATATATATATATATATATATATATATATATATATATATATATGCATATGTTTGTTTGCATACATGTGTGAGTGGAGAGAGAGAAAAAGAGATCTGTAAATAAACACCTCAATATCTTTTTTTGCTTTGAGATATCACTTGTCTATAGGCTGTACAGAATGGATAAAGATCTAAATGCCACTCTATACAAGAATATGGAACAATGCTTCATGCAAAACATTCCCAACATTGTAATAATGATTTTACGAGGCATCACATAACTTATTACTCACTTTCTAACCTATTACCAGCAGTTTGTTATCTGATTGACATCACAATAGGAGAGGTACAAATAAAAGTTATTCCATAGTCTGAATTCAAAGTAAGTTTAAAAAGCCCAATCAGCATATAAAATATGTATTTCCATTTCAGATCAATTCATGTTTATCTCATGCACTGATAAAATTCTCCAGCAATCAACATTTCAATGCATCCCATTTTGTTCATGAAATGATCATCTTTGTTAGAGCCAGAAAACCAATCAGGTAAACTTGTGTAGGAGTGTCACTCAAAGGAAGCAGTAATAGATCATTGCAGATTTTTGTAGGCCTGGCTACCAGGAAATGAAAGTCTCCCTCACAATACATGATATTTATTAATAATCAATATCTGTCTTAAGCTGAAAATATTTCTGCATTGGATGTCAGTCGTAAAGAAATGGTGGGTAGTATTATTCTGCTCCAGAGGATGCCTGAGGCACTATATCTCACAATCTTGACCTTGCTTACATCACCTTTTTTTTTCATTCTGTTTTCTGTTTGAAATTTCATCTTCCTCTATGCTTTATGAGGTTCCTCGGGGTCAAGAGTTACAACTTTGTATGGTTCTTACTTTGTAGTTGGAAAGGGATATAGTATTCAAGTGAAAAACTGAAAGCCAGAAGTTCCTGTAACAACAAAATCATTGTAGCTGTACAGCCAAGTGGGATCCCCAAAATTGCTCTAACTGTGAGTGTAAATGGGAGAAGAATTTTTTTTTTCATGCAGAAGAGCATTTGTCATGAATGCGAACATGCAGAATTTTAAATGGATCAACTTTCTGAGTAATAGTATCCAAATTGTGGCTGTATGAATTGTTTTATGTCAACCTATTGTGGTCTTTTACCATGTCACATTATCACAAATGTAATTCTACAGCCCAGCATCTAAGAACATAGCATGGAAAGAACTCTTGACAAGATACATCTGAAAGAATTTAAGCAAGGAGATATACCTTTATTGAAATTATACATTGACTGTTGATTGTCAGTAAATGTGTGCATTATGTTTGGCTCTGCCGAGAGATGATGGAGCTTGCTGCTGTCAGTAAACAAGAAGGATGATTCTTTTTCAAGGGTGCTGGCAGAAATAATGATTGAGTGCTTACTGGCTTAGAATGCACTTATAGAGGGAGACAAGAAAAAGCAACAACTTAAGCTAGTTATCCATTATATTTGTACTCTTGCTATCCCTCAAGAATTCTGAATGTTTAAGAGTATGAAATGTATTGAAAACATTCCTTTTTATTTCTTTTTACCACAGGGTTCATCATTTGAGGAGGTGGACAAGGGTCAACCATGTTTGAGTTGTGGAGATAAGTGCCTAGGATTTGTACCACATAAATGGAGGTAAGACATCCAACTTCATTCTTTTCATTCTTTCATAGGTGACCCGCTACAACAAAATGATCCTAAAGTCGGGCGAGGTCGATTATTTGAAAATTGCATGGCATAATTTCCTAATCTTTCTGCTTTAAATTGATATATAACACATCTTATAAAGATAATCGGCTGCGGAGATATCGATGTTTAAAAGAGAAGCATGTCGAGACGTCTGGGAAATCACTGTTTCGAGAAAAGCACCCTAAAAGTTTTCCTTGCGACGCAATCGCGATCAAGGGACACGCAAGTCAGTTTTCACCTCAGGACAATAGAAGGCAAGACCTAGCAACTCCCAAAATGCTCATTTAAGCACAGCGTCAGCAGTCTCCTCACCAACCAATCAGTGATCAGGATGCCAGGAGAAGCGGCTGGGCATAGCGCACCCCGCCTGCACGCACCAGTCGACTGGGCAGTGTGTGAGCTTCGTGCTTCGGTTAGCGGCAAGCAGCAAACTGACCAATGAGATCACTCTGGTTGTTGTTAGGGGCGGAGCCTATCTGTGGCGCTCAATCCAAATTTTGGAACCAGTTTCTGCTTCGTTGAAACGCCAAAAAACATGGCCCAGAAAAACGCTATTTTTGGGTCTTTCCTTTCACCATTTTGCTTCAAAATTTCGACAGATGATAGAAGATATGTCAGACTACAATAATATGTCAAAATCAGAAAATCGTAAGTTTTGACCAATTATAATGCTCTGACTTCAAACTCGATTTTCACGGCTTCGACCGTGCGCGACTTTAGGACCCTTTTGTTGTAGCGGGTCACATAGGCTTGACCATGCCAGATGTACTGTGAGGTCGAATGTGGCAAATGAATAGAATTAAAAAGGAACAAATTGAAATCCTGTGGTACTGGTTATGTGTCTGGGCTTGTTTTCATTGTATAATTATTTTGTTGAAATCATCACAAAACAAAAACTGTGGAAAATCTACAAAGGATACAACAGAGTAAAGTAGAAAAGCAAAACAAAACAAAACATGAAAATAGAATGTATAATAGATAAAAGACAGTATAGCCAGGGAGGTGATCCTCCTTGGTATAGCACAGTGTAGAGTACAGCTGTTGAGATCCTGCCATACTGTTTACCATGCCTTCACTGTACCCATTTGACTGATACTAATAAATCTCCAGAGGATGTAGAGGCATTCTCTACTCTATGGGGGTGAATTCTTGTAGGAGGAACCAGGGTAACTCTTGAACAGACCTGCCTAGAACAGGGGATGGAATGCAGCTATTTATATCCGAACCCTTTTCTTCTTTTAATCTTTCATCTTTTTTTTGAAAGGTCTTTCTATCAGCTGTATCTCCACTCCCCCTTTTTTTTCACTGTAGAAACACATACACAAACACAGTAAGAATGCTATTATGGGACCCAATTAGAGCTTTGTAGTCTTCTGCTGTTCATTAAAAAAAAAAAATCTTAATTGCATATCATAAAGAAGGATATGCCTCCTAGTTCAGATTTTCTAGCATATCTAACAAAATACATACATAGCAACAGGATGGAGCATGGGACAGACCTCTCCCTCCCCCAACCAAAATTGTCAGAGCAAATGTGACCCACTACAACAAAAGGATCCGAAAGTCGGGGGAGGACAATTTTCTGAAAATTGCATGACATTATTCCCTTACTCTTCTACTGTAATTTCATATATAGCACAACTCACAAAAGTACTTGGTTGCAGAGATATCGATGATTTTATTAGCGCATGTCAAGTGGTTGAGGATATCAGAGTTTCAAGAAAAACGCCTTCAAAGTTATCCTTTCGACACTATCATGGTCAAGGGGAGGCGAGACAGTTTTCACCGCTTGACAATAGAAGGTATGCTCCTAGCAACCTCTGCGATGTTCATTCAAGCTGTCTACGCACGACCAATCAGTAATCAGGATGCCTGACCAATAAGATCACTCCCTCGTTGCTAGGGGCGGAGTCTAGCTGCAGTGCTAAATCCAAACCTCCGGAAGTGTTTCTGTTACGTTGAAAGTCGGAAAATCATGGCCCAGAAAAACGCTGATTTCTTGCCTTTCCTTTGATCATTTAGCTTTGAAATTTTGGCAGATGATAGACAAAACATTAGAGTGCAGAATTATGCCCAAAAACAGAAATCTGACTTTTTAAACCAGTTTTGATGATGTGACTCCAAACTCGATTTTCTCGGCTCAGCCGTCTGCAACTTTAGGATCCTTTTGTTGTAGTAGGTCACAAATATTTCCAACAAGAAAATCATAAATATTCTTCTGTGAACATTTCCAGGTCTTCCAGTGTAAGATTCTTAATCAGTGGTAAAATGTGATGTCAGATGCTGGCTATTACAGACATAGTTGGAATCTGACTAATCTGATACGATAAAAGTAAACCATGTTGGACGAATTGTTGAGTCATTCTAAAGTACCTGTAAATTCTGATTTTGATTCACAGCTTGTGAAAAGTCCCTACAGTGAGAGAGGATACCCTTGCACACACTGACTCCTCCCAACCCCTCTTCATTTTACTCTCTTGCAGTGGACTCTGGGCAACAAATATATACCCTCAATCAAAACAAGTCAATCATTGAATTGATACATACATTTCTTTGAAGAGAATTTGAAATTCTGATTCACACACAGTCATGTAATATTCTCTGAAATCATTCTATTGTCATTGTTTGGACTAAACATAATAGAGAGAATATAAAACAAAATGTCACATTATAACTAAACATTTTGTTGAGATATGATCATACAAAATTTGTTGATACATCAATTTTTACAAATATCAATATACTTAGTGTCACTGAAATGGCTGTGTGCTATTGACCGATTCTGTGACGCGCTTTGTGTATTATCGGCATGGGCAGCGCCATTACTGCGGTGTCCTGGCCGACCCCCCCTCCCACTCCCCCACCCCTCTCCCTACATTAGCACGCGCACGGAATGAAAAACTGATGCATGGTTGTTTTAGCCAATAGGCATCTCGTACTGAGTGCGCGAACGCTTGCTAAATGCGCGAACCTTTGTTACAAGTGCGCGTACTCCAGCTACTAAGAGGAGGGGGGGGGGTCGGCTGGGACACCGCAATTTGAGCTAATGGCTGCGCCCAGTGCCACTGCCCTCAACGAACCCGAATCGGTCAATATACTGTCACCCACAGTGAACCCTTCACCCAGTGGTTCTTACCACCAGATGGTCTCTCTCTGCACACACAAAAAAAGTAACAGAACACAATGCTGTGCACACAAATACACACATACACACTGTCTCTGTAATTTTGTCTGTCTCTCTCTCTGTCTCCCTCTCTCAGAAAAACTTTTACTGGAGGCACTACATATATATGTATATATAATCTGTTATTTATCTGATGGAAAATAAATGAAATGAAATGAAATGAATGGTTGATAATGAAGTAACTTAGATTTTAAAAGCCAGTAGTTAGGTATTTTAGAAAAGATTTTTTTCCCTTAAAGATAGAGTGGTCTGTTATGTAAACAAACAAAAATATGTAACTTACTGTATATTCTCATTTGTATTCAATTTTGAAATATAGGAATTAAGGTCATGACTTTGGAAGGAGTTGACTTGAACTTATTAGCTCTGTGATTTCGTCAATGTTGATAGATAACACAAAAAGGAAACTATATGGTATCTTCCTCCACCTGTTAGGTAAGTGCCCCACCCTGTAGTGGCCTACCGCCTCTGGCTCATAATATGACTTTGATTGGTTGCTAGTATACAATCAGCTCTCCTCTCTACCTGACCTCCCTCACTCCACCACTCATTTGCACCTAAATTGGCTGATATTGGACTCTGGCCAATCAAGATCCAATCTCGCAGCCTGGCTTAAAGGTTGTCCTCAGTTCCCCCTTGATCTTTACATTGTCAGGTCAAAAGTTGCACATTTACAACATCATACGAGAGTTAGCTTTGTTTTGTTTTTAATTTTTGATAATGGATTGTAGCATTTAAGATATCATTTTGGGATCAAGAATAGAATTCAATGAATGGTACATTAAACGATGGTTCTGCAAAGATTTTGAGCCGAGATCATTATAATTAATCTTGGGCAATGCTTGTTATCCCAACTCCTGGTGCAATAATGTTTATCATTACACTTCACTTGGACAAACATTCTTGAGTGATATCCCTCAGACCCTCACTTAACTTCATCCAAGATGCTCCATAGGGTCAAAAGCTTGATACACTGAGAGTAAGGCTGAAACGAACTTTAACTTGACTGGCTGAGTGATTCTTTCCTTCTCTACATAATCTGACATTGCAGTGAAGCACTACCAATCATTGCAAGTTTGCAGATATTACTCTCATCATTCAGGATGTCTGTCTGTCTAGTGTCAAAGAGACTACTGAGACTGGTAGGATGGCAGAAAGTGTGAATACATAAATATAAAAGGGAATTGTGTAAAACAAAATGCATTTCAATTTCGAGACTGGGGCAGCAAAGTTATCTCGAGTGTCACAATATTGGGATATGCCTTTGTTTAGCTCTGTTTGCTTTGCCAAGTGCTAAATTCCAGTAAATCTATTCTCGAAACTCAACAGGATAATGACATACTGTAAACGTCAATATTTTTGCATGATTAATATTTTGTGCTGAGCGGCTCAAAAACATATTCGCAGGTTGTTGAATTTGCGCTGCGCAATTGTCAACCCATTCATAATGTGCAGAGAAATTTGGGAAGATATTTTCACTGGTTGTAGAATTTGCGCTAGCCAGAAGTAGCGCAAAATTTGCAAAAATTAATGTCCCACAAATTTCTGCTTTTACAGTAATGCATTTCTGTATTAATATTGTGAATCACGTTCATATATTACAGGTTTTAGAGACTTTTAAAAGAATTATTTGCTTTGTACTTGTAGTCATGATCTCTGTCTCCGATGACATGGTATTAACATTATATAGCAAGAAAGGATCCAAGTGTAAAGGTTGTTATCATTCCATTTTTTGTTTAGGGGGTCAAAAGTTAGTGTACATTTACAGCAAGACAAGCTGATTCACGTCTTTCATTGAGGACATGTTAGGGCTAACTGTAAAAATCAAGCTGTGAATTAGGTGATGATGATTGCTTTGTTGAATTCTTTGTCAGATATTTTTGAGTGTCATTAAGATTGGTTGCCTAAGGATGTTACCATACATCTATGTTCCTTCTGTTATATGCCATGCATTTCTATGCATACAGCAGATGCACAGATACAGTCAAATGAGTCTAGAGCTTGACCATAATGACAAACACTTATTGAACACAGTTTTGAACGTGGTTGGATTTGAGCAAATAGTATCACTGTAAACGTGACTGATTTTTGTGGTGTGGAAATTTTCTTGTATTTTGCACTAGCATAACTAGTGCACAAAAATATATGCTTTGGAATTTTATGCTTGTTATATATGTAATATCATTTCATATCTTTGATCTCAAGGGAGTTACTGTTTAATTATTTGTGATTGTCTTTACATTTACTAGTCTTGTAGCATTTAAGTAAATTTGCTGCTGTAATGTGGACCAGTTGCTTTGTACTGAAGTATGTCCTGCTAGAGGCCTTATTTACCATGGCAGTGGCAAGGCATTTGAAAAAAATGGCTCAATTGTCGTGATTGTCCATGAAATAAAAATAAACAAAATTCATCTTATGTTGCTGCGCACAAAAACTTACTCTCGCAAAAATTACTAACTTTAAAAGTACATATTAAGTAATGAAGGGAAAATTGCTCCTATATTTTTTCTGTCCAAGTCTGGATTTGAGGAAATGTATTGAATATATATATATCTGATAGCTGAGATATGCATTTAAGGACATGATGAAGATATTGCTTCTTTTTTATTCCTGTTTAAGGTTGAGTCCTGAGTATACTCGGGCAAGGGTCTATGGGAAATGCGTGTTGTAGCAAAATCAGCCCGTCCCCAATGGGTTAATAGTACCCATCATGTATGTCAATAAAATATTCTTAGGCTTTCTGAGGAAAGTCTACAGATATCCCATGATGTACTATATGTAAAGAGGGCTTTATTTGCAATAGATCCATGAGGACATGTTGCCTAAAGCATTTCTAGCTGATATCTGCCTGTGCTTGCCAGCAGTAAGCCTGGAGCCGATGGAAGGTTTCCTGTACTCTGCTCACTATGCCTGTCACATATGATATATCATGCTGAGATGGCACGTACAGCAGATCATATGAATGGGCATAGAACTTGTACCTCCTGCTAACCATTCTGTTCACACACACACACTCACACACACACACACACACACACATACACACACACACACACACACACAATTATCTTTAATATACATATATTTTTCCTGCTTTTAAATTCTTGATATGCTGTAGTGTGCTTAAAAAAGAAAGAAAAGAGAGTAAATGATACCAGTTTGCAGTGAGTTAGCTATGTTGAGAATGATAATAATCATCTAACATGAAAATGAATATAGAACAAAAGGGTAAGGTACTCAGCTTTCCTGTGTAGTTGTAAATGAATAAGGATTGCTGTTCATTCATTTTCAATGCTATTTAGTCACTTCCATTCAAATAATATAAAAGACAGCAATTCAATTTAGTGTTACTGTACGTCATAACAAAAATAGTTCCTTTTGTATGCCACATTTCCGCACAAATTTAGATAAAATCCCTCTCTCCTTATACAATTTATCTTATCCCCATCCCTTTAAAAACTGAAGAGAGCAGAGTAGCTGTATTCTAAACCTACGTCCTACAACAGAAAAAGTAGGCCTACATAAAATGTTAATAAAACGATGCTCCTATAACCATGAATGAAATCCAGACGACTCCCCACCCCTGTCATATAATATTAATGACTTATCTAACAGAATGCTTCTTTCCTTATCTTAGAAAACCTTTGAAGACCAAGGCAGTTTTCAATGTCATTCTGCTGCCCAATTAACCTGCAAATTCATATGCGTACTACATACACTAGTACTCGCCATATCGATAAAGGAAAACAGTTAAGGATTCTTCACATTTGAGATAATATTAAGTACAGGTTGCTGAATTGGGCTTTAAAACCTAAAGTAGTTCCTACCCATTCCATGCAGGCTGGATGAGATCACAACATACCATTTGATGATTCCACCTATACCTATTGTTTAGCTGCGTAGTTAAAGCAGATAGATTCACATCTTAACCTGTTAAAGACGAGTCCCGAGAATACTCGGGCAGGTGTCTGTGGGAAATGCGTGTTATAGCAAAATCAGTCCATCCTCAACGGGTTAACAAGTAATGAATAGTCATACTTTTTTTTTTTGCATTATTTACATTTCAATCAGTACAAGTTGAACAGAATTACATAATATCAAAACTACACTGGGTGATATGGGTGTGGCTAAATCTGAACCTGTTTGTACCTGACAAGTGAAACCTACATTGCAGTATACAGTTTTTTGGTGTTATCCCTGATACCTGCTATTCCCGAACAGACTTCCAAGTTGCTGTGCCCTTTCCCTTGCTCTGGAGGAGGATATTGGCTCCATGCAACGTAATTCTCATTGATAGACCTTTTTCCTTCCTCAGTTTGTACTAGTATGCTATTTGTGCTAGGAATCTCCAACGGGCCTTGAGTGCAGGCGGTAGATCTGTTTCTACAGCGATGCACAAAAGGGTTGATGACTGCTGGTCCAGTGATGTTCTCTGGCATTGGCGCTGTTGAAAAGCACCAAAAGCCACAAGCATGTAATGGAGATCAACTTAGTGATGATAGGAGAAGGGCGTGGTGATGCTGTATCTCCTCGCTGTTCTGAGCAGGATCTCAATGAACCAGTAGCCTGTGGACATTTCCAAACTTGATGTTCCTGGCTCTGCCGTCATCGATTCCAAGGCCACCAAAGATGTTTTAGAGTGTCTCAATGATGTTATCGTTTTGCTGTTCCTGTACATCATAGAAGCGAAGGTTCATCTTACAATTGTACATCTCCATAAGTGTCAGTTTTTCATCTGTTTTTTTTTTTCAATGTCCTTCTTCAGAGCGCTGCACAATCTTTCCACGTCTGAGATCTTAGAAGCATTGAACTCCACAGATTTTCAATAACAGTAAACTGCTGGTTCATGCCAGTGATATGTTCTTTTAGGGTGTTTATCTTTGTGCCAATAGGCTAGTAGCAGAAAAATTGGCAATGTTCCTGTGAAGCTCGGCATTACTATGGTCTGCACCTCCATGAGGTGAGGCAGCCTTTTCTCCTGGGCCCAAAGTGGTGCTGGAATGCTGCATGGAAATTATAGCTCTGGTATTAGAACATGGATGATACATGATAATAAAATGTTCCATACAGCAAAGTACAACAGTCGTGGAGAGCCACCAAAACACATTCTTTCATGTCTATATCATGTCCACAATCACTGTGCTGGAGTGATTTGGAATTGCAGTAGTTTGGTTTGTAATTGTGTTTGTGTATGTGTGTGTGTGTGTGTGTTTATGTGGGTGCATTTGCTTTGCATTTTTGCATTGTTGTATTTTTATTGTTGCATTGTGTTATGCATTTTATATTTGTGTGATGATTGTAACAAAAGAGTTTGCTCTATTTCTGGAATAAAATAATATGTGCATTCTGGCTTGAACAGTTACAGCAATAATTGCTTATCTCATCTGCAAAATGATAAGTAAGACAGCAACAGAGAGGTTAACAATAGATGGCAGAAATTTTAAAGAAATATTCTATCATAGTTTTGGTAGAGAGTAACAGCAGCAAGTAGGTAGTTAGTGAGAATCATCATCAAGTGTTGAGTAATGTGGAATAGTCAGCAAAAAAGTCAGGAATGTAACATGATTAGATTATGGACAAGCTGATGTTTATCTGCATGTAGTAGAGTACAAAAGCAAACCTAACTGATAAGTCCAAGAGCGTTCTCAAAATCACCCTTCTCTCCCAGCAACCAGTATCACCTCGTTCAAACATGACCTCAAACTCTGCCTCACTCTTTTCCTCATGTAAGATATGAACCCTTCCCCTTGAAAAAGGCATTGCTATCCTGTTTGCCTACCCCTTTAGTCAAATCTCATTGCTTCATGATACTGTAGGCTTGTTGCCATGGAAACATGTCAGCCTACCGTAATGCTGGTGTAAATAAGTAAAGGGGGAAATGGTTTTTAAACATTGAAACCCCAAGTCCTGACTTGTTCACGGATCTGTTTCTTTATGTGTGTTTAATGGATATTTGTGACTTCTTTTAGTGTTTTGTCAGGCAAAGGTTATCTTTTGAAGGGCACTTCAGTAGATCCTCCGGATATATCCTGGTTGAGTTGATGTTGTAAAGAGCAGACATCTTATACAGTCACAGGGATGTGTGGAGAAAGCGTCCACTGATCCTCACTCTATCAACCCTGTCTCCTGATAAAGGTCACCCAGACCAAGTTTGTCATGACAACAACCCATGTGCGAGCAAGCTGCTTTTCTCCATAAACTTTTTTTTTTGTGGTGATGGTGTAGCAGGAATATAACATCAACATTAGTGGCTAATAGTTGATAGACAAAGGGTTTGGCTGAGGAATTGATCGGATAGAAATGTGAGAATCATCAAAGGATTAGACTCTTTATAAGGTTAAATCAGAATTTTCAGTGATTAAAGGTCTAATCACATTGTGGATATCTGGAGAGTCATATGAAATATCATTGTGTAATGGTAATTCTGGTGTTAGAGATTTACAATAAAGCACACTTCTATACTTTTTGTTATGCTATGTTTCATTTATTTTAGGTGTTCATTAACAAAGGAATGTTACATTTCATTTACTTTTTTTGAATATTTTTGTACAAAGAAGTGTGATGTTCTTTTTACATTTCTTGATTTTTATGGTAAGGCCAACTTATATTCAGTTCATCATTGTAACTTTATAGGTTGCACCAAAAGTTGTTATTACCTCCGCCAAGGGAGGAGGTTATGTTTCCGTTACCGTTGGTTTGTTTGTTTGTTTGTTTGTCCGTGTGCAAAATAACTCAAAAAGTAGTCAACGGATTGGGATGAAACTTGCAAGAAAGGTTTAGAATGACACAAGTAACAACGATTAACTTTTGGTAGTGATCCGAGAATTTTTGGGGAATTTAAGAGGGATTTTTGATATTTTGGCAGGTAGGGTCAATGAACTTGGGAGTTCAGGCTGCGCGTATTTGAGGTTTGCATGCGTGCGCTAAAGTGTGTGCTCTAGTTTCTGCTAGGGCGAGGCGTGCCGTGCAGCTGAGGGTTTATGACGTAACAAAGGCTTCTATATTGGGAAATCGGGCGACTTTCAGCACACAATGCTATAAGTATGTATTTGTGGAAATCACTGATATCTCTGTGGAAGAACAAGATCAGTGGTGGAAATGAGCTGCATGCTTGGCGGAGGTCTGCCCTCTCAGAGTGCTTTTCTAGTTTTATATGTGCAATCAGGCAAGTGGATTCAAGAAATGATTACCAAAATCAGAATAATTTGTAATTTTCCTACCTACCACCCACCTCTTCCAGTAAATGTAAAATGCGTACTTATTAAATACTTTTTCAGCAGTTCCAAGCCATAGTTAACATTTTAATACTTATATTGGCATTGCTTAAGTTTAGGGGCCGACGCCCTTTCCATACCCCATTTTTTGTTCGTTTTATTTATTTATTTTTTTTTTTGGGGGGGGGGGGGGCGGGGGTCACAATCTGGGCTGTATATCATTATGTGTCATTGTCGTCTCACATGTTGGACATTCCACTTATTTCTTTCATTTTCTTTTTATACCATTGCTCATCGCCCCCCCCCCCCCTTACTTAGGAGTCATAAAAGTCAAAGTTTTGCCAGTTGAGGTGTATAAACTATACTCAAAAGCTTTCTGGAATCTCCTTGAGTTTGATGTGTGAATGTTGGCAGCCCTGATAAGTGATGGCATTGTGCAACATGCAGTGTGTTGTGGAACAACATACATAGTTCTTTATAAGGTAGTTAGCAGACTTTGTTTTTGAGAGGAAAGTGAATTAGAATAATTTGTACAGATTTGAATGCTGTCATTTGAAGCAAAAAAAAAAATCATGTATGCACAAGAAGAAAATAAGCTGGGCTACATTTTCATAATGATATTCAGATGGCAGAGCAGGGGTCATTTCTGTTCTGTCCATACTGTGTGGGAGGTGCATTACTGTTTGTGACTGGTGTCCCTAAAGACACCAATGCCTTCTGCCCAAGGAGGGACACATCTGATTGAGGTAATTCTAAACCATGGACACCCTCACCTGATGTACATGGGGAGAGGAAAGTGTCTTACACCATGCCTTATGATTCTGATATACTCACATCTACCTTAGATATCTATTACAGGTAGGATGATGTCTATCTAAATGCATGTCTTTCACCTGGGTCCTAGTCCTGGGTATAGAAACTGCTGACTGTAGTGTGTAAAAGTATGACTCACACATAATCCATGAGGGCGATATTTTTATTGTCCATGATTTCCTTTGAAAGTGAAGAACTTTTGACACCCATTACTGGTTGAGAGCTCAGCAGCTACAATTGTATAGATGCTGGCTTTATACTAAAAAAAAATAACTAAATGTATGTGCAAGAGAACATTTCTGAAAGGGATCATTCTTAAATTTGATTGTTACATGGGCTTTGTCAAAGTCTAACCCCCCCCCCCAAAAAAAAAAAAAAAGAAAAGAAAAAAGAAATGATCATGGTACCTAATATGATGCTATGAAATGCTCAGCCTGCTGAAAAGAAAGACAATTTAACCCACTGGGATATCAGTGAAACCATTCAGAGCTAGTCAAAGCAAAATGTGAGCAGGACTAAAAGGAATGTGTGCTTCAACCAAGTCAGAAGGTCTTGTATGGATTGGAATCAAATGATCTTTGCAACAAGCTGCATGTCAAAGATTGGAAAAGGAAGCCATAGAGTTGTAGAAATCTCATGTAAGTCCTGCTATCACACACACCGTGCTAAGTGACAAAGTCGTGTGATGGGAATCCAATCAGAGAAATTCATCCAGACCAGCCGCATAAGCACGGAGAGAACATTGAATATTCATGAGATGCCTGCATGCCCAGTGTCAGAGAGAGTTGCTTGGAGGAAGTATAGCACTGACCCCTAGGGCTGTGTCCAGTTTGGGATGTTGGAGAGCATGCTTCCAATCAATTACAAGGAATCTGTGCTACCTCATTCTTACTCACAAATTGATCAAATGATGAAGCATTTTTTGATGGAAGAGAAATACTCTGTAGGTAAAGAGGTCACTGTGTGTGTTAACATGTAGAGTGCGCATGAAGTGAGTCCAGGTGGGAGGGTTCAGGACAGCTATACCTTCCTCCATACAGTGTGTTCAGCTGAATTGTAGACCCCATGTGCTGATATCTATCCAACTAGTGTGATGGTAGGCACAGTACTTTTCCACAAGACAGACATACTATGATTTGCAGTTTTGTGTGCTTCTATAACTACAACATTACTCTTACTCATTAGTTTCAGGTCAATATCCTGGTTGTCATGAAATACCACACAGTGATTATCTCTATACACAAACTATCATGTTGTAAAACCTTACTTTTTGAATTTGTGAAACTCCCCATCACACACATACTCTCTCTCTCTCTCTCTCTCTCTCTCTCTCTCTCTCTCTCTCTCTGTTTCTCTCTCTTATCTATCTATTTCACCCTCTGTCACTCTTACTTTCTGTGTCTTTCTCTCTCACTTGTATCTTAATAGTGTCAGAGTGCTCTTGTCATCGCACTGTACTGAAAGTAGGTTACTGTTCGTATTGTGTCGTGGGAAAGTGTATTGCGTTCTTGAAAGTTTGTTGCATATACTCTTGAAGGTAAGGATAAAAGTGCTTGAATTTCATCAAAATTCATGTATAGATGAACTCAACCATAACAGCAGTAAACATTAAATTCTACTTTACATTACTTTTCAGATAAACAGTTGAGAACTTAAAGTGAAGCTTGAAAATATTCAACTTTATGATTGGAGCATCTCTCTTTTACCCTCAAAAAAGAAGAGTTCAGTTATTAATCAAATTCTAGACTGTATCTCTGATACATTCACAAGTTCAGACAGATCAAAGTGGATGAATGTCTTGCAAACAAGTACTATGAAAGGGAACCTATTTCATCAGTAAATGCAAGATTTGTCGTTTTCCATAAAAGTTATCTTATTGTATTTCTGAGACAACATCCTGTTACATGTAAAAACTGACTATGTCTTTCAGTCAATGAGATGAATTATTCATTTATTGACTTTTGCTTCAAATGCATAATCAGTATGAAGAGAAGAAATGAGATATGTTATAAAATGGATATGTCTGGCTGTAAAAACACTTCTCTCTCTAGTAAGCATTAGTCTGGTATCACCTCTCAAATGAATGTGACCTTGTCTTTGATGAAAATCGCTCTTTGGTATTGACAAAAATCAATTTTAGCTTCAGTCTGACATTACTTTGCATCCATTCAGTGTTGTAAAAGAAGCCGCAGTATTTCCCCACTCTGTTTTGATTGATTTTCCAAGTGACATCCAATCTGTAGGAGACTCAAATCTGGGTCATTCTCCTTTTCAATCCTTGAATGTTTTTGCAATTGTCACATTACATTTCAATCAGAATTTCTGTGATGACGTTTCTCTTTGAAGTGCCTGCGTGTGGCTTGCAGCCTGCCTGGGTCTCACAAGTCCACATGTAAACTAATCAAGCAAATTTGAAGGAAGGTGCAGGGTTTGTGTACTCCAGTTTGAAACCGTATTTCCAGGGGGACCTAGGAAGTAAAAATAGGTCGCTGCGCAGGCAGTTTAGGCAAACCTTTGTGGTTTGCTGCGTGTGGGCTAAGGAGCTAAAGCTGGTCAACAGGGGAGCATAGATCTGTCCTGCAAATAGAGGTACATTCACTCCTTAAATTCTCACACATCTTGGAGGCTGATTCATAAGTTTGCAGCCTTTCTACCTGAAATAAAAGTGAAGTTTGCTTAGTCCGTGTTGTGGGTCCAATTCACAGGGCTGGCAGGTTGGATGATGACTGGCGTATATAGTCATAAAATTAGGTTGTGCTCCAATTCATACTGCCTGATTATTTGCAGCTTTCCTTTATGAGTGTTTTATCAATGATAACATTTGTGGTTTTATTTTTATAGCTACACTTCATGCAGTTAATGTGTATTCACATTTTTCTGTTAACTAACTCTGCTAAACTCTAAATTGAAGAATTCAGAATTTGCATGACATTCACTCTTACATATCTTACATTCCTGCCGCATTTATATTACATTTACACTTTCCCATTCACTGTAAGTATTATTCAGTGGGTTATATTTTCAAACCCTCAGTGGTAATCAGGCTCATTAATTCAGGTGGAAGATAAGTGTATGTACCAATGTCTTTGCATGTTGTTTCTATTTGTATTTGTTGTTTAATTCATTTAGATTGATTCTATGATATATGTGATCACACTGTATTGCAAAGTTTCCATTTTCAATGCATATTTTTATTACTTTGATGAAATCAGTATAGATTTTTTTTTTTTAAGTTTGGGGAGATGCAAACATTGCATCCTTCCCTCTCAGCTTGCCTGAGATCAAGCAATCATGGAGAGAGCGGAATGCAGATTGATACCGCATTGATTGTACATGAATTCAATTAGTCCAGTTTGCTCTGTAGATGACTTGATTGATTCAGTCTAATGATGGCAAGGAAGCCAGCTCTCATTGGTCATCCACAGTGAGATGTAGTGTCTTGAGTGTGCCTTGGTTTTAGTGCAGTGTAGGAGAGTGCTATGGTAGGTGCTTTAAAGGCACGGTGTGTTCATGATGCTGAATACTTTAATTCTTGCTTACACGGAATGTTTATACAGATTGAAATAGATATTTTGTGACCAAGGTACACCTGACTATCATCAGCACAAAGAAATGATAACACCAAGATAGTACTTATTTATCTGATTACCTACTTACTACTCACTAATGTACTTACCATTTTAATTTTGCATATTCATACGTGAACTTTTCACCAGGTGTAGTCATAGCCAAAGTCAATTTATCTTTCTGTTAAGCAGTGCCTTTCAGTATGCCAGTGAGCTAGTAAGTGATACTATATTTAACCAAAACTAAAGAATAATCATAGATTTACTGTAAGTCAAAGCAATGTCCTGAAATGATCTCTGTCCCATTTCTTGCAATTTCCCCAAATTTAAAGAAACTCAGTAGATGTACTGATTTTATATAATCTTACAAAATCTTATGTTACGCCATGTATATCACATGTCTTATGATAAAGAGATGCTGAAGAGGCCTGTTTTTGTTTTGTGTTTGTTGTTTGTTTATTTGGGTTGTTGTTGTTGTTGTTGTTGTTGTTGTTGTTGTCGTTGTTGCTGCTGTTGTAAAGCACATGAGACTGTTTATGTGGACACCACGTTACAAACTGGGAGATTCAGCTCTTAACATATAAACAGATTTCCTATCTCATCCGGTCTGAAATTGTTACAGTCACAGTTGCTTTTAAATGTGGCATAGAGAAGGAAGGAGGCGTAGCATGAAATCTTCTGAAATAATTGGATTGGAGTATCAGCTTGAAGGAGACTGATTTAATCCCAAAATTTGTAACAGTATTTCCTATATCTTTCTGTACTTACCATTATAATCACAGAGACTGGAACCTTCTCCAATCTCTCATTGCTATTCTGGACAGAAAGTCAATCTCATTATGTGGATTAATAGTGAGGAGGTAGAACTGAGAACCTAGTCCAGTCTGCCTTCATGCTTGACTGCATACCAAGCTATCAGCCTTCACTTAACCGCTCAGGCCTGCAGCAATCTGTTTTACTCCAACTCAAATTAGATTGCTCATTTCACCCAAATCTCCTTTCACCGCTAGACAAATGCTTCAAAATACAGAATTAATCATCACTGGTTTGAAGTGCCGCTTCTTCAAAAAATGAGCAGTCATGTAGAATTCAAGTTGAATGCAAAGCTATCATACAACACATGTGAAAATGAATTGATTAGTAGTAAATAAATGAGTAGACAAATGTATAAAAAAGTAGATAAATAAATTAGCAAACAAAGAAATTATTTTCTAATGCCATAGCTTCCTTCTTCTGTATGGTATTTTCAATACTCTAACTGTGAATCCCTTATGCGTATGTTGCATAAAAGTTTTAGTGTCTTACATTTGAAACAGATACAGGTAACAATTTTAAAAACTTCCAAATTGTCAGAGGGTGTCATTGTCATGCCACCTGAATCCAGGCTATTAAAAGAAAATTTGTGCTTGTTGTGATTTTTTTTATTGCTTTTTACATAAAAATAGAGTCAAATAAATGACAGCACATGGAGGTATGAACTAAAGACTTGACAATCAGAACACAAACTATGGGTATGTGTTGGAGAACAAGAAGGAAAAACCTTACCAAAGCTAGAGGACAAATAGGAAATAAGAATTTGTTCATCATTAGGGCATGAAAGAAAGTGATGCAACAGACATGGTATGAGAAATAATTATTGTTGAAGATTTATAGGATAGGATTAAAACCCCTAGAATTGATAGGGAATGATACCTAAAATTAAATATTGATTGTTGGTAACATGACGGGTAGAATCTGAGTCAGTATACATAAGGAGTCCAGTATATTTGGCCATGAGATGTGGAATCAGGGCAGTGGTGAGAAATATGGTCCTATTTTACACTCAGTATCTGGTATGGAGCTGGGATGAAAAAGCAGACGCGGTCACACTAGCAAAAGATTGCAAAGTTAAACTTCGCGGAAGTTTTTGTAAAGCTTGCTTGTCCATCCACACTGTCGGCTTAACTTCTCAATGTTTCAGTTCTCAAAGTTAGAGTCACTGGTGTGCATGCACAGCAAAGAAGACAGAGTGTACCAAGTTCCTGTTGTGAGTGTTCAGGGGAAGAAGAAATTTCTAAATTTAAGTGGGAAGTTTGCAGTTACACTGGCAAAACTTCAAGATTTTAAACTTCTTGATCTTTTGCCAGTGTGACCATGGCTGGTAATGATGTATGTGAGCAAGTCCATCTGCGAGGTGTTACCCCTTGAAAAACAAATTCCAATCAGAGATATATTTGACATCTATTATTTCTATATGTATAGATTATTATTATATGTGTGTGTGTGTTAGTAATAATGATAAGAATAGTAATTTTGAATTCATATTGCACAGTTACTACAAGAATGTGTACTCAACTGCGCATAGCAATGTACTATAATCAAAAGAAATGAAAAACAAACAGTTCGATAAACAAATGGCAGAAATTCTTCAATAGAAATCCTACAACGTATTTTATATCTTACAAATTACATGTTAATATTGTATATTAAACATTTGTTTACTTATGTATTTATATATTTATTTATTCATTGATTCATTCATTTATTCATTTATCTATCTATCTGTCTTTTATTCATTTATATATTTATCTATCTATCTATTCATTCATTCATTTATTTATGTGAGTATTTATTTATTCATATGTATTTGTCCAGGGTGTGTGTGGAGAGAGAGAGAGACATTGATACTGTTTGGTTTTGGTTTTGGCATGTAAGTGAATTCTTCTCCAAAATTTGAAAGAGAAGTTTCTGTAAAATTAGTACTGTACCTCTGGATGATCAAATACTTTACTTTTTTCTCAAAATTTGCATGACTTGTGTGAAGCTATGTTAGTACATGCAGTCCCTCAGAATATGAAATAGATTTTAGTCTCCAACAAACCACTAAGTTTGTTCTCATCAAAATTGAATTCTTTATATCTTTACTTTTATTTAGTTATATTTCTTTAGTAACCCATGATGCCTACATCATGGGTTACAGAAAAGACCATTTATTTGCCATGTTGAGACTGCAAGCCAAAATTACCATATCTCCAACTACAGATGAAATAGAATGAAATAGTACAGAGCATGCCATTCTAGGAGGGATTCAAAGTTTATTTGATGAAAATCGGTTGTGGAATGGCTGAGATGTCCAAAAACAAAGTAAAACAAAGCGTTCATGATAAAAGGTGGGACCCACCTTAGAAATCTGAAGTTAGGTCTCAACCAAAACTATAAGATTCCTTTAATGTATGTAGTTCAGACAAACTTGTGTAGGTTTTCTACACAAGATGATCTGATTTTGGCAAAAGATCTGCAAGTGCATGCTGAAACATGATGTCTCAACTACAGAGGGCGCTCTTCTCCTAGAAGAGATGTTCACGTACAGTTCTATTAGAGTAGTGTGTGAAATGTGCCCAGTAATAAAGGCAGTAAGTTTATGTCTTGCTGCTTGGTATAGTGTGGTCACCTTACTGCTCTGTTTTTAAGTGCTGTGGATTTCAAGTAAATCTGAGAGGTAATTCTTTGTACCAGGTATACAATCCTACCTTGGGCCAAGTTGTTTGATCCCAGAAATTATGAAAGTAACAGATACAGGTGAATTCATGATAATGAACTTGAAATTTCATGTTTGTGACATATTTTTGCTTGCATCAATTGAAGTCACATATTGATTAATGTTTTATGATAATCAGATGTCTGAATAAGCTTTATGTTTTGTATACTATGAATGCTAAAATCTAATCTGATCCTTGTTTGGATTCTCTGTCATATCCAAGAGGATAAATACAGATGATTGTATTCAGTGAACAATTCCCAAAATGAAAAATGCCTATAGACCATTAAAATGTACATTCATCAATCAGTAGTAGGCCCTACCACTCTTTTTCTTTTTTAGCTCACCTGAGCCAAAGGCTCAAGTGAGCTATTGCGATCGCTCTTCGTCCGTCGTCCGTCGTGCGTCGTGCATAAACTTTTTACATTTTCATCTTCTTCTTGAGAACCCCTTGACTGATTTTCACCAAACTTGGCAGGTAGCATCCCTAGGGGGATAGGATCTCAATATGTTCAAGTGGGCACCATACCCCACCTGGGAGGCCCACAGAGGGGCCCAAACCCCCCCCCCAAAATTAAGGAATCTTAAAAAATCTTCTTTTCTACAACCAGAAGTGATAGAGCTAAGTTAATACTATGAATTAGTACATTGATGACTGTAGTTTCAAGTTTGTTCATGGCGGAATCAGGGGTGCCCCCCTTGGGACCCAGGGGAGGGGGGTGAAGAGGGGTCCTAATGTGGCCCAAATTGTACATTTTCATCTTTTTCTTGATAACCCTATCACAAATTTTCACCAAACTTGGCAGGTAGCATCCCCAGGGGGATAGAATCTCAATTCCATCAAATGGGCATCATGCCCCACCTGGGGGCCCCAGGGGGCCTAAATTTGGACCAGAATTGTAAATTTTCATCTTTTTCTTGAAAACCCTATCAAAAATTTTTACAAAACTTGGCAGGTAGCATCCCTAGGGGGATAGAATCTCAATTCAATCAAATGGGCACCATGCCCCACCTGGGGCCTCAGGGGGTCTTACCCCCCCCCCCCCCCCCTTCCTGTAAGGAATCTTTACTGATTTTCTCTGGAACCAGAAGTGATTGAGCTAATTTGATACAATGAGTCAGTATATTGATGACTGTTGTTTCAAGTTTGTTCATGGGAAAATCAGGGGTGCCCTACCCCCCCCCCCCCCCTTGGGACCCAAGGAAGCGGGATGGGATGGGGGGGGGGGGTCCAAATGCGTGTCTTAATTTTCATCTTCTTGCTGAAAACGACATAATGGATTTTCACCAAACTTGGCAATTAGCATTCCCATGGGGATAAGATTTCAAAGTGTTGGAATGGGCACCATGCTTTCCTTTGGGGCCCCAGGGGGTCCAAACCTCCTAAATTAATGAATATTCAATAATATTTTTCTCTAGTTCTAATCAAAAGTGATAGGGCTTAAAGTCTTTTTCCCCAAGCTGCATAATCCAACATTCTATAAAGTACGGTGTACATGGTAGGTATTTTTTACCAGTGTGATGGAATATGTAAATGGACTCCATGCCCCCACTCTCAAAGCTACCCCTACCATAATAAGTTTCCAGTGTTCTCAGGTAAGAGTCTGCAAGAATGCATGGAAGGTGAACTTGCGATTCTCAGGTGAGCACGTGACCCCCGGGTCTCTTGTTTTAACTGTGTTTTATAATTTATGGTCAAACCTGTTATAAGATTTAATATGGAAGATCCTGCTGATGTGGATACTGAATACATGATGTGTCTAAACTTGTGCCCTGAACATTCTGTAAAAAGAATCCAGTTTTGAGATGGGAGAGTGAATAGTCCCTTGAAATACTCGTAGGGTCGCTCAAGCAAAGAATCCTCATTGTGGATTTGAAAAGGCATGCGTAATTTTGAGATGTATGAAGTAGTCAGTGGTAATTATTTTGTAAAAAATTGATGAATTCTTGCGTGCAGCAAAAAAAAAAAAACAAAACACAGAGGAAATAATCATCTTTATAGGTATGAAGAGGTCCGTGAGTGGTAATTTAACCTGATGAGGACAAGTCCCAAATATACTTGGGCATTTGTCAATGGGAAATGCGTGTTGTAGCAAAATCAGTCCGTCCTCAACGGGTTGATATAATGTGCAAAATTATCACCATGTGTAGTACAGGTGTACATGTATGTGTGTAGAAACTTAGTTTTTTCTGGAATCTATGACTTTCCTTCTACTCACTGTATTTTCAGTTGTTTGAAGCATTTAGAGGGTTCACCCTGTGGTATTTGAAGTCATAGATCTTCTTGTAATAAAAAGATTACAGGTATTCTTGTAATTCAAAGATTACAGGTATTCTTGTAATACAAAGATTACAGGTATTTATTAATTCATTCAACATTACATCATGGCAATCACTTTATTGCCATTCTGTCTGAACCACATTTGTGACATGACCCCATTTCCATCCAAAATTTCTTCATATTCTGTCGATGATGTAAACTGCCACTCAGCTGTCTTGACGTTCTTTCTCTCTGCCGGCAGGAGTACATGTGCATCTTGCCACTGCAGCCGAGATGAACATGACCTCATCCATGACAACCTGGTTACCGTCTTCGAGAGATTAAATCTTCCGATTGAGGACCATGCTCAGCTTCAGAGGACCAAGGAGAAGGCTCTGGCTCTGGGCTACTCATGGGTCCCCAATGGACTCTCTGTCTCCAAGGTAAGCCCCTCCCTTGGTTCCAAAAGTAGTTGAACCTCCATTAACCCGTTGAGGACGAGTCCTAAGTATACTCGGGCAAGTATCTGTGGGAAATGCTTGTTGCAGCAAAATCAGTCCGTCCTCAATGGGTTAATAGTCATTTGTGATTCTCATATATAAAGGGACATGATTACGAGGACTAAACTATACAGTCCACAGGGGCGGATCCAGGAATTCTGCAAAGGGGGGGGGGGGGGGGCAACTAATATTTCCGGTGCCACTTCCAGGTTTTGTTTCATTTTTTATGCCTCCGCCACGTAGTGGTGCCGGAGGCATTATGTTTTCGGGTTGTCCGTCCGTCCGTCCGTACGTACGTCCGTCCACGTCCGTACGTACGTCGTACGTACGTCCGTACGTACGTCGTTTTCGTTTACGCGATAACTTGAGTAATATTTACTGGAATTTTACCAAACTTGGTCCAAGTATGAAGTATGATGGGGCAATGATTTGATTAGATTTTAGGTGAAATCGGCAAAAGGTCAAAGGTCAAAGGTCAAGGTCAAATCATGAAATTTATCCGTTTACGCGATAACTCAAGACTGTATGGAGCAAATTTCACCAAACTTTGTTGGAGGATGATGTATGATGGGACAATTACTTGATTAGTTTTTCAGAGAAATCGGACGGAGGTCAAAGGTCAAAGATCAAGGTCAAATCCTAAAATTTATCTGTTTACGTGATAACTCAAAACTGGATGAAGCAGCTTTCACCAAACTTGGTCCAAGGATGATGTATGATGGGACAATTAGTTAAGTAGATTTTAGTGACATTGACAAGAGGTCAAAGGTCAAAAGGTCAAGGTCAAATGCTAAAAATGTTGCTATTTCCCCATATCTATGCAATACCCGCAGTTATTTTCTTGAAACTTAGTGTAGACATGTACTACTGCATAAATATTTCCAGAGAGAGTTTCATGTCATAAGGTCAAAGGTCAAAAGGTCAAAGGTTAGGTGAAAATGTTGCAATATCACATTTCTCACAAATGGTTCAATGTATCTTCATGGAACTTGGTACATATGCATGTACTGACTGGCAGGGATTATCTAGGGAATTTAGGGGTCATGGGTCAATAGTCAGGGGTCAAAGGTCAAGGTCAACTCCTCAAAATGTTACTATTTCCCTCATATACTAGTCCTATACTATAATACTCGAAGTTGTTGTTGTTGTCGCGGCCTTATGTATTTCCTGTTTTATTTCGGCGTTGCTGGTTTCTCTATCTCCTCCCGAGCCGTCGGCTCCGGGCAGTTGCGACCGGTGCCGTCGGCCGCAGGAGAGTATCCTACATCGAATGGCGCGGGTTTCGTCCCCTCTCCGCCTCCGTGTCGACGTCGAGGACGAAAAAGAAAAATTAATTAGCTACATGCATAATGCATTTTTGTGCGTGACGAAAGAGCCGAGCGTTTCAATATTCACGGAACCTGCGCTGGCCTCCTGCTTTCTCGATCTTCCATCTTTTAGCTTGCAGAGACACTGGGGGATACTAAAGATGATGGTGCAGCGAAATTTCTGACATCTTCCGGCGGACGCGCACGCACACACACAATGTACCTCGCAGAACTCTATACACACTCTACACTGTGTGTATATAGTTCTGTGATGTACCTTTGCCTCCGCCTGTTACGTGTACTGAATGTATTGACGATGGTTACACGAATCTGTGTGTGCGTGATATGGACTACAAGGGCATTTACGTACAGTTCGCCATTATTGGCGTCCCCAAATGAAAACAACGAACGTTGGTTATGTAATTGTATTTTGCACAACTGCAGACTACTATATGCAGCTCAGGTACGTCATTTAGTTTGCTCGCCGTTTGCTCTCAAGTCCGGTGTCATTGTACGCAGACTGTTTAGGACGCGGCTAAATATATTTGCCGATCGTACCCTTACATATCAGATTACACGGGCAGCTGTGTCCATTCGTTTACTGCAGAGCTGCTGTAATCATACATATTCATAAGATGAGCGGACGTAGAGGAAAACCTCGCTTTGCCGACCGCCTATTTTTAAAATTGCAAGTGGAAATTGAATGTGTGGTTCTATGGTCTATCAAACCAAGTTTTGGTGACAAAAAAAAGAGGGAGCAAATGAAGACGAATGCAGTGATGTATATATTCTTCTTTCTTCCATAACATGGGAAAATATTAAAGAAAAAAAATACAAGGTCGTGAGAACCTACTCCCACGGGTGCCTATTAAACCTGATGACTATGATCTCCCCCTCCCCAAATAATAATAATAATAATAATAATAATAATAATAATAATAATAATAATAATAATAATGATAAGGATAATGATTATAATGATATAATAATAACAATAATAGGAGCAATAATTGTAGGCCTAATATTAATTATGATAATGTACAATCTGAAGCAGATGTAGTTCTATATTGATATGATATATCAAGCCAAGTTTTGGTGATTAAAAACAACAGGGAGGGAGCAAAATTATGAAGACGAAAATATCTTATTTTTCTCTCATAACGTGGGGAAAAGAAACATGAAAAAAAAAACACAAAACAAACCGAGGCCTTGAGACCAGCCGTGGATTCCCGCGGGTGCCCGCGTGGATGCAAGAGCAGGGGGTAATCAAAGTCATAGTGTTAAAATCTTCCCGTTTCGACGGGAACAACCTGTGGGCAGAACTTTCGGGGAATCTCATTTGCGTTTTTGGTAATTTTTCCCTGAATGTTTTTGTTTTTTGCCCTGCGGAGGTGGAAATGTGTGTGTGCGTGAGGGGGGGGAGGGGTGAGGGGCAACAAGACAACTGTTGGACTTCAACGGGTGCAAATAACCCCTCGAAACTCAAGTTCTATAATAAAAGCAAGTAGTGGCGGGAATGATCCCTACCAATTAATGGACCGGATCGCCTGGCATATACTACAAAAATGTATTATAAAATTTCTGGGAAGGGTGGTCATTTAGAAGACAGCACAATTAACGAAAGAATGAGAAGACTCTTCTTTT
The DNA here is from genome assembly GCF_040938485.1 of Diadema antillarum. Lineage (NCBI taxonomy): Eukaryota > Metazoa > Echinodermata > Echinoidea > Diadematoida > Diadematidae > Diadema > Diadema antillarum. The sequence continues at coordinate 873,660 of NW_027271587.1, read as the reverse complement.
TATTTCTTCAATAAAAATGTGCAAAATCGTATTATGAGAAAAAAAATAAAACCCCTCAGACCCGTGGATTTCCACGGTTGCTGCTAGTATATGCAATAATTGCATTATTAGTTTTAAAATTTAATATATGTACATGTATTACTTAATGGAGATTCTCTTGGAAGTTTCCAGTCAGAAGGTCAAAGGTCAAAGGTTAAGGGTCAAAGGTTAGGTTTAAATGAAAAAAAAAGATATATTTTGTACTGTAATTACACTCTTTCTTCATACCTTGAAAATTATACTTAATGCATAAACTTATAATAAGGTCGGTCAGAAGTCAAGTAAAAATTTTCAATTCCCCAAATATGTGTACCTGTACTCTTTAATAGACAATTATAGCAAACCCAGTTCGTGGAAAGTGAACATTCAAGATATTTCTGATAAACCTGTTATTTCGATATTTTGCCAGTTATGTGAAACTGTCATCACACATTGTGAAGACATTGTACTATACACCTATTGGGAGAATCATGCATTATGGCGGAGGCATCAGTCGCCGTAGCGACATTTCTAGTTTTCTTTTTATTTCTTTTGTTTTTAACAAAAAAAGGGGGGCTCGCGCCGGTTGCGCCCCCCTCTAGATCTGCCACTGGTCCAGAAATCACTACTCAACACTTACTCTCGTGCTTCAGAACTTTGAAATTAGATAGTGATATGATCACTCTACCAGAAAACACCCAAGGCCCTGAATGTATAGCTTGAGGCCTGCAGGAAAGTTGACCCATGTAATAATCTACTGTATGGTGGGTTTGGTGATGTAGGATCGCATTTCATTTTCTTGTTCCTTCCCACTTGACCTGTATTACAAGAACATACATACTTAAAATTGCAGACAATTTAGAGTATACATGGATAGTCAGGTTGAATGAATATGGAATCCTTTGCTCCACAGATAGAGGAATTCATGAACTCGTTACCAAACAACCAAATTCCTAGACTGCACACCCCTGGTGAGAAGTACCGTGACCGTCAGCTGATCATCCAGATTCCAAAGAAGGATGTCTCTGAAGAGTACTGTCATTTCCTTGGAGAGGCTGCCTCCAATGATAGCTTCAGTCAGTTCCTGGAACTCCGAGATGAGACGGCCTTTGGCGTTGGGAAGGTCAAAGACTATTTGCCTCAGGACATGGTGAGAATGTTTGTTCATGTTTGTCAAACAGTCAGTGAGTCATATACACACCAATGTCTTTTACCTCCATTCCACAAAGGGAAGAACTTCCGAAAACCGTAAAAATTGATAGATCTTTCAATGATCTTTTAGTGAACTTTTCAATCATCTCTGAGGACTTCCATGATCTCATAGTGAACTTTGTGTTCTCCATGGTATCCAAAAATGTTTGAAATGGTTCATAATAGTCTTTCAGCTGTGTTTCAAGAAATTAGTCTTTCAGTGGTCTTTCAGGGATCTATCAAGGTGCACTTAATAGTCTTTCAATCATTTTTTGATAGTCTCATGAATTGCCACATTTTGGAGAAGATCACACAGAGATCACAGAGAGATCATTGAGGGATCATTGAAAGACTAGTCTGTCAGAGATATGGATCAATCTCTCGAAGATCTCAGGGAGTATCTCAGATGATCTTTCAGTGATCTCTTAATTATCTTATTGGTCTCTTCATGAACATACAGCAGTCTTCAAGTTCTATCAGAGATCTCTGAGAACTTTGCTGGAAAACTACTATACAGTCTTTCAATGATCTCCCAAATTTTTTGAGAGCCATTGCACACAGGCACTATTTTTATTAAGTCTTGGAGACTGCTGAGGGATCTTACCAATTTTGGGTCTGTTGGTGGTGGTCGCCCAAGGGTGTCTGTTATATGGAATGGGGGTTTTATCAACTAAGTATTCAGAGGGATTCATTTGCAAAAAGAGAGGTGGAATTCTCTTGGAATTATGATAATACTGATATTGATATTCTATCTGAAAATGCAAGGTCTCTTTTACTGTGATCACTTTCTGGATTTTTTTTTTTCAAATAAGCTTTACAGGTTATCTGATCATTACACAAGTCATTTCATATTGTCTTAATTTTGCAAGAATCATACGGAAGAGGGAGAGTCATGCCAAAAATAAAGATTTATACCAAAGTTAAAGACTCATACCAAAGATGGCCTCCTGAAAGCTGATGATTCTTAGGTTGACTGTATACTTGTATTGTAGCTTTCTGTGACCTGATACTTAACCTTGTCACCACCAGTTACCACAAAATGTGCACAAACTATTTTTTATCTCATTCTGGGAATGATATGAGTTAATGTGTTCCACTCCATCATGGGAAAGATTGAACTGAACGGAATTGGTCAGTGTAGATTTTTTTTTTTTAATTTAGGAATGCTTCAAGTGTGGAGGGGAGATTGAGGCTGGAGAGATTGGTATCTTTGTGGACAAGATGGAGGATGAGTCATGCTGCTGGCATCCCTTCTGCTTCACCTGTAACACCTGTGAGGAGCTATTGGTAGACAACAGCTACTTCTACCGGGAAGGACAGATCTACTGCGAAAGACACTACGCAGAACTCATCATGCCCAGATGTGCCTCATGTGACGAGGTGAGTTTATACTGATGTTTCTGTGAAGACCATTTTCTGCATCATGTATATCAAAGTGTCATTATGAGAGAATTCATTTGGATGGCATGGTAAGTTCATGCTGACAACATGAAGCTTGAGGTTTGATCATGTACATTCAGCAGTAGCATATCCCTCATAAACCATTTTCCTCAATGTAGCAGAATCTAACCATGATGTTCACACTAAGAACGACTTTGGTGTTTGAACAATAGGAAAATCTCATTGTCTTATTTGTTTCCAGGATTTGTCACATTAAAAAAGATTGAAATCTGATGTTGGATAACATTTACTTGTTGTAGGTACATGCATTTTTGTATGCAGTAAGTTATAGATAATCTTTGTTGAGATATTGATCTAGTCTTTGACACTTTTACATTGAGTGTAAGTCTCTAACAATCACAGGGGATGCAGGACCTGTCCTGTAAGTATGTGGAGACAAAGTCTGTGGTTAGTTATGATATATAACAGTGAGGTTGATGAAGAAAACTTGGACTGGCAGCCAGACGACCCCTTCATTTGTTCAGATGCAGTGTTGCATTCTTATATAGGCATATACCTACTGCCCAAACAGTTTAGTAGCATGACAGTACCTGTATGTTGTGTGGAATAGATTGTGGTATGCTGCCCTCTTGTGTCAGTAGTCTGCCATAGTTTAGCGGAGGCTGTGCCGTGGAGTAACATTTCTCTCAGTCTCGGTGCTACCCGTCCAAGGTACCTGCATCATCCTTTATGTAAATTCCAGTAGCAATTAATAAAGAGAGATGTCAAAAGTTTTCACGATGCATGTTAAATGTTAAGTGAGTTTATTCGAGCAATTAGAATTTTTTTTTTAATGCACATGATATTTATAGATAGCAAATCTATACAGAAACCATCATTCATCAACAACAACAAAAATAGAAAGGGAAACTTGCTTAATAGATGTTAGATGAACTATCTCCCTCGTACATCACCATATCTTGTGAACATTACATGATCAGTTTCTATGCATATGAAACCAATAAAGATGACAGATCTACCAGAATAATACAGAGGAATCATCTTACTGGAGATTTAATGGTATAATGAGCCTGTGGTGTTTCTCAGTAGAGGTCAAAAGAATTTTCAATTGTTCAGAATGATCCCTGTATAGTCATGGGAAACAAAGGGTCAGAAAAACAAGTGAGAAAAAAGATATTGTGTCTCCTACAAGATTAAATGAAAAAGGCATCATTGCACATGTGTACTATGGAAGGGAATAGACCTGTATTAGGTTTGAGGAGAGACAGTTCACAACCATATTACAGATCTATTTTTCCCGTATGGAAAATCATATCGGAATTTGACTTCTCCCCATTTTAAGGGTATTTAAGCAGATATAACCGTAATGATTTTCAGAATTTGTTTATAATATAATCAAAGATGTTGCTCAACTAACCATTTAGTAGAGAAACTGTCTTTCATTTTCTTTTCTTTTTTTAGTTAGTTTTCAATGCTGCAACTTTACTGATTTGTGACTCCCTTTCCTCTCTTGGATATTATTTACATTAGCATTTTGTTATTAGCTGACACTCAGGAGTCAATATTTAAATAACTCCACCAATTTTAGCCAAATCACATGCCTAGTTGCATCTTTTGGTTTCCTCTACTGACAGCTGGGTATTCCCCAAGTCCCTTAGACCAGAAACCTTCTTAGGGTGTTTTCCATCTTGCTTCAGCCAGTGTGTGTAGATTGGATCACCTGACAAACACCTCTCCTTCCCATGTGGGATGAGGCTACGTCAGACTACATCACTCCTTGCTTCACTATTATTAGAGCATCCCAACATCACCCCTCCATGGAGTAGCTGCTAATTGAGCATTCACTCAAGATGTAGTTAGAGGTGTTAAAAGATGAGAGGTGTTATGGGGAAAATATCCTAAAGTGTGTTTCATCATGTGACAGTTGAGCCCCTTTTACATTGCTGTCAGGAGTACATTTCTGTGTCATAGGGAGCAAAATTCCTAAAGTGTGGTACATCATGTGATGTTTGAGCCCCTTTTACACTGCTGTTAGTAGTATTTTTTCTGTGTCTTTTCCAATTTTGAAAATATTATTTTATCAACTTTTGTCAGCCACATTAGTTGCCCTGCTATATGAGGAATAATTCATTGTGAATACTAAGGTGTGTGTGTGTGTCAGCTGAAAGGAAGATAAGATACAAGAGTCACTGTCCAATGACTGCAATAATCATTGATTTTCTTCTTTTTTGAGGGAGCATATGAATACTTCTGTGGTCAGAATACATGAGACATCCAGGTTTCTGAATAGTGTAATAGGTGTTATTTTTGCGAGGGCTTAATTTTAGGAAATTTCGCAAATCACTGTTGGGTTGCAAATTCAACAACATGCAAAGATATGGCCACATGCTTTTGTATGAAATTAGTGCACTTATGATAGTCTAAGCATCAAATCACAAGAGCAAACTAGAAGATATCTGTGATCTCCTGATACACAATATAACAAATTATACAGTATCTGCTTTGTGACTTTGTGGTTATATACTATATGTGTCTTGACATGGATTTTTAAAGCACATCATGTGAAACAAATGGTAGTGTATGATTGAATTCAATGGCACGTGGTCATAGAATTTCTCCCCTTTTCTCTGTCACTGAAATGACATAGTCACATTCTCATTTATTGATGTAATGTAGAGGTGTATTCAAGTGTGAACCATTTCCTCAGCTGGTGTAGTGGCAAGGTGTTTCCAGGGTGTAGACATCTGCTTGGTTATGACACAGCTGTGTGCTTTCAAAGCTGTTTTTATTACACTGTTGGGATGTGGAATGTGGAATGATTTATTAAGGTATCTACACTCCACATCATTGGTGCCAGACCCCTTGCTGCCATAGTGTACAATCTGATAGACAGTTATTATCGATGATCTCTATACACTATACTCAGTGAGGGCATACATCATGCTGTGTTACAACTGATAGCCTAAATTTGATGAAACTGTCACATAACTGGAGATGTAGACAGACATATGAGAGTTTTCAGTCATAAAGTAGAATGTTTTACAATGTATGTCAGCAAACCAGTCAAGGTACCACATGCTCTTTTTGGACAAAACAGAATTCATTGTATTGACCTCATATGACCAATAAAGTACTGGTATCATCGTGTACTTTATAGCCTTCAAGTGTATATAAGTGTGTAAGCATTCATTTGTTATGAATGCCTTTCTTACTTGAGAGCTACAAAAAAAAGAATTAAGAGCCAGAAGATTTAATTCCCTCCAAACCATTCAGATGTTATTATTTCATACAAACTCCCAAAGTTAATAGGTTAATAGTCTGAAGAAAATAGTCCCACCTTGCTAATTATGATTAGATGTAAAGTTTCATAAGTGATAAGTTTGTATGTTAAGTATCAAAAAGAGAAAAAAATAGATAAAACCATAATGATAAAAATAGACAAGACACTACCATGTGATATATCCACAGTAAGATGATTTCAGTGCTGCAGAGCTTTGAGAACTACCTGTACTATCCTTACTTCTCTTCGCACATGGAGCTGCCAAAAGGTTGACAACTACAACTTCCAGCAAACCCTTTTGAAACATATTCAACTCCATTAGCAGCAATTGATAGCCCCCTGTGAAGTAGGCCAGTCTACTCTTGTGACACACTGTGCTAACACACTGGTCTCATTCCAAGGCATGCTAAGTTTACTTCATTGACTCAGTGCACAGGTGCAATGGCATATGGATGGGTTGATTACAATCAAGTATTAAGAAGCAGTCTCAAATAGAAAACTCTCACTTGCATCTGCACTGAAAGACAATGTGCAGTTCTTTCTTTTTTTCAAAAAGTAAATGATGCTCACTGTCATGGAAACTGTTGAGTGGAATGAAATAAAATGAAATAATGGAGGCAAGAGGGGAATATATCACTAGAGGTAAATCAGGTACACATGTCAAGAACAAAACCAGTGAAAGTTTGTATGAAAGGTGCATCTCTATCACATGATCATCAAAACTACTGTACTGCAGTACTGCTGCATTCATACCTTTACTATATTCAAATTTAACATGTTTTTCTGGACTGCATGTGTCTTTATTGTCTGGTTTTTCTATGGACAAGGAAGTTAACCTCTTACTGGTAAAGGACTAATGCAGTGTCTAATAGATGAAGTGTGCTACGTCATATATTTCTTATCACTCAACTGCAGAGCATTTGTAAAAGGCATGGTTACTCTTGAGAGAATCAACCACAAGGGGGAATGTATGATTGGTGTGATATGTCTCAGGCTGTGTATCAGTGAAACTTGGGATATGCTCTTCTCTTCAAGTCTGTTAAGGCAGGATATGCCATGAAGGGCCTGGTGATTGCTTACAGACATCCTCTTACTGGTAGCATTCTCTGCTCCCTGAGGGCAACAAACAAATTAACTGCATTATGTACCACTGCTGAAGTATATACATTCATATTTGAAATGGGAACACAAAATTGAACTTGTCATCTGAATACTTATAAAAGAATGTATAGCAGGATACTGTCATTTTCTTTTTAAGATTTTAGCTACCATTATTATTATCATTATTGTATATATATATATATATATATATATATATATATATATATATATATTTTTTTTTTATTATTTTTTTTTTTTATCAAATAAGCTTTTCAGATTATTTCAAAAGGATGCTATATACTAACAGTGTAGTTTGGGAAAGGATTGTATAGACAAACCACATCTTAGTATTCTTGTCTTTGGATTTTAGTAAAGCCTGTAAAGCCTACTGATCATTACAGCTGGAATGGTTGTGTGTTGTATTGAGCAGAATCATGTTAAATTCTCTCTGTCTGTCTGCATGTGGTTTACAAGTGCTACATTTCCAAAACTGTTAAGCCAAATCGGATATGTTAACCTGATAGGCCTCAGCCATTGTTGTCTAGTTTCATAGCTTACTTAGATAATGAAGGTTTTGTGCAAAAGATGTGAATTGAAATTGATATCTTTTTGTGTGTAACGGCACACCCATATAGGTTTACTCCTCTATATAATGTCTTTCATACATTTACATGCAAAGTTGAAATGAAATCAAGGGCTTTCTTGCTAGATATTAATATGTCTTGATTTACTTTTCTGTATGGGCTTGTACATCTTAAACATTGTGCAAAGCTTAGTTTGCCAAATAAGTAGTTCAAGGTATTTATATATATCTCATTAACAAACAGCATGTGAAATGACTACACAGCCCAGTGGAATATCTTAAACTTCTTGAAGTCATGAGCAAAGTGAAAATCTGAGTGTCCACATCACTCCATGGGCTCACATGCATTGCTTTTACCATTATTGTAAATGCAGAAATTTTTGCAGGACATTAATTTTCGTGTTATTCATGCTACTCCTGGCTAGTATGAATTCTAAAACCCACAAAGATATCTTCACAATTTTCTGTGCACATTATGAATGGGTTGTACAAATTTAAGAACCCCCGAATAAGTTTTTGAGCCGCTCAACACGAAAAATTGATCGTTCAAAAATGTTGACATTTACAATATCTCATTTAGAGCTATTAAGCAGCATTGTCAAGGGTTACCATCATTGGGTTCAGGGCCAAACAAACTCTTCAGAGTAATGTGCTAGTCATAGATTTGTGATTACGATAGACTCTTTAAATGAAGGTTAATAAGGCATCAATTATTCATCATTGGTAGGGCTTCTTCTCTTCACCTCTAGGTTCCTAGGCCCTGCTTATAAACACTACCTACTTGTCTCCTCTACTTGCTTCTCTGACGTCATCAGCACCCTTCCCTCTCATCACGTCTGTCAAATCCAGTTTACTTTGAACTTCTTCAAAATCCAATATAGCTGCAACAATGAGGACACTGAAGAAGTGACATAAATTCCATCTCTGTTGTCATCCTGTCATCATCATTATCATTAGTATCAGCATCATAGCCACTTTTTAATACTATCTAAGTTTCCTCATTAATATCATCTGTGGAAAAAATGTATTTGGGATCAGGTGTAAAATTTGTGGTTCACCAGTTTTCATTCAGTGAGCTACCCCCACCCTCAAACACCTGCACTGTTTTGTTCAATAACTATTTAAATCATGATAATTAATTGTACCATGTAGCACGTGTCAAAATGACAGTCAAAGGGGGGGGGGGGTCAGGATCTGAAAATGTTGCCACAACTTTGTTGTTGTTAGTGTTACAGAGACTTAGAAAAAGATTAGGATTTATTCAGGCTTTTGGAAAACTGGTGGTTTAGTCTGATATAGGAAAGAAAATCACCCTCATACCAGGGTGGGGCTAGCCAAGTAAAGATCAATGACTTGGGTCAGGCCATCTACCAATATTCTTCCTTTCATCTTCATAGTGACTTTTTAAAGCCATGCCTACATGACAGACAATATTACAAGTGTATATTTAGGCTGGTCCTTCCATGTTCATGTTCTATTTACAGAAAGTAATATTCGTTTCCCATCACATATCTTTAAAGTAGATCGTTTATGATTGCATATAACAAAAAGAAATATAAAATTGGTGCCAATAACTTTTACATACACTGCAGAGTTAGGAATATTCACCTAGCTGATACAGCCTAACTCTATATTGTGAAACATGTTTTCTATGGAACAAGTGAGGAAAGAGACTAGAGGTAGAGACTAACTGTCAGCCCCTAGGACAGACTCTGGCTTGACACTGCACTCCTTCCTGCTTGTCTCCTTTGCACACGACACTGCTTTCGTGACAGTCTGTGGAGAAGGTTGGTGGAATATACAGCTGCAGGATGGCTTTTACCAAAGGACTGAAGGAGAAGAGTTTGGTGTGCAAAAAACTCTGGTGTATCAAGCCAGGATGTAGAGAAAATGTGAGCTGGAAACTGAAACTGAGTTGTCTGACCAGCCAGCCAACCAGCCTACACACGTCTCAAGTCTGGTTGCTGTGTCGAGTCGTAGACCCCTGCACTTTGTCTGTCTGATTAACACTGTGGAGCTGAGAAGTTTTGACAAGGTCCTAGCAACAGGGACAGATATTCTGGACCAAAGTGGATGTACTTGAACAGGTTCTTGTCATCTCTTCTTGGTGAGTCTTTAAAGTGTGAGGAGTTTAGACTTTGTGATGCAAGAAAAAAAAAATCATAAAGCATCGCTAAATTAGGCCCTAGTGTTTACCAGGTTTATGCAGCATCCCAAAATGTTGTAAGTCATTTAGCGCCAATTCAAGGAAAAAAGAGGCTGACAAAATAATCTTGCAGAATGACAGAACTTCATATGAAACTATTTTGACCTAACCCTTGCAAGCAGATAATGACTACCCCCTAGGATGTGGAGATAATGCACATAGGGGTAGCTAGGAGTACTGAACAGGGAACAAATTACAAAAAAAGTGATCAGTAATTCACGTAATTTGATACGACCAGTCCTCTACCCAGTCTTCTTTTTGTATAATTAAAGTAAGGGACTGACTGAAAAGACACATTTTACTCAGAGAAATGTATCCTACAGATCTGAGGACCTAGAGTAGGGGTGACAGAAATGTGAGGATACTTTACCAAATATCTTTTCTCTCTTTCTGCCTTACTTTTCTACTGTCAACAAGTGAATGAACCACAAAACAAACTTTTAATCACTGTCCACTTTATACGTTTAATCACTGTCCACTTTATACGTTTAGTCCTGTCACACCCTGGATACATTTATTGTAGTGCGAAATTTGTACCATTAAAACATCCCATCCACAGCCACATAGATACATATTCATCAATTTCAGATACACAATGAAACTGTAAATGTGATGGCAAGGAAAAGTATTACAGAGCTTGTGATTTCAGTTTATGGTAGCGATATGTAAAGTACACGTTACACATTCAAAAAGCAAACTGCAAGTGATGACATCTGTACATAGCATCTTGAAAGCAATGCTACAGAGGGTTCTCAGTGTAGCAAAGGAATAGATGTAACCACTGTAGCCGATCAGTAAGATAGCCTCCCCCTACTCCGTCTCCCCCTCTCCAGTTTGGAACCACAGAACTGGAGAAGAGGTTTTACTGATCTTGATGTCCATAATCTTAACCAGGGCACAAAGCAAACTGAATGTATGTGCTTCAGTTAAGTTTATTTAGTGATGAAGGGGCCCATTACTGCCTTTGAGAAAATCAGACTGTATTACCTTATTAAAGAAGAAAGACTGTGGAAGAGGAAGTGATAGAGTGGCATCAGTTGACCACAGGCTGGGATGAAGTTTGTCCCTCTGGTGTCATTATACTCACCATCAGCTCATGACTCATTATGTCATCAAAGACCAGCTGACCCTTTGAGAGCTAGTCATCTGACTCCTCGCTTTAAGTAGTTGCCTGAGAGTAAAGTATTCACAGGATATCCTTTACAATGTCATGGTGGGATCACAACTATCAACTATATGGCAGATCACTTAATTGAAATTCAAAGCTCAGGGGCTGTGGTGGTATGATCTACACCAGCAAACACTGGTACCCATGTGTGCCCAAGACTGTCAACAACCTTGCTGTGATTTATCACTGCCATGTAAGACACACTTTATTCACAATTGACAAAATGATGATAGTTTATCATGTGTGAGGAGAAGGAAAATGGGATTATTCAACTGGTGGAGATTTGTCCTTGAGAAGCAAATCCTGCAGTTGAGATGGGGTAGAATTTAGACATTCAAACATTTGTTGTGGAAAGAAGGTAGTGTTTTAAGTCTTCTTGTAAAGAGTAGTTTGCAAACCTGTTACCAGTTTTGATGTATCTGTCATATACCTGTTTTAGAAAAATAATAGGCTGGCAAACTATTTTATTATTACATTTCCTTAAGACATCAGAATCAATCAAATTACATATATGATTGCAACAGAATCATTATTTCATGAAAACATCAAATGTAGTACTAGTATATTTTCATAACTTTCTGACTTTTAGTCCAAGTATATTGATACTTCTACCATTTTCATTGGTGATTTTACACTGACATAAAGTTGTGCAGAATATTTAGTGTCATTTGTCTTTTCTTTTGAAATTTAGTGTCTCAATATTGTGGAGATCTTGCTGACATAATCAAAGTGTAAAACTTCTTTTATAGCTCCTTGATGACTGTGTGCAGTATTTTGTTGCAAGGCTTTTGAAGTTTTCCCTAGGGTCAAGGCTGAAACATATCCTCACTCTGTAGGGTGGCTGTACTATTTAGTTGCTCAAATTGCAGCATTTCTTTGTTTCATACTGTAACTCATAAAGACAATCAGTAAAGCATTGTGCATTTCCAAACCATATATCACTGTATGGCATGGATGTTTATCTACAATCTGAAGACTGGCATTATCCCAGAACTAATTGTTATGGTCAGTCATATTTTTTCTTCATCATCAAAGTAAAAGTAAAAGCTATAAGACATGGTGCTACAAACATAAAATGGTACAAACCTATTTTGCTGGTGGTCATCACTTGTAATGAACAGGTATTTGTGTTAAAGGGGTCAGGTATGTTAATGACATCAATATCAAGTGGGTCTTACACCCCTCTCTTCTAATGATGTTGCAATCTCATACTCAGCCCAACCCATCCATGTAAAGTCACACCTTCAGATCTTTCAAGTAGCAGTAGATTGATTTCATAGTTTGTCGCAGGTGTAAGTCAGAGTTACACTGGTAACTGATCACATCCAATGAGTGAGGCTTTAACTTGTAAATACATCCAGGGTCAAGCAATGTACAGTATAACCAAGGAACTTTTGGAAGCTCCTTAGTATAACCCAATGGAATACAAGGTACATGTAAGGATATAATGTTTATCCATCATTTTCTCTTGCAAGCATTTTAAGTACTATTACATGTTTGATCCTTCTTCTGTGCAAGAATGTTGAGATCACATAGCATGTTATTTTGGGGGTTTTTCTGAAGAGAATACACTCACAGAGATTTCCACAAGGTACTCGGTACAGCAAATTTTAGTTTTTTTTAATCCCATTTGCAATTACTAGGACAATACAACTGAACCACACTATACTGACAGTATTCTTGTTTACAAATTTTATCATTGGTTTTCATGCCAGAAATAGTTTGAGTGTATCAATCTTGCTATCAAATATTGTCACATAAGAATACAATTTCAAGTGTGCATGATTAAAGATTTATTTTCATAACTAATGCCTTAGGACAGGAAAGTCACTTTGTGTACTTAAAATAATCTATTTTTATGTGCTGAGGCAGCAACCTGTTTTGCATGACCCATCAATTATCATCAAATTTACTTAGATTGAGTATGCCAAAATACATGTATAAATAATGATTATGCCTTGTTATGAAAACAAGTGAAAATAAGATCTCAGTTTTGGTTGGATCACTTTTATTTCACATGTATTTTTTCTCAATTTTTTGATGTGGTATTTCATTTTTTATTGTCTAAATGTGTTTATCCACTCTCCTTGTTTTATAACCACTGATTATCCTGGGCTTACAGTTAAACTAGTGTGCTTTCATGTGTGTCCCATCATATTTCTCTAGTATTTGCACAACCTGAACCATTACCATTATGATTATTGTATACATGTATTTCAAATGTATTTATCTGAAGCAGTGCATTTTGCATTTGGAAATTTACATCCAAAGCAGGCTTAAAAGTTCAGCCATGTCAGCAATGTAATACATTGGGCCTCATACATAGTGAAAAGGTTATAAAGGTGTATGGAAATAATGTATTTCTTATCATCTTTATTTAAAAAGTGGATAGAATGTCCCAACTTTATAATTTGTTAATTGTGCATCAATCTCAAATTATGAAGCACTGAAATAATATACATTGACTAATCATTACCATTAGTACAATCCACACAAATAAGTTTTCTGGTCTAGTGGTAGAATTAACCTGTTTTATCCATCCTTTATCTCTCCTCAAATTATAAATCATTGTTGATGGAATATAATGAGTGATAATAGTTTTATAGCTACAATTGTAGCTCACAGAGTTTTGACCTGGATCAATTAACATGTATCCCAATCTCAGTTAGAAAGTGGTTTTTTTTTTTCTCTCTCCATCCCTCTTTATGCATTTATAGGTATATGAGTTCTTTTGAGTAACTTAATTTACCAGCATTTTCATGGGTTAACTGCAGAAAATTTCACTCTTTAAGGGATATTTAGTTGTAAGCTGTGATTTTTTTTCATAACATATTTACACTGGTTCATGAAAGAGCTCTTGAAACTAAGTGCTAAAATTAGTTTTGTACTCTATTGTTCACACAATTGCTGCATTCACACACAGGAAGTATCGGTTCTTGCATTGCAATGTTAAAATCAATTGTATTTGCCACTGTTTACACAAGCGCCCCCCCCCCCAAAAAAAAAAAAAAGAAGAAGAAGAAAGAAATCACTTGGCTGTTAATGAAACACTTTGAATGTGAAGACTGCGCATGCCTGAACAATGACAGTAACATGACCCCACACACTGGAGCATGTAGACCTATGTGTGGTGAGTTACAGCATTAGATTTGAAGAAATTAATGGTTTCTTGGCATGCCACTCATACACGCCACACAAATCATATCATGAGAGCTTAAAGGACAAGTCCACCTTCATAGACATGTGGATTGCGTGAGTGCAGCAGTATTAGTAGAACACATCATTGAGAATTTGAGGAAAATCGGATAATCTGTTCAAAAGTTATACATTTTTAACGTTTCTGGGCAGTCACTGCTGGATGAGAAGACAACTACAGCTTGTGATATCACATGTGTATAACGATATAAAGAAAATATAAAGAAAATTCAACATATTTTTACATTCCTCGCTTAATAAAAGGTCACCTAACTTGCCTCTTTCAGAAGGCAAGGGGAATAATATTACCCTTCACATATGTCAGTTACAAGTCAGGGAAATGTACACTTTTTTTCAATAAGTGAAATTTTGTGAAATTCTCTTTATATTTTCCTTCTCTCATTGTGTGCATGTGACATCATACACTGTAGTAGTCTTGTCATCCAGCAGTGACTGCGCAGATACTTTAGAAATTCCTAACTTTTAAACGGATTGTCAGATTTTCCCCAAATGTTCTCTGATATGTTCTATTAATATCTATGCATTCACTCAATCCACATGTATAGGAAGGTAAGCTTGTCCTTTAAAAGATAGGGGGACCAATTTTTACATCTCAGTGTGTATTGTTAGAACTAGTGACTTTTTGTGTCCATACCAAAGAATTAAACATTTTGCATTAAGTAGCACAAATGGATTTTTTTTAAATGGCCAAATAATTATATATGTGCATGAATACAACAGCTACCATCTCAAAACTCATTCTGCTGCATGCGAAGTATTTTAAATCTCCAAACTGTGCATGCCTAAATAAAGTGACCAGTAGGCCTACATGGCAAGCTCTCTTACTGGGGCTTAGTGTGGGAAGTTGAACCATGGATGCAAAAGTTCAGCTTTCTAGTCATATGCTGTTCAAATTCATTGCAAAAGGCAAGTTATTGTCAGGTTTAAAAAATAAAATAATAAGTAGATGGATCAACTTGTGCAGATTGCGATAGTAGGTTATTTTACTGTGTCCACACACACACACACACACACACACACACACACACACACACACAAAATATTTGGGTTTTGCATCACATTTCCAAACCATTTTAATCTCTTTTTCTATGTGAATGTGACTGCAATTTTGGGGATGTTTCCCTTCCTCCTCCTGGGAAATAACTGAGAGAGACAAATGCAAGAAGGGAGATGGTGATGCTAACTCACAGACTGTCCACCAGACCCTGCCTCTAGCCAGTGTGTGAATCTAAACAATGGAAAGGGGCCTCAGTGTGTATATCTAACCTTCAGGTTGGCTGTGTGTGGAGGTATGCACTGACAAGCAGCCAGGCATGTAATAGATTTGTATGTTGTGTTGGTGTGATGTATGAGAGATCAAGTGAAACCAGGTAAATGTCATCAGATCAGACGTGAGTTCTCCTAATGTAGGTTGTGTGCTCTAAAACACTAGATGACTTTCTACCATGTAGTACACTGTGCCACTCTGCTTCTCACCCTTCCTGAGATTATACCTTGTCAAGATTTCAGGCTTCTGTTGACATTTCTAGGTAAGTGTTGTAACTACCCACCTGGGCTGTTTTCATTCATACATCCTAACAAACCTACCTCATTATGAATGCAGATAGAAAGTGAAAGTTTACTTGCATTCTTTGTGTGGAACAGACAGTGACCGGACTATGTCTTCAGTTCAGTGTGATCCAGGAAAGTCTCTGTAATTTAAACAAATAAACTGTTGTAACTCTTGTAGCATTGGCTTGTGTATATTTAGCTGGCTGCTGTTGTGCCTTTATGTTTCAGTGAACCTTTTATATTCCTTTTAATACACATATATTATTACTTTCATCCCACAAATCTAATGAAGTTGTCAATACCAATTTACTTGGCTGTGCTATACAAGTTCAATGTAAGATCGTAGAGCACTCTTTACAGAAAGAGTAAATATACCCATTACTTGGTTAAACAACTCTTTTATAATACATTGGACCAAAATTTTTCAGATAATCAAGGAAAGTAGTTTGTTTGGCCAGCATTTCAAATTGATCATGTCTGCTTGGTGTATTGTGGTATATGCTCCTTTGCCAATCTTATGAATCTAGATGAAAAGAGATGTTGTTCCACATCTAGTGGGGGGGGGGGGGGGGGGGGGGGGGGTGGGGATGGGGGAGAGAGAGAGAAATTGAATGATTTGAATGGATAGCCTTAACATTTTTTTGCTCTTTTTTTTTTTTTTTAGATTAGTGGCATTTTAATGTCAAGTATTATTATTGCATGCAAGTCGCATGGTCTTTTACTATTGTGATACAATATGACACCTAGACCCATTTGCATTACGTAAGAGTGGAGGTTGCTTGGAACAGATAGCAGCTAATTGTGATATATTAGTTACAGAATATGAACATAATAGCAACAACTTATACAGTAGTTTGTAAAATGAAAGGATGTATTGATATAGCCAATACTATGAATAACAGTGAACATATTTTGTCAGAATATATGTAACAAATGTAGACTTTGAAAATGAAGTGTATATCGTTACTTCTGTTACATTAATCATGTACCTTGGTTGATCTGTCATATACTAACTTTATCTTCCGTCCAAAAGAATTTGACAGTCGTCCATTTGAACTGAATTGAATCCTGTCAGATTTTTACCTTCGAGTCTTTTTTTAGTGCACATAGTAATATTCTATATGTGACAGTTTCAGTGCCATTCAGCCATCACTGATGTATATCATCTTACTTCCTCATATGTCACACATGGCCTAAGGTGTATAGTCAGCATCATGGGTTTTGTGTATTATTAAAGGAATTTAATATTTGTTTACTTGTTTATTTTTTCCATACTGGGTATAGGGAGAACAAATCATGATGGTCTCTATTTGGTAATAAATGCAAGCAAACCAACTACAGAGAGCAATGATGAATGGGAAAATCCCTCGTATTACTTATGTAACTTATTTCTATATATGGAAATGTGACAGATAGTAATATTAAATGGTCTACATACTGGGTTGTGATTGGTCATAATGCAGCAAGGATCGAAATCATTCCATTACATACATGTGGAGATATCATATTGGGTAATATGATTCCAATTGAATACTCAACTGGCTACCAACTAGGCAAGAATGATATGATGTATATTTATGTACTTCATAGAAATGGACAAATATTACCTTGTCTATCATGTAATATAACATTTGCCAGTCCCTTAGAGTTACATTCTCCCCTTGAGAAAATACTTTATTTTCCCTCTGCACTCTGCACTTCATGAAGATATTATCTCTTGGGATGATATGACTTCCAAAGGGATGACAAGTGTTATATTACACCTCTAGAATGACAATATCTGTATGAAAGAGCATGTTTCATTTTGTAATTGCAAAGAATATTGGCACTCAGTGCAAACTTGAAGCATTTTTGTGGGCATTTTTGGTTGTTCTGCTTTTGAAAGTATTTTTGTGTTTATTTATAGTGGATGGCGATGGGGCTCTGTGGGGTAGTTTGCTTATAAAAAGGACAAATGCTTTCATCCTGCATTTCAGAAACCTGAAATTATACTATATTTGTCTGGGTGATTCAAAATCTTTAAAGTCCAAGATATATATATCTGGTTTAGCATATGTCTGCCATATGACCACTCATTATGCAGGTGTGTAACACTAACTCAGCCTCTCTCTTAGGTGAGTTCCTTTGCCAGTATATTGAGCCATTTGAGTTTATCGCCATACATTTCTTGTTGGTTGGGTTTCCTATGTAGTGTTTAAGCAATCATTCATCAGAAGTATTGACACAACATTTACTCAGAATGGGAGCAGTCTATGGTTACTGTGAGTCTATCCCACATTGTCCAATTGTTTACAAAACAAACCGCAAGAATTGCCGATTTCACAGTTCAGGTGCAAACGTGCCTGAGAGGAATTCTGTAGGTTGTGCTTCAATGAACATTGTTCTCACAGTGGGTCCCATAAGTGTTAGCTGTTGAACAATCACTGCAGAAACAAAACAAAACAAAAAAGTCCACACTGCACAAAAATAGTAAATAAAGTGAATAAGCCTGGCTTCATGCCACTGTGATTGGATTGGTGTCTTAGGGAGTGAATTACCCACACTGTCCTAACATTCATCACAAAATGTACATATCTCATGACAAAGTAGGTCTATTTACTTCTTACCTCTTCCTCTGACTGACTATATCAAGGCAAATCTAAAATGAAAGTACAAAGGAGGCCTATCGTCTGACATGTACCGTGTGATGTCAGATCTAGCTATTGTCTTGGAAACTTTTTTGTTCTAAAATTTTGATGGAATGGTAGTTTGACTTTGAGGCTTTCTCTGAGTCACAGTTCTGAGAAAGAGGGCACTCCCCCACAAAGTCTTCCAGTAGACACCATGACCCTGTGTGGGGGTGGCATGTGAAGTAAGGAAATATCACTCTGGGCTGTCAGCTTTCAGTGCTAGCTGGACTCCTGTGTTGTAGTTGAGAGTTTGAGAATTATACAACTTGCCTCATTGCTTTGAGGGGTAGTAAGGAGAGTGGATATGAAGATTTTGTGCTGATCCTTGACTAAAAAGGGAATTCATTTGTCTGGGAGATTATCCAAGTTTTTGTCTTCTCTGAGAAGTCTATAGAACTTCAACTGAAATTTGGACACAAAAGGTAAGGCTAGGGAAAGTTATTTTCTCTTCTCCCACAGAAACTCTGACTTTGTGGATTTTTTATCTGTGATACACAATGAATCTGTTGCTCTCAAAAAGATTTTATTTTTCCTCAAAACCCTGCATGTCAAAATTGCATGTGTATGGTCCTTTGTTTTTGTTTATGTTGTTGCACTAGCACTTTGTAAGTACTCTTATAGCATTAATGGCTGAAAGAAAGTTTTAAAAAAATACGTAGATGACAGTAATTAATGTCAAATAACATGTATTCAACATTGCACTGATTATCGTGGTTCATAGTAGGCTATGAATATAGCATCCTTGAGTTAAGTATTGTGATATGTTGTATGTTGCAGGGCTACAATTCCAATTGAAAATGAGTAGTAAAGAAATATGTTGTGTATGGCCAATGGGAATTAGGAGGCTTACATGGGAACTGGTGCAAAATGATGGTATCAACTGCCCCCCCCCCCCCCCACAACAACAAAAAAATCATTTACCGCAGTATGAATACAAAGCTTTTTAAGGTTTGCCAATGCACAAGTGAATATACAGGTGGCTATAGGTATGTAGAGAAAGACGAGAAAGGTATAGAGAGGGACGGGTTGTAAATACTGTAAAACGAGGAATGTTCGCGTGCATTTTAATTTCGCGAATTTCGCGAGCGCCAAGATTCGCGAAATTAAAATGCACGCAAAAGTTCTTGTCTACACTATATGCACTGAATGCCAGTGGCTGTTCGCGAAAATTTCATGCCGCAAAAAAGGCCGTCGGCTCCGATTCGCGAAAAATTCATGCCGCGAATATATCATGTTTTACAGTAAGTCCTGAGGAGCTGTTAATGATGCATGTATGCTTGGCAGGTGAAGAAAAATCAGATATGAATATAAATTTTATGCTGATAAAGCCAAGGGCTTAGTGTTATCATTCTAGGCTGATTTGTTTGCATAGCAACTTGACTGGCTCTGTTGTTTCAGTGTTGCTGATGCTAGCAGGGACCTGTGACAATAACAACAGCTTCAAGTAGATTCCTTGTGAGGTTTTTGTAGGTCCTACAGTCTCTTCTCCTGGCTTGCTTTATGTGACTTCGACAGTGTGAGGCATCTTGTAAGATAAATATTAGCTTCTTAGCAGTGGTAAAAATGGAGTTTCTTTGACTTATTACTAGTAAAACTTGTCAAGTTGTTCCAACAGGGGTTTTCCCCCAGCAATTATTGATCATTGTTAGTTAAAAAATTTATAATGAATCTAGAGTAATCACTTTGTGTCAATTGGCACTCTTCAAGCAATACATTATTATGCATGTGAATAGATATGTTCTTAAAAATGTCAACACCATGCAGACATTAACATTCTGTAATAGAAAATGTATTATGATAAGAACGATTTAAGTTTACTCACTTCTTGAGAGAGAAAAAGTCGAGATGTGTGCTAGCTATCATGGGGAAGTACCCAATGTAAATATTCCTTACTAGCACATGATTAGAAAAGAGATATGAAATATATGAAAATAAAAGTATGTGTGTGTGTGTGTGTGTGATTAAATGGTGTGTAAATGAGGTGGCTATTCGAAGCTTTGAATTTTAGATACTATTTAGGCCCTAAAGCAGAGAAATCTCTCAAAATCTCAGTTCACATGTTTCAAATGAAAAGTTTGTTGGCAAAAACCGATATGTCCATTTTTGAAGATTTTGAAGTACGGTCTCTGTCATAAAGTACAAAATAATACCTTTTAAATGATATATAGGTCACTACATATAAATGTACATTTTTGAAGTTATAGTCAAAAGAAGCAAACATTTTCTTATTATTCTCTGTATTTTTCTTGACCTTTAATCGCAAATACCTCCATTTGGCAAATAAGGACTTATCAGTTTTTGTGAAACTCTTCAAGTGCATTAGAACCATCGCCATCAGTAGGAAATATACAAACAATTTCTCTTTTAAAGGCTATAGCCTATGATTATGTTTAGAATTAGAGTAGTCCCCCTACATGCTCTGTTGGTCATTATTATTCGAGGAAATGTCTTCTCATAGAGGTGGGGGATGAGGAAGGGAAAAGTGTGGACACAAGCAAGCCCCTGCAGTGTATATCCTCCTGATATGAATGCCTCCTGGTGGCCAGGCCAGACAGCTGTTGGGTCACTCATGGTCACAGAGGTCAAACTGGCTCAGACTGAGCATGACTCATCTTTCAGCTGAGTGTTGATAAACAGAGTGTGACCTCAGTTGACCTGTGACAAGCAGAGTGTGAAATGTTGACATAGTGTGTGGAGTAGAATGTTTGTACAAGGTCCTCTTCTTGCTTGTGGAATGTGTAGGCATGGTGTTGGGCTATGCTGGGCAAATTACTGCCTAATTTGCTCTTTATGATTTTGTATGTGTTTGCAGCGGGTTTGTTTCTTTTTAACTTGTATGAATAGGGATGATGGAGTTCATGATCTGTGGAAATGGAAGTCAGTTTTGTTATGCAAAATCTGTGATACGGTCTTCTCATTCTTCCATACAATCTGTGGTGTTTTCTCTAGTTTAGGCCTACATGTTAAGAAGTACATTAGCTTTTACATGACTCCGTTTATCCTTTCAAATAGCAGGGGAAGTCAGTTCTGTGCCCAATGACATGCATTCTTTGCTTAAAGTGTATTCCAAAAGCAATTTTAGGGAGATATCTATGTTTTGTCTTTGTTGTTATCATCACATTTCCAGGGCTCCAACTTTGAGTATGAACCAGACATGTCAAGGGTATAGGACTTAATGCCAGGTTTAGCAGAGGATTTGTCTTTGATTAAACATTTTATTCAAAAACAGTAGAAATGAAATGTGAATCCTTGAGAAGGTAATAAGGTCCATTAATAATAAAAGATAGTAATAAGAGAAGTAAAAAGAGTAGTAATTGAGAAACTGATTTTTTTTTTTTTGAGGGGGGAAAATGTTTTGTTGCATTATACCTACAGATTGTATTGATGTTTCATTTCATTTCTGGCTGCAGAAGTACAGAAGAAGATTTGTGTGATTTAAACCTAGACTCACTCATTTATGACAAGTGACACAGGGCCTACTTGAAGAAGAGTTCCTCTGAGGAGGCTCTTATCCCCTGTGTACTTGAAGTTTGAAGGACATAAAAGAGAAGCCCTTTTACCCATTGTTGTGTATAACAAATAAAGGATTTTCAAGCTCAAACTCTCCAGTCCACAATGCTATACACCCCAATCTCTACCGGCCAAAGTCTTCATGCATCCTTTGGTATGCAGGATGACCAGTCTAGGGCCTCTTACATACAATACTGCTCGTACTTAACAGCTGCTGCAGTATCAACAAAAGTATTAGCTATGGCTTAGTTCTTCAAGAGGAAATAAAAAGCAGTGAGACTGTTTTATACTGGTTCTGTCTTCAAGACAGTCTAATGAGTGAGGGACAGGATTGGTGGTATTACAGGGTCAGCAAAATCTACAGAGAAGTCTACCTTTTAGACAATTTGGACTAAAGCTGGACTACCCATAAGATATTTTCTGGTTTCTCAGTAGGAAGAACATTCTGTGTTATAATGTCAGTTGAATTAGCAAAACAGATGTATGCATAATTGAGAATGATAAAAAATGACAGTTCCTTTCTTATGATTAAGTCATTTACACCATTATTGTGATTTTTCAAGCCTCGTCTTATTTAGATTTGATTTACTCAGCCAGGATGTTGTAATCAGTAGTCACAGTAGAATCTGGCAATGATGTGTGAAAGACATTCTTTTCTATCACTACTTCTTCACACCAGTTGAACTTGAAGGTGGTGAATTCATGGCCATAAATCCCTCTGTTCCAGAAGCTCAAATATCCAGAGATTCCGGTAGTTGCGGTGTGGTATGTGGCTACCAGCCAAGTGGTCTAGGTGACTGGGAGACTTCCTGCCTTCCTGTCCCACCCCCATACATCCCTGCCCTCATACCTCCTTCCACATAACTGCCAACTAGTATGTTTTCACATGTTTAGTATGATCTCTCTTCAGCTTAGAACATGTGGTTCTGAAATTAGAATTAAGGCTTTGTTTTTCCACATAGATATAGCAATTGTGATATATTTTCTTTTTCCTTTTAGAATATTAACAATTGTTTTCTAACCTTCAAAGTATGTTATGTAGACTGTAGCCCTGCTTCCACTCCCCGACTAAAGAAAAACAGAAATGTCAGGTGCAGTCACCTCCCTGTAAACCTTGAGACCAGACTATACATATGTCCTGACAGATACAAGGTATGATTGATTGATGAATGAATTCTCAAGGGTTGTACTGATCAGTAATGATAACATATTGAGAGAGTGAAAACAATAAGACTTTTATGAGGGTCAGTCACAACTAGGGAAGGTTTGTGACTCAGTCAATCCAGCTTTAAGAAAATTATTTTCATGTTAATATTTAACCTGCTAATGACATTGAGTGATATTTGAAATTGTAAGTGAGTCCTAAGCTTTGTTGTGAGACATCTCTAGATGTGAATATTGTCATTGTGTTACTGTAATCAAGAAATATTTTCAGGTGTGGAAATGTCTGAACATTTTTTTTATACTATAGGGAGTTATAAACCTGTGCCACAAATACTTGTCATTGCTGTATAATAACCATAGATCACTGACACTGGCCTAGTGTAAAACAAAAAGTTCTATTTTTATAGTGTTTCGCATCCTCCTCCTCCATAGAATAGCCTATCATCTAGGTGGAGGATGCAGCTATTGTCTTTGCTGTTACGCTAAAGTTAATATCTGATGTGGCAAGACTATTGTCGTTGCTAAGCGATACATCTGATGCAGCGAGACTACGAAAGGTGGAAGCGTCCACCGCCTTTATAAGAAAACAACGACTAAAGAAAGATGAGAGGATATAGGTGGCAAATCGGTGGCAGTGACTGCCAGCGATTCATAGTCAATAACAAGACAACAACAACTAAAGCAAGACGAGTGGATATAGGCGGTGGATGCTTCGCAAGCATACATCCACTGCTCATAGTCTCGCTGCATCAGACAGTTAGCGTAACAGCAAAGGCAGTAACTGCATCCTCCGCCTATAGATTATAGGCTATCCCTAGATTGGCCATACCCCAATGATATTCTCTCTTTTTTTGGGGGGGGGGGAGGGGGAGGGGGAGATGATGATAGTCTTATACAGCAAGGCTTCGTCCCTTGTAGTATGAAAGGTATATATCTATTTAATATGATGCATTCTTAATAGCTCTGCATGATGGAAGACTGTCCAGATGGTTGTTAGAGGCCCTGATTGTTTGATCATTTGACTGCTTGTTCCATGGTAAGGGCTGAGCTGATAGAGTAGGATAGACAGCAACAGATCATAAGAGAGTGACAAGTAAGGACAGGGGAACATGGTGATGGTGGACATGGAATCCATTGATGACTGTCTTGACCTCCGACAAGTCCTTGGTCTCTTGACATAGATATGTCCGCTGTGTTATCTCACTAGTATCTCTCACTCTCACTATCTCCCCTTGCTCTATTCTGCATATTCACAGTGTCAATATTACTTATTTGAATCATATGCTTCAGTTTAAAAACTCTCAATATTTCTATGGCTTTTCTTTGCACATCACCCCCAGCAGACAATTTTGAGATTTGAATGGTATGACTGCCCCATATTTCTCCAATGTATCTTTATCCTTTGTTTGATGTATGAGATGAACCTTTACTATGTTTTGTTCCCTGATTAGCATACACATTAATTAGAGTGCTTTCTTTGCCAATTGGCACAGATATCCGGAAACTAGTTGTCATGAATAGAGATTACCTGCTTCCCTAATTCCAATTATCACCTTGGCCTTCCTGTTAGAATGAGGCACATTTCCAACTTTTATACTGAGGTCGAATTTGGATGGCTTTCTGATTGCCAATTAAAAAATCTTGGCAAGTGAAACTAAGTGCCTAGGCACATAAAGATTTAAGAAGCACTTGTTACAGTATGCTCAGCTTTGTGATGATATCATGGGTAGGTCTCAATAGTAGTTGGTTGTTGAGGACCTGTAATCAAGACTACTGCTACCCCCCCCCCCCCCCCCCCATGCAGCAACTGACAGATTGCATGATGGAGATCTATTACCTTCATATAGATAGTGTTATAAACAACAACCATATGACCTCATTATAGTCTGGAGATTGTAAACACCTCAAGGCTGCATGATGCATTAATGAAGTTTTATCCCTGTTAGTTTCTGTTGCACACATGAGTTTTGTGTAACTGTGATTATGATATTAAGATATTGTTAATTAAAGTTTTATGTACTGTACTTGTTTTATACCCCTGCTAAATGAAGTTTCAAAAGTATCAATGTGTGGTTTGTCTGTCAGTCATTCAGTAGATAGGTCTGCCATAAATTTTGTGGATCAAACTACTTTTTTGATATCGGAGTGACTTGAATTTTTAATAGCACACACATCTGCAATAATGTGTAGATGAGCAGATGTGATTCTTGTCGAAGTCAGCCTATGCATTGCCATTGCAATAGCATTTCTAGAATTGCACAGTATTTAAGTATTTAGATGGGCTCATTTCTTCTATTAACTTGAACTATAGTACTTATGACCAGTGTGGTATCTATATGGGCAACATTTTTTTAAATAAAAGTCATACACAAGTATTGTGGATTTAGTTAACTCCCTCAGTTTTTGAGCATTTGAAGTGCAATTTGAGACATTTGACCAGTATGATTTGTATAGATGTGCAAGGTGCATCTTTTGTCAATGTCAAACAATATGTTGTCATGGTAATAACATTTTAGAAATAAAAAGTACTTCAAGCACTTGACTTGAGATTTGGCATGTGTGACCAATAGCTGTGCAAAGCATGTTTTGTCATTGTCATTGTAACTTTTTTTTAAAAATATTATAAGCATACAAAACATTTTGGATTAAGCTAGCTCTGTATTTTTTTTTCTTTTTAGTAAAATGACCTGAAATTTGGCATATGTTACCACTATGATATTTACATGTGCAAGCTTTAACTCTCTTCAGTGTCTAACTTTGCATTGCCATAGTAACTTGTGAATCAAAATCATGATATTGTGGATAGAGCTAACTTTTCTTAGTTTGTTATTATTCTCTGCTGTGTACCAGTGCGGAAGTGTAAAGTGGGAATATTAGTCACCTTCATTGATATTTCTAGCTATCACAACAACAACAACAACAACAACAACAACAAATTTTATACATTAGATATGAATGTGAACTAGCCAAGATGTATCAAAATACAGTTTGCACTTGTTTAATCATTGAAAAAGACCATATTCTTCATCATGGAGAGTGACTCTGTAGATGTTATATCACAATGCCAAAAGGCTCTGTTCATAACATAGGCAGGATGATATTTCTGTCACCTCTCACATTATCACCAGGTTACCATTGTAGTACTAACCCCAATTATTGCTGCCTTAGTATTCAGTACTGTAATCCAATACTACACTATAGGGAACACCACACTGCTGCAACTATGATGTCCCCAGTCGATTCTACTCACTAGCCCGTACTATTGCCATCATTCAATCACATCTCATGCAATTATTTCTTTCTTTTCCTAGCAATAAGTATCCTCTCCTCAACATACTCTTCATCCTTTCCCCTTGTGATTGCTCCTTCCATGCTTGTGTGTCTGCTGCCCCCATCAGACAGCTCTAAGTGGTCTGCCACTCTGCCTGCTGCCTATATTTGGTGCTGGGCCCTTCGAGGTTTAGACCAGATCAGGCCGAGGTGACTGGGGAGGCAGTCTAAGCCACATTGCTGGCAGTCCGCAGGAATGAGTGTATGATGAGGATGATGTGTGGTTGAGGATGGACTGGTGTCGCTTGCAATTAAACTTGGCCAGGACAACTGTTTGCAGGCCTTTGTTTAACACACAAGTGCCTAACTATTCCCAAATATTAGTCCATCAAGTCTGTAGCTGACACACAAGTGCTGTGTATTCAACACTAGGAAATAACCACATAGAGGGAATTCTTGCCGCATTCCATCTCATTCTCACAGCACATGTCTCAATTCATGCATTGGCTGTCGAAGGATGACTCAAAATAAAAAGAGAGGGAAGAAGTGAGGAAGATTGAAGGCAAATAACTTTGAGAGTGAGAGAAGGGAGATTCTACCTGCTATTGGCCCTGTAATGACAGCTTCAGACATTCCAATATCTGCTCTCTCTCTTTTTCTCTCTCTCTCTCCATAACCATGAAATTCATGTCAGTGTATGTCAGTGTAAGGTGGTAAGTAATGTGTCTTCATTATATCTCATATTGTTGAAATTCACAAACGTTTTATCTCAACAGAGTCCATATAGGTGACATCCTCAATGAGTCAATCCTAATATTGCATACAGATGTTTCTATTAGAAATGAAATATTTTTTTATTTTAAAGAATTTGAAAGCTGAAGAAAATCATTCATTATCCTTTGGCAAATTAAGTACTAGGTTTTTGATTGGACCCACAAAATTATGTCAGATGCAATCCATGGAACGAAACTATAGTAAAATCAAGAGATGTTGTGCCAGGAAGAATTATTACCTCAAGGAACATTCTGTTAAAGTGAATATCTATTCTTTATACAAGTATAATTCTATGAACTTGAATTAAAAAAGTATTTATTCTCTGTACAAGTATAATCACTATGAACTTGAATTAAAAAGGCATTAGTCATTTTTAGGTAGTTGTACATTTTGTCCCTGACATTATGTCTCATGTATGATGGACATATTTAGGAAATTGCCTCAAAGAAAAAAGACAGGAAAGAATTCAATGGGGGTTAAATGTGTGTGTCAGTTGAGTGCAGGAGTCAAAGACTTCAAAATACTTGATTTCACCCAGCCTGTGAGGTTTATTGATGAATCATGTTTATCTCCTGGCATACGTCATTTCTGTGCTACTGACTATCCAGAGAAGGTCTTGTAACACTGATTACAACACTAACAAACAGTACCATACGTTGAATAAGCAAATGACACACCACAAACCAGACTTACACATTGAACTTTCAAATTATTATAGTAAGCATATACTAAGTGTATTACCAGGTAAAGATCTCTAGGAAAAGTTTCAGGCAGTTGGGTCAAAGTTCAAAGGTTAAAGGTCAAGCAAAGTGCCAAAATTTCTTTTTCTTTCTTTCCACATCTTGGAAATGGCTCAAGTTATCTTCATGAAACTATATGCATGTATTGCCCAATAGTGATTCTTTCAAAAATGTTTGGGTCATGGGGTCAAAGGTCAAGGGTCAAAGGTCAGGTGAAAATCTAAGAATCTGCTATAAATATGCTGAAATTAAATAATTTTTTCTATACCTTAAAAATAACTCAGTGCATACACCTAATTAAACTAGGTATATACTGTATACGCTATATATTTCGCGGGGGGTTTATTTTTGCGAATTTCGCGAGTCGGGAGCTATTCACGAAATTAACAACACGCGAAAATATTACCTTCCAAAATGAATCCCTTGCCTTGATGATACGAACATTTCAGTACTAGTATACCATGTCACGGCTTACCGAACAGACCATACTGGCTAAGCTTGTTTACGCACGTCCACGTCTACTTACGAATACTGTAGAGAGCAAATCCATTATCGCAAGGGGACCACTCGTCAGAAATCTAGGGGACCATGCACTCGTCAGAAATCTAGCGCGATGGACTTAACCACTTCAAAAATATTGAATTCTAACTTACTAGTTCGCAGAGTTTGCAAGTCTTTTTCATGCAGTGTATAACTAGTATCATTCTTATTTGCTAGTAAGTTGAAAGTTCACACTTTCTTTGCCACTTGATATTTTCTCTGGTCCCCCAATCGCGAATTTAACCACTCGCGAAAATGTGTGACAGCGGCAATTCGCGAAAATTTATGTACGCGAAAATTATAGCGTATACAGTATACGTTTATTACCAAACAATGATTCTGCAAGGAAAGATTTGGGCAGTGGGGTCAAAGATATAATGAGATGATAAAATCATCGGGTAAGAATGAGAAAGGCATTAAGGTACCTCAAACATAATGACTTTAGTGGCAACTCAATGCCATTATCATTCTCAGTCAATGAAATATCCTTATTTTTGCCCACATTCTAAAAGTAGCTCAAAGTATTGTCATGAAAATTGGATATCACCACTTAAAGTGAGTATTTGACTACAGATGTGGGCCATGGGGTCAAAGGGCAAGGTCAAAGGTCAAGTGAAAATGCTCAAATATGGAATACTTGCTCTCTGAAACAATTTAGCCATACAAATTAATTTTTGTTCAAGGGTGAAACACCAAACATATTTGTGCCTTGTGCCATTAAATTATCAAACATGTCATTTCAATTTTTAACTAATGTTGTTTCACACTGTCAAGGTGTACTACAGACCTATGGGAGAATAATGCAATACTGTAAAAGTGGATATTTTTGCGCGACTAATTTTTCACGCCTGGCTGGGTCAGAAGAGTTCCGCGTGTTTTTGATTCCGCGGAATAGAGACATCATGCACAGGAACATATGGCAAACAAAAATATTCGCGTGCTTTTATTTTCGCGCTAGGTTCTGGTTGCGCGAAATGCGCGAAAATTTCAACACTGCGATAATTTCCACTTTTACAGTATGGCAAAGGCATATCAGTTACCATAGCGACATTCCAAGTTTAATTGTGAAGATAGTCGTCTGAATAGAAAAGGATGAATCGATGAATATAGCAATAATATATAAGGACAGAGCTGCCAACTATTTCGGATTTCCCGTAATTGTTACGGGAAATGATCACGATTACGGGAGTATGGAATGTCGCCTCAAAATTACGGTTTTTGGAAATTCCGATAATGCCCTATCGCCTATGCAGCAATTGCAATATACTAGCAGACTACACACTGTACATGTTTCATTCTCCAGCCGGCCCGCGTTGCCTGGTTGCCCGCATTTGTGTGTGTCGGTGTCTGTGTACTCGACGTGTGTGTTCGTAGCTTCCATTATAGAAAAGTGTGCGCACATGCAATTCGCTGCTTGCGTACTCTGTACACCGAACGGAAATTCGCGCGCGTGAATCCCTGTCGCCTACGGACCCTGGATGTTTCCATCGATCGCCATGGGATCCCCATGTGTGGCCGGCTGGGGACTGGAGCGTGAGTACATGTAGTAGCTTAGCTACACACTGTAGCCAGCTGCCACTATAGACAGTACCCTATTTCGTTTTGAGTCGGGGTAGAAGCGCTCCGTTGTGCAATGTCTGCTTCTTTTTCTCTACTTCTTCCGTTTTTCCTTTGCCTCCCAAGTACGAAATGATTTTTAGAGTGTTGTGTGTGTTTTTTGTAACGTTATTGCATCATTTTTCTGCAAGGAAGAGGTGAGTTTCTGTTCGTATACTGATGATGTGCACTGCAGTATGTGCAGGTGAAAAGCGTTCGAACTTTCTTTCCCGAGTATCGTGGAAACTCGATGTATTTCTAGGCCTATAAAAGGAGATCTCATGTAACAGAATACTTATAACAAACTATTTTCAGGTCAAAGTGAATTAATCTCCCTTGTTTTGTATCGTTTATTGACGATCTCAAGGATCTCGTCGTAATACCGAATTTCCAATGTGTAGATCTATTTGATTTTCGCGTAGCTTTCGGTGCTGCAAACTTTTGCTAGGGCCTAATCTTACTACAAAAGTTATCGTTCTATTTCTGTTGTTTCTCACACCTCGTTTGGTACGATTTCTTCCATTTTATATCACTTTATCCGTTCTCTTCATGCTTTGAAATATTCAAACGTAATTCTTTCAAGTGTCTCGCACTGTTATTTTCGTAACGGCGATTTCTCCGCTTTCGTGCAATACTTTTTCGAATCGAAGCGACGTGTGTTGTCTTTTCTAAATATTTGTGTTGTTGGGAGGTGTTGATACTTTGTATTTGTTATACTTATTTATTTTCCTCGGTGTTTATCTCGAGGGACTATGCGTGTTTCTTAATGTTAATAGGAAAAGGCTAAAATGATATGAGTGATGTCTGATGGTGATGATGAAAGCCGTATGCTGGTACAAAAAGACGTCTTACTGTGAATGCTGAGCGTACGTGCCGTTCGTTTTATTTCACTTTCCCTCTTATTCTTCTTTCCCCCTTACTCTTCTTTCCCCTCCAAAGAATGATAAAAAAAGAAATTACATACACCTCACAACAAAAAGAGCCACGATCTACCAACCTTCGTAAAGTTAAATCTAAATGTTCAATATCAGCAAAGAATAAGGGGAAAGCACGAATGACACTAAATTAGAGCGAAGAGATTGTGAAATACTGAATACACGCAGTCTCTTCGGCTCGAAGAAACTTGACACCCACCCGGCCTCTCCCCTTGTGGAAATTTCCACAAAAACAGGTGCCACACCCAGGTGCGTGCCAGACGAAAGAATGCGCGCACTGGAATAAACAGCGTGTTAGTATCCTGGAAATATCGATCGAAGAACCAGCTCATTAGTTGAATTAAAGGAATCATTGCAAAGATATCGTGATTCTATATCCTTTCTTTTGGCGCATAGTAGGAAACATCAAACAGTCGAATATATTGTACTTAATCGAATATCTTATGTTCCCTGAACAATAAAAAAGGATCGATTAATCAGTCAATTAAAAATGCAATCACGGAAATACTTAGAAGGTCTCGTATGCCCAGACAAATTCACTACGATTAGGTCCAATGAGATGCAGTCATCACCTGGTTAGACAGCAAAATCATGACAATTAATTTCAGTTCACGCTCATCATAACTGCTTATTACTTTTCAAAGTTTTAGCTATCAACATTCGTTCATAGGTGTTTTTTGTTCGTTTGTTTTGTATGTTTTTCCTCGTGAAAGACGTAATGACTTTTACATATCGAATTTAAACTCCATGTTTACCATAAACAAGCCATTCAGCTCAGCTATGGCGCATTCGATCCATCGAACTTGCAGTAACCTCTTAGGCAGGAGCACATGGGTCTTTCTTTTAAACTTGAAAGTGAAACCACGTGTTTGCACATTGGCGCAACCACACACAGCGCGGCATTTTTGCGATCATCTACAGCAGAGTTTCCGATTCCAGTCAGGGTAAAAGAAATTGGAATACTTCGGAAAATACTGATGTTTAAAATCCAGTAAAATGAAAAAGCCTGAAAATAACGCATGATTATGTTTTATAGTAAACAATAGTTGGAAACACCGAAGAGAGTTTTGCATTCGCTCACACAGAAGCTTTCTTGAGAAGATGAAAGCATACCCCCTCCCCTGCTAGATAGTGGAAGCTTCCATAACCAGCCCAGCAAGTTTCTGGAGGGACATACATGCACTTGTACACATGCATTGCACGAGAAAGCAATCAATCAACGCTGAACATTGCGTAGTTTGGATTCTTTATCGTGCTGGTGTCCAGCTCGATACTTCGGCATGTGTCGTAATGTTTTGTTTAGAGCCTGTAGGCCTCATATGTCGACGAGTGTAATTCAAAATAGCAAAAAGAGGGAGATGGAGAAATTACGGATTCTGGTGGAAAAATACGGATTTTGGAGCTGCTGAGTCCGGATTTGTGCTTCCAAAGGTTGGCAGCTCTGTAAGGAGAATAAATAAGTAGTTAAACATAGAGAAACACATTTTTGCACACAAGAAATGTGCAGTTATATACTCATTGAATTGTTGTTTAATCCAGTGATATATAAACTGTCTTAGATATCCTGAAAAAAAAAGGCATAGCTTCAAGACCAATATGTGCAGTAAACTGTTGTATGCATTGTCTTTGTCAAGAAGTTTGTTTTCAAAATGTCTGTATTCCAGCTTTCCTTGCCCATGGGATTGTGCGTGTCAACAGAGCTGCTCTCCTTTCCATGAGAACATATCATTATATACAGGTCATCGTTTTGCATCCCAACGTCATACCAACATTAATTTTTCATCTTTCAATGTGTAAGTTTATTAAAGTGGAGTTGAATGATACCATCCTAGGCAGGAGGCTTTCTATGCTCTTTTCAAACTGTTACAGCAAATTGCAGGTTGTAGATTGAAGTGTCAAGAGTAGAAATATAAGTTTAGATATCAAGGACAGGGGGACCAATGTGCAGTCAATTAATTGGGGTGGGTGACATGACAGTCTGTCAACATGTAGGATCATGTAGCTTTAGTAGTCAGAATCTGTTTCAAAAGATGCTCCACATAGCTTGCAGATGGGGTTCCCATAGAGTAAGGAGATCTACCAAACACAACTGTTATCAGCTGTACCAACATGTGACTGAATTGACCTCCTCCCCCGTCATCAAATCATGTACTTGGTTGTAAGAAAAGAATTTGTAGGTTTACAGCACTCGTCATTACAGTGCCACCCTACAGTTTGTCAAGTAATGTAGAAATGTTTCAGATTATTGCCAATAATACTGTTCTCATCCTGAACAAAATAACATGTTATTTTGGGTTGCGATCTGGATGGCGACACAAATGTAAAAACTTTTACAGTGTCAACCCAAATAACATTCTTTTGCATGATTAGGGTCACAATACAAATCTAGATAATTTGCCTGATTTTTTGCAAAAAGATGCTAAATTGTAAAGTGTGAATGGTGACCACAAACAGTTTCAAATTTTTTTTATCCCGCAATGCACCACGCATGTCGCTTCTTGCTATTTTACCACTTATGGCAAGCCATGGTATATTGAATTGGCATATTACATTATGTAGTTTTTGTATGTATTAAGCATACCATTATTCATGTAGTTATGTTCAGGTCAAGTCTTCACAAATGATTGCGACCCAAATTTTGAAATATTTTACAGTGAGAATGATGAATCAAAAAGATGTGACCCTCATTCGCGACCTCAATTTCAAATTGTTGCAATGAGAACATACCTATTGTCTGCCAAACACATCACATGACTTCATAACACTTATATTGTAAGCTCTTTTGATCATATCACATTGCAGACTGGGAAAGCTGAATTTAATGTGCAATATTTTAATTGTGTAATACTTCCCCTCATTAACACAACAAACAAAAAAAAACTCAGTTACAGGAGGAGATATGCTGTCACATTTTTTTAGGCTTTACACTGTGGGGGAAAAAATCCTTAAAATGTTTTGCATTAATGCATAGGTATACTATTAAAGTGTATGCGATGTCACAATAACATAGTGGAATGTTAGTCTCTAGTGAGGATATCTCCAGCGTTTCTAAGGACAGAAGACGTCAAATTCATAATATTTCAGTGTGTGGTGTGTATATATGTGGGAAAACAAAGATTACCTTATCTTTCCCTTTTGGGGGATGAAGAATGCTTGGCAAGCCTCAGATAAAATGCATGTTTGTTACAAAACCAGGACAACTTAGCAGCATTAATTCATTCAAAACATATCATTGAGAAGTGTTCCACTAATATGCACAAACTGTTATGAATTCAGTTATATTTGTCAGATTTGTTAAAATTCTATTTTTTCCATTCTACATCTGTCCTTCAAAATACTCTGCACTTCATATTTCTTCTTTAGTGTGAGCATAACCAATGCGAAGCAAAATGTTGTGGATCGTCTGTCTTGATGGCCTATGGTTTGAGATATACTTTGCCAAGTAACGTTCAAACATTTCTTTAGAATGTGGTTCTGAAGTGTTTCTTGATGTAGTCGATCATCTGACATTAAAACATTTTATGCTTGTTATCTGAACTTCTCTGTGTAATATTGTGTCTCTGAGCAAATGGTGTAATAAAATGATGTTATCCTCAGCCAAGTGATATTTTCTTGGAGTGATATTCACTTCCCCCTTGGTGGTAGCCACTCAACCTATCCACTCTCACCTTTCATTTAGTGCAAGCAACATGAGCACTGCAGGTTTCATATAGAGTGGTATGCCTGCCCTTTATACCTCTTTTGCTCTCTGCTATGTTTGGCTCACGTCTGTTGTCAAAGTAATTAGTGGAAGCAGCAGGAGATGTGATGACTGCATGCTTCATCTCCTTGCTTGCTGTCTCTGGATTTTCTATTTTCTACTTTTACCTTCAACCTAGCCAGACATCCCTCACTATGCCACACACACACACACACACACACATACACACACACACATATGTATGGAAGTGGGACTTTCCCCATAAAAAGAAGTGGTTTGGTGGGTTTTGGGACTTTAACCGCAACGCACAATCGAGCAGCAAGCAGTGCACATGTGTTGAGTGCTCATTTGTTTCAAATAGGTAATTTCAGAATGAAAAGTACATTAAAAACTGGATACGCCGAATATTTCGAGAGGTTATTATTTTTCACGAGACAGGTACTGTTGGCGAATGTAGAAACATCAAATGAAATATCAACTCTCATCCCAACATGAATGCGATGTGCACACACACATATCTCCATTCAGTACTGTACTCCACAATCGCGAATTTAGCTACTCGCGAAATTGTCGTGTCAGGAAGTTCCAGATTCTAGAAAATTAAGACTTGCTAAAAATATTGCGTATGCAGTATTTGCATTCATCAACATGTCAATAAACCAGTTAGAAGTTCCAGTTTGCATATGAGCAGAAAAAGGTCATTCGTGCAATCAGGCATGTTGGTTTTTGAGATAAGCATCTGAGATGTAATGATTTTTTATTCATGTAATCCTTTAATATGAATAATGCTTTCTAGCATATCCACTTGACAGCAAGCTTGGTATTTTGCAATATTTATAGAAAATGGTTGTTAATGCATTCAATACAAAACAGTGGAATTAATAATTGTCGAAGTGTTAATTATTGGTCCATTCTTGTCACTTGGTTTATATATATTTATATGTGCATATAGTCATATTTTGCATACATTCATATTCTGTTTTAACATGAATTCCATAAATTATTACATTGGGCAGACTCATGCATTATGCCATTTTGATAACAAATGAAGTGCCAAAGAAAAAATAAAGGTTTTATGTACCAATATGCACACAAGCTAACTTTGAACTGGCTTATTTCTTTAATCTTGTGGCATTTTTAAGTTCAATTGGCGATCACATATTGCTCAAATCATTGTGCACCGCGACAGTCTTAGCTTTTTCTTCCTGTGTAGAACAGTACTCTCACAAGTAAGGAATCAAATAATGATTTACAAGTGCATATATTTCCTGCATGCCATTACACCATTTAAATGTGAGTGTGTGACTTGTTTCTGTTTAACAATTACCACTTTATCATCATTGCAGGCATAAAAACTTTACACTTCCTCTGGTAATGTGTGGACTTGTTGATTCAAGTTTGTTTATGTCTTGCTAGTGATAATTTTCTGTGCTGGCAAGAATTTTTAGCTGTAAAGTACTCTATGATATTCTAACAATGGTTAGAATGTAACTAGAATGAAATGATACAGCACCAAGCCAAAGAAATGTCAAGCACTATAATACAGCTGGACAAGTGTCTCAAAGAGTAAGTCAATGAATGGAGGACATATTACCAATCAAGTAGATTTGTTCATATGTGCTAGACAGAGGGGGGATGATGACGGTGTAAAGCACCTATGTCATAACAAATTAGTGTCAGATCGAGTGACATGTCTAGTGATGAATAGAGGTAATTGCTAGTAAGACAAAGTGAGTTAAATGGTAAGTGTGTGTTTATAAGAGCATCAAGGTGATGCGTGAAATGAACATGTGGCTACAGTCAATCTCCAGTGTGTGTTCCCCTGCTGGTATGCCTTGGCCCAGCCAATGGCCATTGTGGTCCCCAGAAGGGTAGGACTGTTGAGGGAGTGTGTGAAAGTCTGGCGGTTGGGAGGGTGAAATGATATGATAGTGACAGGATTATACAATATGAGTGGTGTCCTGTTTGACGAAGGAATGACAGAAGGTGTTTGAAGCTCATTTCTCATGTTAAATGAAGTGATGTAGATTGGCATGTATTAACTCTTAATGTGCCAGGCCCAAAACCCCTAACGTGCCAGAGGTTTTTACCTAACGCCAGAATGTTTTGAAACTGGACTGACAATGAAATTTAAAACTGCCATATCTCTGAAACTATTGACTGTTTTGAATTGAGTTCTACACAACATATATCAAGAATTGTTTGTTCTTTCATGTCATGTAGTCAGTTTGCCATAATATCTATCTGAACCTGAAATATTACAGAAATAATTGATACATCAAAAAAATTATTAGAAATTTTTTTGTAGTATGGAAAAAAAGAATGTTTTTTCTTCAAGAGAACGCTCCCTTGACTCTGTGAGAAAGTTTTAGAGCAACATCTCCTCTTTCAAATGATAACAAAATTGCTTTCTAGAATTGTATGATTCCAAAGATACGAGCAGTTTATTTTGTCTTAGCAATTTCTCTTTCTGCCTCAGTAATTCATTCCCAAATCTCAGTCCTTTAGTCCCAGATCCTGTATTTGAAACTAAAGTAATTGTCCTTAGCCTTGGAAGAGTGTCTTTTGTCCACTGGAGAAAGGAAGAACCTACCAATCCTTCTTTGGGGGGGGGGGGATACTCTATTGAAATCGGCAGGCCTTTGTCCGCGCGCAATTCCTATGCTAGCGTAGTGATGTTCACCAAAACAAAAGGATGAAAGACTTGACCGACGAACGAAAGGTGACTCTCTTTGAGGGACAAAATGAAAGCAGCTTCCCGCAGGACAGCATCCAAGCGGAACAATGCGAGTGGGACCGCATAGACAATACACGCAGATTCAATAGCATACACACGCGTGGTTTACCAATGATACTTTTGATCCATACACATCTCGCAGAGGGTGCGCTCGCTGCGGATTTTCCCGACGCGAAAAAAATTCATCTAGCTGAAAAATCAGGTATTTACTCAAAATTTTCCAATGTAAGCATGCTCATATTTCTCGTGGAAATGATGGCTATGCTAATCAGCTACCAGTACATGTATCATTGGCAGTTTCTTGGTGTAACACATTACGGTACCACAAGAACTTAAATGATCAATGCTTTTCTCGCTCTTCTTAGTCACCGATCGGCGACCATGGCACGTCAGGACTAAGGTCGCCGTTCGGCGACCATGGAACGTTAAGAGTTAATAGTAGGCCTATGTCTACAAGTTTTAAGAGGAAAATTGTAGGTGTCATAATACAGATTGTTTTAAATGCTTTTTTACTAGGTTCACCTTTACCCCGGGCTGGGGTATTAGTCTTTAGTAGGTTGGAAGGTTTACTTGCTGAGGAGTATCAGAGATAACATAATGAAAAGAAGACAATCAGTAAGGCATATCAAGTATGTAGATGTACTTGTAATTCATGCATGACATCCATTGTGTTTCATGTAGTAGTTCATGGAGCCCACAGCTAAAGGATATGGTAAAGTAGAAACATTTCCATGTTAATGGAACATATTCATATTCATTTTTTTTTTCATCTCAAACTGTGGATGAAGAAGTGAATAAAGCCTCATTAAAGGGACTGTACAGTACTGATTGAGGTGGGGATTCATGTTTTGAACATTCCTAACTGAGATAATGAGAAACCTCTTATGAAATATGAAAGAGCATGCAATTTTAAGACGGATTCAACGAGTATTTGATGAAAATTGGTTTTCAAATGGCTGAGATATCCAAAAAAGTTATATTAATAAAAGGCGACAGGCCACGCCTTTTATTAGGATATCTTTGTTTCACCTTGTTTTTGGATATATCAGCCATTTCAAAACGGATTTTCATCAAATAAACTTTTGATACCCCTTAGAATTGCATGCTCTTTGACATCTCATAGAGTGGTTTCTGAATATCTCGCAATATGTTAAAAGCTAAATCCTCACCTCGACCAGAACTGTACACACCCTTTAATCTTTGAATTTTCTTGTAATTGTGAAATGCTCAAGGAATTTTACAGTCGATGTTAAGTTGAGAGAATGTAAGTGGGAGAGAAATGTGTGATTCATATGGCATTAGGAAGAATATTTCTTGGAATGTGGAGGAGTGGTGGAAGGCAACATTCCATGTCCCTTCCCCATTTGATTGAATGCCTGATGGCTGCTGACTTCCATTCCCTGCTAGATACAGAAGAGGGAGGCAGAAATCCTCATGATCAAAATGTGATCAGTTGATGGACAGTGAAAACAGACTCACAGACAATATACAACGATCCCTGACTCAGACCAACTGAAAGACAGAACAGTGCTGTATTGGTTTACTCACATAAGATAAGATGTACTATTTGAAGCTCGATCATTATTAACCTGTTTAGGTACTGATTTTCCTTGGGAAATATGAATATCACAACACTAAAACTCAAATGTTTGAGCTCTCCATTCACACTGTAAGAAAAGATCACAAAGTTAGTCATGTTACAAGTTTTTGCCACCATGATTCACATGTGCAGTTTGACTTTGCGGTCTGCAGCACACAACAAAGGCTATGCTCTTATCATGCACATTATGCATTGACGACAGAGAGGAATATAAACATGAAGTGAATGTCAGGTGACAAATATTTTCAGTTTTCTTTGATAGAAAGCACTCCAAGTACAAATTTTCACATTACACTTTATACAAAGTGAGAAAAAATTGCACTCAGGTTTGCAAATTTTATGGGGACCTTTTATATAGTTGCTGGTTATGTTGCCCCCTACTTTCTCAGAAATGTCTCAATTTTTTTACTGGCAATAGGAATGGCTTTCCTGTCAAAGTGGTTTCAATATAGTATTCACACAAATGTAGTATGCCACTGACAGTAAATACATGGGCATCAATAATCATATATCATCAACTTGTCATCATTGGCAAGTAAAATTATGATATGAATTATAACTCTGCATATTTCATTTCCCTTTCTTGTGGAAGAGGTATGTGATGGTGTGGGTTGCAACACATCAGAGAGGGGTTGAACATGATAAACAGTTCTGAAGGTTATATGGAGTTGGTGTATCCATAACACCATCATAAAATGTGTGTGGGTGGGTGAAGCTGTGTTTTGTAAACCCATGCTGTCAAATTACATTATGATTGGAAAAGTTCAGAGCTGATGACCATTTGATTGAACTATAATGAATAGGCAGGATTTTAGGAAAGGGCTGCATGCCAGGCGTTCATGGCATACTCTCATGGTGCCAACTGTGACATGAAGTGCAGAATGTTTCAGAGGGCTGTGTGGTACATAGCAGAAATACCTTTCCTGCTTTATTTGTTTTCAGTATTATACCAGCTCACAGTCTCATCTTCCTTATATCTGATCAAGAGACTGATGGACTTATTTCCACAAAGGCCAAAGGGTTTACTCATAAACCTTACAGATCCTTGAGATGTGCATAGCTTAACCCTATAAAGCCCAAGCTATTTTGACCCCTCCCAGGCGCAAGGGGGGCATTGTGCCCCCTATATGATTTCTTTATTATGTGATGTATCACTATCATATTTGGCACATGGTTAGAGCAACTCAAACTCTAAATGACCTACCATTGAACTTTTCAAGTTTACCTCATGGGGGTGCTATTCATTTCAATATAAAGAAATATAAAGAAATGCACTTGAACTGTACCTTTTTGGTAGGCCCTATGTCTTAAGAATTTGTACAAACAACATTTGTACATCATTATTGTTCCATGATATTGGAAATCTTGAGTTAGCAGATTGATAATATGATGAACAAATGATACTAAAGGCAAAAATTGTGTTACATGCTTCAAAATGACACAAACTAAAAGGAAAATCTTTGGAAAATGCTGCTTTTGGTATATGTTTTTTTCGGTGGTGATGGTAAATATCACAAACAGTTCATCCTGTCAAGGGTATCAATAGGATCTCTTATTTCATGAAGATGTGGTGTCACAGAAAATCATATTTATTCCTCAATTCAATGTTTGTTTTGTTAGGCTTAATGAACTTCATCACTGTGTGATATATTTGAAGCACTTACCATACATGCCAATTTTCACATGATTATAAAGAATTTATTTCGTTATTCAATTATTCATATTTATCCCTATTTTTATAGGTCAACAAAAGTAAATAACCCTTTATATATATATATATATATACACATACACATTAGTTTAATAGTTTTTTACCTTTCCTTTGACCGATTTCCTTCCTTTGTCTGTCTGCTTCTATCTGTCAGCTGATTTTCACAGGGGAATACGTAAGAGCCATGAGTGAGAACTTCCACGGTGGTCACTTCTGCTGTGAGCAGTGTGACAAAGCTCTCAGTGGACAGAGTTACATTATGAGAGAAGACAGGCCATTCTGTGTCAGCTGCTATGATGACAACTTTGCCAATGAGTGCGCTGAGTGCAACAAGAAAATTGGACATGAATCCAAGGCAAGTGTCTGTAGAGAATGTGACCCGCAAGGAAGAGTAAGCTTTAAATGATTCCAGCAGGAAATATCCTTATTGCATCAACAAAATGGCATGGCTTCATCCTGAGATTCTGTCAGATTTGGTAGGAGATTTGTAAACATGGATTTGAAGGAAACAAAACTTATTTGCATATGCAGAAGAAGTACTGTCTGCAGGCATTATCATTGATGATGTACCTAGCCTTAACCCTAAAAAGACTGGGGGGGGGGGGCTTTTTGGGCCCCCCCCTCAACATTTTTCACGATAAATCTGTAACGTAAAAATCTCGCGCCGCGACGTTTTATGACTTTTTTCTTTTAAGTCTTGCGCAACTTTTGAGACCAAATTCGTGACACCCGGGTACGCGGTTCTGAACTTACGCAATATTTTTTAAGTGCATGTCAGACCCAAAATTGCTCAAAAACGTGATTTCATGTACAAATCCAATGCAAATTCTGTTTCTGACCAACATTCATAAATGTATCATTGTTTTTACTTTTACTGATCAAAATCATACAATTTCATGTTGTTTATGACTGGAATAGTATCGCCGATGATTTCCATTGAAAAAAAAGCAATAAAAAATTAAAAGTCGAAAACAATGAAATGCATAAAAAATTTTAAAAACAATAAAATACATAAGAAAAAATTTTAATACCCCCGTTTTTTTGGTGTACATTCAATAAGAATCCTACAAAGAGTACGTAGACCAAAAATTAGCAGTTTTGGACTCTTGATTACAGATTTACAACCATTTTTTTTTAATTTCATGTATAGATTAGCATAATTAAGTTATTAAAAATAAATTTGAATAATTGTGAAATAGTTACCTATTCAGTTTTGTAAATTACCTTGTGGGTGACGTGCGTGCCAATTTTCCTTGCGATTACGCGGTCAACGGCCAAGCCCCCCAGTCCTGCGAGGCATCAAAATAGCCCAGTCTTTGTAGGGTTAAAGGGTATGTACAGTTCTGGTTGAGATGAGCATTTAGCTTTTAACGTTTTGTGAGATATTCGGAAACCACTCTATGAGATGTCAAAGAGCATGCAATTCTAAGGGGTATCAAAAGTTTATATGTTGAAAATCAGTTTTGAAATGGCTGAGATATCCAAAAACAAGGTGAAATAAAGAGATCCTAATAAAAGGCGTGGCCTGTCGCCTTTTATTATTATAACTTTTTTGGATATCTCAGCCATTTGAAAACCAATTTTCGTCACATACACGTTGAATCCTTCTTAAAATTACATGCTCTTTCATATTTCATAAGAGGTTTCTCCTTATCTCACGTAGGAATGTTATAAATCAGAATCCCCACCTCAACCAGTACTGTACAGTCCCTTTAAAGTAAGGAAAAACAATCACTTTACATTTCTTGCACATAGTATCTATGAACCATCTCATAAAATAGATTGGAAAGAAAGAGGCAAATCTGAAAGCCCACAGCATCCTAATCAACTCACAAGTTCCTTTCGATGTTATGTATTCATGTAAGTGTTATTTATATTACTTTGTATTACTTTATATGGAAATAGAATAATTTTGAATTGAATTTGAATTGAAGTCTCCAGTGTTAAATTCTTCCTCCTGGAGGTTAATCCTTGATGGAAGAATACCACAGTGCATATATTGATATCTTAGCATGGAGGTGTAACAAAGTACTTATATCAGAATGTCCTAGTATCTCTTTCTCTTTTTTTTTGTCTAGGATTTAATCTTCAAATCAAAACATTACCATGAATCATGTTTTGAGGCTCGCTATGTGTGCTCCATGTGCAAGGCATCCCTGGCTGACAAGGCGTTTGGCAACTGGGATGGCCAGCTCTGCTGTCTGCAGTGCTATGAGAAGCATCTTGCCAGGAATTGTCAAGCCTGTGGGGAACTGATCAAACCTGGTAGGTGTAACTCCAACCACACCAATACACATTGACATTGGTCAAACAGATTACACCTATCTGTTTGCATGACAAAATCACAATAACCAATTAAAGATGAGAGCTGATTGGCCCTAGTTAGTATGACTACTACCACCACCCACTATTGACACCAGCCTTTCAGTGATAAACACATTTCTGTTTGGTTCTGCTTTCAAAAGAAGTGAAGACTGGCAGAGCTAACATGACAATTTAATAGTGATAACAAATTATCTCAAGTTAAAATTCCCAGGGTGGATTGCCAGCTTGTTATGAACATGCAATGTAGTCTAACAATCAAGCTAGACTGTGTCTTCCAATCTTCCAGTCTTTCAATATGTTTAGGTCAGTTGATGTACCACATTCGAGAGATTTAATTTTTCCAAATTAAGAGAAGTAGGAGGAACATCCATGATACACTTGTGTGTCTGTAATGGCAAGACACACCACCTTTGTGTATTTGTACTCACCAGCATTAGAGGTAGATGATTGGAGATATCAGACATGCTCAGCAAATTATCTATTGTAAGTATTTCTGAGGGGTTACAATATCAATGACAAGGGGAAAATAATTGAAGAGGCATGAACATGTAGAACTCACCAAAAGCCCAAGATTAACAGGTTTATAAGTCTGGGTGTTAAAGTCACATTTTGGGTCTAACTTTGTTTCATCATCTGCCCAATGTGATTCCATGGTTTTACCCTGTTTCAAAGGTGCTGAATATGAATCTG
Organism: Diadema antillarum; assembly: GCF_040938485.1. Lineage (NCBI taxonomy): Eukaryota > Metazoa > Echinodermata > Echinoidea > Diadematoida > Diadematidae > Diadema > Diadema antillarum. The sequence continues at coordinate 829,984 of NW_027271587.1, read as the reverse complement.
GATGATGCAGCTCTTACTTCCTTGAGAGTTTGGAGATATTCAAGATGGCCACCAATATGGCCACCAAAATTGGAAATTCTTATATATTTCCTAATAAATTCAGAAAACTGAAAAGGAAAAATGTGGTGTTAACCTATTTCAAAGGTGCTGAATCTGATGCTTAATCTGAAACTGAATGATGCAGCTCTTGCATTCTTGAGGATTTTAAGATAGCTCATTTACACATAATGGTAGCCAAAAATATGAAATTCCCATAAATTTCCTTAAAAATAGAGAAAAAATTGAAAAGATTTGATGGTTTTCACCTATTTCAAGGGAGCTGAGTCCAAATATGGATGATGCAACTCTTACACCCCTGAGGGTTTTGAGATATCCAAAATGGCTGCCAAAAATTGAAATTCCAATATAAAGATTTTCTTATAAATGGTGAATGAATAGAAAATAAATTGATTGCTTTGCCCTATATCAAGGGTGCTGAATTTAAATCAGGTTGAAGCAGCTCTTGCAGCCATGGGGGTTTTGAGGAAGTATACAGGAATTTCAAATGTTGGTTGCCATCTTTATTATTCGGTATCAGCACCTTTGAAATAGGGTAGACCATTAAAAAACATGGTGGGGCGGTAAAACAAGGTTAATCCTCTGGCACCCACACTATACTTGTCTGTGATTCATTCTACAATCAAAGTGTTCTGCCATAAACACAGTTCCAGGTTTTTATGGTGTAATTGTGTTCAGAAGTGATACCTCAGTACCAAGAATTATGTCTTGAAAATGATCCAGCTATGATGTGAACTTACCTTTCCACTGATTTTTTTATCATGTGTGTAGCACAGTAACCCAATGTCAAAGCTTGATTATTGTAACAACAGTTTGCATATAGTTGTTATGTGCATTTTTTTATGATAGGCTAATCCGTAGTTCCACATTTTGGTATAAGCAGAAAATGTCATTTGTGATAAGATGTGCAATGCTGGGTTTTAAATGCACTGAGATAAGCATCGGTGATGTGATGATTATTCATGTAATCCTTGTAACTTGTGCTTGCTAGCACATCCACCTGTAGACAGCAAAGTGCTCCTTAAATCCTAGTATTAATTGAATAAGTTTGGTGATGCATTCAATGCAACAACAAAAAAGTGAAGTGAATTTCCCCAAGTGTTTTTTGATGGGCCATTCTTGTCACCTGATCAATGCAAATTAAATCTTTGTTTGAGCATGAATTATTGGATGATATATATGACATCATATATTGGATGAGCTCATGCATAATATAGTTATGAAAACAGTGAAATGCCTAACCAAATGAGAAAAAGGAAAGTTCATTTAGACAAATGTGCATGCGAGCTAATTACAAATGGACTTACGGCAGAAAGACAAGTACTACTAACATCTCGTTTATGAGAGAAGGCCCAGTGGAGATGCGATTCTCAATTAATCTAACTCTAAGTTCAGAGAGACATTTGCCCAATATGGCTAGCAACCCATTAGTGTTTTGTGGGACAGCAGAGAGTGAGAATGTCAGGCAGGCCAAGAATGCCTTGAATCACTTAGACCTCCACGACTCAGGAGGTGGGCTGAGCCTGACAAGGCACGACATCACCTGACTGTTTATCAGAACTTCCTGATTGGCTGGCTTGTGTAACATGACCATTTAGAAAAGACTCCTGGTCAGCTGGGTTATTGCACTATCAATGCTTATGTGATGAGCCAGACAGGGGAAGATTCAATTGGATTTGTGTGGAACCATCATTGCAGCATGGTGTATTGGCTTACCAAGCAGAGTAAGAAGTGTGAAAAAAATGACTGATGAGGGATTAGAATAAGGAGATTGAGGCAGCTTCATTACATCTTGCCAAACTAACAAGGCTGCTAATTGACTAGCATGGAAAACTTTGCTGCATTATCACATTTTTATCACAGCAGAATTGTTTTATCACTAAAAGGTTCACTGTTGGTGAAATTTAAAATGTTTTGTCTATGTCAGCCGCATAATCTTTTTGCAAACTGAAGTGTTGAGCGTAATTATGTGGTCATCAGCATTATATGAACAGCTCTGTACAGAAAAGATTATTATTAAAACACTCATGAACTTAAGTTACTGGTCCAGAAGATGAATCCATTGTAGAGTTGTTAAAAAAGAATGAATTTGAGAGATTGGCAGTCCCCTATTAAAGTTTCCACTATAGAGGTGGGAAGTGGGAACTTTTCATGATTTAGCTATTTTGTCATTAAGCATTAATTGTCATGAAACTGTCATGAAACAATAATGGAAAATAATTTTGTTATGAAACATAATACCCAGACTATTTTTATGAGATAGTAATTCCTTCTGCACCCTCTGTGTCTAGACAGGTATAGTGTAACTCTCACTACCAACCATTACATGGAAGCATGTATACTCCAAAGGGCTATATCTCTTGTGATGATGATGAATGTAATTTGATTAAGATAAATAACATGCAGTAGATATCCCATCACAGCACAAGCTTATTCAGTTCAGGAAAAGAGAGGAAATGAAATAAATCATGATTATAAAAAAGAAACAAGATCAGGTATGTAATGTGTGGTGAGAGGCAATGTGTGCAATCTGATATATTAGATCCCTTCTCCTCATCTTGCTTTTGGTTATAATCTAATCACATTGCGCTAGGGTGTCTCTACCATTCCATAGCTTAGCACATCTCTGGAGCAGGGGGATGAATGCATAGTAACCAGGATTCATATATCTCTTTTGCATTTGTCTTAATATGTCTATTGCTAAAATTAGCTTCTAGCAATAGCAACAGCATTCAATTATTACATGTCTGCATAACTTGCTATCAAGCATACACTGTATACGCCATATATTTCGCCAGGTTTTTGTTTTTGCGAATTTCGCAAGTCAGGTGCTGTTCACAAAATTAACCAACAGTTCACATTATTATCTCGAACCTCGACATGAATGTTACATATGCGTGCGTACGTTTCTCCATTCATTATTGTACTCCAGGGTCACAAATTCAAGCACTCATGAAACTGTCAATGGAAAAAAAAAATAGACTCACTAAATGTATGGCGTATGCAGTATCTGATTATGTTGTGAAACCACTGCAGTGTATGTAGAACTTCCTCCCTCTCCCTGAATGGCAAGATTAATGTGACATCGTAGTCTGCTTCTTCAACATGTCAACCCTTTTCTTGTTAAACTGTCTGTCTGCTTGTCTGTCTGTCTGTCTGTCTGTCTGTCTAGGCGCAGCTGGGCAAGGTAAAAGTACTTTATGCTTCGGTCTTGCCATGCGAGCCCCTTGCAGCAAGCACTAACTGTTCGAGTGTTCAGTTCTTTTTTATTTATTTTCAGTTCTTATTTATCATGTAGTCCACATTTTACTCCATTCCTTCAGTATATTAAAACATTAACAACTAATGTGGTGTGTCTGTATCCACAAGAGACTATTTTTTTGTCAGTGGCTCACACAGATAATGCAAGCCTTTCCTACTAAATAGAAGTTTCCAAGGAGATAAATGATTTTAAAGTAGGGCCCATGCTTCAATATTGTCTTCTTCAAAGGTGTGCCTTGAAAAATAACAAACAAACAACCAACCAAATATCAATGACGTTTTAGACTGTGCAGCTATTATGTGGATACATGATAATCAATGATTCCCTGTGGTTGATAGGGTGACAGCTGGAAAATTTTCTTGTCTTTCATAGTCCAGAAATACTCTAGAAATGCCAGTGACTCCATATAGAACATTTGTCATGAAAATGTTACCTCATAAGTTTGTTTTGCAGTTTCCAATTTGTCTGAGAATGAATCATATGTGTAGTGACTCTTTCCACCTTTCTTACATTTATGACATAAAATATTGCATGCAATCTAATTGGTCCCAGTGATTGCTACTTTTGCTATAGCTTGAATCAGACTCTCCCACTTTGGCCAGAAAGTAAACTTACAGTGGCCTTACATTTCTATTAATTACATCTTCTCATATTGTTGTCTATATATGGATATATCAAACCTTTGATGTTAAGATATTCAGATTACAAACTTTCTCCATAATTTCATGACATAATATATAGGCATAGATAGATAAGGAGTTATGGTGAAATTAGATTTGTCTTCACTCTAGGTACTTCTAATATCAGCATTGTTTAAGACATCAACTTTAAGATGAACCTAAGCATATATTTCAACTTCAATGATTGTAAATATGATGCATTTTTTAATTAGTTGTTGATGCATATTTTTTGGAATTCTGATTAAATTTGACTGAAGGCTGGAGTCAGAAGGATTTTGTTTGTCCCCTATGCCCAGATTTAATCTCTTTCATTTTTCTATCACATCTCATACCACTTTTCATTTGAACAGTGTGAAGAGGTTTTTAGTTTAAAGGATGTACTACAGACCAGCATACCTCTGTTTGATTTGGATAAACTGGAAAATTGTTCTAGTATTCCACAAAGTTACTTCCTTACAAATGTTGTAATTTTTCCCATGGTGAAGAGTTGTAAAGAAAAACTGGTAGCCTTTTGACAGAATGAACATGAAATGGATTATTTTGCCAATATAGAATGAGCAAAGCTGTAAAGAAAAACTGGTAGCCTTTTGACAGAATGAACATGAAATGGATTATTTTGCCAATATAGAATGAGCAAAGCTTTCAAATGGGTTATGTATTTCTTTTTTACTCCAAACTCAACTGTCCCACACATTGTGTGGCAGGCTGCATGATAATAATATGTAAATCATTCAGTTATGTATTCATTCTTGGGGTTTGATGTTCTCACAGTTATTTGTTTCTGTTATCATGTCATGATTTTTTCATATGAAATTCAAGTGCATTTGACCATTAAATTCTCACATATTGGTTTTTGAATGTCACTACTCATTGCACACATCACAGATACCAACAACAAGGAGTAATTACAAGTTGACAGATATTCTTCAAGTTTAGACATGTAAGATCCATTGTAGACCCATCTTGACTGGATTGCTCCCTTGTCAGGTCAAATTTTCTCTTAATTAGTCTTTGATGTTATTTAAATTCAGTGTTTAAATGGATTTTAGTTGGGTTTGAAGTTTCCTCAGCCTCTTTAAGTAAATTTCAGTTGTTTGATGATTGATATGATTTAAGAAAAGACACGCCATAATTATAGTGAGAGAACTATGAACATGACAAACAGTACAGTGTATAAAGTGTCTCTTTGCTTACACTCGTACTTCAAAGTGGCTCAATTGTGTTAGAAACATCAATGTCTTCTGTGCTACTTACATTTGTAAGCAGTGATGTTGACCTGGGAGAAGGTTAGAACTATAGCCCTACCACCCGTTTAACATTCCTGATCATGTCATATTATTTTTCTTTGATCATTTCAAAATTCTGCCATTCTATTACTTTGTCAGTTAGAAAAAGCATGGTGTGTGGAATGGCCGTGTGTTTACATGTGTACACAACTTTGATAGTTTATGCATGATGATTATAATTCATGAATTCATTCTCCAACAGAGTGTTTATAGGTCAAGTAACTTGTTTTGTTTAGATCCTTTGATTCAGTCGTAAGTTATACAGTTGATTGTTTATTCTCCTGTATGTGAACATCTCTGTGGGTTTGTACACAACTTGTCACAATGACACCATCTACAGACTGAAGACATTGCAAATGTCACGAGGATCTCATGACAATAAAGCATGGGTTATTTGCTGCCATCAGTGGTAGGGAAATGTTAATCAAGATGAACCACTAGCCTGGGTGATATTGCAGCTGTTAAGTGCTGAAAAGTTTTTTCACCATCCTCACTGTGATCTTGTTGCCTTATCAGGGATGAAGCGCCTTGGCTTTCAGGGCAAGGAGTGGCATGACAAGTGTTTCAGATGCAAGGTTTGCGACAAACACATCGGAGCAGGCAGCTTTGTACCAAAGGATGACAACATCTACTGCAGCACCTGCTATGAGGAAACTTTTGGTACTAAGTGTGTTGGATGTGGGAAGGTGAGATATTCAAGAAGTGAAGTGTTTGTTCGCAAAAACCGATAAGTCCATTTTTTAGGATTTTGAAGTATGGCCTCTGTCATAAAGTACAAAATAATACCTTTTCAATGATATATTGGTCACTACATATAAAGGTACATTTTTGAACTTATAGTAAAAAAAAAAAAAATTGTTCTTATTATTCTCTTTATTTTTCTTGACCTTTAATCCCAAATATCTCCATTTGGCAAATATGGACTTATCGGTTATTGCGAACAAACTCTTCAAGGAGATAAGGGGTGGGGAAGGAAGAGGAGAGAGGGTAGGAAGGAGAGAAAAGGGATGGGGAAGAAGGGAGAGTGGAGGGAGAAGGGAGGAGAGGATGGGAAAGATGGGAGGGAGAAGGGAAGAGAGGGTGGGTAAGATGGGAGAGAGGAGGGAGACTGGAGGAGAGGATGAGGAAGATGAGAAAGTGGAGGGAGAAGGGAAGAGAGGTTGGGGAAGATGGTTGGGAGGAGGGAGAAGGGAAGAGAGGATTGGTAAGATGGGAGAGAGGAGGAAGAAGGTAGGAGAGGATGGGGAAGATGGGAGAGAAGAGGGAGACGGGATGAGAGGGTGGGAAAGATGCTAGAGTGGAGGTAGAAAGGAGGAGAGGATGGGGAAGATGGGAAAGTGGAGGGAGAAGGGAGGAGAGGGTGGGGAAGATGGGAAAGAGGAGGGAGAAGGGAGGAGAGGGTGGGGAAAATGGTAGGGAGGAGGGAGAAGGGAAGAGAGGGTGGGGAAGATGGGAGAGTGGAAGGAGAAGACAAGAAAGGGTGGGGAAGATGGGAGAGAGGACGAAGAAGGGAGGAGAGGATTGGGAAGATGGTAGGGAGAAGGGAATAGAGGGTGGGGAAGATGGTAGGGAGGAGGGAGAAGGGAAGAGGGTGGGGAAGATGGGAGAGAGGAGGGAGAAGAGAAGAAAGGGTGGGGAAGATGGGAGAGAGGATGAAGAAGGGAGGAGAGGATTGGGAAGATGGGAGAGAGAAGGGAATAGAGGGTGGGGAAGATGGTAGGGAGGAGGGAGAAGGGAAGAGGGTGGGGAAGATGGGAGAGAGGAAGGAGAAGAGAAGAAAGGGTGGGGAAGATGGAAGAGAGGATGAAGAAGGGAGGAGAGGATTAGGAAGATGGGAGGGAGAAGGGAGACAGGAGGAGAGGATGGGGAAGATGCTAGAGTGGAGGTAGAAAGGAGGAGAGGATGGGAAAGTGGAGGGAGAAGGGAAGAGAGGATGTGGAAGATGGTAGGGCGGAGGGAGAAGGGAAGAGAGAATGGGGAAGATGTGGAGGACGACGGGAGGAGAGGATTGGGAAGATGGTAGGGAGGAGGGAGAAGGGAAGAGAGGTTGGGGAAGATGGGAGAGTAGAAGGAAAAAGAAGGAGAGGATGGGAAGATGGGAGAGAGGAGGGAGAAGAGAAGAAAGGGTGGGGAAGATGGGAGAGAGGATGAAGAAGGGAGGAGAGGATTAGGAAGATGGGAGGGAGGAGGGAGACAGGAGGAGAGGATGGGGAAGATGCTAGAGTGGAGGTAGAAAGGAGGAGAGGATGGGGAAGATGGTAGGGAGGAGGGAGAAGGGAAGAGAGAATGGGGAAGATGGGAGAGTAGAGGGAAAAAGAAGGAGAGGATGGGGAAGATGGGAGAGAGGAGGGAGAAGGGAGGAGAGGATGGGGAAGATGGGAAAGTGGAGGGAGAAGGGAAGAGAGGGTGGGGAAGATGGTTGGGAGAAGGGAGAAGGGAGAGAGAGAGGTTGGGGAAGATGGGAGAGTAGAGGGAAAAAGAAGGAGAAGATGGGGAAGATGGAGAGAGAGGATGGGAGATGGTAGGGAGGAGGGAGAAGGGAAGAGAGAATGGGGAAGATGGGAGAGTGGAGGGCGACGGGAGGAGATGATGGGGAAGATGGTAGGGAGGAGGGAGAAGGGAAGAGAGGTTGGGGAAGATGGGAGAGTAGAGGGAAAAAGAAGGAGAGGATGGGGAAGATGGGAGAGAGGAGGGAGGAGAGGATGGGGAAGATGGGAAAGTGGAGGGAGAAGGGAAGAGAGGGTGGGGAAGATGGTTGGGAGGAGGGAGAAGGGAAGAGAGGATTGGTAAGATGGGAGAGAGGAGGAAGAAGGGAGGAGAGGATGGGGAAGATGGGAGAGAAGAGGGAGACGGGATGAGAGGGTGGGGATGAAAGGAAGCGGAGGGAGAGAGAGGAGGGAGAAAAGGGTTTGGAAGAAGAAAGAGAGAAAAGAGAAGATGGAGATTTGCAATATTTAGAGCAATTTTTGATTGCATGTTTCTAGTAAATCCTATGGTAAACAGTGCCCAATCATAGCAATAATACAGGACATCTGTTGTCTTATACTCTAAAACGAGGAATGTTCACGGGCATTTTGATTTCACAAATTTCGCGAGCGCCAAGATTCGCGAAATTAAAATGCATGCGAAAGTTCTTGTCTACACTATATGCATTGAATGCCAGTGGCAGGTCGCGAAAATTTCATGCCGCAAAAAGGCCCTCTGCTCCAATTCGCAAAAAAACTCATGCCGCGAATATATCATGTTTTACAGTAATTGTTGCAAGTCTTTGATTGAAAAATGTGCCTGAAGTATGTATACAAACCCAATTGTGTCCTAATCCTCTCCTCCCTTCTTCATCCTCTCTCCCATCTTCCCCACCCTTTCTTGTCTTCTCCCTCCACTCTCCCATCATGATGAATGAGTTCCGTATTTGAAATAGTTGCATGGCATTTTTGTGCCACTGTTTGTAGAATGCATTTTGTTACTTGTTTTTTTAAATTACTACCTCACTTTGAACTTCCCACTGATACTCTCTTGTTTCTACAGATCATCTCTACTGGAGGGCTGCAGTACAAGAATGAACCATGGCATCGCGAGTGCTTTGGATGTGCTGAGTGTGGCAAGTCTCTGTACAACACCCGCTTCACTGTCAGAGATGACAAGCGGCTGTGTGCTGACTGCTTCGGGGAGAGATATGCCCGCAAATGTGCCGAGTGCAAGCAACCAATTGTTGGTAGGTGGTTTAGAGTCAGCTTTGCGATGGTTTGTGGAGTCATAATGTTATACTAGCTGGGGTAGGCTACATTTTGTTAATGTATGTAGATATTTGATTTCACTTTAATGAGAAGTTGGATCACTTTATTGTGGATAACTGGAGTCCTAGCATAGATGGTAAATGGAATCAAGCTGTCAATGGTAGGTTAACAGTAATACTAGGCAGCTGTATGTTGTAGCTCTGAGGTTGCTGTAGACTACTTCATTCTTCAGGCCTCATGAACCACTGGAATGTAATGAAAAATGCAATGTATATTGTATCATTCCACTGGTGTCCAGGGCAAAACTGATGTTGTACCCATAATCACAGTAGATGGAACACTGAACCCTAAAAGCTTGGTAACCTGTCACAGCAATATTCCTTTTTGTTCCAGGTTATGTTTAGCTGCTTCCAGTTTCTCATCAAAGGAAATTACAAGCTCTGTCAACAGACAAAGATATCTGACAGATACTCATTTTGTGTCTTCACCAATTGAGTTTGCCATGGTTCACTCTTATGCCCTTCTTGCATAATGAAATTGGTTGGCTCTTTTGCCAAGATCATTTTGTTACCTGAAATGAAGCTTGTAAGGTAACACTGAGTGATTTCAAGTTCAGTGCTAGTGCTGGTGCTGGTTTTATCTCCCAAACAATTGCTTTAAATAGAGCTCCAACATAACTGTCATTACAGATTAATGCAAGTGATGCAGATCATCATTATTGATCCCTAACACTAGTCCTATCTCCACACCTCTGTAAAGTTGCACAGAAATTGTGAGACAAAAAAGTAATTGCCCTTCGTTCAAGTCAAATATAAAAAGATACAGCAATGAATGTTTTGCATTAGATAAGTGATGTGGTAGAAGAATTAAGATATTGCAAATTTCTTACAATCTTTAAAATGCAACAATCTTAATCTTGCTCTAAGGCATAGATTTGTGTGGCCATCTCCAGAGTGTTGATACACTTTTCACAAGAGACTGTTGCATCACCATAGACTTTGCATGTTCTTGATGTTAGAGGTGATGATGATCCATGGACGTGAATGTGGGTTTCACTAACACCAACACTGAACTTAATGACAAGTTTAATATCTTTATTTTTGATTTAATCCCCCTGGTGTGGTGTTAGCCAATTTGGAAATTGCAAGTAAATTACCAACAAGAATTGTGGAGATTGGTTCTGCACAGGGCCCAACACTAGCTAGCTACCAGAACTACATCATGGTTTTAAGGTCAACCTGCTAATGCCGGCTGATTTCAGGTTCAGGATTACCACTGGTGCTAGTGTTGAGAGAGCACGAACACCAACACCGCACCATATGGTGCAGCTTCACCATCACTTTCTTGCTGCAGACCAGAAAATATGAAGCCACCACTAAATGAGCAAAGGGCTGCAACTTTAGTATTGTTTATAGTTTATGATCACAATATATAGGTTGCTGTCCATTATATACCTGCACACATTTTATCTTATGGATACATATTTCCACTTATAAAAATGCTTAAGTTCTGTTCATCTAAAGTGCGTAGTACTTATTGACCAACTTTGACTTCTTGTGATGCTTTCTTTCAGGCCAAGGTGGCACCAAGTATGTGTGCTTTGAACAAAGGAACTGGCACAACAATTGCTTCAACTGCAAACGCTGCTCAGTCTCCCTGGTCAATGAGTGCTTTGTTACTGAGGGTGATGACATCATCTGCCCCAACTGTGCACAAGCCTAAGGACAGAAGGATACCACGGAGAAATGAACTGCTGGCATATGACTCGGCTGAGGGGTAGAAATCCATCTGGATTAGTAACTATGAGCTTGGTCATAGGCCAACTCCCCAAAATTCAACTAGTGGCTGAGAGTGAGGTACTAAGAATCTGACTGAAATCACATCACTAGACAGTAAGGCATACCAATCAAAGCTGAAGAGGTGATAAGATATTAATGTCAAGGTAAATCATGTTCCTAAGCTAGTAGAGGATTGTCATTAGATCTCCCACAGATGGATGTGTAGATTGCTTGTACAAAGTTCTCATTTCAGTTGTCTATCTTTCTGCTCAAGTTAGTGTAATATCTTTGAATATCTTGTGGTATGAGTTTAGCTATTGATCACACTTGATGAGTTTCTTCAATAAGAGTTGTTTAATACTGCCAGAGGCACACACATTCTTCTTGGTGTTAACATAAGGGCTCTGTTCATTTTAAGTTGTGTATGAAATACGGCCATACCCTCAGAATTGTTTTCATATTGAATGAAAAATCATATGCAAAACGGCAGCTTGAAAATGGAATGAGTTTTTTGCTATATGTATCCTTGATCATATTGAATACAAGTCTGTTATTGTTTTACTTTTAATATATACATTGGGTAAAAAAAAGACTTCACTCCAAAGATGTCTCTCAGCTTTGTGTCAATATGTAAGTGTAGACTGTGTGCAAATATAATTTTCTTGTGTTTCAAGCTTCATCATAGATGCTATAATTTGTGAAATATTGGTAGATTTTGCTTTCAAAATGTATGCTTAGCTTCTCCACAAGCAGACAGAGTTCATATTCTATCTGTCGTTGGATTGAAAATTATCTAACCAGGAAAAGTGTCTCTTCCAATTTGTTGGCCTAACAGAGTCTGATCTATTGTTCTGTGACGTATGCCAGAAATGTACTACAAGTCACAGCATTCAATCAAATTTTTACAACTTTTCTAATTCTCAGTCTGTTTCAAGTCAACTTTGTAAATACTTGACTCAGCCCACCATGGTGCAATGTCTCTTAATCAAAGATACATCTATATATTTTAGTGGATTCTTAAGTCTTGACAGATATGTTGTTGCATGTTAAATTAAGGAAGCATGTAGTGATAGACCATTCTATGTTGATAAGTTAGAATTGTCAGCAAGTTTGCTATCTTGGTATGAATGTTGAACTTCAAAAGAAGAGTGAAATACAGTTCTAATGATTTATGATGAAATGCATAATAGGAAATACTTTTAGTTTTTATTGAGAGCAACATGTATGTGCGATGTTCTGAAAATGCACATGTGTAAGAAAAATTAAATCTCTTTGATAGTCACCAATAGAAAATGCTCTTGGGATAGTCTATATGAAAGTGGAGAATATTCAGTGTGGAAAGAAGCAATGTAGATGATATTAAAAAAAATCTTTGTTACACTTTAAACATTAATGAAGTCTACTCTGTACTCTCGTAAGTACTATTCACTGACTACCTAGTACTTGTATAAAATATTAGCAATAACCTGAAATGTAAGTGTGAAATTAGACTTACATTTTCACAGAGATGAGTGAACAAACATGGGTGATACAGTACTGTTTGTCATGTGGAATGCAGAATGTTCAGTTATTGTAAAATTCAGAGCTTCATTTTGAGGAAAGATTGGAGTGAAATGTTCCTTTATGAAATGTTAAAAGAGTTTTGGAAGACCTGTGGGAAAATTGCTATCAATGTCTTCGTAATACTGCTTCGGCTCAAAATCTAACTAGATAAGGTATGAATATATCTATTAGCCATTCTGTGTGTGTGGTTTTGGCCATTAACTTCCAAGGATGGTATCTTCAGAATAAGTGTTGATCTTTTTCTTCTGACTAGTGTGTATGTAGTTCTCAATATGTCGAATACTTTCGGGAAATGAATCTTGATATATGAAAAATGATTGCCTTCGTATGAGGTTGCATTGAAACATTTTCTGTTTACAATCATTGTTCCATAATTCAATTCTCTTCATTTTTCACACTCTTGTATACAATAATAATTGTAGTCTTTCACAATATACTTCCTTATCTCCTAGATACACTTTGCTAGGATATCATGACATTTTATCAAATCTCACACTTTGATGGTTTTTCTTTTTCTTTTTGTTTTTGTTGTGGGTTTTTTAAATGCCTCTTCCACAAAGTGTCACTGGAGGCATTATTATTTCTGGGGGTTTTTGTCCTTTTTTTGTTCTTTTTTTTTTGGTCCTTTTTTTGTCCTTTTTTTTTTTTTGCTGTGTGATAGCAAAATTAGCTGATTGTGTCAATGTTAGAAGTCATTGAAAGAACATGGAAAATGACCCCAAGAAAATGAACTTTATAATGTTGTCACAATCAAAGATGTTCCAAAAGTGAAATAGAAAATTCAATAAGTGCATGTGTTCAGGATTGAAGGGCTAGTGTTATCCTTCCAGAATTCACAAGGCAAGCAGATATGGAAATGCACCTCACATGCAGATTCCCCCAATTGCTGTAATAAAAGCTAAGTGGAAGTTGGTTAATATTTGGTTTATGGTGAAGTGACAATCTCTTAATTGATCAGAATTTGGCAGCATTCTTTCTGTGGAATAGGTGACGTGTCCATAAATGTGTACTATGTATCTTCATAATTTATGAAATAATTTATATGAACACTCTAAGCATATTCAAAGACTCGACAATTTTATTTGAATCTTCCTAGATATGTATAGTGTGCATTAAAATCTCTTCCAAACAGTTTTAATCTATAAGTAACAGTGTTTCATATTTTCTTGCATTTTGTGTGTAATATTTGTGTTCAGTGTGACAGATGCACATTGGGTGTTGACAGTGAAGTAAGTTTGTCTTAGTTCCTGTGAAATTTAAGATGAGGATGACATTTTGTATTAGTGTTAAAATAGACATACATATGTACATAATACACAAATAAATACATAAACATTTTATGCACCCTTCTCAAAATGCCTAAATGATACAAACCATTATGAAATTCTAAACAATATGATTACTGGGATATTGTAGAGAGGATTCATGGAGATTATATAGTGCAATTTGAATCAATTGAAATATTGATTAGATGGAAAAGATATCTTCAAGGCTATCATTACTCAATCAAAGGATACATTGTTGCTTATGGTTGGAGGAACATTATAGCATTCTCTATAAAGTATGTCCTCACAAAAAGAAAAAAATGCAATCAGATTAACTTTCAAAATGATTAGACAATTTGTATGCTATTTCAGGGTATGAAACTATAACTTCTTACTGACATCTTGCAGAAAACCCCATTCCTGACATGTTGTACAAAGATCTCAGTTTCTCTGTGACCACTGAAGCAAATTGAATGAGGTTTACTGTAAGGTGGACATAATAACTTTTAGTTTCTTACCTTGAAATTGCATTTTTATTGATTCACTATTTTTAGAGTTATTATTGCAGAAAGTCCAATTGTAATTTTTCGGGGACATATGATATGAAAGTAATATGAGTCAAGTTTTGTAGAATTTATGCCAATATAAGCATTTACAGGTAAAAAAGTAGCCAGCTTTTTGAGTTGCCTTAAATTCTTTGAATGTGAAGGCAAATTTCTCCAGCTTTTAAGAAGATCCAAACATTACACAATAATTTTATGTATAAACTAAGATTCATCGGCACACTTCCCGACTGGTTGAGCTACGTACAGTACACCTACACATATGATGAGAGCTACTGCTATGAGAGTGGAGCAGATGTGTATTAGTTTTGAAGGGTGTACTATGTGTGAAAATGAGAAATGAGTGTCAAATGATGATTAAATTTGTTGTTGCTGTGGTAGTTTACTCTAAAAATTGTTCCTTTACCCTTGTGAGAACTAGTCATAAGATTGTGCTGTATTTGTGCTTCTCCCCTTTCGATGAGCTGATTTTTCATACCTGTATGCCAAAGTGTCACCGGAGACATAATGTTTTCGGGTTGTCCATCCGTCCGTCCATCTGTCTGTAATCAAGTTTGTGGACAGCATAACTTCAGAACCATTTGAGTTATCCAAATGAAACTTGGCATATGTAAACCATGTATGTATGAGTGGATGAAGTTGCACATTGCATGGTTGCACATGCTGAAGGTCAAAGGTCAAGGTCAAATTCTTGAAATTTTACCATTCCACCCATATGCAATGTGCCTCAAGATTTTTTCTTGAAACTTAGTGTATCATCATTACCAGATAGAGATTCTCTTGGGCAAGTTTTAGGCCATGAGGTCAAAGGTCAAGGGAAAATACTGAAATTTCGCTTGGTTTTACCATATTTCAAAAATAGCTCAAGATATTTTCATGAAACTTGGCATATGTATGTATGAGTGGACAAAGTTGCGCCTTCCAACTTTGGTTGCATGTGTTCAAGGTCAAGGTCAAATTCTTAAAATTTCTCTATTTCACCATATCTATGCAATGCCTCATATATATATATATTTTTTTTAATGTAGCATATACATGTACATGCATTACCAGATACAAATTATCTAGGGAAAGTTGTGGGTCATGGGGGCATAGGTCAAAGGTCAAGTGAAATATTTCTCCATACATCTCAGAAATAAAGCAAGGTATCTTTATATAAAACTTGAGTACATATGCATGTATACTGCCTGACAGTGATCTTTTGGAATTTTTTGGGTCAAAGGTCAAAGGCCAACACCATTTTGATATATATATATATATATATATATATATATATATATATATATATATATATATATATAATATTTATTCAGCTGAAAGCATCCAAATATATTGTCACACATTTATGAATGCCACAGGTCATTAATAATGAGAAAACACCCCAACAATGAGTTTGTATCACATCTGCATGGTCTTGACTATTACAAAGAGGGCACTGAATTCGCTACTCCTCTATTAACCCTAATCAGGAATCAGGAATTTTTTCTTTCAAGTCTTGCGCAACTTTTGAGACCAAACGTCCATGTGTGCCGTTTTGAAGCCACGCCCATATCACCCAAAAACATCCACAATTTTGTGATTTTGTGTATATAGGCCTACATTTCCTACAGAAAACAAGCTCTGTCCTGAAACTCATGAAAACCTATTTTCACTATTTACCACATTGATTGATTTTACGCTAATTATGGTAGATGAGTGGTCTATGACAACTTCAATTGAAAAAACAAAGATAAAAAACAAAAAACAAAGAGATACATAAGAAATTCCAAAAACAATAAGATGCATAAGAATTGAAATGACTTTTGGTAGTTTTATGATGTACAATTGTTGAGTACGTTAAAACAGATATGCAAACCATAAAAATAGACTCTAAATGCTTTTAATTAGTGTTTAACAGGCTAATATAAGATGTTGAGCTTAATTTGCATTATTGATTGATTAAAATTAGAAATTGATCTTTTCAAAAAATTTTAAGACACAATCTTGTAGATTATGACTCGAGTGTCACACGTGCCAATTTCATCGCTGATGGCCAAGATCTCGGGGGGCGGAATCAGCCCCCCACCCCACCCCCACCCCCCACAGATGCACGGTGTAGGAGATTTGATGTGAAAGCTGAATACACGAGGTTGACCAAGGAGGTTCATGGAATAGCGTCACAAGAGTCTGATTCCCTTTGATGCTGCTACTAAAAATATTTGAAGTATGTGCCAAACTGGATCTTGGACCAGCCACTCTCTAAGCAAAATGTCTTTATGATGGTAATAACCTTTTGCCATCCCTAAAAGATGAGTGCTACACATTGGTAAAGACACATGGATATGCGAATAGAAATTGCACAAAATTATTTTAATGAAATAAAAATCCAAATTACTTGGCTGGACATGTCCAGACACTAATCTGACACATTGATTTCTGAAGAATTATACTTTAAAGTTTACACCACATCAGTTTTATCTGCTGATATACTGTATACGCTATATATTTCGCGTGGGTTTTATTTTCGCGAATTTCGCAAGTCAGGAGCTATTCGCGAAATTAACAACACGCGAAAATATTACCTTCCAAAATGAATCCCTTGCCTTGATGATATGAACATTTCAGTACTACATGTAGTATACCATGTCACGGCTTACCGAACAGACCATACTGGCTAAGCTTGTTTACGCACGTCCACGTCTACTTACGAATACTGTAGAGAGCCAATCCATTATCGCAAGGGGACCACTCGTCAGAAATCTAGCACGATGGACTTAACCACTTCAAAAATGTTGAATTCTAACTTACTAGTTCGCAGAGTTTGGTAAGTTTTTTTCATGCAGTGTATATCTAGTATCATTCTTACTTGCTAGTAAGTTGAAAATTCACACTTTCTTTGCCACTTCATATTTTCTCTGGTCCCCCAATCGCGAATTTAACCACTCGCGAAAATGTGTGACAGCGGCAATTCGCGAAAATTTATGTACGCGAAAATTATAGCGTATACAGTAAATGGAACAGTGATAAAATCAGCTTTCTAGGAGGGTACAGTGCCTAACACTTTCAAGACATATAGCTCTGATTTACATTTTTGCACATATTTCTGGACAGGATTAATTTCGTATCTTATCTATATCTTGTGAACTATCATTTACTTTGATAAACAAGCAAAATATACTTGACATTATTTTAGTGTTCAAAAATTAATCTTCAGATTGTTCAAAACTATGGTGGCATTAAGCTTCAAAATCCAAGGCACAAATACACCTGCAAAATTCTTTTGAGCTTCCATAGGAAAATAACAGTGATTTGAACAATTATATACAATCTCTTGGACCTCCTTGGTTTGACTGATAGGGGATGTCAGGCCAGGGAAGCATTGTGTGAGTGACATCTCTTTGCAATTTGTGCAAATGTACATGTATATGCAGATTCTAAAGCATATGATTGTATGCTCAGCATTGCTTATGTTCCGTGCTCCAAGCCGTTCAGATATGGCAATCAAACAAGTGGCTCTTAATTTAAACACTTTTTTAGATAGAGGGGAATGTTAACCAAATGTATACATGAATTGAGTGAATGAAAGAATATTAGAACATATCAGCTGTGAATTTTTAAAGTTTCAGTGCTGCTATCACTAAATAAGAAGACTACAACGGTTTGTGATGTCATTGCAGGACAATATAGAGAAAATATACCGGTAAAGAGAATTCAACATATTGTCATTTTTCCACCATAATGAAAGAGCACTTGACTTACTTCTTTTAGAAAGCAAGGGGAATAATATTGTTTAAAGCCCTTAACGCATTTCACTTACAATCGAGGGAGAGTGCACTTTTCATATGATATATTCATATTGTATACTCTTTATGCCGTAGTCCTGCTGTGACAGGAGAAACTGTTACAATCTTCTCATCCAGTGATGGCAGCACCAAAACTTTGATACATGGAGTTCATGGTTACTGAAAGGATTGCCCAATTTTCCTCAAACTTCACTGCTGCATTCTACTAAATCTGTTTTGATATCATGCCCCTTTAAGCCACATTTCAGATGAAAAGTTGGAAGCCTGTTTGAAGCCTGTGTAAAGGATCTTGGTACAATGTAGTACACCATGTAATATTGTATGGAATAAATCCTTCCGGTTTCTCTTCAAATTTTCTTGTCATTAATGCCTCAGGACCGAAAAAAAAAATATTAATATCTCATCAAAAATTAACATTTAGCCATCTTGCACGCATTTGTGCATGTAGTTTTGTTCACCAGTTAAACACTTGAATATTAAATCCTTCATTTGTGCTTACTACAGTAGCATTTCACAAATTACCATAATTTTGTCACTTATTTTAGTTTGTGTGCCCTCTTCCCCCTCACACTAAATAATTCCTGCAGAAAACATTAAAAGGGACAGTGAACTGCTGTTTGCTAGCTTTGTTGTGATTAAGAATGATGCATACAAAGGTGTTCTGTCTTGTCTGAGAAATTGATTGACACCTGCCCATAGGCACATAACCTCTACATGGAACAGAGCATGGGTACAAAGGAGAGATTTTGCTTTCTTCTTCTATAACACCTCTTTGGTCAGGCATGTACATGGTGAGATATAAGTAAAAGTAACAGTTTGTTAAATGCAAGGTGCGATGCATATAAAAAGAGTGACCACCGTGCAGGAAATGGCATGTATAGTATAACATGGTGTAAAGATGAATTTCTCTTTCTGTATGAATTCTTCAACATCAAACACAGCAGAGCTTTCATACCACAAATTTCTTATGACTAACACAGCACCACTCAAAAATAAAATCATACTGGCATTCCATATACATTTTAATCAAAAGATGAAATATTGTATATACAGACTATATTATATCTTACTCTTTAAGAAGTGTGCATGCTAAGCATTGAACGATTTTAAATATTTTCACGACAGGATGTGACATAACAACCAATACTTCGTAGCCTCTAACACATACAGAACATTGTACTATCATCAATAGATATCTACGGCACATCAGAAGGGTGCAAATCATGTGTATTAGTGGTACTTTCACTGTGCACATGCTAGAGTGTAATCAAATAAAAATCTGTGCTGCATCTTAATTATTAACAGAGAGCAGGACAAATCTTTTCTTCTTTCTAAAACATTAGGTGAAGTTGATCTTTTACCACTCATTTGAAAATGATGAATTAGTATGACTGAGCTAAACAATACCTTCACCAACATTTCAACTTATTGCATTCTCTGGTTTTAAACTCTCTACCAGTCAATGCAAGATAACTCTAGTACATTAAATGACAAATGTAATGTCTAGCTTTCGGTAGTCAACAAGCATGGCGATTGGATTATGAGGAGACTTTGATGCGCAAGCCATATGTTACAGCCAAATCATATTCATATCACAACAAAGTCGGTGATTCTTCCTTCAACTCCTACGCCACTGTCATGAGTTGTAGAAATGCCTGAAAATCATTTTCATCTTGGATTTTGGATGAAAAAGTATTTCTTTGCAGGCTGATCTGGCAAAATTACTTTTTTCAATCTAGATACATTTGTACCACTATAGACATCTAAAATCAAACTGTCATCTCTTGTTTGCATGACATGATGACATATGGAATAAATCATATTAGAACACTAGTAGATCATTTTAAATCTACATTAACACAACTAAAATTTCAGTATTGGTTCTTCACATTCTCAGCTTGCTGCTTTGCATTCCTAATGTTCCGAATGACAACTCTCACTGCTGAGAAAATGTTTGTGAAGTTGTTTCTTTCTTCTTCTTTTTATAGCTTACATTTACCTTTTAGCTTACCCAACAGCAAAAACTCATACTAGTCTGACTCTTGTAAGTTTTGATTTCTTTTACCCTGGAGGAAATTTAGAGAAAACTATCCCAGACAATATGATTCACAACAAAAACTCAAATGAATGTTACACTTTGTGTTATACTACAAAACAGTATGAAGTACAGAATACAAGTGTTGGTCCTGCATTCACGCTACTTGTACTAGACAACTGAGAATGGTATAACTTTGTTTGTCAGAAGAGATATTCACAAATCTGGTGAAATGAAAGAAAGTAATGTATTCAAACTGTGTGCTAAATTTCAGGAATAATCCACTACATCCTTCATACTGGGTGACTACAAAGTTAGATCTCTGGCACATAGTGTGGAACAGGCTACTGCTCCTAGGGGAACTCCAGCTGATTTTCAGACTTATGTAACAACTATAGAACTATGGAACAACTATAAAATGGTTACACTGGGTACAGAGTTTCAGAATTTAAAGTGACTGTGATAATAAAGAATGTTTCCAAAATTTATACAAATCACAATGAACAAGGATGATGGCATAGCAGCTTCACCATAAGAATGCGTGAGTGAGGGCTCACAGAAGCAGAACAAAACAAGACAGCATGTAAAAAGGCTACACAGGTGACATTGTTAAGCAAGTGGTATTGTAATGGAAGTACATTGCATTGTTACATTTCTAAAATATGTGAGCCTCCTACTCATGCATTCTTATGGTGAAGCTGCTACCTTGCTCAGAGTCATTTGTTTTGAATTTTCAAAGCATTTGGTTTCTCTGCTCAAGGACCGTAATTAATTCCACATATCAAAACATGGAGCTGCCAATTTATGTACAACATGATGTGAAATAATGAAAATTGCCTGGACTTCCCCTTTAATTGATCATAAATACATATTTCTCTCCCTTTCCTAATCAACAGCTTTAGTAAAAGTCTAAATTCTGCCAGATGTTTCATTGTATTTCACCTGTCCAGACTAGGCAAGTTTTGCATCATATTAAGTTTTAAGAAGAAAAAATGTGCATTGTACAGATAGATAGATTCATTATTACCAATATGCTGGGCTTTTGTTTAGCGAAGTCACTAACTGTAATTTTAGCAAGACAGTTTCAACGGTTTTCCAACTGTAATTTCACAGTACTCCTGAGAAGCCTCGATATCGTGCAACTGACATGAACAGACCAACACTGTAAGCGCAGCCTACCAACTACCGGTATTTGAACTCAGTTTGCAGGCAGAAGTCTTTACACATAATAGCCTTTGCTGTCTTTAAGGCACATACTTAGGTCTATAAGCTCATACTTTTGAGATATTAAGATAGTACCGCAGCAAATTTCTAATGGCATGGGAATGCATTTGCCAGAACGTTTGTGAAGAAAATTTAAGTTTTTGCTCTTATGTTTGAAAACACATATCAGGATATCATATTACTAGTAAACAAGTATGCAATTTGATGGTCAAACACAAATGTTTGTCTACATTTCATAAAATATTTGTACAAAAATAAGAATCAAGCATGAGAAATACATATAAAGTATATAAATGAGATGATTTGGTCAACCTCAAAACTTTCCATGTGGCACTTTCAATTCTATGTAAATTGCCTATCTGGACTACTGATGTCATCGCAGTAGAAATCACCAAACATAGCCCTAGAGTAACAACAAAGGGATATTAATGATAGTAAATGAAAAATCTGAGGCCACAACTTCAATGATTTCATCTTGAATGTACAGCAATGGTATGGACTTTATACTTGGTGTCCTGAAATAATTCACATTTTATTATGCAAAATAACATGTCACAAAAATAAATACAGAAACATGAATATGTGTAACTCAAAATGAGTTAGAAACTCTTCTATGCTCGAATTACTTGTTCTGGGCAATTCAGTTTTCACTCCTGGAGGATTTCATTACATGCCTTTCTACTCAATGCCTTAACTTAACTGTTCTCTTTTCTGACTTTGTTTTAATGACCTAGTATGACCTTGTGATTCATATCTACTAGGTTCTTTTTTTTTAAATAAATGGTATAATACAAACATACATACATTTTTTATAATACCACATGCAGTTCTCTCCTTTAAACACAGTAATGAGAAATTGTAGCAAGAGAACCCAATGACAGCAGGGATATCTTTTGGTGCCAACTTGTTGCATTTGCCATGTTTCTACTTGTCACTCAGCACTCAATACTGGCAATACTTGTAGCCAGCTGACCACTGTCTTTGCATCAAAGGAAAGGCATGGTATGCCTTGCATAAGAGCTGTGGCTTTGCCCTGAATATCAAACTACACCACGTTGTGCTGTCATATTTGTAAGTCAGCATCCAGTATAAACTGATATACAGCTTAATAAAGGCCTTCATTTTCTGGAAATGTGTGACTGCACTTTGGCTTTCTGTCATATAGTGTATCTCAAGAGCATATATACATCATTACAACACTGGTTTAAAGAAAAAGAATAAATATACCTACCAATTCAAGTTTCACAAATTTCCAGCAAATAGTGATGTTGTTTGCAATCACACATGCAGATTGAATGAAGTTACAATGTCATTCCCTCAAAACTGGCTTGTGTCAACCACAACAAAAATATAAAAATCATGTTTTGGGTTGCACATTAAGCCCATAGAACCCTGTTCCACCCCACGCTATAGGTCATTGTTTGCTAGATTTTTTGAATTTCACATCAAGAAGAAAATCTATAGAAGTGCATTTATCAGTGGGAGACTTGAGATTCCATGACAACACTACCTCATCTAATCTTTTGCATATATGTTTCTATCAATATCAATGTTTTGTTTGCAGGATTTTGCTGTATGAGAGTCAACATGAACATGTAGTGGACCTACACTTTGAGAAGATTCATGTTTATTCAGGCTGACAGCTATCATGTACGATGTTTCACGTTGACAAGCATATAAAAATAACTCACTTCATCTAACCAACAACAACAGACAAAGTATTTGCTGGCTAGTGTTCAGCCACCACTTCTAAGAATGAAAGTCAGCAGCCCCATGTACTGAGTTAGAACATGGTTCCCATGTATTTACTGACAAAGAGACATACAGTGCTCATCCCTAATATTTCTGCACCAATAAAAGGCAGAACATAGGATCACAAAGCATACAAAATCCTTACTTAGCATGCTAATACTACAACAACATAAAGAAACTGACATTGCTTACAAAAATAAGTTAATCATGTAGCTAATAAAACGAATGTCCGGTTTTCTTACTTGAGAGCACCCCATAACCTGCTACCAAAGTATTTGACATAGACATTCCTTGCCTTATATTGCATTTGACCAACTTGTACATAATCTTTCGATACTTATTTGATTTACATGGTAATTCTGATGAAGTATATCTGAAAGTGTCACACAGTCCATGTCTACATCTTCCTCAGCTCTGCTAATCTCTGGGTCAGTTCATCCTGCTCTGATGCAGCTGTTGATTGACCAATAGATGCTGTCTGGCTGGCTGGTAGCTCCATGTTTAGCTCCAGACTGTGGCAGGTAC
Organism: Diadema antillarum; assembly: GCF_040938485.1. Taxonomy (NCBI): domain Eukaryota; kingdom Metazoa; phylum Echinodermata; class Echinoidea; order Diadematoida; family Diadematidae; genus Diadema; species Diadema antillarum. The sequence continues at coordinate 806,475 of NW_027271587.1, read as the reverse complement.
AGAAAGGGAAAGGGAGAGAAAGAGGGGAAAAGAGAATGAGAGAGAAGAGGATATTAAAATCTTACCTACTGGTCAACAGGGTAAGGTCACACAATCACAACAGATACACTACTGTACATGATTGTAAATGTATGAAAGCAGCTGTTGTAAGCTTGTCTACAGTAAAGAGACAATCTGTTTTTCTTTGATATGAGGTCATCTCATCAGTAATTGTCCTTCTTTCAAAAACCAGAGGTTGTTTCTCAATGAATAAACTCAGAGTCTCTATAATGACAATCTACATGTAGGTTTGTTGAAACCATCACCAGTTTCAATTCACAATTCTCATGCTATACATACAGGGCAAATAACCCTGTTTTGTGATACCTGTTTAACAGATACCCCAAAGATCCCATTACAGTTTGATTGAAGAATTACTGTTAATAGGAGGTAATTGACCTGCATTCATCCTGGTGATTTGCAAAATACTGAACATTTGTGTGATAACATAATTCATCATTCAAAATAACTCAACAATCCTGATAAAGTGTTGGTACACTGAATAGAAATATACAATGAATGGTGGTATGGGATGAAGTTGTTATTTGTCATGAAAAAACATATATCATCATAACTTGCTAAAATGTTAGTCTCTGAGTGCAATTCTCCACTGAATCTATATGGCATCCTTGTAAATTCATGTCTTGGGGGATTTTAATAGAGTAAATAGTAAGGACTTTTGATATTTTTCTGACACTGGTGTCTAACCCTACAATAAATACAATGTGTATACAATGTACAAAGTACATTAGCATTTAAAGGGATGGCTAGTAACTGATCAGTGGGAATCAGTGGGAAAGCTGGGGGATGATTGTTCCAATCCTTGTGGGATTCATGAATACATTATATATCTATTGTTGTGTGAAAATTGTTTAAGAATGGTCTCAATATTCAAATAATGTGCAGTTAATGTTTCCAGGTTAGCATGCCTTGTACAGTGACGGAGCATTTATCTGCACATTACTTGAATATGAGACCGTTCTGAAGCAAATGATTTTCACACAATGATAGATATATAATGTACTCTTAACCCTAACTTACCTCTCGACAAATTCTGCGACCATTCTGGCACGCAAAATTTTTTAACCGCGCGCTCGCTGACTTTTTACTTTCAAGTCTCGCGCAACTTTTGAGACCAAATTTGTCGCACCCGGGCATACCGTTCCGAAGCTACGCCCCTTCAAAAAAATTTTGTTAACTCCAAAATTGCTCAAAAACGTGATTTTGTGTACAAAGTCAATACAAATTGCGGGTTTTTTTTTTCAATTAATTCATATAAAGATTCATATTTCTAATTTCAATGGCTGAAATCAATTTATTTTAGTACAATTATGCTTCAAAAAATGTGTATGACGAAGGTCTGCTGAAAAAAAACAACAAAAACAAAAGTTCGAAAAAAACAGAGAAATACATTTAAAAAAAATTGATAAAAACAATGAACATAGAAATTAATTTTGATACTGAATTTTTTTTTAATGCACAAATGTTCTGAATGTCACCAGGAATATTTACACCAATAATTAGCATTCCACAAGCTTTTATAAGCCAATTACAGACGAAAATGAAGTTTTTGCATAATTAATCAATTTAAAATAGAAATGCAAATTTTTAGAAAATTTAACCCAATAGTCTTGTAGATTATATCCGGCTTCATGTTCATGCAAAATTTTGCGGCGATCGCACGATCAACGGCCGAGATCTGAAGGGGGGCCATAATGCCCCCACCCCAGGAATTCAAGCTCGCTAAATAGCCCAGGTAAGTTAGGGTCAAATGAATCCCACAAGAATTGGAACAATCATCCCCCAGCATTCCCAATGATTCCCACTGATCAGTTACTAGCCATCCCCTCTAAGAGCTCAGACATCTCTCTACCAATCTTTCTTGACAAACCGTTTCTCCAAAACTCAAATGAAGATCTCAATCTAACACAAACACTACTTGCATTATTAACATCAATACTACATTTTTATATCCATTACGGTAAAAATACTCCTGCACATGGAGTCTTACCCTCCAATACATTAGCAAGCACACATATTGACCTAGCAAGAAGAGAATTACAGTGCCATTCGTAGTGGTGTCCTACAGCAACAGTAAAATACTATTCCTGCAACTACATGTAATGTAATTTTGGGTACACGCAACAATAATTTCCCTATATTTCACCATTTTTCCAGCGTCATCGTTTCTATTGGGGGCAAAAAAGATGAGCCTGATGAGAGGTTCAGACTTTTACTTACCCTGCTTCATCAGCTACTTCCATCATGAGATTATCCACATCATTTTGAGGTGTGTTTAGGGTGGTGGTGGCTGTCATGGTTCCCTCCATATACTGGGTCTGAACATCCAAGTCCTCAAACTGCCTCTCAAACTTGTCCATGATTTGTGTTATCGATGTAAAAGTTGGTAACATGAGGATAGAATGTTTTTTGCACAATCAACATCTCATATTTCAGCTTATGAGTTCATAACACCTTATTCTTCTTTACAATGCATGCAATAAGTCGATTCATCCCCCCCCCCCCCTTCACACGCTGATTTTTACTTCCTCTTTCCCTTTTGATATATCAGATGTCTTTGTCACTCCAATAATTCTACTACAGGATTACCTGGGTGCAGGAGTGGTATGATGGGCAGTATGCAACAACCTGAAAGCTGAGAGAATATTTTTTAACCTCCTTTCCTTACATTTTTCCTTGAGGCAACTTTGGGCAGATTCCTGTCAGTAGTCAGAAACTGAAAACCTTACCTTCTCTAGGTTCATAGACTTCATTGCACTGTCCAGTGATTTGACCACACCCGCCATCGATGATGTCACTTTCTTCATGGCAACAGCTGACTGACTCGGGAAGCTACAGCATCCACCTGGCACTCATCCGAAGGAAGTTTAATGCTTGGTTCTTCTGTCGAATTGAATTTTCTGCATGTATTCTGGCGCCTTCAACATTACCCTTCTGAATGGCCTGAAAAAAAAAATCAATCCAATGAAAACAGAGTGACAGCGAAAAACTTGGCAGTCACAGAAAGAAAAGTACTAGTCTTCTGTTTTTCCTAAAAGGAATTTGTAATTGCTCATAATTTCTCCTCTTTCCTGGATAGTATTCAATGTGCTCAAGCACCTTCATTACATCTGATGTGTTGAAGTTTGTACAACCTGACTTTTCTGCTCTGCCATCCTTGTCTCCATCAGTGCAAGATGGTTCTGATTTCATAATAGCCTTGATTCTGCAGACAAGAGCATGGACAACTTTGGTGAACACCTTTTGAATAATCAAGTATTGTCATTAAAGTATTTCATTCTTAAAGCAGGGCTCTACACTAACTTTTATTTTTGGTGGCCCAAAGGCAAACATCCGACCTTTTTTGGTGGCCCGATCAGGCCACCAAATTCTTCATTTCTGAAATTTTGGTGCCCGACTTGCATTTTTGGTGGCCCCAGGCCACCGGGCCACCATTAGTGTCGAGCCCTGCTTAAAGTGTGATTGTGTGCTATTAAATTCAGTAACTACGAATTGTGTTCGTGTTGCATGTTTAGTCCTAAAAAACTATGTTGAGAATCACAAGTACTCAAATACATTCACTTGGCTCATGTGGAAATGAATGATATGTTTACATATCTTGCATGTAATGCTAGTTAGAGAGCTGGTCCATACAGTAGATGTTTGGAAGTAATTTGTCTCCCTTCTTGACAATGGCAGATATCTGCCACCTTGGGCAGGCATAATACCCACATTGACCACTTGCCAGTATAACTGTAATTACTAATTAATACTACTCGTAGGGGAGTTTGTGTATTCAGTGCAAACATTGTCACAAACCAGTGGGATATTTAATTTGGTTCTCAGCAAAGTTCACTGAAAAGGTTCTGTAGGAATTCTGCAACACTCTAAAAAGGAAACAAGAGCTTCTGTTAAGACTGTGCTTTTCAACTGAGCTTGACTGATATCACTTCTAAAAGCATCAGCTGCAAAGAGTCCCTTTCTCACCTTCTTCAACTTAGCCTTTTCAGCCTTTTCTTCCTTTTCACATTTCTTGGACTGTCGATCCATCTGTTTGGCAGCAAACTTGAGGTTAAAAAGGTGCTCTGTACAAAGGCATGTCAAGGAAATTCATGATTGGTTCCAATGAATAGAGCAAGTCATTTCTCTTCCCATTGCTGGTCAAAAGAAATTACATGACACCTGTGATACATGTACTGCAGAGGCGGATCCAGAGGGGGGCGCAACCGGCGCACGCCCCCCACCCCCCTTTATTTTTTGCTAAAAACAAAAGAAATAAAAAGAAAAAAATTGAAATGAAACCCGGAAGTGGCACCAGAAATATTAGTCACCGCCCCCGCCCCCCCCCCCCCCCCACCCTTTACGGAATTCCTGGATCCGCCCCTGTACTGTACGACCACAACAGCAAATGACTGTTTATTACATAAATGTAGTTTGTATTGTATGTATAGTCAAAGGTGCAACTTTACTCAAATCATGGTAGAATTGTTCCTCTAAATCCTCAAATGACATATCCTGACAAGTACAGTTGAACAGTATATTACTATCCTGTTTCTCAGTCATAGCACCAATGTATTTAATAGCTACGGTAGTTAATAAATGATCCATCTTTATAAAACTTTGTACTTACAATGTACTGTCTAGCCAGTTGTGCCATAGAAATGATCCAGTACAGACCTGCAGTGTAATCCTGATACAGCAAGCCTATGGCGTTGAAACCAACTACTAATGGGAACTACACTGCAGTTGTGCAATGCACAGAACCTTCAAGATATTGTCTTGTACGAACAAGTACAAGTATACAAAATGTACATACTATGTAGTACGTGTTGCTTGAAGGTTTACACATAGTACATACATATACAAGTTTGGTACATTCAGTTAAAAGTACCATACAAGAAGTACTTTCAGTTCAGTGTCATCACCTCACCCACATGAAACATCAAACACTGAAAGCTGGGTTTGTTTGTTTGTATGTATGTTTGTTTGGTTGTTTTTGTTCATCTGATTCTTAAAATCATATCAAGCAAGTAAAGCTCTGTTCCCTATGGGAACAGAGAACAGAGAGAATGGTATATCATCTTTTATTGATGGCCATTTTGAATAATCGGGAGTTCACGCTGCATATAATCTTCATTTTCGGTAAGTTGTGAATTGTGTATGTCAATATATAACATAATACATAATACATAACCATAATATAATATAATACATAACATGTAGACATGAAGTCTAATTAATGAAGATTGTCTTTAATGAGTTTGACGTGACAAAAATGATGTCAAGTACCAAAACTCTACACGATCACCATGTTTGCTTTGTGTTCGCTTTGTTGTTTGCACCATCCTGGTCGCAGTCCTGTCTTGTTTTTACAGTGACTGGGCTGTGTATAGTTACGAAACATAGCAGCAAGAATCACAGAAAGAGCGACCACACACACCAGTACCAAACTTCTCAGAAACCTCCACTGGCTCCCTGTCTGTAAGCATGTAGAACACAAAATACTCCTTCTCACATACAAAGCACTCACTGGTGAAGCTCCATCCTACATTTCAGACCTCATCCACGTTTACACACCTCCTCGTGCTCTGCGATCACAAAACCAACTACTTCTTCAAGTCCCCCACTTCAACACTCAATACACTGGCTCAAGTTCCTTTTCTGTCATGGCACCCACCCTATGGAACACCTTACCCACCTCTGTTCGCACCGCACCAACACAAGAGATTTTCAAAACTAAACTCAAGACGTATTTATTTAATCAATACTTTGGTCATTCTTCGTAATTTCTTTGTTGTTGTTGAAGTCAGGTGTATTGTAGTACATATGTATTTTCTCATTGTATTGTTATTATAGGAAATGTTGTAAAGCGCTTAGAGACTTCAGTGTGACATGTGCTATGATAAGCAGAATGTATTATTATAATCAAATCAACAGTCACCAGTCTTTCCAAGTCATTTCTCCTCTCCTGAAATCTCACACTCACAAGCCTTTGCCAGCACCTTCCTAAATGATACACAATCCTGCTGGTACATCATGTCCAGGACCTATTATAGAATGGGTAGCGAGAATTCTTTGATCTCATTGGTCAAGAGCTTTGTGTTGATTTTGTACTGGCTGCACGCTGAGTCACAGTGGTAAAAATGTTATCTCGCACTTGGAGCTAGAGTATGTGCACTTGTAATAAAGGTTTGAGCACTAAGCAAGCGTTAGCGCACTCAGTATGAGACGCCCATTGGCTAAAAAGTCATGCATCCAGTAAATACTGGATTCATGGTTTTGAAGAATAATCATGCATCAAGTAAATACTGGATGCATGATTTTCGGGCTCTCGTCTGCGGCAAGCCAAAAGAAAATGCATCCAGTAAATTTGTCATCGGGTAACATGATAGAAAAATTGAGTTTTGGCAAGAAAATTACCCATTCTATAACACAGATGATGCACGTCTTTTCGTGCGTCAGTCGAAATGTAGTGTGCATGCGGTATATGTGGAATTAAGCCTAAACCCAGTCGGCTTCGCCTTGGGGGTTAAGCATTCCATACCAGGTACATGTAGTTAGTTACCTTATGCACACAATTCCGACTGACGCACTCAGACCTGTGCATCATCTGTATACTGTACACATCATATTGTTCTCTGGAATGTGAAGCCACTTGTCACAGGCCTTTCTGTATTCTTGCACTCCTATAAAAGTGAAAGAATCATCTGTCTCTGTAATGTACTGTGTAGTTACTAATGCTACAATTTCAACAAAAATATTCAACAGATTTACCTCAATTTCATCTCACTTTGGGAGAAAATACCGCAGATCCTTACCCCATGCTCAGATTGTCGCTCCGTATCTTACACACGTAAATCTCAACGATAAACACACAGAAGCTTTTTTTCATGTGCCCGTGGTAGCTCATACCTTTTAAACCAACCGCCCGTTTTCCCATTGAAAAGCACGTAAATCCAGTGAATGGGCAAATACACTGTATGTGTTAACTGTAGTCTGGGGAGACACGCCCACATGTCCGGTCACGTGACACGTTCCCGCCAAGGCATACACGTGTATGCCTTGGCTCAGCACTCCTGTACAGTGCAAGCACACGGGCAGGACGACCGAGTTTTCGTTATGGTGGAAAGGGTTTCAGCGTTGGAGGAGAAAGTCGATTTACTTGCTTCCACCCTGGAAGAGAATGTTCAGAAGATAAACGAAGCCATTGCTCAGTTACGTGTTCGTACTTCTGCTGATCGTACTTCTGTTGATAATCAGTCGGACGAAGAATTGGAAGGGCCGCCACCCCAAGCCACCACACCAGCAGCGCCACACCAGGCGCAAGTCGATACACCCGCCCCTCCGCCTCCTCGGCCAGACGAGCCTACCAGCGGGTCGCCATCGACAGGAGCTTCCCCTCGTGACGTGCAAGGGGAATTCGCGGCAGTTCACGACAGTTATCAAAAAGTCAAGCTACCTCCTGATCTACGGTTGAGCGAGTCGCGAACGGGCATCCGCAGGGAGGACCAGCCCGCATTCAATCTTGTAGCTCCTTCTGCCCAATTTGTCGAGACTACTTTCAAAATTTTGTCGTTAATTGACAAACGCGACGATTTGGGGGTAGCTCAGGACATAGACAATTTGTTTACTGTCTCTTTAGCCCATATGCGCTATCTGCAGGACGAGTATTCGAGTTTGGTGGTTCAAGGCTCCTTCGACCAGACAATGTCGCACTTGTTTCGGCAGCTACAATGACAGACATCTGTATTAACGGGGGTCGCTGTTGAGAATCTTCATCTGGCTGCCAGACTTGCAGCGGTCGCAAATTGCGCCTTGCCTAACGCCTCTGCACCAAGGAGCCGGGGAGGATCTCGTGGATTTTCTCGCGGGTGTGGGCGTGGACGGTTCCCCTACAACGATCGCTCCGGGGGTGCTTCGTCGGACTTTTTCAGCCGGTATTCCAAAAGACAGCCGTTTCCCCACCAGCCTCAAGCGGATAGAGAATAGGTAACATGATTTACGTGATGATGATTTCCGTTCGCCATGCCGCACCCTTCAGCGGGGCCTCTTCGCAATTTTACAGAGCGATGGTCTGCGATTGAAGCACCAGTGACAGTCCTCTCGTGGTTACACCAGGGAGTTCCCATTCCCCTTTTGCGTTCTCCCGCCCCCTTTTTCTACTCTAATCGTCCCTTTTCGCAGGCAGAGACGTCTTTTATCGATTCTGAAATTCACGATTTGCTTGCAAGCGGAAGCGATTGAGCGGTGCCAGACTTTGTGTCGCCCTTACATTGCGTACCGAAAAAAGGATCAAATTTCCGTTTGATATTAAACTTGAGTCATTTGAATAAATTTGTGAATGCTCCACGCTTCAGGAATGAGGATATACGGGTAGTTACTAATGAGGATTTTCTTCAATTCTTTTTCCTCCTGTTTCCTCAGGTTATTATGCAAGCATGGTATTACCGGACACCATGGTATTACCGGACATGCACATTTTTGTACCGTGATTTGTGGGATGAATTGTGATTCTGGTGCAAGGACTACATGGGTGCGAAAGACCTCAAATATTTGATTATGAAAATTGCGTCCTGTAATGCGATTTTGCACTGCGCAAAAAACAACTATTTTTAGAGGGGTATGTTTGAAAGCATATTTTCTAAAAACTGCAACGAACAATTGACATAAGTTGGCTGAATTCGTAATTTCCAGGAATCTGTGCAGCTGTGAATAAGTGGTGTTATTTTTAGCTGAAATTTCATCCTCTGAGTAGGCCTATGGAATTCAAAGCCACGAAAAAAAGCGTCCAGTGACTGGATACACCACCCTTCCTGTATCCCCCTAATTTTACTTAATTCGTATTCATGTTCGAATGTTCCAGCGGCAACCAGCATATTGCGCCCGTCCCATGCATATTTTTTATTTTATATGCGAGAAAGCCATTGTGCGAGGGTGGTCGATCTGAAAATAGGTGGTCGATGAATAGTAACATGTTAGGGCCTATGATATTAACAGGTTAGACGGTAGGGCCTAACAATAACATTATACCTAATGTTCATAAAACTACAAGATCAAGAAAAAGGGGAAGCACTTTTTCCTTTGGCATAATCGTGATATAGTCCCCACCTCGCTCGGGTATAACGTCACCGGTGGGGACTATGCATCCACATTGACTACATCGTACATGTACAAGTAGGCTACGTGCATATAAATTAATGGTGGGTGTAAGTTGCTTATGGTCTGCTTCTACAAATTGTACGTCGGACATGTATAATAACTACGGTAAAAAAAGGATACTTTCTAGGCTGCTCGTCATCGTGAGTTTGTAGAACGCAGTACAGGCTCTTGCTGAGAAGATCGAACCAACAATTTGGGCGGGCCACCAACAATTACGATGAGATGAAAGCAGGAGAAATCACGGTTCACGGAAAACAGCAAACGAGAATGTAAAAAACTAAAATACAAAAGTACTTAAGTCACGATAACGTTTAACCGTTATGGTTCTCTCGCGTTGGGAACCGATGACCAATGGTTATGTGCTATACATTGCAATATATACAGCTGAACGGATCATACCGTACCACAGCTCAGTCCATGTACAATGTATCACAACTCGGCACGATCACCCGCAGGTGACTATTGAATGTTTACCTGCTGCCTTGTAGTTCAGTCGTTTTGTAAATTTACCTGTACAATTATCCTCTTTGAATTTTGTTAGCGTCTGTAATATAATATATATGTATACATAGTTATTTCTTATTTTTTATTATATTATTGTAATTTAAAATTTCGAATTTTTAAGATGATTAAATCTTTTTAATGATAATAACAATATACTACGTACCGAAAAAGAGACTAGACTAATGCGGAACGTCCACACAATATTGTCTAACTTCCCGAAATAGGCACTGACATCAGTATTTTATGTGTACGGAGAGTGGGGAGAAGTGGGACAAAAATTGTGATTTGATGAATTTTCTTGAATTTTGATGAATTTTGATACCAAAAAATTCAGAATGGTGCACTCATGTCTCGCATCCGAAAACTACTTATGTTAGGCCACACGATGGGTTGTTACTTCATATTCCTGTTACAGACATGCTCCAAGATCTAAAACAGACATGCTCCAAGATCTAAAGTGGGACTCTCTTCAAAGACGACGCACAATTGCCAGGCTTTCACTGATCTATAAAGAAACCCATTGTTTAATCCCGTCAAACATAAATCATTTTAAAAGGAATGCTAGAAGTGGACCAGCAACCAGGTTAAATCAACCCTTGAATTACAATACTATTCAGACCAACAAAGATTGTTATCATCATTCACTTTGTCCAAGGACAATCCCAATTTGGAACGCACTGCCAGCTGAAATAAAATCTGCAACCAATATTGATACCTTTAAATCTCGTTTGTCCAAAATGAGATTTTAAAGTGCTGCAACTGTATGCATGTCGGACTGTACGTTTATAGCCCAGCAGCGGCGGTTGGTGCAGTACTGACAAGACAAGACAAGACAAGACAAGACAAGACAAGACAAGACAAGTCATTGACTCATATTTGTGTTATTATCAGAGCTACCAAGTCTCACGCATTCTGCGTGAGACTCAAACATTTAGGGTCTGTCTCACGATCTCACGCATGGCACCCATTTTTCTCACGCATCTGGTGAAGTCTGCAATTTGGGCCAAAAATAAGCAGCATAGCTCAAAGGATTAAAGTGATAGTTGCAATTGAAGGTATATTTCCCTTTTGCCTTTCAAAATTAGTAAAAAATAGTCACTTAAGTATGTACCAGATCGCATCATTAAGAGCTAATGATTTAAAAAAGCTCCCTACCATGGGAGGGGGACACCCACCTCGTTCGCGTGCGCATGCGCGCGAGCGGCGAGACGCCGAGTCATAAAAATCTCACTCATAAAAGTTTTTTGAACTTGGCATCTCTGTATTATTGATTTTTTTTTAAAATCTTCTAAACGGGGTGCACCCCCTAAGAGAAGTGGGACATTGGTTGGGGTAAAGTGGGTCAAACAGTAAATATACAATATTACAAGTATATCACATACTTTATACAATGTATGTGTGTGTGTGTGCGTGTGTGTGTGTGTGTGCGTGTGTGTGTGTGTGTGTGTGTGTGTGTGTGTAAATATTTTCACATGAAGAGTTTCATCGCAAATGTGATACGTTATGGTCCATCACAGAAAATTACATTTTGAATTTTGAACCTGATGTTGCTGCCAGTAATTGCCAGCAGTTGCGCCCGGTGCTCCCCCCTTAATTTCGAAAGCAAAAAAATATGGCTATAAACGGCAGTTTTGGGACTGTAAAATGTCACAATTTTAAAGCTCGCTCGCATGTAATCGTTAAGCTATTCTCCCGATATTGCTGCCAGTAATTTGTCGTTTCACACCGTCATTCCATAATCCATTTATAGGGGGACAACCCCCCCCCCCCCCCAACCTCCCCCTTGCTCGTTCCGCTTGTTCGGGCTCGGTCGCGTTCATGACATCAGTGTAAGAATTATTACTAGAAGTTTATTTGAATTATACCATTTATAGGCAAATTTTTCAATAACAATTTACTTCAAAATGTACTGATACCTTAAACAAGTGGGACTGTTTCAAGTCGATAAAACACGCAAAATACCTGCATCAAATTGCACCATTTACAACATCAAAATGCAAAAAGTGCTCACCGTGGGAGGGGGACACTCCCTCCCATATCCTCCCCCTCGCTCACTCCTCTCGCTCTTGCTTGGCCGCGTTCATAATATTCAGTGTAAATATTAAAACGGGAAGTTTATTTGGATGATACCATTTTATAGGCAAATTGTTCGATAATAATCTACATCAAAATATACTGCTTTACTTTAAACAAGTGGGACTGTTTCAAGTCGATAAAACAAGCAAAACATGCATCAAATCCCCCTCGCTCTCTCCGCTTGCTCGAGCTCGGTCGCGTTCATGACATCAGTGTAAGAATTATCAATACATGAAGTTTATTGAAATGATATAGTTTAAAGGCACATTGTTCAACAACAAATTCCATCAAATTGTACTGCCACTTTAAACAAGTGGGACTGTTACAAGTCGATAAAAACACGCAAAAATCCTGCATCAAATTGCGCCATTTACAACATCAAAATGCAAAAAGTTCTCACAGTGGGAGGGGGGGCGGGGACAACAGGCACTTCCACATCCTCTCCCCTCCCCCCCCCCCCCCGCTTGCTCGCTCCCTCGCATACTAACACCCCCCCCCCCCCCCTCCCGATGAAATCCTAGCTACGCCGGTGCCCTTTCCCCGCTTGGTTCCCCTCAAAAACAGTAAAAGTCTAGGGATTGAGAGCTTCCTATATTCCAATAATGTCTGTCCAAAAAAAAAATCTCGTTACATTAGGGTCAAAACGCACCCCCTTGAAAAAAAGCTGGTGACGCCCCTGCTCCCCCCCCCCCCTTTGGCCCCCACCCCTCAAACTTTCACCCCCATCTATACATAGGGGCCCAAGAGGGCCCCTAAAAACGAAAAGCGATCGCAATGTGAGCTAAAAAAAAGTGTCTTGCCTGTCTTTACTTCAGGACCATAAATATAGGACCAAAATATGCCTTAACAAGGTACCCTGTGCCACTGGAAGAGAAGCATCCCCAAAGCATGCTTCCTCCACCGTGTTTGATGGTGCATGGGCACAGTATTCTTTGGCTTGCTTCTTGCATCTTCCTTCAGACATATACTATGCAGCATCCCTATGGCCAAATAACTCCAACTTCATCTCATCTGACCACCGTGAGGATGGCCGACCATATGGGGATCTTGCTTCAGATGACCTGTAGCAAAGGCCATCAGCCTAGCCTCCAGATGCGGAGCAATCAGTGTTTTCCTAGATGGGGCTACAATGGAGACCTTCTCTGTGCCACACTCGCTCGATGGTGGACCTTGACACCTTCGTCTCTGCCTGGTCAAGCATTTCAAGTAGGGCTTTGTGTGCTTGCTAATTATGCTCTGAACAAGTGCCACAGGGACATTATACTGCTTTGAAATGACCTTGTACCCCTCCTCTTTTTTGTGGGCAAGCACTATAGACTTTGACGGAGGTCCTCACTTATAAGCTCCTTCTTCTTGGCCATTATGATCTGAAATAGAGACTGACTCGCTAATTTCCTTTTATTTTTATGCTCTTCTTGAAAGATCCTATTTTGGTTTTTTTTTAACATTCCAATGGCCAACAAAAAAGGGGTATTTATTCCATTGAAACATCTTGAAACATCTTGCGGACAAAGACTAGCACATTACAGGAATGCGCAACAATGGGCTCAGTCAAAAAAGGTCATTTATGACGAGACATTGACAGGGGTATGAATAACTTTGAACATGAGCTAAATATGATTTTTGGCCGTATCTTTTGTTATTGTTTGTTTTGTTTGTTTTTATTTGTGCATTCAATCAGATACAATTTGAATACAAACTTAAAAAAATACAAAGACAAACAATAACAAGTGCAGTGAAATATATCGATAACAGTATACATAAATAGATACACAGGTGATTGCATTGAGCACTGTAGCTCACACAGAAACATAAAATAAGATATACAGTATTTTTCAGTAAACAACAGAGATCATTGAATGCAGGAGACCACCATCGTAAGCGATTAATGAAATGGATGGAGGCCTCATAGAATGACTATCCAACGACACAACTCTCTTGGAGGAAGGTGATCAGGTGAGTGCAGTTACGGGTGAGAGTGCAAGATGCAGTTGAAGGAAGAAAATAGAGATTGACAATAAGATAACAATATCATTTACCATAAATATTTGTTAGCTTAATTGGTTTGAAAAATATAATTGTATCAAATGTCGTTTTAGTGAAGCTTTCAAAGAATAAATACTTGAACAGGACTTTATATTATCCGGGAGATTATTCCAAATGTCCGGACCCGAATGTCTTATAGATTTATGTGTCACTGATAATTTGGGATTCAAAAGGTGGAAATTTCTACATATACGAGTAGGGTACGAATGGACAGAAGTATTAAACCTAAATATATTATTTAACGATGATGGAAGTTGATCAGGTATATATTTAAACATAATTACTGCTACTTGAATGATATTCAAATCAAAAACCTTCAATGTTTTAAGCTCATGAAATAAAGAATCAGTATGAGCCAGAAAATGCGATCCTGTACAAATACGTATACTTTCTTTTGTAATTTGAATATAGAATTTATTTTGGTAGAGCCGCAAGTACCCCATACAACATTGCAATAATCATGGGAGAATTAAGGAATTGTATAATAGACATAAAGTTGAACGAGGAAGAAAGAACTTCAGCGTGGAAATAATCCCTATATTTCTAGAAATACACGTTGTAACATAATGCAAATGCTCATTCCAAGTCAAACTTTCATCTATATATACTCCCAGAAATTTTGAATTCATTCTCTTTTCTAATGGGATATCATCAATATTAATATGTATCAGCGTATCTTCATTATGAGAATGAAGTTTGAAATAAATGAAATGAGTCTTTTTTATATTCAAAGAAAGTTTATTAGACTAACACCAATTTGATACTTTACTAATTTCAATATTTAAAGTATCATTTAAAATCTTAAGATCTTTATGAGAATAAAATATGTTGGTATCATCAGCAAATAGAACAAAAGAGAGAAGAGAGGATGTATTAATGATATCATTGACATAAAGAAGGAATAATAGTGGGCCCAGAATTGAGCCTTGAGGAACACCACATTTGATTAAAAGGGGATCAGATTCACAACCATTGAAAGTAACATATTTTCTTCTATTAGTTAGATAATCTTTAAGCCATAAAAGTGCTTGTCCCCGAATACCATAATGACTAAGTTTGGAGAGTAAAATAGAATGGTCAAGAGTATCGAATGCCTTACTCAAATCACAAAATACAATGTATACCTGCAACATGTTCTTTATTTGTATTAATGCTGAATCAGAGGAATAATTCCTTCTGAAACCATATTGATTGGGAATAAGTAATACTTATTAATAGATTTAAAAAGTCTATTACGCAAATGAGGTTCACAAAACTCACACCTAGATTTGTGCATGCCATTAAGTAGACAAGAGATACGCAGGGTATCATACCAACATAATAACTTTTCCAGATTAAGAATTTTAAAAAGAGTTTTAAAAAATTGAGGCCAACTGTATATAGTGTGCTAAATGCATGTTAAAGCAATACAATTCATTCAGAAAGAATTCACACTGAATGCAAAAAACTCAGTTGCACAGCTGTTACCATGTGATGGTACTTTGATGTCAAATGCCTAATAGGGGATAAGACTTGAAAGCTGAATAGTTCAAAACTTTTTGAGACATGGGAGGTGTCCCACTTCTCCCCGTCCCAGTTTACCCCACTCTCCCCTATACTGCGTATTATCCGTTACAATTTTGCAGTGTATGTCTGTTTCTTAAAAGATCGATAGTTATATTGATTTTATGATTGATGCGATTGAAAAAAAAAAGCTACGCACGATCTGCAATTAAATCTATGCTTTTTGTAGGTATTGTTTACCATTGGGAGCAGTGAATGGCCCGCGCAACGGGGACGGGGGGCGAGGGGTGGGATTTGGGCCTCGGGCCCCCTCCCTGTTTTCATGGTAAAATGTACGTATAGGAATATAAGGTCTAACCACTTGGGCCCCCACTTTTTTTTTTGCCCCAGAAATGCCACCAGAAAATAATGGTTATGTATAAGGTTTGTTTTTGCTGTGAAGCCGATATACCTCGAGGTTTTTCCATTATTTTTGTTATATTTTTCTCTATTTTTTGTTATACATTAGGTTTTCTATTATAGTTTCATAACAAGCTGGTGCTGTCGTTGTTTTGTTTCCAGTGTTCTACAACTTTCAAGCTTGGCTTTTTAGTGGAACATTGTTTTCCGTCGTTATGATTACTTACTCTTTTCTTGTTACCATGACAAAGTGTAAACATTGTTTCTTTTTTATTATGACATCATTTCTGCATATACTTTATATTGTATTCGAAAAAAAATGTCCTTATCAGATGAATGAAAGACAAATCGACAACTTGTACCGCTTTGAATCATGTTTTCTTTCTTTCTTTCTTTCTTTGGATGATGGAGATAAACAAACTATTGAATTGAATTTAATGGAAATTGAGGTTGTATTAAAAATTGCCGCCCGCTGAAGGGCTGGTTTGTTTTTCTTTTGGCTTTGATTGTCAGAAACCAGGGCTTTTGTTTTGTTGTGGTTTTTTGGTTTGTTTGTTTGTTTGTTAGTTGGTTGATTGTTTGTTTGGTTTTTTGTTCGTTTTTTTTTTTTTCTTTTTTTTTTGGGGGGGGGGAGTGGGCTTGTCACGTGATGAAACCCGGAAGCGGCAGCCGAAAGTGCGGGAAGGGCTTTTTCTTTGGTTGCTGTTGTTGTTGTTGCTTGTTAGCTGATGAAACCCGGAATTGGCACCAAAATTATAAACTGCCCTCCCCCCCCCCCCATACAAACGTGGCGCCAGCCTGCAGTGATTAAAAGAATGTTCGAATTATCACATTTGATGCATATTATGTTTAGTTCACTTGTATCACAAAGCATCCTTACCATTTACATTGTCAACATTTCGCAATAAAGCCTCAAATATAAGGAGATAATACTTTTCTCAATAAACCATAACGGTACACCGTTTATTCATAGAAAAAATCTTGTTATAATCATTGCTCACATTTTGCATATTTAACAATACGCAACATAGATTATACTGATTAACATTTCACATTGGTCTTTTCTATCCCGAACTCACATTATTTTTAGAACTGTTTTGAAGCACCGTGAAAGCTGGGTTTTTGTTACATCTACAATTGGTAAATAATAAAGCGTAAGTATCTTTCTGAAACAGAATTATACGAGAAGTATTGATCTTACACTTGCGATTCACTGAGTTACGACCATGCAATAAGTAAAGTTTACGAGTAATCGTAGCTCTTTATGAAACAAGCCCCCAATCTTGCATGTTAGACAAGCATGTTGAAGAAGATATGTCTATGTGGTTGGCATCGTTCAGCGATGCAATATTGCTAGTAGCAGTAGAAGTAGTAGATTTAAGCCCAGTAGCCCTTTATCGTATTGAGTATAGCGCAACCCATGTGTCTCATGAGCCTATATTTTCATTCCAATTCCTTTCCCCACGTTTTTATCAGACAAAAGAAAAGAAATTGTGTTCCACCCGTCTGAGCCACCTTCCCCCCAATAACCATCCCCTCCGGGTGCATGCGGTGACCCGGTCCTGCGAGAGTGTTTCCAGCATTTCCGCCATTTCCGGCATTTCCAGCATTTCCTCATACTTACAATATTTTTGAAACTTATCCTTTAGTATGTATTATAATGAAATTCATGTATTCAATTTCTGTAAAATATTTGTATAATGCTTCTGTTGGAAATGCAAAAATGAATGAATGAATGAATGAATGGAAATGAATGAATGTTGGTAAGCCTATCATATACATTAACCTTCGTTCACCCACTCCCTTTTATCCCGGAGCTTAAAATTGGTTTCGAGAGCCTATACAGCAATGTCAGCCTATTTTGAAAATGCAATTTGTATTTGAATTTAAAAAAGAGAGAGACAACAGAGTGTAAAAGTTGTAACTTCTTTCAATGATAACCTATGGAACGCATTCACAGACTATAATATGTCACAATAAAAGCACAATATTCTATATGAATTAATGTAGTTTAAATCCCTGCTCCTTGCGCGATTAACTCAGTGCTTATTGTGGCCATAATTTTATGATCCTACAGCTTTCTTTACAGAGTGACTTTCGGAATGCTTGTGGGTATGTGAGGGCATTATTGGAGTTAGTGAGATGGCAAATAGACATTATGAAGACACAAACCAAGTTTGATCTCAATCATTTTTGCCTTATGACAGTAAAAGCACCATGCATGTATAACATGCACATCCATGTTCACACACATAAAATACACACATACGCGCTTACAAACACAAAATTTGCTTTCCATATACGAATCCTCTACTGACATATCACCACACACACCACAACTCATCCTAGAACTTACGCATTTATACTCAACCCCCCCCCCCCACACACACACACTCATAACATTTAGTACGAAAGGATTTGCAATAGCAAGTTGATCATACATGTATTTGTATCCTTTTCAGAGGTCGTCATCAAAATGAAGCTTCCGCTTAAGACGGCGGTCTCCTGCATTTTGTTTGTAGTAATTCGATTTGATGAATAATGTTGTTGTTTTTTAGTTGTTCGTGTAGGCCTGTCAGGGGCTTATTTACAATAACGCATATACTGTATGATTGCCATATGTATTTTCTTTTTGTCCAATGTACTGTTATTTTCGAAAGTTTTGTGCCACGGTTTAAAATCACTTTCTAAATGCAGAAAACAAATCAGATGAAATCAAATCGCTTGTCCAGTTTCTGCGCAAGTTTCTTGTACTGTAATAACTTTAGTGCATGTATTCCAATGCCTTGATTATATAGGCCCTATTTTTTCTTTCGATGGGCTTGATATAATGTACTCAATTCGCTTGCTCCTTTTAAATGTATTTCCAGGGAGGTGGAAACGCTTTCTACCTTCATTGTATTTCAATTCCTGAATCTAGTTGACATCATGTAGTTATCATCATTAGTGTGCGGGTAAATCCCAGTCAAGCTCTTTGGAAGGTAGAAACAACTTTGGATATGCATTAAGTTTGAATATGTTAAAGTAAAGTATTTATTGAACATAAAAATAATCATACTATACTTCGTTTTTATTTCTACAAGTCCAAACAGTCAACTGATTTCCCACATTTTTAAATGGCGAAAATATTGTCCCTATGAGGAAATGAATTTAGCTACGCATATAAAATGTTTTCCTAAACGGGGATGATACTAACTTTATTTCTCGTTTCGTCACTTTACATGGTTCTTGATTCAAAATGCAACTATTCGGGAATTTTCTCAAAAAAAAAAATCAATCAACGAAATATTGTTCTCGTAAAATGTTATATTATGTCAAAAAGAGTTTGCAGGATAGACTGAATGCAGTCACTAAATCACAACCTTTTATCATATGAGAACGGTTCCATGACATAATATTATACTCCGCCGAACTGCTTCGTATAAAGGCCGTGTCACACCAGATTCCGGGCAAGCTACGCGGGCTTGAATATCGCGAGTAGGGATTTTCCAGCACGCAGGAGAATTTTCTGCGGGTGAACAAGAATTTTGCGAGTTTTGCACTTGTGTCTTACCTGCTAGACGCGCGCTACTTACCGTACCTTCTACTTGAGTGTAGTCCGTGTGACTTGCGTGAGAGCTTTGAAACCGATCCGTTTTCTGTTACGAGCGGGTACAGCGAAGTCCCTGATGTGTTGGAGTTGCCTGCGAGGTGCTGCTACTTGTGAATGAGCATGCTCAAGACCTTGTCATACCGTATCTGGGGAAGTTTTGTTGTGTGACTTGCAGGGAAACACATTTCCTACCCATCGCTCTCCGCAGTTGGTCCTCACCTTCATTTCAGTTCAGTTCGATTTTATTTCTGCATTTTTTCAAGGAAATCAGATGTTGAAAAAAATGCAACACGTATGTCTGACAACAAAATAGTAGAAAAACATATAACATTCATTGTGTCATAGTCACAGTCTCTAAGGTATAGACGTAACAATAAGATCAGAGGAATCGAGGATACACTTGTTTCAGAATAAAGAGGAAGAAAAAACATGCAGGAGCCTGCCGTCTTTAAGCACATGCTTGATAGTGATGGCAGTCTAAGAATCTCAAAAAAAAAGGAAATAAGAAACATACAAATATATATGCAAAATGGGCAATTTCCCATTTAAATGCTTTGTGCTAATTTTATGGCGTCCGCGAGGGGACGCCAGTGGGATAAAGAAAAAAAAGAAAAAGAAAAAAACAACATGTGCAGACTTGTGAATAAAGTGCATTAAGTGTTGTGAAATGTGCTTTTATTATTACTATAAGTCAATTAAGACAAATTCTATGGATGTATGTATTCCATGATTGTAGACATACATGTGTTTATGTTAAATGTATTTGTGCGTGTGTTTTTGTGAGTGTGCGTCACCTGTTTATTATGTCTGTGTGCACGTATTATGCGTGTGGGTTTAATACATACTGATTAGTTTGAAAATTTGAAGAAAACCCATGTTTGCTTGTTATAAAATAATTATATTTGATACAAAATCATTGAATGAATAATGAAATCAGGAATCAACTAAATAAGCCAAAGTTTAAAAGAAAAAAAAACTATTTCATCTCTTTTAATTTGCCTGATATTTTGAAATAAGGCATTTCTGAAATGATGGCTTAAAGGAATTTAAAGAGGAACGTGACTTTGAATAATTGAGTAAAGCGTTCCATACATCTGATCCGTGATGCCTGATTGATCCTTGAGCTAAAATAAGTTTGGGATTATTTAAATGATAATCTGGTGAATGACGTGTCGGGTAGTTATGTATATTTGAATTAACATTATACATATCTTGAAACAAAAACGGGAGTTGGTCGAACTTATATGTAAACATAAATATACCTCTAACCTGTTTGTAAAAGGTGAATGTCTTGTATTCTTAGATTATCAAGATGATGGAATAATGGTTCTGTATATATGAGACAAATAACTTTTGTTAGTAATTATACGAATCGCTCTTTTCTGAAGTAATAGCAAGAAGTTTATTTTTGATGTACTGCAATTTCCCCAAACGATATTACAATATGAAATATAAGATAAAACTAATGAATTATATAAAATTGAAAGAGATCGTTCAGAAGAAGACCTTTCAAATTGTAAAGTATTCCAAAATTTCTGGATACAGATCTATGTGTGTTAAAAATATGCTCATTCCAGTTTAGATTACAATCAATGGCAAGTCCAAGAAATTTTGTGCAATATTTTTCAGCAAGAGGATGTCCATCGATAAATATATTACAATTTCCCGCGCGCTTGTTTACCGTTCCAAAATGAATGTAATTTGTTTTATTAATACCGAGAGATAATTCAATTGATTTGAACCATTCGGAGACTTTAACCAGTTCATAATTCAATTGGTTGGTTAAAGTCTCTAAATGTCACGAATGTTGGTGAGAATAAAGAATACTTATGTCATCAGCAAAAACAAAACATTTCAAAAGTGTAGAAGACTTTATGATATCATTAATATAAATGATGGATAACAATGGGCCTAAAATAGAGCATTGTGGTACACCACATTGGATGTTAAGTTTTTGCGAGCTGTGGGACTGGAACATACGAGAAGAAACAAAGAGTTTTCACATGGTGTGGGTAAAAATTCAGTAAAATGTGTACTACTGGGATCAATACTGGCTGCTAAATTTGAACCTACATTAATAAAATAATCATTAAAAGCATTCGCTATTCTATCTGGATCACTAATTTCTTTTTCATTCAGGCGAAATGTGTCAGTGATTTCTTTTCTGTTTTTTTCTAAAATATCATTTACATTTTCCATAACAAATTCATGTCATTTTTATTGTTTCAATATTGTTGGAATAATATAATTTGCGAGATAATCTAATAATTGATGTAAGTTGATTTCTATATCTTCTATATCTAACACATTTCTGATAACATTGACTTTTTACTGCTTGCTTATAATAATTCATTCCGAGTGGATATGGATCTCATAATGCCTTTAGTAATCCAAGGATGCTTATTCTTTTTAAACTTTTTTACTTTTACTAAAGGGACATTCTTATTTTAATAAAACTGAAGTTTCTGTATAAAAAGATCATACGCTTTATTGACATCAATCTCATCTGACAGTTTCCTAGCGCGTATCTCGCCCGTGGTTGCCCGGAGGTGCGCACGCAAGTCCGATTTACCAGCAGCCAAGTTTTGAGCATGACAAAAACTTTTTCCGGGTGAGTCGCGGAGATTGCCCGCAGAGGTCCACGCAGAACGCCAGTAGGAGGCCATTAGCGGCAGCACCTCGCACGCACCTCCCACGGAGGTACTTCGCAGTCCCCGTATGCGGCCAAGATAATGACATTCTGTGGGACTTCTGTCATTCCTTCAGAGGAATTCCTTCACTGAGTTGTCAGCCCTCTCACGCGTGGCACGCAGGTCACACAGAATACCCACAAGTAGAACTGAAGTAGAACGCGTCCAGGGAGTAAGACACATGTAAAACTCGCCCAAGCCCTTGTCCGCCCTCACCAATAAATTGTCTGGTATGCTGGAAAATCCCCACAAGCAACAAGCCCGCGTAGCTTGATCGGAAAGATGTGACAGGGCCTAAACATGGTTGCGGGTAAATGGATTTGCGTGCGCACCTCCGGGCCGCTGCGGGTGAGATACGTGCTAGGTACTGTCACGTGCGAGTCATCTGCGGGGACCTCCGGGTAGTAAAAATTGTTCTTCGCAAGTCGCACGCAAGACTTGCCCGAAAAAGTGTGACACGGCCTTTAAATGCGGCAAATGCTCGGAAACGATTGCTCCGCCAGCACTGTTTTACTACACCGACATTAAAAATTTGCTATAATAAAACAGTTGCTCCTCCGGCAGTTGTTCCGTCGACAGATATTCCGAAAACATCATGCTCCGCTGATGACATTGCTCGGAAGGTATGTCTTTTTTTTTCTTTCAAATAGCATTTATTCATATTTTAAACAACAAAAACAGCGTCAAAATTTTCATTTACACGCATACACTAGAGAGAAGTAGACATAATCAAGTAAATCATTTGGGAGATTAAACAAAGGTCTGTCGTAACGTAATTTGTTTACCTCAAGTCTTTTCCGTAATTCTGATAGAAAAATATCTCAATCTACATTCTCTATAATCAACACCTTTATAATTACATAATACTATCTATTTATGAAAACACCGAAAAGCTATATTCATCAAATCATCTACTTCTTCTTCTTCATTGCTCTTTGATAAAAGTGCAAGATTGATGTTAACACAAACATGAAAAACTTGCTGAATTAGCCAGGAGATACAATTAAAAAAAAAACTCCTTTTCCTTTTACATGTAATGGGGGCATGTGTTATATCCTCATCTATTTGACAAACATCACACTTAAACGAATTCATCCTCATAAGTGATAAATTTTACAACACTTTAAAAGTAAATTCTTTCAACTTAATACCAAATTTCATACAAAACAATCATTCCAAATCATCTTCATCCTCTCTATACACTTTCCCAAAAAGAACAACACCGGGTACATGCTCCTTCTTACTTTGTCAATTGGTTATGAAAATATCTGGATGTTACATCACATAATCTCTTTACATCTTTTTTTTTCCAATTTCTTAACGTGGGACAGATATCGATGAGACATGCTGTTCTCTGTCGATAGATATTCGTGTCAACCAGATTTTCGGTATATAGCCTGACGAAGTTTCAAATAATAACAAAATCACCCTTCTTTTACTATTTCTAAATTTAAATGTTCCTAGCATTTCTTCCACCGTTTTATATCCCCTTCCAAATAAAATATCTTCCACTCGGATACCACTCTCAAACCATTCTCTGTAAAACAGAGACTTCTCATTGAAAACAATATTTTGGCTATGCCATAAAACATTCTTTTCAACAAGGAGCTTCTTCACTAATAACCCTTTGTCTATCGAGGAGCAAGCGCGGATCATTTCTGTGTAAAACGGAGGCATATTTTCACTGAAAATGGACACAACATTATACACTTGGAAATCACTATTCAGTAATAAATCTAAACCTACAAAACGGTTAAACCAATAATGAGCAAGAGTTTTCATATTGCTGTCGTGTCAGCAACCATCCTCCCTATTCACCTTAACCTGAAACTTAACACCAGGTTTTCCACATCCACCATTTGTGATTTGAATAATTTTTAATGACATCACGTCTTCTGACTTTTTCCATCCGTTTCTGCCACAAAAATCGAAAAAACATTATATTTAACTTTTTCTTCATAATCATCACAGGAACTTAATCAAACGCAAGCAAAATGCATTATCTTACTAACTGCCAAACTTTTCAATACTATCACTCTCCCAAAGAAAGTCAAATTTCTCTTCCTCCAGTTATCTAAGAGGTGTTGCATTTTTTCCAACTTATTTTCCCAGTTTGGATCTTCTCACTTCGTGAGATACAAAACCCAAGATATCGCATAACACCTTCTGTCCGTGTTAATTCTACATCTGTCAGATTTATTTATTTCCTCTCCTGCCAACCCATAACAAAACATTTTTTTTTCTTTATTCATTTTTAGTCCAACTTTAGTGCAACTTTTCCAAAAACATCTAATTCTGTCAAGATAACTTTTAGGGACATAAAATCTCCTACAAAAAAGTCGCATTAACTGCATACTGGAGTAACTTCAACTCAAACTGACGGTAACAGTCCTTGAAACATACGCTTTTTATAACATCATTTTGACGTAACTTATTCGCAAAAAACCTCAACCGCTATGAAGAACAAAAGGGCCGATAGCGGGCACCCTTGACGCATCCCTCTCTGTATTTCAAATTGTTCTGTTATCAAACCATTTACAATTACAGAAGTCACGGTTTGTTTATACATTACTACTGCCCAATGCCTAAACTCTGCTTCAAAATTCAGCTTTTCTAAACTTTTTTAAATGAACAATCTATCAATAACATCAAAGGTCTCACAGAAAAGTCAAGCATCATAATTGCACCTTCTTCAGCTTTCTAAGACATATTATAGTCTATTGAATCTTGTAAAATTCTAACATTAAAACCCCCTTATCGTCCCTTTATACACCCAACTTGTGTTTCCATGATGATATTTGATAGTATTTTTTTTTTTCAATCTTGCGGACAAAACTGTTGTCACAATTGAGGAGAATAACTGGTCGCCAGTTTTTCAATTCATCACTATTTCCCTTTTCAAAGATCAAAGTGATGAGCCCTCTCCGTTGAGAATCCGACAACTGACCTCTCTCATGATTCATTATTCAAAAAGCGTTCATATGTCATTACAGAAAACGTGATAAAACTCAACAGGCAAGCCGTCCATTCCGGATGCTTTGTTTCTTTTCATAGAAAACAGCCTGCTTAATTTCTTTCCAAGTCATTAATACTTTATAATAATGAATTGTTTTTGCTGTTCTTAATCTAACCCTTTTATCTGTTGCGATAACACATAATCATTATCACAGCTCAAATTAAATCAATTTCGGTTATGGAATTCTTCATTAAAAAAAATTCCCTCTTTCAATACATATTGTACCACTGTAACCAATTTGTGTTTACCTCTAAGTTTTCTTTTCTTTAAGTTTTTTTTACGATAAAAAAAAAGATTGTTCTTCTCTATCTTCTTCCATTCCCTTAACTCTTGACCTTATACCTGCCCTTTACACTCATTCTTATACATTTTTTCTCAAACGATTTAATATTTTTCTATTAATATATTATCATTTACATATATATATATATATATATATATATATATATATATATATATATATATATATCATAATAAATTCAACATTCAATAATGTCTAATTCTTTTTCTAAAATAGATTTTCTGTCTTTTGCTTAGCTCATTTTCCTACCATACTTCTGAGCAAATTCTTAACATTTGATCTTCAGATTTTCCCATTTCATAATATTTGATTCCTCTAAACTATCTATATAGTTTTTGATAATGTTTCTGATACCACTCAAAAAAAAAAGTTCTTCACAAAACAAAGATGTGTTAATTTTCCAATATCCGAGACCTTTGATTAAGTTATTGATCCTTAATTTCAACGAAATAGCATTATGATCCCCTTTTATAACAGGACGAATATCAGTGGACACTACTTTATTCATTATATCTTTACTAATTATCCAAAAATCTAAACCTAGTTCGGAAAACCAACCTTTGCAATAACGAACTGTAACCCCTTTGAGCAGACCAAACCGTTGCTCCGAAATAAAGTTAATGAAAAAGGGAATATTCGCGTTATTGTTTGACTTTGCATGATTCAATCATTTTGTGTTTTCCTATGTCTCTTTCAATTGTTTATAGAGTGTGAGTATAATAATTCATCCCGGCTGCGTCTTCAGCATCATAATACGAGGTATTTAGCGTCAGCCCATCATTAATTCACATTATAACTTTCACTATCTTTATTCTTGGTTGGAGTAGGCCTAGTATGATTTTTGTTTTCATATATTATAAGAAACTGCAAATTATACATCGTCTGAGGTTAAAGCGCCCAGACAAGTGTGATTATCACCGTTAAGAAAGAACTTGTGAAAGTGTCTCAAGTTTAAGCAATCCCGTGAAGATGAGTGTGAAAAGATTGTGTAAATAATGCCCCAACAACATAGCTTGTAATCACGCTATTCACCAATATATTCACTAGTCTTGAGGACACAGTTATACAAGTTTTGGTCTTGATGCGGAGATGGGAAAGTTTCACAAAACATAATCTCCGTGAATATGACCTACTTCATGTCAGAGTAAATACCAAACGTAGTCCAATGGACACTGGTGTATTCTATGAGTGATAATTAAGTATTCTTAAACGCTCCAATATACCCGCATTCGGTTGAAATTTGAAAGATTGTCTGAAAGTGTCAATTGTCATTTGAAAGGATTGTTTGTTTGTCAATTACTCTCGAGATAGCCTCGAGACTGGCATTTCTTGTGAGGCTATTACAGGAAATGATATAGCAGTTAGTCGGAGTAAGACGAACCATAAAGGAGGGACGATATGGAGAAGGAAAAGATTGGAAAATCATGGAGATAAGATAGACAGGTGAGGAAGATATGAAATTCCGACAAATCTATAACGAAACGAAGCCAGAGAAAACGAGACACAATAAAGTTGTCACAACTATCCCTTAAGGGCCTCTTAGGAAGGGTGGCAGGGTTTCAAGCTGTGCATATATACTCAACTATAATTCTTACCACATGTCCTGAAATAGCATGCAAGTCGCAATTTTTTTTTATATTTTCGCTAAGTAATAAATTATACATCGATTATGGCAATGAACGCGGTGGCCCTCTTGGTCACATACAGTGAGTAACAATGTTGGAAGGGTCCCGTATGTTAATCAGCACTACCTTCTTTAAAGGGGGAATTGACTTTACATGTGAATTGAAGAAATGAAGCGATTAGTATGTAGAACACATCAATAGGGCACATCAATTTAAGTAAAGTTGGACAATTAATTCAAAATTTTTAAAGTTTCGGCGTCGCTATGGCTGGATGAGAAGGCTTCTACAGTGTAATGACTTCAATACAAGAGAATGATATAAAGCAAATAATGTAATATGTTATTAAGGAGTATTCCGCAGTTCATTTTTAATGAAAAGTAGACATTGTTCATTTGACTATAAGTCCCTGGCTTTTTCTGTAAAGATGATATCGTTCTCATGGCTTTCTGGTAGAGGCAATGGCTCTGTCATTATTCTTTTTTTTTTAGAAGAATGAAAATTTGTCGAATATTCTCTATATTTTCTTTACATCTGAAATTCTAATTCAATTAAAAATAAGAAGAAAAAATATTTGCACGCACAAATCATTGTCCCGATAACCGTCCCTAACGCTGCAAATTTAGTCCGAAGAAAACACGCTTGGCGGTATAAACAGTCACTTCCGCTAACATATTATTTTGGTCGTAGTCCATAGAAATAGATTTATTTAATCTTGGCAAGCTGAGACCTAAATATACTTTATTATATATGTCTTGAGTTTCATGAAAATGATACCATTACTCAAAGAATAAAAACAAAATCGAAGCATTCTAAGCGTATACTGTGACCTGCCATCATGTCCCCTTCCCCTAGGTTTTAACTATAGTGAGTCCATCCTACGAAGACTTAGTAAGGAGGTATTTTTGTTTGAATATTTGTTCTTTATATTCTCCCTTCTACATCACCGTCTCACGCATCCATTTCCTTTTAC
This sequence comes from Diadema antillarum, assembly GCF_040938485.1. NCBI lineage: Eukaryota > Metazoa > Echinodermata > Echinoidea > Diadematoida > Diadematidae > Diadema > Diadema antillarum. The sequence goes on along the minus strand of NW_027271587.1, from coordinate 778,555 downwards.
CTCATTCGATTAAAAACTGTTTACTCAAGACGTTTCGGCTTAGCATGGCAGAAGACATGAACAATAAAGGGTTTGGAGTGCACAAAGTTCTGCGAAAGAAATCATCGTCCTTGTGTCTCAATAAGTGACCTGCTAGCACGCCAGCTGCAGTCGTTTTTTAGTGAATCACACTGATTCTCCATGTGTCTTGAGATTTCAGTACATTGAAATAATTAGGCCATCATATAGAAACGGAAGATATTTCCTCACCACAGAAGGATTGCAAAACGAGAATGTAACTAGCCACGGATGTCTCTTGCCAGAAAGCCGGATGCGCAGTGGCTGGATGTTCACGTTTCCTTGGTTACTTGTGTATAATCCATCATCGACGTGCAGTGCTCATTATCGAATCAGAACTGCTATAAGGCCTTATTAGACGCGGATTGCGACTGCACTCGTATTCTGGCATTGTAATTGACCACTTCCCTGTTCAGAAAAAAAAACACGATACGTTAGATTCTTGGCAGGGTCAAATGAATTCAACCGAACAACAATAACAACAACAAATATCCAACGTCACAGACAGACTGATCAATTCAGCTGGTATTAGCATCATTAGGACGAAAACACCAGTGAATGAGAAATATACGTTACAGTAGTCTCATGGCACCTGACCAAGATTGAGAGAGATGTAGCAGATGACGAAGGTTTCATGTAGGAAAATAGTTGTGATTTAATTTTCCATGCCTGTGGGATCATGGGTGGTTATTAATCGGCAATCCTGAGATTCATATCGCCTTAATAATGCAGGGTTGGAGGCTGATAGATTTCGCACACAGTTTGTCATCTGGTTAACTATATACCGAGAGACTTGGAGACCGATCGTTACGTGCTTAACAAGTGATCCTCCCATATCATGATGTATAAAGAGTCACTGAACATAATCATTCTATTATTTTTTAGCTTTGAGCATAACCTGTAGAGGTAATGAAAATGCCTTACCTCTTGTGTTAAGAATCAATTTAAACATCTTATGAAAGGCATTATGTTATCACATTATGTCTATGATTTCAAAATACGCACCAGTGTCTATCTGTCGCTAATACGTTGCAGTTCGTATGCTATAATTTTGCTTGTGCAAATTTCACATTGTAAAATTTGTTTTGCAAAGAATAGCTAAACTATAGTGCCTTAACCTAAATGATAGCAACAGTTGGCTAGTTAGCTTAAAATTGCTATATGCGTATCACGAGAAGCTGACTGTTCACTGCAGACTGCTACTGAGTGTTCCAGCCTCAATACCGTCATGCTTTCTACGTCATAGGCAACAACCGTTCTGGGGGGCGTTTCATCAACGAGTTCGTCGGAGGTTTTCACCGACAAATTTGCTATCAGCCAATCAGACGCAAGGATTTACACTGACAACTGTTAAAAGCTAATGAAATCCTTGGTCTGATTGGCTGATAGCAAATTTGTCGGTGAAATCTCCGACGAACTCGTTGATGAAACGCCCCCCAGGTCTGCGTGCCGTTCGTGAATTCGTCATAGTTTCCGATGGAAGGCGGCTGTAGTTTTGTGTTGGCGGTATCAGTCATACATGTTACAAGTTCATCTGGAACAGCCATTATGATCATGAGGCAGTGGTTTTCTAATCTGGCTAAATCCAATATTGCCCCATCACCTCAATAAGAAAGTAGGTTCGAGTGCGGATGTTGCTTAGCCTTCACTTCCCATAGCCACGGTATCGAGCTTCATAATTCATGGCTCGATCGTTGAAAAATGGAAAGAATGCTGACAAATATGAAGGCTTTGATCATACATCCAGAAATGCAATGCGGTAGTTACGTCATTCAACAAATTCAATTAACAGAAAATAAGCATTCAAATAAAACAGGACATGAATAATGCAATTACATGTCTCGATTGTAGTAAATTTTTAGAATAGCATATACTTAAATAGGGGTAGAAGCCCTGATGCGGGAGTGATATCATTACTAATAAGCTTTGAATACTTCAGTAGCAGAACTTGAAACCGTACGATCTCCCTTCACAGGAAATATCTCTGATTCTAAGTATCAAGAGAAAATGGAGAAGGCAACCTTTAACCTTGGCAATTTTTGTATGTATTTTAGATGTTGCGCTAAAGACCTTCACACAATGACGGTCTTTGTTTGGAGATGCATGGTCTTGATCAATTCCTTTGTGACGAATAGTTCATTTCCGCATCCTCGCGTTTATCAAGAAAGTTAAAGATAGCACAGTCGCGCAGCCTGACAGAATGTATGTCTACGTAATGAATAGTACATTGAGTGTATTCTTGTTCATTAGTGCAGAAATGGATGTCAATGAACATTTTGTTTTTAAATCAATTTAAGAGGGTTTGTAGCTTTGGGTTTTTTCTGGTTTTAGAGTTGGCGGTTTTAAAGTTGGGCTTATTATCTGAGAGGATATATGATGTCAGGATAAAGAAAAATACTTTTTGCACACACAATCAACAACATAGACTGGATGTGAAGGACAAACCTTGTGTTTAACACCTTAAGCAATATTGATATTGTTAGCTTGAAGAATATGAACTATAGAATAAAGTCATATAGTAGGTTCATGAAATTACCATTTGAAGTATATTATGAATTCATGCATTAAATATTCTTTTTTTTTTTAAATCTCAAGATATTGCATAGTTTCATCCAGTATTGACCCAAAGTCAATTTTAACACAAAATATTCACAATGATATGCAAAAATTCGAAAACATAACAATGTAGGAAGGTAATTATAGTAAGTACAAATTATTTACTGTTGAAAATAATGTGTCTAGTCCATATTACTGTAAGTTGAGGACAAGACTCATTTTTTGTTCCCGCCAACAACAGTGACGTAGGCCTAATCCCGAAGAATTCTGATTGTCTTGCATCCGAATGCAATTGCCTTACACAATAGGACCTATCACTTCAGAGTACAGTCACTGAATCGTTTTCGCACGACCGTATGAAAATAAAGTGTGAAAGATTAGCCCTGGGAATTTGTGTGCTGAAATGCTACTTTCGTATGTTTAGATATTGTGTCTTACATATCAATCAATCGCTCATATACGTGCAATTCAAACAAGCGGATATGACAGATTTGATGCTCAGCTTTAATACTTTTGTATGCAAAAGAACCGCATGAAGTCAAGCAGGCACACATCTGGCATCGCGGGGCCCGTTGCAAGGTGTCTGGACCCGCCTAAAAACCCTGTTCTGGAAGCTGTGAGTCAGACCGGCAGGCACGGAGCGGATGTCAGAGGGAGGGTAGATTCGGAGATGCACGTACCTTACCCCTCTCCCCTCCTCACTTCTTAGTCGTAATGTTACCGGGTTATCCCTTTTACTCCCTTCGGATAGGGGATGGGGAAGGAAGGGGTGAAAAGAAAGATGATCTGCTAAATCATACAGAATCACGTTGTCTTATCGGGGAGGGCTAAGACTAGAACATTATGAGCATCTTGTTGGTGAGGATAGACATCATCATCACACGGAGCGCCCCTTAATGTTGGCATGTTCAATGAATATTTGAGTGGTTGTAATTATGCTCAATCACGGTGCGGCGATATCGAAATTCCTACACGATCTTAATAGATATACATGTACTTTCTTTTTCCAACCAAGTATAACGAATGCATGTCACACCCTATGATGCTTTGCTCTACAACAAACCATGATCACTGTATATGACAATTTGTGACTGTACGTTGGTCGTCATACACTGACTCCACGTAGGCCCTACTTGCAATTAGAGTTTTAGATGGAGCAGTACTTTATATACCTGCCCCTTTTCTTGTTGTCTTTACGGTGATATTTCTGGTTTGAAGGTCTATTTATATTAGATCTTGTCTGAAACCTTTGGCATATTGACAGTTGTTAATGTCAAGGGATGTCCAGATTCAACTTGGACAAAAAAAAAAAAAAAAAAAAAAAAAAAACGTATTCCCAAGTTTTTCTGGCGGCAGCTCCAGGGCAAGGAGGGGATAAAAATAAAAAGGTCAGCATCACGTGGTGTGTGTGTTTGTGTGTATTGATGCGAACCAATGTTTCAAAACAAAACAAAACAAACAGCGGAGATGAACCTTTTTTAACCATACGCAATCCCTTCAAATCCCCTAATCAGAAACGTACTGTTTTCGCACAAATAATATGCCTACTACGTTTATTTGATTTATCTACGAAATAATTATGTTCATTTATGCTCGTGTCTTTTATATTCTATTGTTTCATTCATTTTTGCTTGTGACCGAAATGTGGTGTGTTTGTACATTTTGTGTATGCGCATTACTGGTCCATAACGCTTCTCCTAATGCCACAATCTCGAAAAATGAAACAACATTGTCACAGACTGAATAGATGTTGCGTCAAGAACTGTATACAAAGCAGTTTATTTTACATTATGAAATCCAGATTGCTTGCGTCCACGATGGCACATGCTGTAGTTCCCTCTTTTTTCTCCCTTTTTTTCCTCTCTTTTTTTCCTCTTCTTTTTCCTTTCCTTTTCTCTCTTTTTCCTCTTCCCAATCATTTTGATGTCAGTTGACATCGGTTCGTTTATTGTGTTTTATATTGATGTTTTGTGTATTTTTCTGAGGGTCCCATATCGTACAAGCTTTGCTTCTTAGTGGGACCCTCCACTTCCATCCTCATCCTTAGTTGACTTGTATTATACGCTTTATGTATTTAACAAAGATGTAATCACATCTACTTTTCACTTTCATAATTTTCTTATGTACCTTTTCAAGTTTTGCTCTGTATCACAAATATCCCGTGTATACGCAATGTACATAAAGTTCTTTGTTCATTTTGATGGAGGTGAAAAAATAAAGTTGAAAGTTGAAAGAACAGTGTATCCGGCAATGACGTAAACAGCTGTCCCATTCTCTCTTATCCTGTGATACGTAGGAGAACAATGGATTGTATGTGGTGTATTTCGGAATAGTGCCAAGAACTTGTCATTTCTGTTTGTGACCGGTAATTTTATTTTCACCTTTGCCTACGGGTTAAAACAAATTAGAAACAAAAGCAAACAGCTGAATCTCAATGCAAGTTAAGCAGATGATAATATTGTGGCAGACCACTTTAAACACACAAAAATGAGAATTCAGGGCTTTGAAATACACAGCAGGCAACACTGAGACGAACAACCAAATTCATATAGCAAGACTGGTCAAAACATTAGTAAAATGTTAAATCACATTATCAGGCATCCATTAAATTGAAATCATTTAATGATTTTAAATCATCCTACCCAACTACATATCTCAGCCAACACAAAAATAGGAACTATAGATAGACTAAATCAACAAGCGTAGCAGGAAAATTAAAAACGTATCGAAAATGCACATTGTAACCCTAGCTGATAATGTTTAAACAGTTAAAGGAACTCATATAATCTGACATCTAGAGTCCCAAACCGTATGACAAGTCAATTTCTGTGTTTAGGATTTCTTCTGACACAGGCAAAACTACAGACAGTGAGTGAAAACAACAATATTAGTAGAACACATCAGTGAAAATTTGTGAAGAAGTCGGATGGTCGTTTCAAAAGTCATGAATTTTTAAAGTTTCGGTGCCGTCATCGCGGAATAAGGAGACTACTACACTTCATGACGTCATGAAGTGGTAAAATATTCCCCCATGAATGATACACCAATAAATCAAAACAGCAACAAGTCATTATGTACAACAATAAAAAGAAAATGATATACATAAAGTTCAACACATTTAACTTTTTTTTTTAGTTTCATGAAAGAGCACTTGATTTACCTCTTTCGAAATGCAATGGGAATGATATCACCTTCATCATAATTATGTCAGTAACAAGTCCTTTGAATGTGTACTTTTCATGAAAAATGAAATTTTCTGGAATTCTCCTTGTATTTCCTTTATATTTTTGTCCATAATGACGTAATGAAGCGTAGTGGTCTCCTTATCCAGCATATGGCGACACCAAAACTTCGATAATTCATAACTTTTGAACGTACTGACTGATTTTACTCAAACTTTCACTCATGTTTTCTACCAATGTCGTTGCTTTTACTCAGTCCACATTAATATTTGGCTTCCTTTAATCGGAGAGTGGCCAATAGCTCTTTCATACCACATCTACGAAAGAAAAAATTAATTTAAAAAAACATAAGGAAGTGAAACCGGGAAAAGAGGTCGTATCGAAGACATCTATTTGATCGATTTCAGTTTCAGATATCCATTTTCTGAAATACGATCGCTGTTTAATTGAGGAATCATGATACAATAATGACATTTGCAGTGCATCGTAGCGATGACCGAACAATGAAAACATATAACCAGTTGTAAGATATATCACTGATATCAAACAAAAAATAATATGATCAAACATAGATTCACATGTTCACATGCATGATTCAACGCTCCCATTCGTAATCGAATTCGCGTTTATTGCAATTTTTCAGCAGTGACCTTTCCACTTTGTTGGCAAACAACACTCTGGTTTTGCGTTGCCTATGCACTGATTGGTATTTAGCATTTTAACAGGAACAACGACGCACAAATTTAATTAGGAAGGGTTCTATCTTCTTGCTCTTTTTGGCATAGGGCTTTTCCTGGTCAAGTTCATAACGACCATCTTTAGACCATCAACAATCCACGCTGGAGAATAAACAAGAAAACTATTCTCTTCATCGTTGCATTTTCCTTTTGGGAAACTTTATTACATTAATAGATAACTGTATCATCATTACAATCAATATATCATTAACATAAAAAAATGTTTCTTGAAAGGTATGAACGATTGGATTTAAGGTATATAAACGTCTGTGTATCTTAACCAATATTTTCTCTATAGTAGTATTGTCAAAAACGTATACTCAGGTAATATTCTTTCGTTTCATTCATAATTGTAATTATCATATACATGTATAAGCACCTTGTATAAGTCTATATCATGTAACCTTATATTCATACACAGGGGTCATGATTAAGCTCTTATCATCAGCACTTAGCCTTTTCTTTCGAAATTGTTAAACTATAATATTTGTCTACATTCCGTAGAGGGTCTACATTTCACAAGCACTGCTTCTTAGTAGTCTCCTCCACATTTGTAATTACACGCAAAAATGTCACGATGTGTTTTTGGTATACAATGTTTACAATATGCTACATGAATAAATCTTATTCTTATTTCATTTCATATCATTTTATTTCATTTCAATGATGCCGAATCAAACTGTTCGACATGGTGTACTTTCCCAGTGCAGATTTTGCCTTTTCTAAACCAGGACCGATTAACGAACACTTTTCTTGGTAAGCCCACTGCATGTCGCAATATTTGGCGATCGCATGTTCGCAATTGCAATTTTGCTGCATCTTATATTCCCGACACAATTCAAATGCACGAAATAACCCGTATCGGATATCCAGTGTAAGATAGAAAGTAAATTTCAATTCAATTCATTTATTTTCATACTTCTCATTTATGAACACTACAACAGAAATAATAATACAAGTTCTTTTACCTTGTAAACATTGTGCAGAAAACAAACAATATACATGGTGATAACACAGTAATTACATGTAATGATAACTGGTCAAAATCGAAATGGGGTTGATCAAAGAGAGATATGACGGGACCTACATGAAAGCTAGCTTGTTTGGCTGTAAGCCCCGAGTAAACAGTGTTTGTGAAAAAAAAAAACGGAGAACGGATAGAAGATAAGACCAGGTGATTTAATGGTGCAAAATAAGAAAATGACAATAAACACAAATTTTGAAATAATGGCCATTGCCACGGTGAAGAGTTGTTCAATCCCTGCATACCGCGTGTACATTGAGTTAAAATACGGGCACAATTAAAGGATAACAGAAAAGACAAAATGTTAATTTCTGAAATAAATTTGTCATGCTAATGATGTATGCAAGTCACACAACACATGTTACATACAATATTGGCATTCACGTAGCCCTAAAACAAAACATATAATTCCAAGCAGTTAGATATTATGTGTTATTATCGGCATTTCCTGGAGACTTGCTGGACGGCGGATATACCGGACGCACTGTTGTTTCCCCGCCGGAAATTGACTAGCCTCCTTCCACAGGATTCAGGAAAAGTCATTTGGTTTTGCGTTTATCAGGACAAACGTTACACAAGAAAATTGGTACTGACACCACATATACAAAAAAAAAAACGCTTTGCTACTTTTGTAGGTAAAAAGAGCATATCTATTGTGTTGGTAGAAAGTAAACGTCAGTGCATGCCTTAAATGGTACTTCATTATTTTATATTCAGTTGACACATCAGGCACCTTTGACTGTAGCCATAATGTTTTCTCGCTATACATCATGTGTTTCGTCACGTTTTCCAAAGTGCTTTTCTGTCCAACGACGATGGTATTTGGTAAAAGTTTACTCTTAAATGTCCCTAGTAATATAGGCTGTGTTGACGGGACCTTCACAAAATTTTGAATGTAAATAATTCATGCTGACCTCTCATAGGTAAGTTAAGTCGTTTTATTGATATCATGTTATGTATGATTATAACGTAAATAGAGTCAACGTGAAGAACATAGATTAATGTTCCTCCACAATGATATATCTTTTATGTTATTGTTGCCACGATTCATCTTACAAGTACAATATTGCCAATTTAGGCAGAATGCTGACATCGAAATATGGCAAACAAATTTCACACATCATATTTATACAAACTTAAATCAAACACACTCGTATTCTTTGTTTCTGTAATCGAAATTTTGTATCGGTTTGAAAATTGGATACACATACATATTTTTTTACCCGTCCGTCAATCTAATTTGTAAATGATCTGCCTGTTATTGGATAATAGATAAAAGACAGTAAGAAAGCCGGAGTTTTTTCTTACCTGTGGGCAGAAAAGCAGAGGTAAATTTGAGCGTATGTCAGTCCTTTGATGCACTGAACATGCTGAAGTATCTGATTAATTAGAATCCATCGTGAGAACTTCGTACTAGGATAGACACATCTCCAAGATACATAAATGTGAGGCATGCATGATAAACTAACGGAGCATGGATGTGTTGGGATACAGGGATATGTCCCAACTGCCGTCGTAGAAATACATCTATAGTATGATACACCTACTTCGATATGTCATTTAGTGTGTGTGTTTGTTTTTTTTCTTTTGCGTTTTTTCTTCTTCTAAGGTTTCAAATACAACCTTCCGTGTTTCATTCTCTCTTGATTTATGTTGTTTTTATTTTTAGATTTTAATTGTTTTGAGTATATGTAACTAAAGAGAAAGTAAGCAAACAGAGAGTGTATGTAGGCCTGTGCAGTTACGCAATAGTATTATGATGATTTGATATAAAGCGCTGTGAAACAAATAATGGTTTGTAAGAGTGCTTTATAAAATTACAATGTAATTATTGCATTGTATTGTAGTGTAGTGTAGTGTATTGTATTATATTGCATTGTATTGTATTGTATTGTATTGTATTGTATTGTATTGTATTGCATTGTACTGTACTGTATTGTATTATATTATAATTTGATTCGCTCCCTTGGCATCGGCAAGCAAAAGTAGCAAAACTGACATAGACCTACGTGATAATTTCTTGAGATGATATTTGAGATGACACTGAGGAAATGTTACGTTTCTTTTAACTTTGATAACGGGAGTTCATCGGCAGAAGAAAAGATAAATTCTAAAAACTGCTGCGGAACTGTATCTTCAATATTTTGAGATATTCATATTCCTGTAAGTAGCCAGACACAGTAAAGAAAAGCAGCAAGTTTCATGTGCCATCAGTTCCCCAGGAAAAGTGAAAAATTAAAACAAAGTGAGTGAATATTGTGGATCAAAGATAAATAGAAAACATGAACCAATAACGATGTATTCTTTCTATGAAAAAAAAAGATGAAGTATTTGCAACATCATTTTATTTCCCCGTTAGGCATGTACAGTAAACCTGCTTTACCACCCTGCTTCAATACACATTAGTCCTGTTCCGGTTCATGCCATTACACATCCTCGGGATAGCACTCAGACACATGATAGGAAATAACAAACGTGTTCTCGAAAAATAAAAACGTGTATTAACATCACATGACAGTCACACATGCATGACAACAACTTTCCATCCAAGAAACATGAATTCACAACTGACAAAAAAAAAGCAACTCGCCCGTAAAAGTTATATTCCATAAAACAACAGTTGAAAAAGCTTCCTCAGAAAAAAAAAAGGACACATCCAGAAGAGTTCATTGTATTACTCCCTTCCTTATTGTTTTTATCTATTCTTCTTTGTTCATGATATTGATAAAAGATGTGAATCTTGAATTGAAACTACAAATTACAACTAAAATTTAAAACACTGATAGGAGAATTCTGCTTGGTATAATACTGATGTCCCTGTAGCCATCATGACAAAAGTGAATGCCTGCACATTTTGGTGGGATGATTTTCAGACTTTTGCATTATTGAACATCTAATTGGTTTTACTGGGTACAGAGTTACAGAATTGATAGTGATCGAGATAAGGAATTAGAATAATATCAAAATTCATAACAAATCACAGTGAACAAGGATGGTGACATAGCAGCTTTACATATGAATGCAGAATTGGATGCTCATTGAAGCAGAATAAAAGAAGAAAGCATGCATAAATGCTACACAGGTGAAGTTGTTATAAGCTTAAAGTGGTATTGTAATGGAATTACATTTCTACATTAGTGGAATATGTGAGTCTCTATGTCATCATCCTTGTTCAGTGTCATATATTTTGGGTTTTTCAGAGTATTGATTTATTGCTCCAGGACCACAATAAATTCCACAAATCTATACATGGAACTATCGATTTATGTCCTACATAATGTGAAATTATAAAAATTGTCTGAAATTCCTCTTTAAGTTCGCAATCGCCAGTGACCCATCAGCCGACTTCACGTAATAGTTCAGCGATAACGCAGGTGCGATAAATTCTTTCCCTTTGTTTTGATCATTGGGCCGGATTCATAAAAATTTCCCCAACTGCTTCTTATATATAGACAAATAATCAGAATAGTAACCCGGATCTACCAGGTCGCACGTGGAGAGAAGTCTCCTTGCTCTCCACAGATGTAAGACATCCTACCCGTTTCTCATCACAATTGCTATAAGCACTGGACATTCCCCTTGTTGAAACGCAAAAATTTCCTGTACATCTCAGGAGAAATTTCTTGTAGATTTATACCACTCCTGCACAACTTTGACCTTTCTTTTGTGAATATGAAAATGATGCTTAAAAGCGAATGTCCCAGTTAAGCAAAAGCTCAATCTCGTTTTACAGAGCTTGGAAAATCATAAGCATTATTGCTAGCAAGAGCAAGCAAAAGATCCTTTTTACGCATACGTTTAAGCAAATTGATGCTTGGTCTCTAAGCAATTGCTTGAAAGCAGTTGTTTGTTTTTATGCATACAGATTCAAGCAAAAGGATAGCACCAGGAATCGCTGTTTTTCTACAACCGGCCCAATTTGTCCTGTCACAGAATACCATACCATCAATTTCAATTTCAATTTATTTCACAAACACTCACATACAACACAAATCCGTCGTGGGGACATTTGCACAGTATGTATCATAATGTATGATACAAAATAGGAGCAGGTTTATCTAAGCTTGTAGCCAAACATTTAAAACCAGGTATACTCTCCTCTGCTGCCGTGTACTAGTAGCAGGATTGAGCTAGTGGTCAGGTTATATAGCAGCTGCTGTTTGATGACGTTGAAGATGTTGACATACTTGTATAGACAAACTTGTTCATGGTGCAACCAACAGAGAAGCGCGCAATACATTATCAAAATCTTTCGTGATGTCTGTGGAGAAGTGATACCGCTTTGTTAGTTTCGATCTCGCGAGTAGTACTTTAAGAATAATTTTAGTACGATGGCTGATGAGGCTGGTGGTGCAACTGTTTCGGTACTTCTGCAGGTTTTCCATTTTGGGTAAGACGTAAGGTGATCTCTATAGAGACTGTGTCCATGGAGCTGCTGGTCATTTTCCTGTCTGCCAAATCTTCGTGCAGATGTTTATGAGAGCATCAATCATTGTCTCTCCTCCTTTCTGGATAGGTTGGTTCGGCTGGTATGTTTGTTGTCAACCCTAACTGATTTACCCATATTTGGGTAATCGCGTTTATTATTGGAAGGGAGCAGTGATGAGTACCGTAGATCTCCTATAGTAGTGTGATTGTTGTGTAGTGATTGGATGGTTATGACTCGACCCCGTTTTGCGTTTGAAAACTGTCAGGCCTTTGGCCGTTTCATATGCACTCTCTCATGTTATTCTTTAGCAGAAGAAAAATTAGTTTAAAATATATGGAATATTTCTAGATATTCGTTTCACCGCAAAAGTGATGTTGAGGGTATCATAAATCAACACAAATCAACATGCATTCGTATTTCAGGGAACCTTTAATTGGTTCAATCATATTTCACACTTTTATGGACTTAAAGGGATGGTATAGTTTTGGTTGAGATGGACCTTCAGGTTTCCAACTTTTTTGTAAGATTATGAGAAACCTCTTTTGAAATATGAAAGAGCATACAATTAAACTTGAGAGAAATTCAAAGTATATTTGATGAAAATTGGTTTTAAAGTGACTAAGATATTCATTAACAAAGAGGTAATGATAACATCCTTTTTTAGGACAACTTTGTTTTATTTTGTTTTTGGATATCTCAGCCGCTTCAAACCCGATTTTCATCTAGTAAACTTTGAACTCCTCTTACTATTTCATAAATGGTTTGTAATTAGGGCCTTTCTCGCAACAACTTAAAATCTGAATTCCCACCCCAACCAAAACTATACCATCCCTTTAATGCTTTGGTTCCGTCATTTATTTGAACTTAACCTCTGGGTAATTTGCCTGTTCATCCATCACTGCATCTACTTTTCTAAGTAGTTTCCCTGTCCTGAAATGTATTTTGGTGATTTTGATATTGTATCGAGTGTTAATGTAGTACTTTTTGGGGTGAAATATAAGGAATAAATTCAATTAAAAATTCGATTAAATTGTCATTTTCTCTCAAATTTGAGGCTTCACATCCACTTATTCCCCTTTTTTTAGCTCCTGCTTGTCGCATAATTTACAAAAAAGAATTCTTTATGAATCCAAGCTTTCTGTTTCTTCCTTTTCTACGAGGAATTTCCTTTATGTCCTGCAGTTTAGAAGGGATTTGTTGTTGTGTTCTGGTCATGTTTTCGTATCCTAGAATCAGAAGCGGTTCAAACTTTCCACTAACTGTGGCTATACAATTATACAATTTAGGTCTTTTAGTTATCTAGCTTAATTTTCGGTCTTCTGCCCCTTGGTTTGTTGGTTTTCTTGAGACGTAGAGTCATCGTCAGCAAGTCACGCTCTATGTCAAAATCCGCCCCTGGGAATCGTGTTCTCGCTGAATTGATGCGGGACCGAAAACGTTTTCTTCCAAACCTACCATGTCTCACGTATTAGTCTTTAGACTCACGCTCAAAATTCACAGATAGTGCATTATTTCCAAAATAACGTTATAAGGAGGTGATATCATTTTCCTTACATTATCAAGGAGTGTCAAAATAATATACCAACATTCTGAAATAGGCGAAAATACATCCTGAGTGATCACATGAGACTCTTTCAACTAATCACAGCAGGGTAAATTTTTGATCGAAAATATAATTCACAAAACACCATGCACTGATAAGCTATAGTTGTGGTTATGGATTCCGAGATGGCAGGAATAGCGCTATTTTCTGAGGCGCACAGTACCAAATCACCAGGGAATCCAGTTTTACTCGTATAGAAAGAAACAGTGCATGGTAGGGCCTACAATGTATATCTGTTTTATATTTCTCAAATGTATCTGTTTAAAAAATGTTTTCACTTACCATAGATGACATTCTTAAGCCTAATCTGGTCATATGATTCACTGCAGGATATATTCACGTCATTCAATTCATTTCCAACACGATATATATACGTGTGTATATGCCTATTTGCGTATTTCACTGCATAAAATATTCATATACAATGTATATATCATAAGAAGCAGAAGGAGTCTCGAGTACGCCATTTGTAGTTCTAACAAGGTTTTTTATTCACAAAATTTTCGGTCCGCCTCTGGCCTTCGTCAGTGTGATTGTATGCACTTCTTATAACAACATCGAAGTCGCCAACACGTGGAAAATTTCAAGATATATTATATATATACTACAAGTCACTAGTTTTTACAGCCTTAAGACCCCAAACCTTTCCCTATTTCCTTCACCGGTCACCGTTTTTCTTTGGTACAAACACACACACACACACACACACACACACACACACACACACACATACAGCAGTCTATGAGGTCGCGATGCCGAGATGAGACCGACAGCACTTTATGATAATTATATCAGTTTCCCCCATCGGCATTTTGTTTCCAACATCATCAACATAGAAATGTTGTTTAGTCACATGACGCTACCGATAACTGCACAGGATGCTTCACTAATGAGGGATATAATGGTATATATTGACAATGATGTAACTATATAACTATTTTATTTCAATCCAAGCTGCATGGACTATTCGTTAAGTATAGTATAGTAAATCTCTCACTCTTTCATCACCATGATTTTGAACAAACACCGTTTTTGTATGCTTCGAATGATGAGCATTATGCACAGTCATGATATCATCAAAGACGGTTATTATAGCAACGGTTTATTGTAATAGTGGAGCGGCATAGCTTGAAAATTAGAGGAATTGTGCATTTTATGATAAAAGCACAAAATTTCGCACACATGTTGACAATTACATTTGAAATAAATTCAGATATTGGGCCATCGCAAATAGCGCCCTCAACGGCGATGGCAGCCATTTTTCAAAATGGCCGCCATAAATGCCATTTTTCGTAAAGATTTACAAATTTCAGAAGGGAAAAATCAATAAGATTTTGCAAACGAGTGGGAAATAACATTTAGAATAAATGTAGATATTGGGCCACCGCAAATTGCGCCCTTAACGGCCATGGCAGCCATTTTTCAAAATGGCCGCCGTAAATGCCATTTTTCGCAAAAAATGAAAAATTACAGCAGGGAAAATCAGTAAGATTTTGCAAACGAGTGGGAAATAACATTAAAAATAAATTCAGATATTGGGCCATCGTAAATAGCGCCCTCAACGGCCATAGCAGCCATTTTTTTTTCAAAATGGCCGCCATAAATGCCATTTTTCGTAAAAATTTACAAATTTCAGTAGCGAAAATCAATAAGATTTTGCAAACGTGTCCGAAATAGCATTCAAAATTAATTCAGATATCGGGCCATCGCAAATTGCGCCCCCAACGGGCGTGGCAGCCATTTTTCAAAATGGCCGCCATAAATGCCAGTTTTCGTAAAATTTGACAAATTTCAGAAGGGAAAGTCAATGAGATTTTGCAAACGAGTGGGAAATAACATTCAAAATGAATTTAGATATTGGGCCATCGCAAATTGCGCCCTCAACGGCCGTAGCAACCATTTTTTCAAAATGGCCGCCATAAATGCCAGTTTTCGTAAAATTTGACAAATTTCAGAAGGGAAAGTCAATAAGATTTTGCAAACGAGTGGGAAATAACATTCAAAATGAATTTAGATATTGGGCCATCGCAAATTGCGCCCTCAACAGCCGTGGCAGCCATTTTTTTCAAAATGGCCGCCATAAATGCCAGTTTTCGTAAAATTTGACAAATTTCAGAAGGGAAAGTCAATAAGATTTTGCAAACGAGTGGGATATAACATTTGAAATGAATTTAGGTATTGGGCCATTGCAAATTGCGCCCCTTAACGGTCATGGCAGCCATTTTTTTTCAAAAGTTAATGGTCGCCATAAATGCGATATTTCTTTTTCTTTTATGAAGATGTCCTAATGGAGGAAGAAGACAATATTAAACATTTTTTGCGCAAGTTGACAATTACATACAAAGAAGTTTAGACATTGAGCTATCATAAGCTGTGTTCTCAATGGCTATTTCAGCTATTTGTCAAAATTGCTACAATACACTCTTCTTTTTTTGTCTTGAAAATTTGCTTAACTTCAGAAGAAGACAGTAGAATACTCACAGAGACATTATATAAATTGAAATATGGTGTTAAAGAAATCATTTGAGGAACAATTAAAATAAACAAGGCAAATGCTTAGCGATTATATCTCACCAATGATGAATGCATATTTTAGGTGGCAAACATGAAAAATTTCCGAAAAAGAGTATAATATGTATATCCAGGGATAATGGCGCAACGTATTAACTTTGACAGTAACACCATATCTTTGAATATATGGGACTATATGACGTGTATCTATTCTAAAATGTAACTTCCTAAATATTCTTAAGACATATACGAAAAAAATGGCCTTTCATTTTACGAAAAAAGTTAATTTACTTGCTATGCTTCCATAAAAACACATACCTTTGATATCCATACTGTTAGCCGTCACACGCGAAATACTGCATTAGAACTTAACTGAAAACATGAATTTAGAACTAACCCATTAATGAAACCTTTTTTAAAATTTAAATTTCTTTGAACACCAGATTGCATTAGACATTATTTCTGTTTAGCAGTATTCTATTGCTTTCTCCGTCTGGAGTAAGCAAATAGAAAAAAGGAGTGTGTGGAAGCCATTTTGACAAAGAGCTGCCATAGCCGTTGGGGATGATGTTTAAATGGTGGCTCAATATCTTCATTTCAAATTCAAAATTCAAATTCAAACTTGAATTTATTTGAATGTCTTTTGTCAATTTGCACAAGAAATTGTATTGTCTTCTTCTGGCATTATCATATTTTCAAGAAATAAATAGCATCTATAGTGGCCATTTGGAAAATGGCTGCCATGGTCGTTGATGGTGCCATGTGTAATGACCTCATATATTATTTTCTTTTGAATGTGATTTTCAACATATGTAGGCATACAAATTTCATTGATTTTCTCTCTTAAATTAGCGATTCTTTCCACAAAAAAAAGAAAGAAAAAGAAGCAGACATCCATGGCAGCCAGCATGGCCCTTGAGGGCGCCTTCTAAGAAGACCTTATACTTGAATTTATTTTTTAGCATAATTTTCAACTTGTTTGCAAAGTCTTATTGACTTTTTCTTCTGACATCAGCAAATTTTTGCCAAACAAAAGGGGGGGGGGCATCCATAACAGCTGTTTTGGAACTTGGCTGCTATGGCTGTTCAAGGTGCACTTTTGGATGGCCTATTATCAAATTCAGTTTGAATGTAATTTTCCACCTTTGTGGAAATTCTGATTGACGTCTGCAACACTTTACGAAAAAAAGACATTCATGGTGGCCATTTTGAAAAATGGCTGGAATGGCCATTGAGGGGGCAATTTGCACTAGCCCAATAAGTTTACTTTTGAATGTAATTTCTCACCTGTTTGCAAAATCTCGTTGGCTTTCCCTTCTGATTTTAGTAAATCTTTTCGAAAATATAGAATTTATGGGGGCCATTTTGAAAAATGGCTGTCATGACCTTTGAGGGCGCAATTTCCGATGGCCCAAAATCGAGATATATCAAAATTTCATGGACTTTTCCTTTTGAAATGAGCATTTCTTTAAATGAAAAAGCGGCACTTATAGTGCCCATTAAAAAAAAAAATGGCTACCATAGCCATTGAGAGCGCAATTTTCAATTGCCCAATATCTGGATTTATTTTGGATGTAATTTCCCGCTTGTTTGCAAAAAAGGAAAAAAAATGGCTTTTCCTTCTGAAATATGCATTTTTTAACAATAAATGGCATTTTGAAAAAAAATGGCTACCATGGCCGTTGAGGGTGCAATTTCCGATGGCCCAATATCTAGATTTATTTTGAATGTAATTAACATTCCTGGGCAAAATCTTATTCAGACTTCTCCCTTCTGAAATTTGCAAAATCATTGAAGAAGTGGCACATTAGACAACCATTTTGAAAAATGGCTGTCATGGACGTTGAGGGCGCAATTAACAATGGCCAAATATTTAAATTTATTTTGAATGTAATTTCCCACTTGTTTGCAAAATCTTACTGGCTTTCCCTTCTGAAGGTAGCAAATATTTTGAAAAAATGGCATTTATGGCGGCCATTTTGAAAAATGGCTGCCATGGCCGTTGAGGGCGCTATTTCCGATGGCCCGATATCTAGATTTATTTGTTATGTAATTTCCCATTTGTAACCAAAATCTTATTGACTTTTCTCTCCTAAAATTAGCTAATTTTACGAAAACGTGGCATTTATGGCAGCCATTTTGAAAAATGGCTGCCATGGACGTTGAGGGCGCTATTTACGATGGCCCAATATCTAAATTTAATCTGAACGTGATTGTCAACCTGTGTACGAAATTTGGTGCTTTTATCACAAAATGCACAATTGTTCGGCTATGCCGCTCCACTATAAGTATTTTTTTAAATTCCTACATTCACCTGCTTAGGTGTAGTCACCGGTAAAAGTGTGATTTCACGGAGCACGCGAACGATTTGCGAAGGACGCGAATGGCAAAATCCAGCACTCGCATTTAAGTCTGCAAAAGATCGCCAAACGAACGTGAGGGTTCGGAAGCGTCGTCAATTGTTCGCGAATGTCGTTTTTACTTCGGCGAGAATTTCAAAAAAGTTAGAATTTTTTTGCGAACCTTTTCCGCACACTTGGTCGTGATTTGCTCTTGAATTGTTCTCGAAAGTGTCTTTAAAGCCTCGTCAATTATATGCGCAAGACCTTTGCAATGTTCGCAAAATGTTCGTGAAACCCCAAACAGACTCCGAATCTTTGGAGAATGTCTCGCGTATGTTACGCGAAATCTGCGAAGTTTTTCCGATCATTTTACGACGTAATCGCAAACTGTTCGCGTACCTTTTGAGACACTCTCGCGAACGTTTAGCGCTCGTTTGGGGGATGTATGACCTATACGTTTTCTACAAATAAAAATCGTAGCACACATCTAAACATCAAACAAATATCAACAACTATAGTAACAAAAAAAAAATAAAGACTAGCAAAGAGAAAGAAGAGTTTGATATACAAAAAGAAAATCGAAGAATACACTTAAAATTAATCTAAAGTATGTAAAATTTCATTTGAACTATGGAGATTATGTGTTAGAGGAACTGCAAAAAAAAATCAAATGCTTAACTAGTGGAGATAGGTCCTATGGAAAAAATGTAGGAAAGCACACGATAGAGAAATGAGAGAAAAAGAAAGGAGAAATAGAGGAAAGAAAAAAAAATCAACTCAAGACAGCTTCCACCTCTCCTTGGGTACATTTTCTCCCATGATTATTGAAAATGTTTCGTTGTTCGCATTTCCGTCGCGTGTTCTTCGTGTACGTAACATGCTGTACTTAAGCAATGATACACACGACATTCGCACATACGTCGAGGAAACTTCGCACAAATTGCGCAAGAGTAGTTTTCGGCTTCATTGTCGGAACACATTCGGAGAAAAACTTTTCCGAATGTTGGATTTTGTCATTCGCATCCTTCGCAAATCGTTCGCGTGCTCCGTGAAATCACACCTTACAATATCGTGATCATTTTCGAATGGTATACAAATAATGAATGTTTATGAGTGCAATGGACAGAATATTTCATGAGGTGAAAGATGAAATGATCTATTCATCGAGACGCAGCGGGGTTGAATGGATCAATAATTTCATCCTTCACCGAATGAAATATTCTGTCCATTGCACGAATGAAAAAAAATCATTATTTGTTTCATACAACACCTAAAATAGATCCTTGTCATTCGATGTGTTAGGAATTTAGAAACAAGAGAGAATGTGCGGCATCTGAGATCGAGAGAGTGCTCGCTGGCGCTTTGCGCTAGCTCGCTGTCGCATACATGCTGCAAAGGCAAGCGTTTTACATGACGGTGTGTAGTGTGCCGACTCTCGGCGAGCGTGCAATGGAGCAAATCGTATGGATCCAAGATTGCATTGCAAATGGAGCCACAATTGCACGAATGATTACGTAATAGTAAAATGGGACGAATGATCAATAGCAAACAACCAATCAAATGACAAGGATCTAGGTGTTATATACAAACAAACATAATTTCGAGTAAATCATATAAAATCAAATCGGCATCATCAAGAAAACAAAATTGTGAAGAGTATAAAAAATGTGAAAGAATGTTTCGCCAGTGATAGTGACAATAAGTATTCCCACATGGCTGCCTGCGTGTGTGATAAGATACGGACCTGGAATTAGTGATTCTTTTGTGCAAAAACAAAAGAAACAGTATGTTTTACTATTTTGTCCTAAGACTCAATCAAGTTTGTTCCAAGGTAATCATCGACACACCTCTGGATCAATCATGCTTTAGATGCATTTTCCGAGAACGTGAATTAGAAGCATTTCACCCGTACCCGGAAAAATAAAAAACAAACAGACATACGATGAGAAGGATCACCCAAGCACTTTAACATTCATACGACCGAGACAGCTGTTCAAATGTGCCTGCAGACGCCGTGTTGAATGACTTGGATTTACTTAAAATTTGTCCTCTCTCCTTGGGGCACATTCTCTTTTGTAGAACCAAATAGAAAGTGAACTCAGGCTCACTGTGCTTGGCTGAGATGTACTTGTCGAGACGAAGATAAGGAATTTAGAGGCACGCACTAAGGTGTAACCCCTCTCGGTCGGCCCCACCCCAGGGGAAGAGCGTAAATAGCTAGCTGGTAACTATGTCATCCTGTTTTGATCACATTAGCTGCGCAGACTGACGTAGTTCCCTGTATCCTGACAATGACAAACGAGTGCAGGCTGCGAGTGGATCCTAAATGCTTGTGCCCTAGCTGATGGACAGAGGACGTAAGATAGTTGTGATAATTAGTTATTTGTTATAATCACCGCGTAGTATTGCTACTAACTTTACATTTCCCGTATATATGTACATCATGTTGATGTAATGTTTCATTGATGCTAGAAAAAGAAGGAGATTGCATGTCTCATAATCTTTTGGGGTCTAGAGGACTTGAGGGACGGGGTTTTATTCCACATTCCAGATTACGCCGCATGGTACACTATGAAGTGTTGTTCTGTGCGTGTTCGTGTGTTGTATGTGTGTGTGTATGTGCACAGTATGTGCGAGGGGGGTGGGAGAGGGACTTGACGGTTAACAGGAAGCTATGGTTTAAATATAGCTTTAATGGGACATCCCGAATGATGCGTAGAGTAGTGTGTTAGAACGACCATCTGGGATGAAAATCACAATACCATTTCCCGATAGCCGCAAGCGACTCCTGGCAATTTTCTTTATCTCCTTCCCACATGTACTTGAGTGCTCATGTTGTGTCTCATACTTGTGATGACACAAAGTACCACCGCAAGTGCTAGTGGTCGTAAAATGAGAACTGTACACTGCAGCTCCCGAAAAGGAAAAACTCCCGGTTTTCCTAAATGATACAAATCTGGTTATTTTGATAAAGATAAAATATCTTTAAAATCTTTAAAAGGGAACTCTAGACTAGTAGAAAGTTTTCTGAAAAGTACAATAAAATTTGATCAATATCTGATGAAAATTGGGAAAGTCATAAAATTGTCAACTTTCGTGTTTTTTTTTTTCACGAAAACAGTTCTTGAACATAAGTGCAGTCAATATGAATAATATATATCCAGATAGTGAGTTGATGATGTCATCACTACACAACGGGCATATAGTTTGTGCATGAACGCTCGATATTTTATTTCATTTTGTTCTGTTTTATTTTCATTTCTATTATTTATCCATTTATTTGTTCTTATCATTATTATCATTATTATTATTGTTATTATTATTATCATTACTATTATTATTATTATTGTTATAATCATTATCATTATTATCTATTGCTTCAAACGTATATAGGCCATAGTCTAAAATCCTGACATATCTGAATGATCGTTCTTTCAGCTATTCAGCCTGGAGAGTGGAAGAACATGATATTACATTGCAGAAAAAGTCTAGTTTTCTGCATTTCTTTTTTTTTGTACACAATTAACGGAAAACTGTGAGGTGATGACATCATAAACTTACGCATTTGCATATTCATATCGATGAATCATTGTTTGAGAAATATTTCGCAAAATTACCGATTCTTAATCGAATTCTAAATGTTGTGCTTATTACATTTAAATCTTTCTTCTCAGACTAAAGTCTGGAATTCCCCTTTGAAAAAAACAAAGAACACAAAACGCGTGTATACCAACCAACAGACCAGCAGCGAGAGAAAATCAAAGACAGACGGACCGCCATACTCAGCATGCATGGTAGAAGAAGAGGAGGGTAGAATCAAGCCCAATAAGGCCCTTGCCATGGCAAAGGGCTTGCTATTTAGCTGTGCATGATGAATCCGCTCATGCAGTCCTCTGCAGTCCACTCGATAATGCATGTAGGCCCAGCGAGTCGGGCTGTGTGTAATTCTAGACACAAGACAGGATTGCTTCACCTATGCCTTATGATACACTCGGTGAGAGATTAACCAAGGTGTATGAATAAAGGGTGACAGTTCACGCCAATCAAGAAAATGACGACAGATAGATAAAAAGGCTGGCGGTCTAACATGGTATTGGGTGTAAGTAGAACTATGTGTAAGATGAAAGAAACATTCGGACGTGCTTATAATCATCAGCGCTGAGAAAGTAAAAGAAAGTTCAGTTCCCGTTTTATCATTGAAACAATCTCATGATAATAGACGTTATGTGGAAATCTCGAAGAAATAATATTACAAAGTTGATAATTAAACATATCAATGATATTAGGAATTAACAAATTCAAAATATAAATCAAGGTAAACAGGCTGTACTATAATGGATATGAGGGAAATACACTATAGTCCAATTAGATCATCAGCATCTCAACATGTCAGGCCATTTTAGTGTATAAACAGACTAAACATAGCCATATAGGATTACTGATTTTGCCCACCATGTATTCCCTCTGTATAAATTGTACTGGCAGCCGTATCAGTGGTGAAAGATAATAAGTTTAGCAGCAAGTACCGTTATAATTGTCCTAAACTCGAAACAAGAACAGCTCAAGAAGAAAATTAGCAGTCTTCTCAACCCTATTATAATTGATGTACACAGCCTCATACTCTGCTAATATCAGTGTCATGATATATGTCATATTGCCCTTGGAACGCCGAACTTTACTGCACGTTCAAGTTTACAACAAAATAGGAATAGAGTTGTTTAAAGAAATGAGAATTCATTACAATCGGATAAAAGCATAAAAAGCTAAAGAATATTAAATTCTCGAAGTTGTAGGAAAACCATGTTTTTGTCACAATGTGCGTACAGCTGTACATGTATTAGATGAGTGAACACGATATTGTCACTAAAGTTTCCAGTAGTTAGAACATAAAGTCACGGATATTGATAAAGTTAGCAGATAAGATGGCAACTTTAAATCTTTCTTTGCTTTACTTTTGGCGCTTAAATATTGCAACTATTTTAATTAAGAAATCATGTATTCGTGGATGTGTAATCACACACTCACCCTCGAGCCGTGTTCATTTTTGGAATTGAAAAATCCAATAGTTTCCCTCACTGAACTTTCATCAACATAGTAATGTTATTGTTTGAAGAAAGGAGAGCGTGTTTGTTTGTTTCTTTTTTCCTTCTTTCTTCTTTTTTTATAGAAGATTTTCCTACAAAGGCGTTTTGGCAGCATATTCCAAGGAGAATTTATCATAAAAAAATTAAGTTTAGCGTGTGTCCATGTGATTTCTGCCGAAGCTTCTTAAGATCGAGCAGAATCAAAGGTCATAGTGGAATAGGTCTATCCATATTAACGTGAATGATATCACAACATAATCAAGGAGTTAAATCATACATACTCTGTACAAAGTCCGTAACATTTATTCCACCATCAATGTCCACTACACGACGTCCGATAAGACCTGAGAGGAAATTTGTGGCAGAGGATCGCAAACTGCTGGAGGTCATCAAAATTATACAATTGCACAAGTAATTGCTACCGGAAACGATCCGTTCAGCCAATCTTCATAATCAAGCTGATTTTGAGATACAATTACCAACGAGTTTAGTGTGGTTTGTAGATGAAAAGCTCTGCATTTCAATGTTGTGAATTATTTTATAGAGATTAAATCATGACATCACATCACATCACACGCCACCAATTTTTTTTTTGTCACCACACAAGTGAGTTGAATGGAAGAGAGAACAAATTAATTTCCTCCCACGTAACCTGCTAATGACCGTAATATAGGATATGTTTCATACTCTCATCAAGTGAAATGCCAGTTGGATCCGCGTGTGCTCAGCGATATACATAAACCGACACGAAGAAATTTAATTTACCCCAACTAAATTAATTTTTGGTTAGTTGTTAGACTCACGACTGCATGAATGGGATACCAACACCATTCATGTTCACTTTTGGTTGCGAAAACAACCTCAGATAGTGGAACAATAAGTGTGGACTTTTAGAATGGTGTTATCGCGCAGAAAAAGTGCATTTATGACTATATAACGAAAGTTCGTTATGTACAAAATTTCCTTAACGTTCCAGAATTCATCCCCAATGTTTTTGGGACCACGTTCTCTCAAGGATTGTGATTTTTTTCCTGCAAACGTGTGTCTATGATGCACACGAGATATCAAATGTTGAACATTTTCATCGTATAAAGTCGTAGAAAACTTTTCTTGATTTTATTTTCTACTACACGGACAACAGAATTATTGCATGGTTGAGTAAAACATATACATTCGTAACTCATACTCCTGAAATAAGCCAGAGCTAGTAGCTGCGCTGACGGCACAGTGACTCATCTCCAGTCGAGACGTGTGGCAGTCTACTGGCCCCGAGAGGTCCTTCTTAACTTGTGACAATAGATAACTCGCTGACACATGACGGGGATAGGTATCACACTCATCCTGTCTCGTCTTGCAGATTCAATTGTGACTTGATAACAAGACCTTGATCATTACATTTTTGTTTGAAAAGTTACAGGGGCGGTCTACAAGAAAGGGAAATCAACACAAACTAGGAGAAAATGATTACGTTTCAAAAATGGGTGCATATGAAAAAAAAAAAACCAAAACAAAATAAAGCATAATTTAGATGCAGTCACTTTCAAAACAATTTGAACACAACATTGATCTGAATTCATCCGCTTTCTCTATACATGCATTCTCGATGTAATATTATTGTTGTTCCACAGGTATATCCCTTAATTTAGATGAAATTTGACCTGTCATAGACCCTTGCCTCCCAAACTGACCTCTGGACCCCAATGAACGAAGGAATGGTTTTAAATCTATTAATACCGTTAAATCATATCCTCATCGGCCTTAATTCCTTAACTTTTAAACCTTACCATCGGAGGGACTTTATTGCTATTTTTTAATATGGTAGGATGTTTTGTGACATACAACTGACTTATACAATTTACATAAGATGTTATAACTAGAACATTTTTTTAGTCACTACTCCCAATAGTAAACAGTCCCTTTAAACAATTAAAACGGTTTTGATGAGGGTCTCCAGAAAAAGGTGTGTACATGTGATCAAGATGTATAACGAAGGATTCCACCAATGTTTTAGTCCTGGATCTGCTCAAGTATGATATTACAAAATGGGCGATGTTTGTTATTCTGAAGGTTTGTTAATCCGAAAATGAAATAAAGTTCGTATTTCCGAAAGTTCGATCGTTATTTCGAAACACACAAATTGCCGGTACCCTAAAAAACGAAAACGAACTTTACAAAACTACTCACGTGAAAATCAACTACATATACAAAAGATGCTCTTCTTTAATCTCAGTTGAAACTATGTTACATTTTGCACTTTAATTCAATTCAACTTTAATGAGATTTTATTTCCAATAGCACATTTTGTCGATACAAATTCAAAGAGAAAAAAAAGTACAATGTATTACAACAATAATGTTGTTGCAGATTAGGGTCAAATATCCATGTCAGCACATGCTTAAGTTACACATGTAGTTCATGAAATTATGCTTGGGGTCAATTTTTGATGACGTCATCGCCGTGACAAAATTAATTCGAGTGATTATTGTAAAATTTGACCATTTCTATTCATTGCAGTAAACTTTTTGTGTTGAAAACATTATTTGACATGACGTTCAGCAGCTCTCTTATCCTTGGTCGATTTTCTTTCAGGTTTTGATAAGTTGATATGTTGTACCCTCAACTAGTGGTTTTTGTTTCACGGATTACAATTGTTATTTTGACAAATTTTCAAAGCTAGTTTGATTTGAAGTTGTCTTGCCATACTAAATTCATTTTTGGAGATGTAAGTCCGTCGCAGTAAATGAATGATGCACATGCAAATGGGCAATATCCGAAAGCTTTCAGCGTTTTATTGTGATGGGGTGATTAATACTATGAACTGACAGGAGGTGTTAAAACTAAATTTTTCCTTGATATCTTGCATTTATTTGCTTACTAATGTATACTGCTGACCAATAAGTCAGTTTCATTTTGCATGATATGTCCTCGTATAAAATTAACACTATCTGGTAGGATAAAGTTTTGTTGTTGTTGTTGTTGTTGTTGTTGTTGTTGTTCTTGAGTTACTACATTACAGGCCTGAATGACAAGTGAAGCTCTGCGTCTTTATTCACTGAACTGACATGATGCAGCAGTGAATTTGTGTTGGACATTCGTATTGAGATTGCCAAAATTGAAATGGGGACCTATAGACGATACTCTTTTGAAACACAAATGGGTAAAGCAGTCCATATAACAGCCGGACCACAAAAGCAAATGAGAAATACTAATTTCACAAGAAACATGGTTATGGATGTAATACATTAGAGGGTACTTGTTGGACTTGGGTATTTGTAACTCTGATACAAACCTACAGTTTAATTCAGTCTTGCTTGGCCCCAAAGTGGTTCCATGATGTTAACAATACATTACATTCATATCACTGGAAAGCCTCATATTACTGGACATGGAGGTCTCTTAAACAAGAGGAATTATATCTTTACCACATTGATATGAATAGTTCATGTCGACATAAATACAAATTACATACCGGCTGTTGTTACAAAGATGTGAAGTACAGTGTAGTCACATATTGCACAAGTGAAATTCTACTCACTGCTACTTGTATATTCGATTCGTGTCATAAAACTGGTCCCTGCGACAGTAATGTGTCTAGCACTAAAAGGACATGTCTTGGTGCATGTCGTCTATGTTTGATTTCTATGTCTACATATTTTGCTGTGAAACCATGGATTGAGTTTCAGCGACAGCGAGAATGGTATTATGTATACAAAATGTGTGTCTGTTTACTCTAAAAGTAATTAAAATAATACATGAATAGTCCTTCAATTCAATCCTTACGACTTAAACAACTGGACTGCTTTGATTTCTTCTTTTATATAATTATGTCGGGATACTATGACCTACGAAGATTCATTAACCGAGGAGAAAAGTACAATCCCTAATACAACCTGTATCAATACTGGTACATGTCTTCTGATTCCACGTCGACAATCTGTGGTTGAGTAATGGACCATTAGGAATTTCTGTCTCTCTATCTCTCTTTCTGTAAGTATACAGGCTTGTATTTGTTTTTGTATTTGTACTTTCATAGCTACAAACTTCCTAGTTTCGCTTAGAGAAACTTGAACCCGAGGGCACAAGTCGTGGTTTCACGATAATTATTACAGCATACAATAAAGCCAACAGACGACCTCCTGGTGTAGGAGTGTTATCTTGAGGCATGTATAGATGCAGATGTATAAATGGAGAAGGGAAACATACGTATCCTGGTTTGCAGTGTATATTACAGACGTGTTTTCTTCCTTGTTTCGGTTTGTCCTTTGAACTCTTATCATCAGCTGTGTCAGATTTGACATTGAAACATAAGACAATGTGAAGTGATGTAAAGATTCATACATCCTGGCATTTTATTTTTTCTTAAAAACGTAATTGAAACAACAAATTTCTCAACTTCATATGCAAAATATTGCCATATTGATGTATTTAAACATCGTCGAATTGCCATAAACGCACCGACAGTTGGTAAGACAGCGTCACATTAGAACTATACATGCGATACAATGTAAGTCTGCTTGTAAGAATGAACATACATATCATTTCATACCTGCTAAACATCGTCGTGAAAGACAACTACTCTTTTAATTTCTCACATTGACTTCATCAACGTTTGTCAAAAAAGTACAATGCACAAAAATTAAGATTTAAGCTTGAATCATTCTGAAGTGGTGCAAAAGCAAAACTTGATAGTAGAGATCGAGTTCGACAATATGTCAGATTACACTGCCAGAAAGTAACTTATCACAAACTGTCGCATCTTTTTGCTGCTAAGTACCGAGATCAATCAGATATATTTGACATCGCTTTATGGTATATGAAATGACGTGGGATGTAGAAATGACTTGATAACGCACACGCGTATCACCGGCTTGAGGGTGTTTTGAGTATAATTTTGTAGAAGGGTAAATTCCATATACACTGTAAATATTCCTGTGTGGTAGTTTACAGAAATGAAATGCATGAACAGCACATTTATACGTTGCATCTTCTTTTTCATATACAGATGTAGTTTTATAGTCAGGAACACTTTATTGCATCTCCCTTTTACACACACACACACACACACACACTTAAAATCTTTTCATACTTCCTAGAACCTCCATTTTAATGAAGAATCTGCTTCGTTTGCAAAGATGATAGAGAGAATGCGAAGCAAGTAACCAAGCAAGGGTGATTCTTATATTGTAGGCATTTCACAGTGAGTTGGATCGAATAAAATAGCACCTCGACGTAAAAATTAAGAATAAAAAACAATGGATGTGGCGAGGGATTTCAATCTGCTTTAGCAGAGTTCATTGCCCTCTCCGCGATATTGCTGAGTTTACGAATACGTAATGATTAGAGATTTGAACAAAGGCTGGAATGTCGTTTTACCTCAGTGCTCTTGGTGTCATGCGAGCATACCTTAGTCGTGCAAACACGATTGTATTATTATTATCATTATCATGATTATAATTATTATTATTGTTATTATTATTATTATTATTATTTAATTCGAGACTTCAGATGAGATGAATTATAACACAGAGACAAAACACAAATGAGAGAAAAAAAACTAGATTGTGACATAGAAAACAGGGCTGCCAGGGACAAGAAAAGGTAAACTTAATTACCATGACCCGCAGGGTCTTCTACCCCACACCCATACTCTATGTCAAAATCTGTACCTAAAATAACACTTTCATTGTATTAGTCACAGTGAATTAAACATGAAGTCATACAGGAACAAAATGGGGATATGAGGAGGGCGACATGATACATGTATGCTGTATTCATTGGGCCTAAATAACTATCACTCTCTGAAATGATATCAAAACTACAACTTAAACCTTCTTCAGAATTGCACTTTTAAGAACTTGTAACAGAGTACTTAGTATGTGAAACATCTCCAAATACAATGTCGATACTCTCATCTGAAGAGAGGCTTTCCCAGATTACTGGAAACCTATGGATTTGTCGTAACCGTTCGGTTCTGGCTTTGAGGAAAAGAAATCTGACATCGTGCTCTACATATCGTTCACGGAATAATATATTACATTGCACAGATTCACAGCGAATGAAATCATACAGCGTCTTCACAAAAAATGACATCATCAGATAAGACAGATACATGTACATGTATACATGTATATCATTTTCATATTCAGATACCGTCATTGTGAGCCCTTGTGTATGGAAATTGTTGTTAGCTCTTTTTTTTACACACACATATGTACGTATATTACGTGCTATTCTGATGCCCTTACATGTTATTTAAAAAAAAAAAAAAAAAAAGAAGTCAATTGATTGTGGGGGCGCTGTGGCATAGTGGATAAGACTACCGACTCCCGATCGGAGGAAACGAGTTCGAGTCCCACTCAGCGCTTACGTCTTTGGACAAGATGATTTTACCCACAATGTCCCTCTCGACCCAGGTGTATAAATGGGTACCTGGCAACGCTAGGGTAATAATGATAGCAGGACCCTCTTGTAGAACAGTGGCAACACTGAAGAGGCTACCCTGGGTAAATAACACCTTATTATTATTATCATTATTATTATTATTATCTATCTAGTTTGTTTCAGTCAAAAAGCCTCAATTTACTGATACAGATATTACGTGTCATTATCATTACAGAAGTGTAATCAAAATACATATTAGCACCAAATTGATGTATTTCTCTCGTCGAAGAGGGAAATTCACAAATTCACAAACTCCAAGGAGATTACATACTATGTCATGCAATACGAAGTTATCCGATAGATCATTGTTCAGTGAGTTATTCACATTGATATTGCTTTACTGCGAAAACAACAAAGATCATGCACTAAAAATCACACCAACTCGTTCACATCATGCTAGTCTCGTAGTAATTTTTGCAATCAGTGTTATTTCCGTGTGGTAGACTCCCCATGTTGTATGTGGGCGTATTGAGTTTTTTCGCCCTCAATGTAAACTGTGGACCGTTTTTCCGCGTCAGGTCCCAAGTCTAACTGTGCATAAACCAAACCTTCCACATTCCTACTCTTTCTCTCCTCAACAATCTTCTCACTCAGTCCAGCTTCGCGACACTCATCGCCCGATCTCGCTGCTATTTCTGCCACAATTTCGCCTTCAAGGTCCAGTTCATCGTCAAAGTCTGATGAAAAGAGTGAGTCATCCTCGTCCTCGTCATGCACGTCCTCATCGACGTGAGCTTTGGAAAGACCAGGGGACAAGTTGGCGTACACTGGGCCATCGTTCATATGATTCTTGGGAGTATTCGAAGGGTGTTCGGCACGACCGCCAGTATTCTCTACGTCCTTAAGTCGAAATTGCCACTCAGGAGGCGGGGGGTTAACCACTACCTCGATCTCCTTCAGCCTCATGGACGCCTTGCCACTGGCTGCAGACTCACTATTATTGAAACTCTCCCGATCTGACTTTTTGCGCGGCCTCTTCAGGGCAGCCACTAAGGATGGCGGGATCCAGCTTGGAACAGTCTTAGGGTAGCGTTTCGTCTTTATGAGGAATATAAGAAGAACAACAAGGGCAATTATCAGAAGTGACCCTATAATTGCCCCTGCTATTCCAGAGTTGTTATCATTTTTTTCAGGATTGCTGTTGCTAGAAACTTCATGTGTGTTGATGCCCCCTAAACCACCGCCATTACGCAATATAGAAACATTGATATCATTGTCTTTGTCGCTTGCAGTAGTCGCGTCAGCTCCAGTATCTGCCTCAATCTGAGCAGCATCTCGCCTCGTTGTAGGTTCAATCACCTTTCCCGAGGGCGTGGTTAACTTGTATGGGGTATTCTGCACATTGACGAACGTTTTTCCATCAGGTACGTTCGTTCCTGCTATGCCAGTCTTGTCCTCATTTTTCGTACCTGGTGTTACTGTGCGTCGTGTTGTCTGTCCCCTGGTCGAGCGGTCAGTAGCAGCTGGCCGAGCTGTATACACGGGAGGAAGCGGTGGTGCGATTTTTGGATCAGTAACGTCTGGCTGAGTGTTACTGGGAAGAACGTAAAGCACAGAGCGGGCCGTCAGTTTCTCGCCAGCATCCGTAACCACAATACAGCGAACCACAGAATTACTGTCATTTAATGTAGTTCTAATCACAGTTAATTCAGATTTGTCAGCAGACACCAAGAATCTATTTCTCGTTTCTCTGATCTTCGAAGCTCGGCTACCGTATCCAAAGACCCATCGACTGACAGGTCCGGCGGATGATCTACAACCGAATGTTGCACTGCTTCTTTCAGTTACGTTTTTTATTGCGGGGTTAATGAAGATGGTATGAGTTAAAGGGTTTGCAATGGTCGATATTTCAATGGCTGGTAACGGTATGATGGAACAATTTCGACTGCCTGGAACATATGTTTGTCCCTGACTACAGACAAATTTTTGGTTACGATCAGAATCGAGCAGGAGTCTGGTAAAGTAGATCGAACCATCCGAGTACCGCCCTTGTGTCACAATCTTACTTCTCGACGTTTCATTCCACCAATTTAGAGCTTCGTAATTTACCTGGGGATGCATCTGCTGAGCACAAACAAACGTGACCCGCTGACCCACAGTTGGAATGGGTGGATTTATTTCACAGGTCGGGATTGGGATTGGGACATGAACTGTCAGTCTACCGGCTGCTGACTCAAGAAATCGTCCCGAAGCAGTTACCTGACAAAAGTACATCCCAGCATCTTCATATTGCACGTCCTGTATCTTTAGGTCATGTTCACCCATCCTCGGATCTCCCACAATACTGAAACGTTCTGGGTCAGCATTAGCCAGCACGATGTGACCTAGGATGCTGATATCTTTCAGTGTATTGCGACTATCCACCTTCTTCCATGTTACTCGCAATGTAGACGGCTGATCCCCTGCATCCAGGTATAAATCACATCTCATATAGATAGTGTCCCCCGCGTACGCCGACACAGTATCGGGCTGGTTTCTGAATGACAAACTCAACACCATTGACGTCATGGAGTAACAAGTCAAAAGTAGACAGAGAAAACTTGACTGTTCCATGTCGAGGCTATATCCTATAGATCCGGTAATTTGTCCAAATGAGGCGCAGACACAATTGTCAATGCATGATTGTTCTTAATTGTGGGAAGATACGACATACAACGGATTACAGTTCATCCCGACAACTGTCTAACCGCTCTTGTTCACTGGCAAAACACCACATAGGGCGATAGATGTACGATGACAGAGCCGTTCCACCGTCGAATGAGCACTACGCGAGGGTAACACAGTGAGTCAGTGCATACAACGTCGGCTGGGACAAATGTAATACTGCCCTCTATCAGACTGTCATAATTACCAAGTATGAAGACAATGTAAGAGTATCGCTGAACCCGAACATGTGTAACTATGATGGGGAAGTATCACAAAGAAGATGAAGAAAAGAAAAGAATTCAGACGCTCACTCATGATTTGATCGCATTTGCATGCCAAGAAAGTTATTAGATGTTCGTGGGGACGTGTGGGAGCGTCAACTTGAATTGAAGTGGCTTTAGCAATTGACTTGACCCTATTCATGTTTCAGAAAGGCATGCAGAGATAATGCGAAATTCAATCGTTTTTCATTCATTACTTAGGTAAAGTCGGGTTTTGTTTTGGTTTTTTTCCTTTAGCCTCTTTCACAGTTGGTCTGCGACCAGTTTGCGACCACCTGCAACAGTTTTTCTTTTCTTTTGTTTTTAGGGTGTTGCATGACCGATCGCTTGGGGTTGTGAGACCACTCGCATTCGTTGTAGGAGGTCGCACGAACCTGGAGCGGTCGTGACTGGGATCAAAATCCAGAGGCGACCAGATGCGATCGATTCACTGATATTAGGTCGTGCGTTTGTCGTACGAGTGTTGCACAACAGTGCATGACTTGATGCGAGTTTTCACGACTCAGTAGTCGTATGTGGTCGGCTGGAGGTTGTGCTACAATTGTACGTGGGCTAGTGACTCATAGCGACCAGTCTTGTGAGTGGATGCGATTGTTCTAAAACCATAAGACTGCTGCATGACCGTTCGCAACACACCATGCAACGTTGTACCACCATTGCACGACTGCATGAGATCGCCTAATTCCTCGGGGTAGGCCCATAGGAGACTTGTGGAGATGAGCTTCAGAATGTTTTCAGCCTTTTATGAAGTAGGATGAATACTGCTGCTGCTCTTCCGATACTTTGTTTTCATAATACTGTTCTATCTTCCTCTTCATAATAGCTAATTATTACTTTTTATTTACTTTGTGAACCTATTACGTAACTTGTACGGACTTGTTGAAAACGAGCTCTTTACATGAAAGCGGGTTTTGTTTTGTTTCGGTTTTTTTTTTTTTATTCCCGTGCTTCAATAAATAAATACGGCAACGATATAATCAGGACTTAGTGCTCACAGAAAAGAGAAGAGGCCTCCCTCAGCAGTTCTCTCTCCCTCTCTCTCTCTCTCTCTTTCTCTCTCTCTCTCTTTCAATGTGCTGGCAAAAAAGAAAACCCAGATAATTTGTGTGCTTTGAAAGCAGCAAATCAAAATCCAATGTAAGAATTACGGTACACTTTTATCAAGAAAAAGTACACAAATCATAATCTGCAAAAAAAAAAAAACAAACGCTTGATTGATAAGTATTACGTCAAATAAAAAGACAAGAAACTAACATACGCAAATATGCGCATTATGAAAGAATATTATAATTTTGAGAGGACTTTAGTTTCAATAGACTATTTGTGCAACTATGTGTACAACAGTACTGTGAGTTCTTTCCGAAACTATTCTGAGAAAATTCTAGTACATGTATTTATTCAAAACATTCATTTTAGTATTCATTCATCGAAACACAGCTTGCCATTTTTTTTGAAATGTGAAACTTCTTGTCTATTAGAGAAAGCGGTGTACGATTTCAAAGCGTACAGGAATGTTAGACAATGCTATTGTAATGCTTTCAAACCCAGACATGTGATAGCATTGATTACGAAGAGTGTGGCCACTCGGTCTATAACACCTCCCTGTTGTACCCTACGCTACTTGCACAACGACTCACACCGGTCTCATTCAATCGCACGAGCGATTGCATAGTCTCACGGCCAGTCGCTCGACCATGCGATCGGTCGTGCGACTATTGTGATAGGCGTCAAGCCACTCGCAATCGCTTGTGCAACACGCGCATGTGAACGCACAACCAGTCGCACGAGCATAAATTATGTGAGCAAATGCGACTGTTAGGCGTGCAACGGTCTCTTCTAGTCGCTTCTTTTGTACGACAGCTGTATCATTTTGCTAAAGCCTTTTTGCGATCTTATGAGATCGATGGCGATAGAAGTCTGTTGCAGCCTGTCATGAAAATTAATGGTCGCAAGCGATCACACCACTTGAGAAGGGGCTGTAAGAACAATTAACCTACATTGAAACCGATACCAGACATTTTTTTTTAATGAGTAAATACTCACGAATGATTCTCATTCGATATTTATATAGAATACTAATATTTGCGGAAGTAACTAAATAAATCTTAAGGACGTTGTATAATAATTTTAGAATGATGAATTCATTGTTGATCAGCGCAATTACTCACTGCAGTTGCTCATGAAAATCACAAATATTATTGGAAATTATGGTGTAAACGTGGAAGAAAACTTATTGGCCATGTCTTTTTTTTTAATTCAATCTGATTTTCTTAAAAGCATAAATCTGACAAGTATCTAATGATATCACGCATAACGTGAAACCACCTGATCCTCCTCCCCTCTCCCCCGACTCTCGATTATACAAGGACGCAATTCAAAGCTTACGTTAAAATGGATCTCATCACATCACTGTCCTGTTAATAAAGACGATCTGTAATATCTCCTTAGGCTTGATCACAAACATGTCTCCAAATTCACTGCGTATTAGCACACATAATTAAAAACATGGACATACAGGAGCCGCAGCTAGAAAGAGAGCGACATATGAAAGAGAATGTGAGAGAGAGAGAGAGAGAGAGAGAGAGAGAGAGAGAGGTATAAAAGATGTATTCAAAACATGTAATGCCACGATGAGTGTTATTGTAAAAAGCGGACTCTTCTTCTGTTGCTGGGATACGGACAGCATCATTCAGAATTACCCGCAGCCTTTAAAACCACTGGATATATCTGCAGATGAGAGGGATGGGCGAACGTCATAGTAGGCGGTTCAGAGTAGTAAGAGAAACGTTTTATAGCCGAGCTATTCGCTTCTCTCTCAGTGTGACTTTGATCCTCCATCAAACAGCCTAGGTCAGTCGTATACTTCATCAGATCTCTTGATTTGCCTTTATAAAGGTTGCAGAGCCAGTCTGACTCGCTTTCCGCCGAAGAGCGTCTGATATAAAGTTTAATTACTCGGCAGGAGTTAAGCGCTGTCTACCTAGAGTCCAGGAGGTAAGAGATATATTTCCCGTTTGCTTGTAATGATGATTAAGCTGAAAGGATGGGGCGGCATCATTGTGACATTCAACGATATCACAATGATGCATTTTGTTTGTAACAATCGTACAATATTTTCTGAACTGTATAACCACATAATAATCATATTTACCTCGAACTATTAATCATTGTCATTGGAACAAATTACTTTCAAGGACAAACTTGGCGTCTCGAAGGCAGGCACTTTGATCACTTTGTTTTACCAGTATTCGATGTTTGCCCAAAGTGAAATACATGTATGTAGGGACGACTTTAACAATGAATAATACCGTAGATAACACTTGATTGCTAGCTGTTGATGCCTTAAATGAGAGTGATTAAAAGTACGAGTTCATGAAATTTGTCATCACGAAGACACAGAAATTGGACCTTCCATAGATCAGCGGTGGCCCCGCACTTAGTTGCCACGGCTGGTAGATACATTTTTTTTTCTGATAATTTTGACCGCTTTTAACTAATTGACTTTGTTGTGTGTATTTCGTGATGGATTTTTCTTTTCTTCATATCAGTTTTCTGATGCTAGAGCACTGTATTCAGTCAGTGACTCAATCGTTATCATACTCTTATCATTATCATTCATCTTGCAAAATGATTAATTTACTTTTCTTTCGTAGCTTATATGCACATAATCTTCAGTTCCTCCTATTCCTCTCGCCTTTTTGTACCCATGCTATAGTATGTGTTTTACTGCCTCTTTTGTTTTAACAGTGTCTTGCTTGTGACAATTTGCACTTGTGTCATGTACCATCACTGCTCGCACTTATTAAATTTTGGGTCATGCACGGTAAGTTACCCATCACTACGCAGACCAGAAAGAGCGTTTCAATGATAGTTTGATACTCAAAACGTAATAACACGTGTACACGTCACTAGCCGTCCTAATACACATCATGAAAACATTGATTGCTTTGGGGGTAATCGTGTGTCTGTCAATTCCGATCTTCCTTTGTACTTTACTTTATTGAATTTTATCAAACCACAAACGAAATCAATGAAAGGCATGATAATAAAGTAGAAATCACAAAAAAATCAAAGCACTATATTGCCCAAGGAACATGTACGGAAAATTAGGATTTGATTTAGAATAGACAATTGAATAAGGCTAGTTTTCCTAAGGTTAGTTAGTCTGAAAATAAAATGAGGTTCATTAGTCCAAAAATGAAAAAGGGTTCATTATTTCGAATGTCCGTTTATATGAAAGTGAAAAACAGGCTTGTAATTTCGAATGTTCGTTAATCCGATTATGCAATAAGGTTCGTAAGCCTAAAGATGAAATAAGGTTCGTCAGTCCAAAAATAAAATAACCTTCGTTAATCCGGAAGTGAAAAAAGGTTCGTCATTGAAAATGAAATAAACTTCTTTATTGACAAAATACGGTGATGCAATTAAAAAATTGTACAGGTATTACGCAATTTAAACATTTTCGGACAAAATAAGTATTGCGTCAAGAGATTGTTTAGGTCAATAATCCTGGTTTTGATTTTATCTGAGCATTTGCTGTCTGAGCAAATGGATTTAGATAACAAAGACTGTAATAGAAATAATAAAGTTGATAATGACTGAATAATATAGGTTTTCCCGCCCAATTTCATCAGATTTGCATTCGATGCGGTCATTCAAGTTCGAGTGAATTTGAATGAACACCGAGATCGACGTTCAAAAGGGTAACTAGTTCATTCAATTTAATTTCATCAGCATGCGTTTTCATGAGTTTCTCACACAGGGGCGTAAAAAGGGTATTCAAATTAAAAATGCAAGTGCAACGCATTCAGATTCGCATCAGCACCGCCGTGGAGAGCGTTAAGGTATTCAAATTCACGATGAGGCAAACAATTACCAAGTATGGGCAGTCTTTTTTGTTGCCTGCCTTTATTCTTTGTAGTTACTCAGCTGTTTGAATAGGCGAACTTGATATACCTTGAAATGTGATTTTTTTTTTTTTTACTCATACTAGCTAATAACGCGTATAGAGATAACCCCACTTTCAAACACATATACATTTACACTTTATTCATACACGATTTTAGCCGCTGCTACATTACAGAGTACGTGTGAACATCTCGAATACGGACAGAATTAGTGGGTGAAGCATGACCTTGACAACCAGCAAAACTAGCAATATAACCCTTTGGTGAAATAGGTCTATCTACAGCTGATCCGACTGCGGCAACTTATGGTACGGACATGGGGAATTAAGGAATGGAATCAAAATGGATCAATATGGATTTGGACGTATAGGACCAGTAAGATATTCTTGGTTATGACTATTTCCTAAATGTTACATCCATACTGTAGTGTTAGGGATGAATTGAAAGTGAAAAAAGGTCGACAGGAAAGAAATGCATACAATACAATTAAGATGATTAAATGAGACTTTGAAATGAAAATGAAATTGTATCATCCTACATGACAGTGAAAAAAAAGACCAGTAGAAGTTGTGTGTTTTGATGGAATTCGAACGTCCAAAGTGCGAAGATGTGTTCCTGTAAATGAAATTGGAAACTGGTATTTGGCACGAATTTGAACGTTAAATTGAATGAATATCTCTCTAAATTGAATAAAATGAAATCTAAAAAAATGACCTGAAATGAAATTGAATACTCAAAGAATTAAAATGAATCGTGAGAGTAGAGCAGTGACCAAAATCTCTTGAATTTGAATGCCTTTTCATTAATTCGAGTGCAAATCTGATGAAATCGGGCAGGAAACCTATAATAAAAATGATAATAAAGTAATAGATATGATTAAAAAGAATATTGATGGCAGTAATGCCCATCTCATCCATCCCCACCGCCACTGATTCATATAACCTTTCAGCTGATGCAAGTATACTTTTGACAAGGGGGTTCTTGAACTATCAACGGAATAACGAACCTTCAAAATATGAAACCTTTGGAATAACGAACATCGCCCAGAATATAGGAAGCCTGAATAAAAGTAGGCCTCCTTTATAAATAAAAGTCGTAATCGGATTTCCACTTAAAAGAGAAAAAAGAAAGAAAAGAAAGAATGAATGGCAAATTTAAAACTGTATAGCACTCAGCCGGGAACCCGTGCAAGTACTTATATCTCCAGAACCCTTCCGCCATACCCCATTTGGATGACTTTTTAGGCCAAAATGTTGTATAATATGACGACTGGGAACCATTGTTTGCACTTTTGGCATTTTTCAGTTGTTGCAACAGAATTCACCTTGTGCCACGACAGGTTATGAGTAGAAGTCTCCAAAACACTGGGTCGTGATCAATGTAGTAGACAAGAAATATGACATGCCATCCTGTAAAAGTCCGAACAATGTCTGTCAATGAAAACTTTTGTTACCTAATTTTTAACCCACTGATCTCTATGTGATGTCTCCATAGAGATCAGTGGAATAACCCCCCCCCCCCCAACACAAAAAACACAAAAAACAACAACTTTCATAGCAAGTTTGAATAATATCCTACAAGAAATGTGGCTGATAGAGCACATACAAGAAATGTGACATGACATCCAAGTCGGAACACTGGGGGCGCTGTCACCCTTAAACTGTTGTGTCCTATACATGTAGAACAACCTTTACACTTCCATAGCAAGTCTAGATGAAATCCGTTTAGTAATGATCAAGTTATTGCAGAAATAAGCATTCTTGCAAATTTTGACCTGGTCATATGCAGGGTGACCTTCGATTCTTTAGAAGGTGGAACAGTTGGCGCAGCATTGCCAATAGGTAGGTGTCTTACTTAGATTTGACTATGGTACATTTGCATACCAAATTTGAAAAAAAATGGTCAAGAAACACGGCCCGTAACGTGCACACAAGCAGACCCTGAAAATCTTAACTTTGTGTGTATAAAGACTGAATGGGCGAGGTCTCAAATACCAAAAACGACAGACGACTTTAATGCACCTTCATGCCAAATGTGAAGATAATCGAAGAGCTGCAGCTGGTAGAGCGCTCACAAGAATCTTCTGCATCGGACGCGGCGGCGGCGGCGGCGCGGCGCGGCGCAACGATGCCAAATCCATAGTAATCATCCAAACTCTGATACAACATGTAATATCACAGTCTGATCAAAGTCATTGTCATAGTGTTTATGAATATAATCCTATTTGATTTCAAACACTGTAAGTAATTATGTCGGTCACAACTAGGGGCTTCCAAAATAAGAAGAAAGATGATTCAATTGATTATATAGTGAGTCAGATGCATTGCTATATATTATGTTAGTGCATAAATTAACTTTTGTTATAAATAAGCTGCCCCCTCCCCCGTTATGGCTGAAATAGACATCGACATAAAAAACAACACCCAAACCAAATATATCTAAACCAAGAATATAACGTTACTGTATTTAAACGGGAGTCAGTGCACAAAATGTATGGTGCATGTTTAAAAACAGCAACTGTAACTTGTGATACTCGTTATTCTTTGGATAAAAGAATATCTTCAACGATACAGACTGATAAACACTAAAAGGTCGATATAGGGGTATTATCTAATTTGAGCAAAAAACACGCGTGGGCGGAGGTTGATATGTGAGTGAATAAGCGTGCGGCGTACAACTTTTTCAGGCGAGCCTTTTTACCTTGAGACTGAAAGCCCAGAAAGTCGATTTCTAGACAAATTAGTGTTATAGTGCATGCTCTTCAAAGGCCCCTTTTCAATGGGGTGCAGTTTTGTCTTTTTTTTTCATGCATCTACGAAATGTTAAGTTAAAAAGGCTCTGGGAGTTCAAGACCCAACATTTTATACAAGATTTTCCACAACAATGTCTGAACGTAGGTTTGTCTGTGTACAATCACTACAGGTTCGGCACTTTCATTTCTTTGCGAAAGGTGTATGGATGCCTATTGGTGTGCTATAAATATGTGAAACACATCCTATAATCAAAATCATTGGCTGAGAGCGTACACGTGACCACGCATTGATTTTGCCCAGCACGTAATTTTGATCATGACTGGTCATTAAGATTTGTGAAGGAAAATGACCAGTTATTAGCACTTTCACATCACGATGGTGACTGGAGGAGATTTCATCATTTTATTTACTCACGAAAATGACTGCCACGATCGGAATTCAAAACGATTGCATTTGATATTTTTCGACGGCAAGGATTTGCTTAATCATTTTATCAAACAAAATAGTACACATTATTTTGTTCGGGCATTTTAGACTTGTAGGTATATTAATGCCCTCCTGAATAAGGCCAATTTCATAGGTGATATGCTGACAAGGCGGTCTGACATTAGTTTAGAACATGATGCAAAGATATGCAAAGTTTCTATTTTCCCTGGCTGCTCAAATTTATCTGATATTTCTTACCCCACCTAGACAAATTAACACTTGTATTCAGCGTATATTAGCAATCGAGCTCATCACAAACTTTACAATTTAGTGCGAAAGGTTATTAACAATAAACGTTGCCACTCAGTCCATTGAGACTCAGATCTAACCAAGTCAAGATTCTTCCCATGGACCGCCAGTGTTTGAATGTTGGATGACCATTCCCATGAACACTCATTACGTAAATCTTTGTTTGTCTCTCTTTGTAGTTGATGATTAAAACGACTCTTAGTTTTAATTGTTTGCCAGAGGTCATCGCACTTAAAAAGAGTAGATATCTTAGAACACAATGTCTCGAGAGAGGAGAGCAGAATCAAGACAGACGTTTACCTCTGGGTTTATGTGATATCGTCTTTTGATATCGGGCCTACACGAGCGTGGTGTACGAGTGTATGTCATTGAGCAGAATCAAGACAAACGTGCACCTCTGTGTCTGTGTGATGTTGTCTTCTCTGGCAGCAACATCAGAAGATTGGCATAACGATTAATTGAAAATTTTGACAATTTTACAATCCCCAAACTGCCGTTTGTAGCTATATTTTTCGCTTTGGAAATTAAGGGGGCGCACCGGGCGTAACTGCTGGCAATTACTGGCAGAAACATCAGGAGAATGGCATAACGATTAAATGCGAGAGACCGGAGCGAGCGAGTTTGAAAATTTTGACGTTTTACAGTCCAAAAACTGCCATTTGTAGCTATATTTTTTCGCTCTGGAAATAAAGAGGGGAGGGGGCACCCAGTGCGCCCCCCTGGATTTGCCACTGGTAGTCAAGGGTGTCTGTTTATGTTCATGATTGGGGGAGGTATGACCAGCGAGGGGGCGTCGAAGTGAATAAGCGGGGAAAGGATGTCCAAAATCTGCACTTTAGAGCATCCACTAATTGTTGTGTTCGTGTGTGTGTCTGTTTTATATACATGTACATTGAAAAGTTAGGAAAAAGCCCAGGTCAAGTCTTATTATTGGCAATGCAAGGCATTTTAATATAGACTAGTATGTAAAGCAACCCTGCAAAATCAATGATCTAGCTTTGATCATAACGACGCGTAAGAAGGTACAAAGGTCTACATTCTATACATCACATTGCGCAACATTGCAGCGACTCTTGGCCGTTCGGATGTTCTGAGTACACTGCGCACATCCTGCTTATATTCAGAATGCCAACCAGGAATCACGCTGAAACACAATCTTTTGTCGGCTCCGGGCTTTTTGAAAAATGTTTCACACTATATGCCTCTTTAATTATGGTTAAAAGAAATATAAAAAAAAGCCACCCATTTCTTGATCACCGATTTGAAAAGCAGCTTACTAACCCTTCATTTACCATTTTGGTAAGGTTTTTTTTTTTAACCGGCGGATTGAAGGGGGGGCACGTGCCCCCCCCCCCCCCCCCGTGCGCCCCCCTAGTTACGCCACTGGGGGGGGGGGGGTTCAATTATGGCGATGTAGTTTTTGTTATGTTTGTTTGTTTGTTTGTTTGTTTGTTTTTGTACATAATTTGCAGATGGTCCTGAGTTGCTCGCGTCATAGCATGTTTACATGTAGGCCTATACTATTTGACGTTGTCAACGTCTGGACCATGACCATACCTTATGTCGACATTACTTTCTTCGCGAGCGAGCGTAGCGAGCGCTTGCTCGAGAAAATTATGTATACATTATCCTACAAGATAGAATACTGTTCAGCTCTGTTACCTTTTCGAAAGCGGGCGTACGAACGTCATGCAATATGCCAAAATTGATACAATCACATTTCTGCTTCCTCCATTTCCCCCCCCCCCCCCAAATTTCAGGGGGGGGGGGATGATTGTACAGGCCATCCCCCCATCCCCCCCCCCCCCGGAATTTACGCCCATGCCTATACATCCAATCTTCTAACGTTTCAATTTAGTGTCACGTAATCTAATTTGAAGCATGCCAGTA
Source organism: Diadema antillarum (assembly GCF_040938485.1). Classification (NCBI taxonomy): domain Eukaryota; kingdom Metazoa; phylum Echinodermata; class Echinoidea; order Diadematoida; family Diadematidae; genus Diadema; species Diadema antillarum. The sequence continues at coordinate 735,377 of NW_027271587.1, read as the reverse complement.
AAATCTGTAAGATACAGTTTTCCTTTAAAATGAATATTTCAACCTCAAACTGCATGCCCACACTTAACGCATGGCATATTTTAAGGCTTTTTTAAGCTTTTCAACTATGACCCCGTTTACAGTGCGGGGCTGGGCCTCATTTTGTCCGTTTAATTTTAATTCAAACCTTTCAATATTTTGTCGTAGTGGCGCTCTGCTTGTAAACAAACGCAATTTGGTATAGTTTGGTTTTCAGACCCTTTGCCAACTGGATTCCGTGGTGACGAAGTCGCCGTTCGGGCAAAGGCCTTTGCCGAAGGAAAAATCCTTTGCAGGACAAAACCACCTTAATATACTAATTTTCGACGTTGAGGGGGTTAATATCCTGAATAACGAAATAGTGCGGCAGAGGGTTTGGAAGTCAGACTAAAATTGGCCGCGCATTTGGCCCAGTTTACGTTTACACTGAGAAAAGGCCGGGCTCGGCCGCGGCCGAGACCACCTCTAGAGCGAGGCCAAATGCGAGGCCAATTTTGGCCTCGCATTTGGCCTTTTGCGCGTTTACACTGAAGCGGGGCTGGGCCGAGCCGCGGCCGAGCCCGGCCTCGATTGCGCGGCCGAGCCCCGCAATTTTGTCCGTTTACACTGCTGGGCTCGGCCGCGTTTTTAATTCAAACCTTTCAATATTTTGTCGTAGTGGCGCTCTGCTTGTAAACAAACGCAATTTGGTATTGTCTGGTTTTCAGACCCTTTGCCAACTGAATACCGTGGCAACGAAGTCGCCGTTCGGGCAAAGGCCTTTGTCGAAGGAAAAAATCCTTTGCAGGACATAACCACCTTAAACTATGCTAGTTTTCGACGTTGAGGGGGTTAATAACCTGATTAGCGAAATAGTACAGGCAGAGGGTTCGGAAGCCAGACTAAAATTGGCCGTGCATTTGGCCCAGTTTGCGTTTACACTGAGAAAAGGCAGGGCTCGGCCGCGGCTCGGCCGCGGCCGAGACCATCTCCAGAGCGAGGCCAAATGCGAGGCCAATTTTGGCCTCGCATTTTGCCTTTTGCGCGTATACACTGAAGCGGGGCTGAGCCGGGCCGCGGCCGCCGAGCCTCGCACTGTAAACGGGGTCTAATAAGCTTTATTATCCGAAAAGCCATGGTAATCATTTGCCTGTTGTAGGACCTACAGTACGTTTACTTCTTTCCCGGTAGAATTGCTGTCCTTGCCTCGTCTTGTTTGCCGTCTTGGCTTACGTAACTCTCTGCGATTTCATACTCTAAATTAGACAATCTGAGAGATGGACAGCCGGGCCCTTTTATTAAAAGTAGTGCCTACATTGTGAACTTGAATTGTCAATAATTTTTCAGTTTCCTGAATTCCCGAAAGAGAGTCCAAATTTAAGTGATTTCGGAAAGTCTCATACAGTCTTCAGAAAAGAGAAGCTACGATACGAAGGGATGTGTGATATGATATGGCAAACACTTGTCAAGTTTTATCTGGGTCCATCAATATTTGTTCAGTGTGTTCGTTTTTACCAAACGTGATTATTCTGCCAAACTTACAAGTCAATTACATAATAATGGTTTCATATCAAAAAGTTTGTGATGTCAACATACTATTGTATTCATGAGCTTTGAGCTTCTAAGCAATAGTTTGTATAAAAATGAAGAGAAGTTTAAACCACGTTGATTCGGAATGTCTCGTACTTTATTTTTCACTTGAACAAAGTTGTCTGTAAATTCTCTTAGCTTGACTGAGGAATAGTTTTTGTTATAAGCATTAAACTTTCGAGTGCATCTTACATATCGATCGCAAGATGACATTGATAATTTTACAATTGCATTTCGTGAAAATGCGATGATGGTAAAACTCAGTCCTCGTGCATTATGAGAATTATCCATGCCCATAAACACGCGTCAAGCGCTTGGATTTTCTCTTCTATTGTAAAAGCAGTGCTATAATGGCGAATTGAATGAAGCATTTACTTGTCATACTAAGATGTCACTGAACAGTACAGTTGCTCTTTGCAATTATGTGCAAAATGAATAAGATATTATGTGAATCTGATTGACTTGGTTGAGAATCCACCCTAAACACTTCGGTATCTCTAGAGACAAGAATCCTAATCAGATCACCTTGCTAGGATTTACATTGGGGGAAGTAGGGGCTATGATACAGTGTTATTCGGAACATACTTTTTTGACTTTCCTTTTAACTAGCATGATTGTTTCCAGATTCAGATACTAAGTATATTATCTGAAATGTTTTTCTTCAAACCTTGTAAGGTTTTACGGCAAGCACTAGACATCACAATAATACAATGACTCTTTTTTTTTTAACATGCGAACTGCTAATTTGGTACAACCTCAAGATCTGTCATCATATCTAGATAAATGAACAATACACATAGTATACATGGTTCATGAAGAGATTCATACATAGCAACTGTCATAGTTATGATCGTACAAAAGCTACATTGGTAATCGCTCACGCAACTCATCAGTAGAAAACTTCATTGAAGTCGTTGTTACAAGTCAGACAGCTCGTTGGAAATCTTGGAATCCGATATTTCCAAAAACCTGATGAGACCCACTCCGAGCGTTATTTCGAAGCATGACGTGTAGGCCTATTACAAGGTTCGCCGAACATGTCGAAGGAAACTTTGTTAACATTGCAACGCATACGTTCGAGACTTACGTGCACCGAAAAAGCGACTTGCTGGCTCCTTGTTGGTGACGAAAAGGTGATTTTTCTTCTTGGCGAATTGTTGAAAGGTCGTCAACGCGCCTGTACGAATTGTTACCAAAATTTACAGAAAAATGCACACACTTTCCCAACCCTTAATGTCCTAGTTCTGACAAGGACAACTGAAGTATAGAGTTGATTTAGCAAGTCACCTTCCCCTCTGAACGAAGGGATTACGCGAGTTACTGCAAATCACCTTTAGGTCGTACGCCACAATAAGCGGCGAATACACATTTTCTTTGTTAGCTTTTCTTTCTGACTTTACATAGTTTAAAAAAAAAAAACCGAACAAACAAATTACAACGACTCTTCGGAGTTTACCATAGCGTTTGGCAAGTACTACAATGCGAATGAAAAAAAAAGGAAGGTAATCCAACTTTGGAAAGTAACTATTTCATAAGATAGTTTAATATAAAAATATTGCCAGCAATGGAGAGCGCAATGTTGGTTGTGAGAAAAGGGGAACTCTACCCCTTTCCATTGATACCTAATTATGTTGACAAATGTCATGCATGACTGAGCACATGAACTTAAAGCCCCTGTCACACTTTGCCGGATAAGGCAAACGCAGGAGAAACGAATGTCGAATTTTGGCATCCGTTGATATCCGTTAAAATGCGTCTCATGTCCTTTTCTATCCTTTGGATGGACGTTTGTCTCCAGTAATTGCCGTAAGAGCGGCCAGAAAACTTTTTTTTCTCGCCAAAAACGGATTGCCCGATCTGACCCTTGTTCGAAAGTTGTACGTCTTTTACTGTATCTGTACTGTACTTTGTTGTTTTCACGCGTTTCCATCCGCTAGGCCTCCTGTAGAGTCCGTTGCTGCTGGAGATGAAACGGATGGAACGGCCATGTACAGCACATCAAACGCATAGCACGGCGTAGCCACAGGACGACTACCGGGTAAAATGCATGTAATTACGGATGACAAACGGACAGGACGGTCATAAGTGATGATCACAGCATATCTACAGGATATCTACAGCACATCCACAGTATATGAACAGGATATGAAGCTGATCGCTAACGAATATGTACCGGCCTTCCTGCAACTGACTCCTACAGGGACATGTCGTTCTCTGACTTTCGATGTACGTCTCATGCGTCAACCATTTGTTCCTCGTACGTTTTGTCCTGTGGGCATGCGGTTCATACTCATTCTCATGCCTTTGTGAATGTCCCACTGTTCCACAAACGATCCAGGTGAGTTGTTTGTTCGTTTTGTTTGGCCCCTAGACCGTGCATGTACGTTCTCCTTCAACGAAAACTTTAATTTTGTCCACAGGATTGACGATTTGAACAACGAATTAGCAAAATATCGCCCGTTTCTTGTAAGGTGGGCTTATCCGGCAAAGTGTGACAGAGGCATTATTGACAACAATGACACTTTGCACTTTTCCAAGATTGAGTGTTATCGTGAAGGAACAATAAATATTCCACTGAATGGATGAGATTGTCAATGGACGTGGTCAAATTAACAGGCCAGCCTGCACGACTGCAGGTTCGTGTTTTTAAGGGTTTCTTCCAATCTTTTATGTTCATAACCTTTAACATGGCCACGTTGTCGATAACTTGGCCACTCCCACAAAGGCTTATCCATTATCCAGTCTTCTCTCTTCATATTCCAGATGTGGTTTGTCGCTGCGAGCTATATGTTGAATATAAAGAGAGAAAATGGACTATGTGGGTTGGCCTTGTGGGAGCGACAAAGTTATCGGACTGGTGGCAATCCTAAAGATTATGGACCATAACCCTAAACACAAACCCTACACCCAAACCTGTATCCGTACAGGCTGGCCTATACTGTATATGTGGCCATTTTCATTGACAGATCTCATTCATTCATTGCGACATTCATGGTGCCCCCATGTGACTCTAAAACTTGGGAAAAGTGCACTTTGTCATTGTTGTCTTTAAAGTTAATATGCTCAGTCATGCATGACATTTGTCAGCATAATTAGGAATCAATGGAAAGAGAAAAGGTCTTTCTTTCCTCACAAATAAGATTACGCTTTCCATAACTGACAAATTTGGATTACATTTTATTTTATACGCACTGTAGAACATGTAATGATATGTATGAAATGTATCACTGTGTGATGTTGTGTGGGGTATATTGCATTTCCTATATCTCTTTCACAAGTTAACGACTAAACTTTATTTGTAGCAGAGATAGAATCTATAGAATAGTGTGTCTGTGTGTCACACAAAGACACACTGCTATAGCTTCTGACTATTCGAGCATTGAGAATTTAGGGTTTCTTGGACGAAACCTAAACTAGGGTTTTCTATAGCTCAGTCGGTAGAGCACCGGGCTAGCATCCGGAGGTCTAGGGTTCGAATCCCGATGGAATCCCATTTTTTTTTTTTTTTTTTGCTCATTTTTCCACTAATAATTTATATTAATTTCTGGTCAGTTTTCTTCTGTTTGCGTTTGTTACATACTCAAGAAGCTGCATCACTTCGGTGATCCCTCGCATTTATACCCAAGTTGAATTATCCTTTGGGTATGCCAGCTATAGGTTCAAGTGTGTGCGTGTGTGTCACACACAGACGCACTGCTATAGCTTCTGACCATTCGAGCATTGAGTATTGAGGGTTTCTGGGACGAACACTGAACTAGGGCTTGCTATAGCTCAGTCGGTAGAGCACCGGGCTAGCACCCGGAGGTCTCGGGTTCGAATCCCGATGGAATCCCATCTTCTTTGCTCATTTTTCCACTAGAGATATAGAATCTGTTACATTGAAGCACATCCTGTACTAAAAACATTGTATGATTGCTGCTGTGTCTTAAAGGACCTCTCCTGGAGCCAGATCTTTGCAAATACAGATATTGTAATCGCAAAATCCCATAAGGTTATCCATGAATGTGTTAATAATTATGAATTAATGCTTAGTGAATAATGATGGTAATGATGAATAAACTAGTAATAAAAATGATGACAATAATAATAATAATAATAATAACTAATTAATTAATTACGAAAATTCTAAGTATATTGTGTGTTACAAACAATAACCGTCCCGCACGATATACCGATTCATTGAAACGGATGTGGTTTTTAATCACGACTGCTGTCAACGTTCTTCGTCAAATCTTTGTGTCACATACGAAAACATGCCGCGATTTAAAGGCAGGGGATACCTTTTACAGACCTCCCAAAATGCAGCAAAACATTAAATATGAACCTCAGGGGACTTGCTTAGGCCACTGCTTAGAAATTTGGAAGTCAACAGTTATCTAAAATTTGAATAATGCACAAAACTCAACTACTCAGTAGTTCTGTGTGTCAGCCACACTTAAGCCTTTTTGTTGCATTCTTCTGTATTTGTGATCTATAAACACAAATCTAAAAGTACAAGAGCTGATGTAATAACATATAGAGTGTGTGGTAAGAATGTATATAGAAATGTTTGTAAGTGTTGATGAACTTTCTTCACAAAATATACATGATGGACACACATGCAGTACATGGGTCTGTAAAGGTAGCCTAGTAATGTACTGGAATTTACGGTGAGCCCCGAAAACAATTCAATTCAAAATCTAACCGTCAAAAAATGTACTAAATGTTACCTTCCACTTTCAATACTTTATGGGAGTTTCTAAAATGATATTCTCTTCAACATGCCACTGTATTTATACAACTCTTCATTTAAGGCGTGCAAATGGGATTCCCTACCTTTAACTTTGAATCTACAAAGTGTAAATTTATATCTAGTTTATGTAAGGTAACTATGGGCAACGTCCATCTGTTATTGTGCACATTTCAAGGTGTGAAGATGTAATGTTATCACATCACCTTTCTACCTGCCAATCAAACATCGATGAGGACTATTTTGATTCATAATCTACTTTGCCAAGAAGCCAATAACCGAGAACGCCAAAAGTAATCTCCTGGTTCTTTGCATTTAGTTCAAACTGTTTGATATTTCTTACTGTGAAATCTGAAATAAATGCTAACAAGCTGATTTCACTCAATTATCACACAAAAAGATGTTTAGCCCGCGAGTGTTGATCCAATATGCTTACTGCTTATTGGATGTACATTAGCAAACCGTAGTGATGCGAAATATCAAGTTTTACTTATAAAGTCACATGGTCTGCGTACCGTGGCATTGATGCGATTGTGTACATTAAAAAGAAATGTTGAATCTTGACTCCAGGAAAAGCCAAGTTGGTAGCCGTCAAAGAGTAACTTGAGTATCCATCGACAGCCCGAAGCGCTTCGGAAATTTATCTGCTGCGGGACTACGGGCATGTCATTATTTGAGAGGAATGGTGAGATAGTTACCATGGCGACGTCAAGTATGGATGGCAGCTCAGATGCACGTCTCTTTATGATGTTTGTTCTTGCAAAGGCGTCCTTGTCATTAAAGATACCCGCTTCGGCAAACATACAAACACACACGCACAAACACACATACACACTCACACACACACACACACACACACACACACATCTATCTGATGTAAGTCACATTATATCCCCACCCCCTTCTCCATGAAGGTGAAAAAGAAATCGACCATCGTCAGAGTTTATTACTTAACTGTGTTTTCGCACAACTTTGATACTTCATCACAGATGATAAATATAGCTCACTCTTTGTTGATATTACCTCCACCACGATTCGTGAAAGACAGCCATTTATCTTATAACTTCATTGCTCAAAATACTCATATTGGTAGAAAGCAAAGAAGTTGTTCAATTAATCAAAGCCAATAGGAAATGAATAAACAGAAGGAGCGATGGCGTTTTGCTAAGAGTGATGAAGAGGCATGAGGAGGGCTCAGTGTCCAAAGTCTCCAGCTGCTTAGAGGAGGCACACGTAGTTGGGCTAATGGGATGGAGATACAGGCTAGCATACCAGACCGTAGCTCGAAAAGTGGTGAAAACGAAAAATGGCCTTTTAAAGGGATTGTACAGTATTGGTAGAGATGAGAATTGGGCTTTTAACTTTTTACGAGATACCAAGAAAACACTTATAAAATGGTGGCTGAGCATACCATTGTAAGAGGAACTCAAAGTTTATTTGATGAAAATCATTTTTAGAGTGGCTGAAACATCCAAAAAACAAAGTAAAACAAAGCGATCGTAATAAAAGATGGGTCCCGCCTTTTATTAGAATAGCACTGTTTTGGGTACCTCAGCCATTTCAAAACCAAATTTCTTCAAATAAATGTTGAATTCTTTATGGAATTACATGCCCTTTCATATTTCATAGGAAGTTTCTCATTATCTCACCAAAAAATGTTAGAAACCTGAAGTTAGGCCTCAACCAAAACTATACAATCCCTTTAAAGTATTCTACAAGATCACTTCAACGTTATTGTGCCTCCGCCACGAAGTGTCGCCGGAAGCAGTATATGTTTTCGCGTTATCCGTCTGTCTTTTCGTCTGTCCCGTCAGTCCGTCTTTCCGTCCGTCCTTCCGTCCGTAATCGATTTTGTGGACAGCATAAGTGCTGTTAATCCAAATGAAACTTGGCATACGTAATCAATGTGTGAGTGGATGAAGTTGTGCTAATCAACTTTTGGGATACATGAATCATAAAGGGAAAGTTTTTGGCCATGGAGTCAAAGTTCAATGGTCAAAAGTGAAGATGTCACATTTCACTTTTTATTTGCCCATATCTTAGAAATGGCTCACGTGATCTTCATGAAACTTAGTATAATATGCAAATACTGCCCTACAATTTTCGTTGACCTTTGACCTTCGACCTTCGACCTTCGACCCCATAACCAAAAGTACTCAAGAAACTCCTAATTTCTTGGTTATGGGATCAAAGGTAAAAGGTCAGAGATCAAAGGTCAGGTGAACATCCAAAAATTTGATATTCTTTGCTGAAATTGCACTATTTTCTCCATACCTTGAAAAATTACTCAGTGTATACATTTAAATAAACTAGGTATATACATGTATTACTGTACAATGATTCTGTAAGGAAATATTTGACCCATAGGGTCAAATTCTAAATAATAATGTTAAATAGTCATTATTTTCTAATGATAGCTCAAAGTATTGCCATGAAAATTGAATATTACCTGTTAGTTATTATTTGAAGAAAGTTGAGGGCCATTGGGTCAAAGGGCAAGGGTAGAAGGTCAAGTGAAGATGCTCAAGTTCCTGAATGCTTGCTCTCATTAGTCAATTTAGTCATCTAAATGAAATTTAGTTCAAGGCTTGTACATATAAACAATAAACACATTTGAGGTTGAGCCATCAAACTTTAAAGACGTTATTTCAGTTTTTTACCAATCATGTGAAACTTTCATCTCACATTGGTAAGATGTTCAACAGACCTATGGGAGAGTAATGCGATATTAAAATAGCGGAGGCTTTATACCAGTCGAAACAGCGACATATTCAGTTTCATGTTCATTCAAAGTTCATTGCCGTGATTTAGAAATGGAAGATTTTAAGTCTATTCCCAGAGTTGCTTACATGGTAATGTATCAATAGCCAATGGCAGGTATCCTGTGAGTGAAAGGTAGACTCCAATCAGAGAGGTGGAACACCTGGAGGTGGAACACCTCCCTGCTCCAATGCTGGTGTCGTTTATACTGATAACGACAAAATCATTAGCAGGTGTACCACAGACAACCATGCTGACCTCCATCTTTATTTCGAGAATTATACAATGGAATGGAACAAATCTAGAGTAACAATCTTTCTTTGTACGATTTCACTGAAATGGACACTTGTAATCCCTGCTAATCCAAATAACGAAATTCATGGCTATTTTCTCCCTTCTCCCTAAATCTTTTGTTTCAAAACAATGATACAACACCATTCAGAGCACAAAATTAATGAAAATGGGCTGAAAATAATTGAAATATGGAGTGAAATATTCAGCAGAAGCCACTTTCAATTATGATTAAGTTAGACAGTATTATAACCGTTAACGCGCAGACGAATTCATAGTGCTGGAAACGACCACGGAGCAAAATTAAACAATGCCTACCTAAACTAAACTGAAAAGAAAAAAAAGTCTTAATGGTACAATGTACAGATCTACTCCGTCTGGGGTTCGAATGTATAATTTATGCATAGAGAAGAACTTGATTCAGCTGGAGAGCAGTTTGTTCAAAGATACAGGTAATGAAAATGAAATAGTGCCGTAAGTTTAAACAATGTTTGCTTCCAGATATAACATAGGAATATATATGTATATAACTGATGATAATATTTTGGCGGGAGATACCAATTGCAGGATCATTAACTATAATAGATCAATGTTGCCTCTGTGGATAAGTGATCTGTTAGGACGACTTTTGTCACAAAACATCATGGGTGCTCCGAGTACCACTCGCCAGTTCCTGCTTGTGGTGGAGATAAAGCTCTGCCATCTTCATTTTCCCACTGTTATCAGCCTCCTTCTCCATCCTTGCTTGCTCCGCCAGCTGCTCAGCTCGCTCTTCGACGACCATGGTCGTGCGACTGTTGTGATTGTCGTCATGTCACTCGCAATCACTCGTGCAACACTCGCAATTGAACGCACGGCCACTCGCACGAGCACATGCGAGCCTTTTGCAGTTTGTCAGAGTCGTAGAGCTTATGACCAAAAATGTATAAATAAATAAATAAAAAACATGTAAATAATTGTGAAATGGGCTTTAGCCATTCAGTTTTGACAATAAACTACGACAGTGAAAGATATATAATAATGGTGTACCCAAAGTGCTACATTTTTGTTAATCTCTCTTCTATAACGAATCAAGACATCTAATTATTCTGTTACACTATTTAACGTTCTTTTTCTTGTGCTCTGCAGTCAGCCAGCTACCAGTAAGAAACGTTTTGTATCCTGAGACATATCAGTAATGTTGACATTGACCACAGACTTCTTCAGCAGACAGTGTATTTGAATCTGAAAATTGACTAAAATTCTCACTCTCCTTGACGACCTTGTGCATTATGTCTGTACGCTGTTCTCCAATGGATAAATATTTTGCCAGTTCATTGTGATCTTAAGTTTCAAGTAGGCCTACTCGAATTAATCACATAGATTTCACTGGACATTAGAGTAAGCAGAATGAATAGCGTTTGGGTCTTCTGTCATGTTCTTCCTCTCCCCTTTCAGCTTTTCTCCACCATTGACTGTGAGATCGTTACCATGCCAACTACCGTCTGTCATTAAAGCTCTCCGTAAACGTTGATACATGTATTCCCTTCACCTTGACGTTTTCTTTCACAGGCTTTGATATAGGCTGCGCCCTTTAGCCCCCCGACCTCTATTTTAGTTTCCACAAACAACGATTTGTGCATACACCGTTCATATATCTTCCTTTCCTGTCTTTACATGCCAGACCGGGTACTGCTATTCGTTATTCCGAATGTTTGTTTCTCCGGAAATCAAACAACTCGTATGGGGGGGGGGGGGGGGAGTGTTACACCTATTCCTTACATTTCCCTCTTCCTTCGTATGCTCCTCCTCTCCTCCCCTCTTCTCCTCTTCCCCATTCTCCTGATCACCATGTCCCTCCTCTCCTTCTTTCCATTCCACATATACATTGTTCTCCTATACCCCTTCTCTTATTCATGATCATGAGGATGGACCATGCAGGACCTACAAATAAGTTTATGAGGCCACGCAAAAGTCACTAAGGGTGTACAAACAGCAAAATGTTTTAAAAAAAGAAAGAAGGAAGGAAACATCGAAATTCATCGAAGGAACTCTATACTAGAAATGCCGCTATGGGGACTGGGGTATCTCCGCTATATATAGCGCATTATTTCCAAAATGGTTCACAATGGTTTCACATGTTTGACAAAATGATCACCTTCTAGAAATACACCAATTTTATGACAATACACTTCAAGCCATTTCCAAAATACGGACAAAAATAGTGAAATTTTAGCACTTTCTCTCGACCTTCGACCCCATGACCAAAATCTTTCACCACAGAATCAGTGTGCAGAAATGCATGAGCTGTAATATGCTACCATAAGTTCAGTTAAGCGTATACATTGACTCATCTTTAAAGTACATTAGGTCGTGTGGCAAATATATTGTAATTTCATTAGTATCCCAGTAGGAAGTGTAATTTTAACATTTGATTCTGACCTTTGTCCTCATAACCCAAAACTTCCCCAAGAAAATTATTGCCATGTAATACTGTCTTAAAGTACATGTATAGGGCCTACAAAGTTTCATGAAAAACACCTAGAGCCATTTCCGAGATATGGTGGGGGGGGGGGGGGAGTAAATAGCATTTTCATTTTAGATAGCACTTGACCTTTGAACTTTGACCCCATGGCCTTTAATTTTCTCTAGACAATCTTTCTACCTAGTATTACATACACAAAGTTTCAGAAAATACCTGCAGGTGTTAATAATAACACCTGCAGATAATAATAATAATAATAGATAATAATGGGGGGGGGGGTAGTGGAATTTCATAGTTGACCCTGACCTATACGATCTTTGACCTTGAGCGTGTGCACCCTAAAGTAGATAGGCACAACTTCGTCCACTCATACATACAAAATTATGCCAAGTTTGAAGTGAATAACTCGAACGGTGCTTAAAGGCATAATTTACCATATGCAGATGAAAAAAAAAACCAGCATTAATGCTTCCAAAAAAGTTCTAAAATATGAGTTATGGATAAAAACAACCAATGTAAAAATTTGAACGAGTATGATCGATATGTCAAGTATAGGCCCTATTTGTTAAATATACAAAATGCGAACAATAGTTATAATAACAATTTTCCAGACTAAACCATCTACATTTATGGCTAAATGAGAAAAATTTTGATATTTCTTTATATTTCAGGCTTTATTGCAGAAATTTTAACTGGTAGGACATTTTGTGATACATCAGACCTACACATATGCATCAAAAGTGATATCTCGAACATTTTCTAAATCACAGCTCCCAAAGGTAAACAAGACCTTTAAGATATTACCGTGCCTTCTAATATTTTCTGTCATAGCTTTGTACATTCAAGTTCTCTTAATAGAAGAGCTTTCTTACCAATGTGTAATTCTTAGATTATACCAATGAGAATAAGTAAGGTATCAATCTTAGTATTGATACATTGTACTGACACAACCGTCGAGGAGAATCCCGATATGAATTAATAGTGATAATGATGATGATGATGATGATAATGATAATAATAATGATATAATAACAATAAATAATAATAATAATAACAATAATGATAATGATAATCATAATCATAATCATAATAATAGTGGCTACTTGTATAGCCCACAGGTCCATCTTTTGGTGATCATGGCGCTTCAAACAGACAACAGAGAGGAAAATGGCAAACAACAAACACACACATACCAGATAAAGAATACAATTGTTCCGAATATTATAGATTGCAATCATAGTCCTCAGTGTGAGAGGAACAGATACGTTTTAAGTTTTAAAGAAGATAGAAAGAACATAAAAAAGCTCTCTCATCCCAAAGCCTTTTCTCAACCATAGAACCCTTCCTCCATCCTTTCTGTCTACACACAGTTTCAACCACTAATCCATCTGAAAGCTACGCTTATCCCCAACGTCCTCTTTACCCTAAGTCGTTCCTCCTTTCTTTCTGTTGGGTTAATTACTTTATCCCAATAGATTCCTTTTAAAGTCTTTGATTTCACACAATGTCGTCTTTAAGCAAGAATGGGAAAGAGTAAGTGAGTTTTACTTAGCTAAACCCTGGATACTGCGGTCCAGTTATTGTCATTTTCCAATACCAGATCAGACGTTTGTATATAGCCGTTGCAACATAGCACTTGTGTATAGATATCAAAGTACTTTGAAGTATACTCGGTTTGACAAATTGCCTGTAGGCCTATACTGCAAATTTTCTCAGCTTTGTATGTCTTGTCTCTTTTTACAAAATTGAAAATACTTTCATGTTATGTTTATTGAATTATCACTCATAAACCACCATTAACTTTTTTTTTCTTTGCAGATTCTGCTAAATGTGTGTTACCTGAGCGAACTTGGTGGGACGTCAATGTGATTATGTATACAGTAGCTCTCCGTGCTCTCAATGAAATGTGTGGTTTCCCACCGACAACTGCACCGAACATCGACATCTGAACTTATATCAAAAGAACAACTCCACATCTCCTTCTGAAAGTGAGGCTGCTTTATACCTTCGATCAGGATGGCGAGACAGCTAAGCAGTAACATTATGTTTGTAATTTGCTCTTTGCTGATTTTTTTTCAAAGTGCTATGAGCAGTCATGTGCCGTACAGTGACGTAGTTTATAGGATGGATGGGGATATCTATTTTGGGGGTTTGTTTCCTATTCATGAGGTAGGACCCTCTGGTGACAGATGTGGCAACCTTAGAGAAGCGGAAACTCTTCACCGTGTAGAAGCCATGGTCTTTGCCATAAATGAGATAAATAATAGAACAGATATACTTCCTAACGTTACTCTCGGCTTTGAGATCAGAGACACGTGCTCCGACATCTCCGTCACCCAACTTGGGGCTTTGAAATTTCTTCCTTCTGACTTCTTTCGTCAATCCACGTGTCCAGCGACAACCGACCCAAACTATAGTACCAATGAGCGGCCGATCATCGGCGTGATTGGGACAGAGATGAGCAGTACCACCATGGCGGCAGCCGAGCTGCTTGGATTAAACCATCTTCCCGTCGTCAGTTACTTTGCTACTAGTAATGATCTGTCAGACGAAGTCCAATATCCGTATTTCTTGAGGGTGGTTCCACCAGATAGACTGCAAGTTCAAGCAATGCTGGCAATTATTGAGAAATATAAGTGGTCCTACATCAACGTCGTGTACTCTGATGACAGCTACGGATTGAGTGCATTTCAGGAGATTACACGAGGGGTAGCTACTATCGGTGTATGTTTAGCTGCATCATATGAAATAGGAGGATCTTTAAGTGAAGCAGACTTCGATCAAATTATACAAGATATGCAGCTAAAACCTCGCGCTAAAGTGCTCATTCTGTTCATTCAAGTTGAACATGCAAACAGTTTTTTATCAGCGATGAGACGGAACTCTTTGACTGGCGAGTATCAGATCCTAGGTAGCGATGGTTGGGGAATGAGTATTGGTGAGATTGATCCACTCAACAGAAGAGTCGCTCTTGGTGCTCTCAAAACACATCTTTTCTCTGCAGCAGTGCCAGAATTCGAAGAGTATTTTATGTCACTCACAAGTGACCATAAAGCAAAAAACCCTTGGTATGAAGCGTATATTGAATCTGTGAGGAACTGCAGCTATGTGAAGCAGGGAGCCGCATGTCTGTCTACACCTGGTTTCAGTGTGAGTAGCGCTGTTTCCCTCGTCATCGATTCAGTGTACACCATGGCTTTGGGATTGTCTGACATGCATCACACATTGTGCGAAGGTCAATCAGGCGTTTGCACAGCTTTGAAACCGTTCGACACACAAGTTCTCTTTGAATTCATGAAAAACATATCGTTTGATGGCCGCTCTGGAAATATGGTATTCGATGAAGGCGGTGATGCTGTAGGGCGATACTTCATTGAGAATATTCAAATGGTCGACGCAAACTACGAATTGATAAGAGTAGGAACGTGGACCGCTCTACATGGCGATAATCTCACTATGAATGGCTCGGCAGTTGTTTGGGGGATAGGTGAGAATACCAGGGGCGGCAGTGTTCCACAATCTTACTGCAGTGATCCATGTCAATGGGGAGAGATTGAGATTCCCTGGGAAAATGACTGTTGCTGGACATGTCTACGTTGTTCTGACGATGAGATCACCACTCAAAATCGAACATGCATGAAATGTGGTGACAAGGCCTATCCAGATGAAAACCAAGTGACATGCCTCCCAATTAGCGCACTCTATATGATGTGGGCAAGCCCTTGGGCCATCATGTTGATTGTCAGCGCTCTCCTTGGGCTGATCTTCTGTTCCTTGGTGACGTACTTTTATGTACAAAACCGACAAAACATGTTGATCAAAGCCTCCAGCCGCGAGTTATGCTATATCATGTTAGTCGGGATCTATATGTCTTACATTCTAGTCTTTGCATTTATTGCAAAGCCGAGTAAAGCATCCTGTGCCATTTGTCGGATGATGCTCATTCTATCATTCACTGTAATTTACGCTCCTCTCTTAACGAGGATTAATAGGATCTATCGCATCTTTGACAGAGCTAGGAGATCAGTGCGAAGGCCGCGTTTCATCAGTCCCCACTCACAAGTCACCATCGCCTTTATGGTCATACTTCTACAGGTTGGTGCCATCAGTCAACCAAATGAATATGCATTCTGTTATTGGTATCGCATGGGTCAAGAAACGGGGGGGGGGGACTTGGGCTGCAGTCCACCCCCTCCCCTTTTGTGGTCATAAAAAACGATTAAAATTTGTTTTAAAAAAAGGGCAAAAGAAAACACAACACCCATGATTTTATTTTTATTCGAAGGTTCCGTCTTTAAAAGCTTTCAGTCAAGAGGGGGGGGGGGGGAAGGAAACATTGAGCCTTGACCCCCCCCCCCCCCAAAAAAAAAAAAAAAAGAGAAAAAATGCTGATTGGTGGGATATTCATCATAAGAAAAGTCGTAATATTTTGAACATATTTCGCCACTCGGGCAAGGAGAAGAAATAGTGTATATCCTGTTTCGTTAATTCCACTATCTCATTCTTATAATTTGGTCGTTTGTTTGTTTGTTTGTTTGTTTGTTTTTTTTTTTTGTTGGTTTTTTTTTTTTTTTTTTTTTTTTTTTTTTTTGGGGGGGGGGGGGTATGTTTGCATATCATACCAGTATCGAATTCCCCACTTATTCTAAAGATTCAAATGTAATTAAAATATTCAATTACCTCTTACATTTGGAGAAGAAGCAGTGGCGTTTAAGTACGTATTTAAAGATAATACAGCAGAGCTATGAGGAAGAACAACAACAAACAAACCACTTGCTGCTAATCATATGCAGTGAATCAAATACGATTTCACTGTAGACAACATGATTCCATCAGCCCAATGATGTGTTCACTTATATTTTCTAGTATCAACACAAGAAATGAATCTGAAATGCAAGTTTAACAGGCAAAAGGCCGAATTGATGTGTTTGTTAATCGTAAGCAGAAATGCGGAATATTACCGTCACGTTACAACACACACACACACACACAAAACACATATGTGTATATTTGTACATGTTTATATATATATATATATATATATATATATATATATATATATATTGGCAGCAAAACTTGCCCAGAGACGTGGCTGATGTTGGGTAGCACCCCCTTTAAACAAGCTTCCGGGCGAAATGCCCTTCTTCAGAATCTACACAGTCAATGACAACAACGTTATAGACAAAATCAACCTAGATGTAAAATCATACTAAACTTAACTAACCTTCAATATCATACATTCCAAAATATACTCAAAATATCAATAAATGCGAAACATACATAAATACAACACATTTTTTGACAAAAAAAAAACAACAAACATACTATTACTAAATACAATCTCAGAACAAAACTTACTGTATTGGTGCTGAGTACGGTCTTGTGATGTTGTCTGTGTGAAAAAAGTTTATATATATATATATATATATATATATATATATATATATATATGTGTGTTATGAATATATGCATAGAGAGAGGATTACATGTATATACTGGTATACATTAATGTACACTATAACAGGTATAATATACGTAAAAGGAATACGGTAACGTTTTCATAAACCAGTTTTAAACCTTTGTATTTAGGGAGTACGAGTGCATTAGGGTATTTTCTAAAGAGTAATACTGACGTGTTACCCAGTCCTTGCAATCCGAGTTTGTCGTCAAGGTTTGAGCGAATTCAAGGGATGTTTTGTCCCTTCTCTATTGGAGTCTATTAGATTTGAACAATATGAATACATTGCCATAGTTGATATAATCTTTTGTGTAAAGTTATTAGCACTTCATTTTAACTTCTAAGCTTCCTTTTCGTTTAACAGTAAGTCCATCATCAATCTACAAGAAATGATATAAACACTCCTTTCATATTGGGCAAATGAATTTGGGATAACATACTCCCCTGCTAGGACTATTAAGATTATTTGATACAATTGACAGCACACTGTTTACATCAGTCATCTCTTTCCTGACTGTAGGTGCTGATGAACACGATATGGCTGATCCTCATCCCTCCCAGTGCAATAGAGGTCGTCATCGCACCTGGAAAAGTTGAACTGACGTGCAACATTCAAAGTGGGGAACTGATCGCCTCGCTGTGTTATAATCTTATTCTCCTGATACTTTGCTCCTATTTCGCCTTTGTTACGCGGAACGTCCCAAACAATTACAACGAATCTCGATTCATCTCACTCTGCGTGTACACCGTTCTGGTTATCTGGATTGGATTCATCTCTAGCTATTTTGTTGTCCCCGAGTCCCATTTAAAGGTAACGGTACTTTCTCTAGCTATGATTTTCAATGGAACAATCACTCTATGTTTTATGTTCCTGTCAAAGCTTTACGCGATATACTTTAGTAAAGATGTTATAATAAGCACCAACACCTATTCCGGAGGAGGACAAGCTAGTCAAGCAACTAGCACTATTGGTCATGAGAGCAGACTGAACTCTAAATATAAGCGTTCAGCTGTAAGACCAGCAAACTCTCACCTGGACGTTTCTACATGTTCTACTGACTTGTCGCCAGCAAACAGAATCACCAATCAAGAACAATCGCAGGAACGGTGTTCAACAATATCCGGATCTCAATGCTCTGATATGTGACATGATTTTTTTCTGTCGTCGCTTTATGATCTTTAAATTTCTTTGCTAGATGTAAAAGGATCATGATATAATTGTCATGTTGCGAAGATTTGCTCGGAGTTCCAAGTGGTTAAAAAAAAATACATGTATTCGTCTAAGAAATACCCCCCATATAAAGGAGAAAACGAGAATGAGTGTCTCCTTGGAAAGTGCATACATGTATTTACTCAATTGGTTTTGACATCTTGTACAGCTTGTTTTACCTCTCCTTTGGAAGCGCGAGAAGTTTGCATCTGCCTTATTTATTCTGACAGCATCTGGTCGTCAGTAGATTCCACCTGTTGGTTGTAAAGGCAGTGTCGTGTGTCACCCGATCGACATTCTCCATACTATTCAGGAAAAGGACGGAGATCTTCTAAGACTTGGACATCCGCACACTAATACTTCGATATTCAAGCATTGCTCCAGCGCTTCTCAGAAGTCAGTGGTGTGAAAAATTGTCTTGCTTTGGGTCAGAGATGGCTGCATATTTCCGCATCGCCAAGAAAGGGCAAACTCAGAGACACGGAGACAAATTTTCATAGTATGACAACAGCTTGCATCCGACTATCGACTGTCTCATGACAGGCTGGCGATATAGTTGCTTCGTGTGCGTCATTGTAACTTCTGACTACTTGCGTACTTGAACCATTCCAAATCGATTTAACGTCGGTTGTCATTGCATTTAAATTGAAGGTTTATACAAAATGTACAGTTCAGAGAACACTGGTAGTATGTTTTATCTTATCTTTGAGTTCTTCTTTTCTGTTATTCCTATTTGCTATGATTTTCCTTTTCGAATTTTTAAAACCTCCAAATGTCTTGTTAAAGGACAAGCATACTGCAGCGTGTAGAAAATAACAACCAAATACTAGGTGTTACAAAAAAACATTTCCCACTTTTGAACCGTAATAGTTCGAAAACTACTCATCAGATAATACTGTAATTGATATGAGTAATAGCTGAATAGTGTACAATTTAGTTGGAGGTAATTTGAATATGGGAGCTGGAATCAGTTTTGTTAAATCCATGATTAATTCAAAAGTTAAGTTCGAGATTTTGGTCAAATTTGAAGCCTCTGTACAAAATTGAACTTTACACAAGAACTGATGATGTGTATGTGAGTGTGTGCTTACAATGACCCTGAACAATAGACATGAATACCATGAATACCACCTTTTCAGAGCTCTGCTGACTAGGCTTCTGGACTCTTGCTCCAAGGCACATGAATGTTTTATTAATAATTCATAATGGATTGCCCTTGGCACTGCTAGTCTAAATTTATGGTAAAGAGTAAAATGCATGCGCATGAAAGAAAAATAAGCACATGTTTTCATGTGCCTGCTTACACTACATTTTAGGATGAATAAAGACTAGCTGTGACGGTGGAATTTCTCATGAATATGTAATAGAGTATTCAAACCCTGGCCATTGTGCAGGACCATTGTCTGGGTGTTAACCACACACTCCCCAAATCAAAGTTTTGTATAGAGGGTTGAAAATAGAGTAAAATCTGAAACCTAACTTAAAAATAAATCTTGAATTTAATGAAACTGATTTATGCTTTCATTTTTAAATCACCTTCAACAAAATTGTATTCAGCTATTGCTCATATCAATGTCAGTGTTATCTGATATATATATATATATATTTATATTAACTATTAATGATCAAAAATGGGAAATGTGTTTTGTAACACCTAGTACAAATACGCAACTGCACAGTGAGCAGTACATGAGTTATGCATTATTCATCTTTTTTTATTCATAGTTACGTGATATTAGTAGTGAAACATTATAAGATATTCACTGAAGAGACATGCTGAACCAGTAATACGATAGAGAGCAAAAAGGGCGGCAATTACAAAGAACAGAATGAACATAGTATCGAACAAATGGCGTATAGGGATAAATCAGTGATGTGATTAGAAAAAAAAATGAAAGAGTATACGAATTTAACTGTGTTTTTGAAGAAAAAAGGGGGAAAATCAAATACGTGAGGTTGTATGGGCGACGATTACGTTGTTGTTAGGTTGTGTATTAAGAATACAAAGATTGGCCAAAATTTCATGTAATGATCACGTATATGTCAGGTTATGATACATACAATTTATGGAAGTTGGTTTGCCTGGTCACGAAACTATGATGTCACATTTAATACCCCCGTCACACTTATTCGGAATCAGCACGAATCAAGCAGAACCAGCCGGAATTAAAGATTTTCCAAATTCGTGCCACATTCGGGAGAAAAATTCAAATTCTAACAGTTTGGTAGGGAATGCTGTTCGAATACTTGGAATGGACTTCGAATCCTTCTCGAATCATTCTTGCACATTCCGAATGAATTAGCTCTGGGATGCTGCTCGAATGTACTTGGAACGCTGTAGGAATATTCAGAATACTGTTAGAATGGGGTCAGAATCTTTAGAAAGCACTCCGAATGCCGCACGAGCGCGGTTCGATTGCTGCCCGAAGTCTGATGGTCGGAAAGCGTCTCGCATGCAGTACAAACTCATTTAGAATGCGGTCAGAACGTTCCTGGAATGGCTACCAAATATACTTTGAATGTTCACAAATTCAAACAGAATGCAGCCCGAAAATTTGGAATACACTTAGAATGTACTTAGAATGCAACACGAATGTCCCGTGTGTGTCAAGAATGCCACCGGAATGGTCTCCGATAGCGTATAAAATGGTGATTTTCACCTGTCTCAACCCGATCATCCTTGGACCATATTGCTTTGCTACAGATTGCTGTCCTCCAACAAGACCTTCTTGAAAGAGAGTGTCTAGGCTCGTTACCCCCTGGGCAATTACCCCAGACCCTTCCCGTGACCCTAACCCTACTCCTAATCCTAACCCTAACCCACACTCTAACCCTAAAGCTAACCCTAATCGTAATCTTTACTCTAACCTTTTTCACTAACCAGTATTTAACTGGGCGTAATTATATGAGCATTTGAGATATTTTGGCAGAATTTGAGGTGCACCACCGTTCCGATTCTCCCTCAAATCAGATCAGATTGTTTCAAATGCTGTTAGAATGCCGTCAGAATATTTAGAATGCCGTAGGAATATTTAGAATGCAATCAGAGTCCAGTTAGAATACCCTTCGAATAAAAATCGATATTTCTCCACTTCGAATGCTCCTCGAATGTTCTAAGCATGCTTAAAACATTCGGGCTGGCCACAAGAATGGGCCCGAATAGTTGGAACGCACTCAGAATGTCGTCAAAATTTTTAGAATGCACTTCGAATATGCAGGAAGGCAGGAAGAATTTTCATTTCAACGGCATTCCGGCTCATTGTGCCTCTAGTGTGACGGGGGTATCAAAACCCCGGCGTCCACAAGGGCGCGGACAAGACGCGGAAAGCAAATTTTGTAATTCCGCATTCATTCGGCAACCTCTCCGCCTGTTCCTGAAAGAGTCCGTCCACTATCTTCATCATTCCTAAACATGTCCGGGCGTTTCCGAACCTTCGGGATAAGCTCCCTTGACACTTGCAGGAATTTGGGTTTGCTCATGGTTTGAGCATTGACACGTATATGGCAAGCCGTTTGTGTAAAAAGTCGATAAACCCTGTTTTTCACTGATAAACTCTGTTTATCAGTGAAAAACAGAGTTTATCAACTGATAAACAGAGTTTTTCTTTGATAAACTGAGTTTATCAACTGATAAACACAGTTTTTCTGATAAACTGTGTTTATGAGCGATAAACTCTGTTCATCAATTGATAAACGGAGTTTATCAATTAACAAACAGAGTTTATCAATCTGATAAACTGAGTTTATCACTTGATAAACTGAGTATATCAGAAAAACAGTGTTTATCAGTTGATAAACACAGTTTATCGGAGAAAAACTCTGTTTATCAGTTGATAAACACAGTTTTTCTGATAAACTCAGTTTATCAGTTGATAAACACAGTTTTTCACTTTTGATAAGCAGAGTTATTTATCTCTCAACAAGAGAGGGCGTTTTCACTGTTTGATATGTTCTGCTCAATTCAATGTTTTATTTCATTTTTCGACAAGAACATATAAACATCACTTCTTTTTTGGTAACAGAAAATCAGGTGCGTAAAACTATGTAGGATGAAAAGAATAAACAATAATTGTAGCACCTTGCAATAATTACACATTATCATTAAACTCAAGTGATTTGAAGTAAGTAAATATTGTGGATAATTCGAAAAATGGAGGGACCCACTAAAAAGACAAGTCTTGTAGAATGTGGGCCCCTCAAACGAAAAACATCAGTTGAAAGCAAAGAGAAGGTCTGGAAGCCCACTAGAGAGACAGATCAACAAAACAGACACATGTACACACGTAAAAAACATGAAACGGGACTGAATAGGAGTAACAGTACAACAGACAGTTGACTACGAGATGAGACAAAACTAACATAACAGTACGAGAACAGAACGGAACAAACAAAACAAACAAAAACGTTTAGCAGAAACAGCGATCTCGTCGGAAGTATGTCGAGGGAGAGAGAGAGGGGGGGGGAGAGAGAGGGGGGAGAGAGAGTAACAATATAGGCCTACTAGAGATATAATCGAGGAAATATCCTAGCTTTATTACATGAGGACGCTGTATAATATTAAGAGAATACACGTAGCAATCAATATGTGGTTCTTTTCTTAGATAAAGGGTTATAACAGCTGGTTAATTCAAATCAGTAGAATTATAAGATTGCAGTAGAACAAATTTCAGTTTCCTTTTAAATGAATATATAGAGGGGGCATTTTTAATATCGGAATGCAATGAATTCCAATAAGTAGGGCCTGTATAAACAAATGTGTTCTTGGCTAAAATGGTACGAAGAAGAGGTAAATGACATTCATTAGAACGTCGAGTTGGACATTCATGAAATGACTGATTTTTTTTTTGGTCGTTGATAATAATCGCAGCGCTAGCGCTTGCAATGTATCGCTGCGCTAGTTAGCTAGCTAACCGGGCCGGGCGCTCGCGGCTGCGGGCGCGCGTTGTGTCTGTAATTCTGGCAACGTTTTCGGTAATCGGTATCTGGTATATGTCGTATGTAATCTCTACACGCACATGTACTATTAACAGAGCAGACGGCTCTGCGTATTAAATGCTGCTAGCGCCCACTACCGAGAAGGTTTGAATAACTCTGCTTTTCTCTGATAAACTGAGTTTATCAAGTGATAAACAGAGTTTTTCAGAAAAACTGTGTTTATCAGTTGATAAACTCAGTTTATCAAGTGATAAACAGAGTTTATCAGAAAAACTGTGTTTGTCAGTTGATAAGCTCAGTTTATCATTGATAAACAGAGTTTATCAGAAAAACTGTGTTTATCAGTTGATAAACAGAGTTTTTCTGATAAACTCTGTTTTTCTCTGATAAACTCAGTTTATCAAGTGATAAACAGAGTTTATCAGTGAAAAACAGAGTTTATCGACTTTTTACACAAACGGCTTGCCATACACGTATCATTTCATGCCAATGCGAGAAACATTCGGGACAACCTGCGGGAGGATGCTGGCCAATGTCGTCAATGCATGAAAATTTTTCGAAGTGTTCAAAATTTTGGCACGACGAAATTTTGGTCAGATTCGCGAACCCTTCGTGAACTATGCACAACCTATGCCCAAACTAGCCGTACCAGTACGTCCTGATGCATGTCCATCAACCTAGTGGCACGCAGGTCACGACTAAATCAAGACTAAGTCGCAACTAGTTAACGACTAACTTGCGTATCCTTTGCGCGTAAAATGCGCATACTGCCGCATAGTTTTCGCATGTCAATCGCATAGTCTACGCATGATATGCGCGTTAAAGGAAACCAAAACCCAAATATGAATTATTTTGGATTGAGTGAAAGTAGCTGTATTAGCAGATCATAATATCAGCCAAAGTTTGAGGAAAATCGGCTGTCGATTCAGAAGTTATGATTTTTTTTTCGGTGCAGTAATTGCTGGATAAGGAGGCTACTATACAGTTCATGAAAACGTTTCATTTTTCATGAAAAGTACACATTCAATCGACAAGCTACTGACATAGGTTAAGGGTAATATTATTTCCTCTACTTTCTGAAAGAGGTAAGGCAGATGCTCTTTCATAATGCTAAAAAAGTGAAAATATGTTCAATTTTCTTTGTTTTCTATATATTGTTGTCCGTAATGATGTCATGAACTGTGGTAGTCTCCTTGTCAAGCGATATGGCGGCACCGAAACTTTAGAAATTCATAATTTTTGAATGGAATGTCCAATTTTCCTCAAACTTTCACTGATGAGATCAATTAATATTGCTGCTTCCATTGAATCCACACTTATATTTGGGTTCTGGTTTCCTTTAAGTGATCAAGAGCAGTCATCACAATACAGACTAATAATAATCTGTTCGTATCATGGCACCAACGAATTCCTCCTCGTGACAGAACCTCTGCAGTGTAAGACCAGTTGTTCAAAGGCCAAAGACAAGGGAAGGAATACAGTTGGTGGATCAAGGAAGGACATTTCATGATACACGATAATGTTGTTTGTTGAATTTTTCAAATGCATTGCATTAAAAGAAAAGAGGGAAAAGAGTTGGTTAGGATGTATCTACAAACTAAGCTTGGGCGCAACTAGGGTTACACTTTGTTATGCCGTAGTTTTGTAGGTATTCCGAATGTTTGTTTATCCTAATGATGCAGGATTCGTTAATTCCAAAAATTGAAAAATGTTCCTAATTTAGAAGGTTCGTTGATATCATTAATATGAAGGTTCAATAATCCGATAATGACACACGTTTCACAATTCCAATCGTGAAACAAAATTCCCTTAGGGACAAAGTACGGCGATGTTGTTAGATTTTAAGTAATGTATTAAGCATTGAAAAGTGAATGAAAACACGTACACACACACATAGGGGCCTATAGACACATACAAACATACATTAAAGATTAACACATTTATTTGCGAACTCGGATGCTATCGTAATTTGTATTAATTGAATTCTGATGAAAAAAATTCTTCTCCTCTCCTACATGATCATCAGGATTAGTCACGCATTTTTTTTTTTGTATAAAGAAACAACAATAAACTCAAAGGCAGACCGCCTCCCCCATAAAAAAAAAATACACACGTGTGTACTGATCGTTACTTTTGAAAGGATCCTGCGTGTTCCCCTGGTCATGACAGATCAGCCCCTTCCCACCCGGGTGCACGTCATGAGACCGACACCCACGAGTCATACAGCCCACGAGTCATACAGCTCACAAGTCATACAGCCCATGAGTTATACAGCTCACGAGTCATACAGCCCATTGGTTCGACACTGAGCTCACAAGGCCCACGAGACCGACACATTAAGCCCGTATTGTATCTGTCGAACTCGTGGGCTGTTTTTACCAAGTGTCGATCTCATGGGCTTTATTTGCCTGGTGTCGAACTCACGGGCTGTATGACTGGTGAGCTGTATGATTCATGGACCTGTTTTCAATGTCGAACTCGTGGGCTGTATGACTCTTGGGTGTCTGTCTAGTGGGATGACCCCTCCCACCCGCATGTAACTTCTCGACAGAAACAGTGATTATCAAAAGATTATTAAATGACTTTCGGATTAACGAAGCTTTTTCATCGTCGGATTAACGAGACTTTTGAATGAGGAGTATTCTGAACAACGCAACAATTGATGCGATTTTAAGGAACGCTATATTTCATGTTAAGATTACCAAACCTTCGGAATAACGAACGTATTTCATTTTTTAGACTTACCTATCTTCGGAATAACAAACATTCTGACAAACATCATCGCAACTTTACCCACCGTCGTTTCTCAGGCTTCCTTCTTGGTGTTTCTCAAAAACAATGAGCCCTACAGTCACTACATTATAAACACTTTCTTTGCTCTGGAACAGCTTTCCGAGTATTGAACGTCTTTAATGTTCTTGAATTTCTTATTATCATATCTATACAGTCAGATACTTGGAAGTGAAAGCAAGTTTTATGATCTAATAAAGGAAGGACAAAAATACTGCAAGTAGTGTCCTGGCAACGAATACGAATACGTAAATTATGCGTAAATATGTCGTAAACATGACGTATCATTGAGTTTGTTTGTTTGTTTGTTTGATAGATACTTTATTTTCTGCAAATCAATATACATAAGTTACATGATCATGAAGATGCAGGAAATATACAAAGTAAATTCAACGCAGAGTCGTTTGACTTGCATAAACCACGATACATACAAGTACATAATCATGAACATGTAGGAAATATATAAAATAAATTTAACACAGTCTTTTGACTTGCATAAACAACAATATGAAAGAAATATAATATACAATATGCATGTCTATGCAGCAGTGATAAGAATAACATTTATAGTTAAGAAACGATTATGCAGAGGGCCGCCATTATAAGCATTGCTTGAAAAGATGGCCGGCCCGAGGAAAAGATAAGGACGTACTAGATTCGTAACAATATAAATTCTGCTGCGAAGGTAGCAGGGGAAAATAAACTCTAGTGTGTGATGGTGGTGGTGGTGAATGTGTGTGCAGGTGCTTGAAGGTGCACAATGGCAGATAGGCTGGAATTTAGAATAATGAAATTGGTTTACTGAAAGAGGGGACGATATGCGTTGTTGCTATCGGGAGACCAACATTAGTTGTATAATTTGTTTGTTTTTAGTTCGTATTTGAAGTATACTGTAATAAAATGTACTTCTTTAAGTTTGCTTTAAATGAAAACAAGGAGGCACACTGTTTCAACTCCTCAGGAAGAGTGTTCCATGTACCCGGACCTTGATGTCTAATTGACTTTTGAGCAAGTAAAAGCTTCGGATTACTTAAATGAAAATCATGGGACCGACGGGTAGGGTATAAGTGAATATGTTCATTGGTTACTAGGGTATTATGAAAAAATGGTAATAAATTTCGAGTGTGTTTATACATAAATATGGCAGTTAGGTATAGATGTATATCATGGGCCTTCAAAGTTTTTAGGCGATAAAATATGGGATCAGTGTGAGCCAAAAAATTTGAATGTGTGCATATACGAAGAGCCTTTTTCTGGAGAAGAAAAATTGTGTTCAATTTTTTTTTTGCTACTGTTGCCCCATACAATATTACATTACATTACATATGGTAAAAATAAAGTGTTATATAACATAATTAAAGTTTGATCATTAATTAAATATTTTATTCTTCTTAAAACACCAGTTGCTTTAGATATTGCTGTTGTAATATTCTGAACATGAGTATTCCAAATTAGATTGCTATCTAGGGTCACTCCTAGGAACTTGGTTGAATGTTTCTCAGCAATGTTTATATCATCAATAAAAATACTTTGAGGAAGGGTGGGTTGGGATTGCAACGTATGAAAGTGTATAAAACATGTCTTATCAATATTCAATGAAAGCTTAAGCTTCTAAACCATTTCGAGATGTTGCTTAATTCCGTATTCAATGTATCAACCAGTGTTGCAATGTCCTTGTGGGAATAAAAAACATTGGTGTCGTCTGCAAATAAGATGAAATTTAAACGAGGAGAGGAGTTGATAATATCATTAATATAAATCAAAAAGAGTAGGGGCCCGAGGATAGATCCCTGAGGGACACCGCATGACACGTTAGAATATGTTGAGTGAGTGGATTTAAATGCAACATATTGTTTTCGATGACTTAAATAACTTCTGAACCACGACAGAGTAATCCCTCTCACACCATAATTATGTAATTTTTCAAGTAAAATGTCATGATCAATAGTGTCAAACGCTTTACTAAGATCCATAAAAACTCCAATTATGTGCTCCTTTTTAGTAAGCGCATCAATAATAAATCAACAGATTTAATTATCGCATAATCGGTAGAAAATCCTTTCCTAAAACCAAACTGATTCGCATTTAATATTTCATTTTCAATCATGAACGAGTGGAGACGCTTGTAAACTACTTTTTCTAAAATTTTCGATATTGCAGGTAACAATGAAATGGGTCTATAATTTTTCACCATTAAGGGATCTTCTCTTTTATAAATAGGGATAACTTTGGCCGTTTTGAAGGAGTCTGGATACTTTCCGTTGAGTAGGGATAGATTGAATATATGGGTGAGAACACTCATTTCTTGAACTATTCGTAAATTCGAAATGACTAAACTCGGCCTGCGCGCCACTAAATACCACGTCATACCAGAATGTATATTTTGACCATATCTCATGTTGTACGCAATACAGACAGTTCACATTTCGGGCATAAACCGGGCTCATAATGTTGAACATTCAGTTGCACTTTTCCCCTCCCTAAAATTGCAGATAGGCCTAACTTTCAAGGCTGCCTTCTTAGAATTCAAAATGGCTGCTTTTCAGCTAATATCTCTGGTTACAAGCAACTTTTAGACATATCAATGTTTATGGTGGCTTACAGTGTACATTCTTTAAACACACACACACATAGGGCCTACACATTCTGTAATAATGGATTATTTGTATTGGTCGCCACTCTTGAAATTCAAGATGTATTTCGACCATATTTGGTGCTGTAAGATCTTTAAACTGCAAACCCAAGCATGGTGAAACACTCATGTATAAGTCAATCACTTCAAGTGTTTCCTGTCCTGTAGGTACACTGTTGTGTTGAAATGCAAAAATGCTGCCATGTGAAACATTCCTTTAAAAGCATAGCATTTGGGTAAAATTTGTGAATGGGAAATCATGTGATTTTGATGTTAAAAACAAATGACTTAAAAAAAACAACTCAATAACTGTGTCTGACTGACTAAATAATGCCCCATTTAGACGATTTGGTTGTAAGAACTTACAATATTAGCCCTATATACTCTAACAATTCATGGGATAGTCACTTAGATAATTAAATGTTTTCTAGGCTCATTCCCTGCACATGTTTAAAAACAGCACTCTAAAGCTGTACACAGGGGAGAATTAGTTCTAAATTCTTCCAGAAATAATGACTTTTGCATTTCTTGCTTTTCAGCATGATAATGAATTCTGCGGCTACCGTTGATGTAGGAAGTTCGAAGCATTTTATAATAATTGAACAATTTATGCATACCCTTTGGAAATATCTACAATCTAATATATCATATTTATATGTATTAGAGGCACAAATTAGGTTGTGAGAGTTTACGAGGTTCGTTCTCTGGTTATATCGTCAAGTCTCTACGAGGGTAAAGCCGGAAATTGTCCTGGTTGAAGTCATCCACGCCAAACTTCTGGAAGGCACGGACTGTGTCATAGCACATTCTGCATGATTCAAGGTTTAGATACTTCTTGGTCCATCTGCTCTTGGAGACATCCTCAAATTTTCAACTTCAGCCAGCACCATGAAAGGCATTAAAAAGCAGACCTTTACCTGTTCCTGTTTTTTCGCAGCAAACTGCAGAGCATAATCTCTCAAAATTGTCAATTGTACCTTTATCATTTCCTTTTCCAGTGATGGAGCAGACAACATGCAATGCAGTAAGTGAAGCAAACCTACAAGATCCATCAGGATAATTGAAATGTTAGAGTCTACGTAATAATCATCAATATCTCTGATTTTCTCGTTGCTCTAATACATACAATGGAATGAGGCTATCTCTTGTGAGTGACGGGTGACAGTAACTCCCACGGCATCTTTGATGAACTCTTTTTTTTTCCATGGTCTCTGTGTCAGATGGAATTGACTGCTCAGTATTTCAACTTTCAGGCTTATCATTTGGCTCAGTTTTGTGAGTTTCTAAGGCATTCATAGGTAGGAAAAATGAACCTTTAATAGGGAGAATGAGGAGAAGGCCATAAAACAATGAGATGAAGAGTGATTGTGGAATTGCTTCGAACTTATATCTTTCAATAATTGTATCGTTCAGCAATAACCGGATAATGACAGGTCTACATGTTTCAGGCTGTAGAACCAGTAGAAATGTTATGAAGAATTTGCGATTCCTTAAGCTTAATGACTTTGGATCCAATCATACGTGGTGTATTTTTTTTTTTTCGCACGAGCTGAATGTCTGGCCTTTCTCACAATATTCCAGAGATTAATATATTCTAATTCTCGCAGATACAAATTCTTAGTACAAAACATTAAAACTGCCCTTTTCATCTCTTTCTAGAGTATCTCCCTTGAATGTTTCTGATACCTGACTGCCAAACACCACATTTATCAGCTTCAAGGCAGTGTCAATTTCTTACATTACCCTCGTGTGATGATCTTCTAAGTTGTGGAGGAATTCTAATGGATGCAAGCGCCACAGAACTGAGCTATCATTACTCCTTTGTAGTTTTAGAATAATTGGCTGTACAGCAATAAGCATCTTGGAAGTCTTGATAATTGAAGATGACCCACTCAAGGGCAATCAGGAAAAGCCTACTTATTCCTTCTTCATTCTGTGTTATTCCAGAAATAATTATATCTATCAAACCTTAAGTGTTTCAGTTTATGGCCAACAAACAAGCTTGTGAATGGGATGCCTGGTAGGGTGACCATAGCATTTCTTGCCATTGCGAGACTTTTCCTCGTTTGTCTTCATTCTCTTGAGGCAGCATCAAGTTTTTTAAGATCACTTTCAATTGCATCAATGCTTGCTTTTATACAAATATTCATTGATTGGGATTAAATATAATCATTAACGAGGTTCCACAACGCAAAATAACGTGTTGCCTGAGAGGCAAAAACGAACCGTTTTAGCGCGCAGTTTGCAAACCGCATACCCGCCTGGCTATATGGGATGTGACGCTTACACGCTTGCCCACACTATCGGACAGTGGTATGCCCCCTCCCCCCTTACGCAGTTCTTGCCCCTCAGCATCTCTTGATGACGTAATTAGAACCTCATCCTTACATTTTGAATTTATGGCGGCCATTTTGAATAGAGAGATGGCTGTCATTCTGCGTGAACTGGAAATAAATTCAGTCTAACTAGGACAATTTTGGCACATTCATCTAAGGCGCTTACCACAGTATTATAATTACGTTTTCTATGGCGGCCATCTTGAATTTCAACATGGTGGTCTATCTAATGATCCACAATTAGGAAACAGCTGTGCTGGACCATTGAACACCACAAGCATGTGCATTCTTTAAAAATGTGATGCTTCTACAATAATTGCAAACAGATATGGGTAAAAACGCTATGGCGGCCATTTTGAATTTCAAGATGGCGGCCTACAAACTCTACAAAGTAATCCACAATATCAGAAAATGATATATCAGAGTGCTTGACATTATAACGATGTATTTTGCACCAAGTTTGAGGTTTCTACAATGCTCACTTTATGAGATATGGGTAAAAATACAGCTTGCTATGGCAGCCATTTTGAAATTCAAAATGGCAGCCTACAAATTGTATCAAAACAATCCACAATATCAGACAGAGATTTATCAGAGTGTCTGACATCACACCCATGCATTTTGCACCAAATTTTAAGCTTCTACAATGCTCACTCTATGAAATATGGGTCAAAATACAGTCTGCAAGGGAGGCCATTTTGAAATTCAAAATGGCGGCTGAAGACGTGGTCAGAAAAAATGGAACCAAAGTTTTTTGGATTCAGCACCCCCAAATTGACAAAGTTAGCGAAAAAAAAATCAATTTTGGCACGAAAATCTCACGGGATTACATAGTAGCCTCTACTAACAGGTAAAAGCCAGCATTTCCTGGCGTCCAATGAAGAAGGCAAAGCAGAAGGCAATGGATACTTTGTCAGCAGTAACTAAGAAGAAAAAGAAGCAGCCCCCACCTCCTAGTATTTTTTTCGCTCTTTTTATTTATCATTTTCGTTCGAGGGATTTGTGATGGTTGCCATTACGTATACATCGTTTTGTTCGTTGCAAATGTGATAGCCCAGCTCAAAACCCACAAAAGTAGAACCAGGTCGAATGATTTTTGCATTTTTATACTGAGTTCAAGTACATGGTGTAAACGTAGCTAGATTATTGATGGTCGTTGCAGTGTGGATGAGGTGGCTGTTCTAATGTCACCACCAAGACAAGATGCTATATAACTCCATGTCATCCAAACCATCGCAACGTTCTCTAATAATGATAATGGTATGTATCTTTTGCCCAGGGTAACAAGGAACAAACGGTGATCTGACTGAAATTACGGTATAATGTATTGTGGGATAGGAACCCGATCCTTCGACTTACACACGGGACCACGGACTATCCCAGAATGCCCTTACTAACTCGATTGTATGTTTCCTGATAGGTTTGGTTGGTTTCACCTGTTTCATTTTGATCAGTTTTGTAAGTAATGTTTTATTTGACAATTCTTGGCAGTTATTTGATAACTATATCTTTAACCGGTAAATACGTTTTGTCATAGTTCGATGTGTGTCTGCTAGACAGTTTCTGTTAAGTTACGGAAGGCACTTTTACACAATTCAAAATAAACGATGTGATATTCTATCTGCAAGTCAACACGAACAGGGAATGGAATGTATTGACTACAAGTTTTAAAAAAATGCTTGAAGGAACAGTATGGATTATGCTGAAAATATATATCATCGACTTTTGCAAACAGAGCAAAGACATTTCTAAAAAGCGTTAGTTTGTTGTTGTTGTTGTTTTTTTTCAATTTCAATTCAAGTGTTAGTTGTCACTGGTCACTACAGTGCAATCACAATCATTTGATCCCAGCCACTGTTCTCCTTTTACCTACCTCCTCCCTACTTAAGTATGCAGACCTCATGAACAAAAACGACATTTGTATATTCAGATTGCAGGAAGAGACAGATGCATATGAGATATTGCGTTTGTGACCTGCTTTTGCTTGTTTGGTGGTATTGCACAGTCACTCTGTGGTCAACAACCTTCTACACTCCATCGCCACGCAGGATACCAGAGTGTTTGCTAAATCTCATTATGAATATTAGGCACATTCACGACTTTATGTTTATGCATGTTCAACGCATGTGATCGCCAGCAACGAATTGACGCTCGGTGTACACACACGAACACACCTGTACAAGTGGCTTCCAATAACCAATTGGTGTTGAAATCCAGTGGGCGCTGATGTCTTCAGCCCGCGAAATGCAAACTCACTCGTTTGAAGGATACACACTCTGTGTTCAGAAGCGCCAATGGTTAGCGCAGCAGCCGATGAGCGTCTAACATCACCGTGAAAGCCCCTTGAGTCTGCACCAGTGGGAAACTTCCGCTTTCTTTTCCGTTTTGCTGTCACGGAGTTGCCGCTGTGTGGTTTCGAAAAATCGACTGCGTGTTGAACCATGGCTGAAGTAACGTGAATTCGAGACAAAGCTCGGGCGATCGATAGATTCAGTAAAACTGCAGTAAACCTGGACTCGACAACTGTCAGAGTACCTGTAGCCTGCGGGATATGGTCGAATTCGACGTTTCTTCAATGCCCAAGCACCACACCCGCTCCTTCGACGTCACTTACGACTTCACTTTACGACCACCATTTAACTTCACTGTGAACTACATGTAAGCTGGACGCGAAGCGAGTGACAACTCAGCCGCGTTACGGACGTATAACCACCAGTGTGAACACGTCTCTTCGCAACTGTGAACATCGTTCTCGGTCGTTTTCCATATTGGATAAGGTTTACTTGTTGGGTCACAACTCTTGACTAAATGTAGTTCTGGTTTGTACTGTAGTATTGACAATTATGCTCCTTTTACACCATGTTCCCGGCAACCGCGGCAGCCCCGTTTGCCCAAAACGTAGTGCACCGTGGATAGATGAGATAATTATTCTCTCACTTTTTTCACCTCACTATTCTTGTCTTGTTCGTTCCAGTCCTCACCCCGGTGAACCATCAGAACGGGGTCTGGTCAGGCGATACTGCATAGCATTTTCCGTCGCGCCTTAGTACGTCCTCCTCCAAGTCTTGTTACGGCCTATTGCGTGCTATAACGTTTTGTTCCGTTCACCCCATTGCTTTTACGGCCTACAAGGTTTCTCGTTAGCACCGGGACAGCCGTAGCAATTTTTGACAGTTTAAAAATCTCACACGGCATCCACGGCAATCACGGCCTGTCACTTTTACCCATGCCCCCCCCCCCCTCCCGCGTTATTGTCTCACGTCCATGCCGTTTTGTCCACGGTGGCCTAAAACGTGACTGCCGTGGCCGCCGGGAATACAGTGTAAACGCAGCTTTAAATTTATCTCAATTGCCGTTACGCTGAGAGCTGTATAGGTCCATGTATAGCAAACCATAAGTCGAATGTAACCAGTGCACTTAATTTTAGCCAATGTTAGTTTTTGCATTATGTGTACCATTCATGGCATAAGGTAATGATATGTTCACACCGGATACAGTTCGTTATTCAGAAGGTTTATGATTCCGAAAATTGAATAACGTTTGTTATTCCGAAGGTTCATAATCCGAAAATCAAAAAAAAATAAGGTTCGTTATTCCGAAGGTGCCTTAATCCGAAAACGAAATACAATTGCAATTACAATAATTACATTTGTATATCGTTCTTACAAACAATAAGTTGTTTCGCAGCGCTTTAAGCTGCGTTTACACCATGTTCCCTGCGACCACGGGATAGGCAAACGCGACAGGCCGTGATTGCCGTGGATGCCGTGTCAGATTGTTAGACTGTCAAAAAATTTGCCACGGCAGTCCAGGTGTTAATGAGGAATCTTATATGCAGCGATAAAACGGATGAACGTAACAAAACGGGGCGGCACGTATTAGGCCGTAACAAAACTTGGAGGCTGTCCGTAGCGGGACGCGACTGAAAATATGGATAGTCTAGCCTGACTAGACGCCGTGAGAACAGCGTCTGACAGCAACAAGTTCACCGGTGCGAGGTCTGAATCGAAGAAGACTAGAATGCGAAGGGGGGGGGGAACAGGAGAATGATTGTCTCATCTACCCACGGCGCGCTACGTTTCGGGCAAATGGGGCCGCCGTGGCCGCCGGGAACATGGTGTAAACGCGGTTTTACATTTGTCATCATCTACTGCGCAGCTGCTATATAAACGGGTGCACGTCACAAGACCAACACCCACGAGTCATGACACATTCCGAGAGTTATACACCCCACAAGTCATACAACCCACGAGTCATACAGCCCACAAGTCATACAGCCCATTTTATACAGCCCACGAGTTTGGCACCAAACGAACAAAGCCCACGAGTTCGACATTAAGTAAAAGGGGTCATCCCACGAGACCGACACCCACGAGTCATACGGTCCACGAGACCGACATAAAAAATAGGTCCATGAGTCATACAGCCCATGATTTATACAGCTCACGAGTCAAACAGCCCATGAGTTCGACACTACGCATAAAAGGCTCACGAGACCGACACTAGGCAAAGAAGGCTCACGAGACCGACACTAAGCAAAGAAAGCCCACGAGACCAACACTAGGCAAAGAAGGATCACGAGACCGACAGGATGAACAGCGCCATCTACATGTCAATTACCTGTACAGGATGTTCCATGAAGGGGGAAATTACATACTGGCAGGTGCAATTTCGTAACGTTATCGAGCGAGAGATTGTAACTAATTGAACAGCACCACCTGCATATCAAGGACATCAAGTAACTATGTTTTTCTACACTTGTGGCTTTTAGAGTGCAGTTCTGTCACACTACGGGGAGCGACATCGTTAACAATTTATCTCTTTTTTTTAATAGAATTATCCTCGTCATGGGAACCCCCCCCCCCCCAAAAAAAAAAAGTATGAAAAAATAATAGAGGACAAGAACGATGTATGGTTTGATTTTAGATGCCATCGTGCTATTTTTGATATGCTTTCTCAATTTCTAGATAGAGTGTGGACAGGATGTAATTTTTTTTCGCCTTTTTCTTTCTCGCTTCACTTGACATTTCAGAGGATGAAAACGTTTTGTGTCGCAGCGATTCACCTCAATTTGTGGCTTGTATTTGTAAAATCATTCTCCTCAAAACGGTACATTTTTCATGAAATAGAATAGCGGTTTTCATGGATGCATCTTCTTTTTCCGAATCCTTAAAGCTACCTTAATAGACGATTATATCATTTTCTGTGAATTTGTACTAAATTAGCACCTTTGCAGATGACTACTCCCCTTCAATATCACGTAAAGCAAGTGTGCACTGCAACATTGACCATTTTGTGAAATATTTTCTTGTAAACTTCATTTCACACCTGGGTATTATTCTAGATGGTTGATCTAAATGCCCACATCATTTTTTTTTTTTAAGCGGGTGTATGCCGGTATACGTTTTGCGGAAAGGGAAACGAGGGTGTTTTGGCACTTTCGAAATTAATGTCGAAACATCTCATGCACTTTTACAAGGAATTTGTTTATTTTTTCAAAAACACTCAAACGCGCAAACACAATTAAAAATCTTGAACAATTCAGAGGGCGAGGGAGGGCAATTGACGGGGTAATCCCCTAGCAACTCTCCTTTTCCATCTCTCATATTCCTTATGCCATTATCTCGCAACCCTATACAATTAATTGGTCTATAGGTGGCGGTGTTCATCCTGTCGGTCTCGTGAGCCTCTTTTGCCTAGTGTCGGTCTCGTGAGCTTTGATTGCCTAGTGTCGGTCTCGTGAGCCTTTTAAGCGTAGTGTCGGTCTCGTGAGCCTTTTATGTGTAGCGTCGAACTCATGGGCTGCATAACTCGTGGGCTTATTTTATTTGATGTCGAACTCGTAGGCTTTATTTACTCTGTGTTGCACTCGTAGGCTGTATAACTAGTGGGCTGTATGACTTGTGAGCTGTATGACTTGTGAGCTGTATGACTCATGGGTGTCGGTCTCGTGACGTGCACCCCACGAGACCGACACTACGCAAACAAAGCCCACGAGACCGACGCTCCGCAAAGAAGGCTCACGAGACCGACACTAGGCAAAGAAGGCCCATGAGATCGACAGGATGAACAGCGCCATCTATAAACCAAATGAAGAGTGAGTAATTGTATAGGGTGTCCCGATAGTGACGTAAGGAAGAAATTAGTTATGGGAAAGGGGAGTTGCCTAGGGTGTTACCTCGTCGGTTGTCCTCCCTCACCCCCTGGAATTTTCAAGGACTCTATGTGTGTGTGCGTGTGGGAGTTTTTGTGCAAACTTAATAAAATTCACTAAAAATGTGCACCAGATCTTTCCACTTCAATTCAAAAAAATGCAAAAGCACCATCGTTTGCGTGCTAACTCCTCGATCTTTTTAAGTATTCTTGCCCCCCCCCCCCCCAAAAAAAAAGAAGAAAATCTGTGTACGGCCATGATTATTACAGTCTAGTGGGATCTTCGAAGAAAATATGACTGCTATTGATATTACACACAAAAAAAACTTTGGTATTGCCGTATTACAGCAATTTTGGTGTGCTAGTTTTAACAGTTCTTTATAAAATAAAAATTGTACCTTCGCCGTCCATTTTATTTATTTTTTCTTATTTTAGGAGGTAGAGGAATTTATCCCCCCAAGCTGTCCTGTCCCGTCTTTTTACAAGGAAAAGTTCAACAAAATGGTCACTGTCGCAGCGCACACCTGTTTTACATGACCTGGAGGGGGCGTAGTCATCAGCTAAGATGTGGTTTTAGTATGAATTCGCAGAAAATAACGTAATCGTCTATATCAAGGTATTTGTTATGATTCAGGAAAAGAAGATACATCCATGAAAACAACTTTTTATTCCTTCAAAAATCTACAATTTTGAAAAGAATAATAATTATATTACAAACACAGACCACAAATGGAGGATACATTCCTGCGATATAAAAAGATCTCATCAATTTAATTTCATACGTTATAGTTACAGAGACAAAATTAATTGCTTCTCTAGAACTTCTTGGCAGTAGTACAGGATATCTAATATTTAACTGGTGGAGCGATGAAAAAAAGGGGAAAAATCTTTCATCCTGCCCATATATCTTCTAGCTAGAAATTGGGAAAGCATATTGAAATTAGCACGATGTCATTATGAAAATAATTCATCGTTCTTGTTATTTTCCCATTTCCCCCCTGCATGACATTAATGCAACACCCTGTATAGATGCACGCTTGCAGTTGACATATAGATGGCGCTGTTCATCCTGTCGGTCCCTTGGGCCTTCTTTGCTTAGTGTCGGTCTCGTGACCCTTCTTTGCCCAGTGTCGGTCCGGCGTGAGCCTCTTTTGCGTAGTGTCGGTCTGTTTGTTCATTTTCCATCTGAGAAGATGGTTGGATAGCCCATATTCAGCTACACTAAGCTGGTCTTCCATAGGGTCTAGTTGGATGTGAGACGGGACCAACGGCGTATCCAGGATTTCATCTGAGGGGGGGCGGTTAGTCTGCGAGGGAGCGAAGCGACCGAGCCCGAGCGAGCGGAGCGAGCGAGGGGGGGGGGGGGGAGGGTGCGGGAGGGGGGTGTCCCCCCTCCCACGGTCAGAGCTTTTTGCATTTTGATGTTGTAAATGGTGCAATTTGATGCATGTTTTTGCGCGTTTCATCGACGTGAAACAGTCCCACTTGTTTAAGGTAGCAGTTTATTTTGATGTAGGTTATTATTGAACAATTTGCCTATAAAATGGTATCATTTGAATAATCTTCTTGTATTAATTCTTTTCACTGAATATCATGAACGCGACTGAACCCGAGCGAGCGGAGCGAGCGAAGGGGGAGGGGAGGGTGTGGGAGGGGGGTGTCCCCCCTCCCACGGTGAGAACTTTTTGCATTTTGATGTTGCAAATGGAGCAATTTGATGCATGTTTTGCGTGTTTTAACGAGTTGAAACAGTCCCACTTGTTTAAGGTTGCAGTATATTTTAGTGTAGATTATTATTGAACAATTTACCTATAAAATGGTATCATTTAAATAATCTTCTTATATTTAT
The DNA here is from genome assembly GCF_040938485.1 of Diadema antillarum. Lineage (NCBI taxonomy): Eukaryota > Metazoa > Echinodermata > Echinoidea > Diadematoida > Diadematidae > Diadema > Diadema antillarum. The sequence continues at coordinate 696,183 of NW_027271587.1, read as the reverse complement.
TCTTACACTGAATATCATGAGCGCTGTCTGTTCAGCAATCAAACAGAAAAAGCATGCACACGAGGGTGTAGATAAGAGCATATCCCCTCCCACACGAAGGTGATTTTGCGTTTTCAGACCTGAAATTCAGCGATCTGGTGCAAATTTTTGGCGCAATACTTTTTCATCGAAGTGTTCAAATCACGGAATTTAGCTCTTATTCCGAATGTGCACCATCTGTGTGTATGTATAAAGTCTAGTGAGGTAGAGCTTAGGGGAAGGGGGATTCCCCCGTTTTTAGAATTGAAATAAAGCGATCTGGGTATAGCCACAGTCTACTTCTATGCATGGCGGAAGGGGGTAGGGGCGGGCGAGCAGGGAGAAGGCGTGGGCGAGTGTTATCTCCACCCTTCCCTTCCGATGGAGCTTTTGCCTTTTTAAGGTTGAAATTGAGATATCTCGTATACGCATATTTGATGGAATCAACATTTGGGAAATCACACACACAAAAAAAAAACTACTGATGGGGGGGGGGGACTGAGGGAGGAAAGGGTCGATTAAAAGGGAAAATTCCCCTTATACATGAGGGAACCTTCAGTTTTCGGAATATAAGTGATACGTCTTGTGCACTCAGAATTATTCGTAATTTTTTTGTAAATCTAAAAAATGTACTAAGCTAGGGAAAGAGGCACAGAGGGGGAGGGTTTGGGAGGGGGATACCCCCTCCCAAGCACGAGAGATTTTGCGTATTTTGAATTGAAATTCAACGATCTGGTGCACACTTTGAGTGAAATATTCACAAAAATATCTTATTTGATGAAAGGTTGCAAAGGAGACCCGCTTCATGTGCATGCATATAGTGTACACGCATTTTTTTTCCGCCTGCCAAATCTCCGGTCCAAATCTTAGGGGGGGGGGGGGGACGACCGCCCCCATCGCCCCCCAAGCATGAGAGATTTTGCGTATTTTGAAATGAAATTCAACGATCTGGTGCACACTTTGAGTAAAATATTCACAAAAATATCTTATTTGATGAAAGGTTGCAAAGGAGACCCGCTTCATGTGCATGCATATAGTATACACGCATTTTTTTTTCCGCCTCCCAAATCTCCGGTCCAAATCTTAGGGGGGCGATCGCCCCCATTGCCCCCCCCCCCCCCCTGGCTACGCCAGTGGACGGGACCACTTCGCCGGGTTAAACACCCTGCTCTTTGCGATGAATGAATGAAGCGGGATCTTAAATTACGTGCATGAGTTGTGACTCTTTCACACACGGGACCTCCATTTTATGTCCTATCCGAGGGACAGAGTGTTTTGCCTCTTGCTAGAGGGGACGGTATGATTACACACAACATTGCTCAGTCCAGACTCGCGTATCGAACCCGGGTTGCTTTTACCGGAGGCAGACGCGCTACCGACTGAGCCACAACTCACCGCCCAACTCACCGGTCTCGTGAGCCTCTCCTGCGTAGTGTCGGTCTCATGAGCCTTTCTGCCTGGTGTCGAACTCATGGGCTGTATGACTCGTGGGTGTCGGTCTCGTGGGATGACCCAAAACACAGACTCTGCTATATACATTGCAAAAAAACAACAACGACGACGACAAAACAAATAAGGTTCGTAATTCAGTAGATTCCATTAGTATTCACTTTTTCTTTGTCTTTTTTTAGTTTTCAGTTTTCAGATTGACGAACTTATTTCATTTTTATTTTTTATTTCATTTAAATAACGAACCTTTGGAATTACGAATCTTCTGATTATCGCCATAAATCAACTAACCATATTTAATTTTCGGATGAACGAACATCTGTGCGGAATTTGTGTGTTTCGGAGCAACGGGCATTCTGAATAACGAACCTTGATTCATTTTTTTATCAACAAGCCTTCTCAATAACGAGCATCCAGGTTCAGGTAATATGTGTGTTTCCGAAATACGAACCTTCGGAATAACAACTTTTATTTTTTAATCAACGAACCTTCGAAATAGCAAATATCGCCCGCTCACACCTGCCTGCCGAGATATAGTATCTAACGTTATCACCCATGTATCGAGATAGAGAAACTCTAATGGTTGGGAGACACTCGTGGGCAGGTGAATACCAGTGTCTACACGATTGTACAATGGATGTCGGATTTGATCTCCAACGTACCTGTCAATAAATACAAACTCAAAAGGTAATAGCCTTGTTTTTGGTTTATCATTCTTTCGAGATCTATTTGGGTGAGGAGATGGTGCGAGAAAGTCCTTTAATTCTATACATTTTCATCAAATGAATATTCTATACACACGCACTATACCCCCATCCTCACCTAAGAGCTCTAACAGCTGCCACACGGACTAGCTTCATTTTCGTAATTCTGTTTGTTCGTCTGGTATATACGGTTTCAATGCTTATGTCTATTTCTCTTTAAAGCAGAAATTTACAGAGAATCTAGAAATATGACAAATTTGATACCTACGGAAAGCTAAGAAGCTAGTTAACAAAACTGGATATCTTTTAGACGATGTAACTTTACCCCCAAACTGTTTTTGAGATTGAAAAAACACCCAATATCCATGACCACGTAGCTCCGTTCGCTACAAGAAACATCGGATTTGAGCGACGTCACCAAATGTGTATGAGCTGATTTGCCGTACGGCTATATGAGACCCGCTCTGGCAAAATCCGAAACTTCTCGGCAAATGTGATTTTGCGCTACAGCCCGAAAAAGGTCAAAAAATGACCTCAGGGACCAAATTTACATTTTGGTACCACGTTGTAGGGGAAATTTTCTAGTTTCTGATTGATATCAACATTTCGAAATACAACCTACAAAATGTGGAATTTTGAAGAGAAAAGTGGAATGTCAATCTCAAAAGTTGGCCAAAATCTTACGTCTAAAGACCAAATCGCCTTCGCTTGTGGCGAAAATGACTGTTCTTTTGGCGATCGTGTCTTAGATATTCTGCGTTGAACCCTGACACATTTGGTACCTACAGAAAGCTCTATCTCTGCTTATTCCAAATATGGTCATGGCATGATGTCATGCTACTCACTTTCATTCTTAAATTCGTCTGAAACATGCGTAAGTTTATGCAAATCGTCTCCCAGACGCGTAAACTGCCTTGTTACCAAGACACGTGATCGAAATACGTGTTCACGATTGGTCAACTGCGCCGAGGACCCCCTTGTTTACAAGCAACCTACGTGTTATACTATAGGGATCGCTGCAGCAGCGGTGCATGCTTGCATGCAACACGTGTATCGTGACTGCTGCTCAGCACGGAAATGTTGCAGTTTCCCGCTTTGTTAGACTGTCTTTTTAGCAAGTTGAGGTAGAAATTAGAATTTAAACCAACACACAAGAGAAAAAGAAGGCCACATTTATCTAACAAACCTTCATCATGCCATTTCGAAGAAGAATCAAGCTGAAATCACGCCATCAAGGAATACCTCTTCACTGCCGATTCTGCTGGTACTGTTGTGCGTACACCTGATCACGGCGATCGCGAATCTTGAGCTGATTACGGTAGGTTTTGTGCTTTTCAAAAGTCGTATTTCCGTAAATTTACGGGTGTAAAAATGATTTCCAATCAATTACAGCTCTTTGATTTAGTTATCATCCTTCATGAGTATGTAAGATTACCTCAGCTATACGCAATTCCCCCACAATGATCGATTTGTTGTGTCAATGATAACAGCAAATTGTGGCTGTACGAATGAACAGCTGATCACGGCGATCGTGAATCTTGAGCTGACGATAGGTTTTGTCCTTTTAAAACTTTGTTTTTCCGTAAATTCATGGGTGTAAAAAATGATTCCAATGAACACAAACAAACAATTTCACGACGTGAATATATAGTTTTGGCAAACGATTTATTCTAGATTGACAACAAATTACACACCAATTTCCTGAAAAGTGCACACAGCTTGCCTACGTAAATCCCACTGGGTTGCATACACATTTGGTGACGTCGCAGATTTGGCACTTTTCGTAGCCGTATCGAACTTTTTCCAGTGCTCAAATGTGGTTAAAAAAAAGATTCTTATATTCAAAGCAGAGACAACTTTATTGCATGATTTATGTCAGAAATTAATCAAAATAACATTAAATGATGGAAAACATTCAATTTATATGATATCATTTCCTATAAATTTCTTCTTTAACACATCCGTCATGTGTCATTTTGTTACGCCAGCGCATTGTCTCCTCATAAAGAACGATTCAAAGAGAATGAATCTTTTATGATAATTATTGCGGGATACCTTAATCTTTTAGCTGATCACGGGTAAGACTTCGGAAAAGAGGGTGCCATGGCAACATTTCGTGTTCTTAAATGTAAACAACTAATGTCGAATTAGCCTCATCCTAAAAGTATCTAGATGACATCACCGAGGTGTTTAGTAATTTCTGTATTTTTATAGTGTATTTTATGAAAGAGGAGCAATTTGGGACTCTATAGTTTTCATTCATTTTTTTTTTCAATATATTTGTTTTACGTACCCAAATAAACAAAATTATTACAAGGTAACAATAACAATTTTTACAAGCAGGTAGAATGTCATATTGGGATGTAGCCCAATTAAGCATACACTCTTTGAATAGTTGGGCAAAAAAATGCCCAACTTTTAACCAACACTGGGCAACATACTGTCCACACAACTATTGGTTAAAATCTGCCCAACTGATGTTGGGTAATGAGTTTGCTATGTGGTTGGGCAAATTGAATTGCCCATCAGCTGTTGACCAATCAGACTTTACCCAACTTTGCAATTTCCCAACCGTTGGTTATATTTTGAGTTGGGTAATCATTTGCCCAACCAATTTTACCCAATTAGATATTGTAGCAAAAAAAAAGCTGCTGAAAACTGCTTATCCAATGAAGGCGAGCCAATGGAGTAAAAAAGGGGTCAAAAGGGGCCTGAGCTTTCGATCCTAGCAGAATCTTAGTCAGAGGCAAAATGACAAACAATCAGGGAAAGCAATCACATAATTATAAGGACTACATACAACAAGAACAGACAGGGACAGGCTGGGTACACAGAACAAAGAAAACAAAGGAGAGGGTGGGAGGTCATGGGCAAGGAGCCCAACAGGTAAAGGGAGGGGGATTAGAGCAGGAGGGTGGACAGACAAAAGGCAGAGGAGGGTCAGTGATGATCATGAGGATCAAGGGGGCAACCATTGAAGGAAAGGATGAATAGGGAGGCAACATCAAAGAAGATAAGGAACACCAGAAGGATAAAGAAAGGGAAAGAGTGGAAAAAGCAACAGCAAGGGGAAGGGGGGGGGGGGGGGGGGGCTGAGCAAACAGTGAGCCCTAAAGGTGTACCAGGAGGAGGCAACAAAAGGAAGTACTCAAACATATCAAAGTATATATACACACAGTAATGACAATAATGACAATGAAATAACAGTAATGGAAATATATATATATATATATATATATATATATATATATATATATATATATTGTAGTTGTTCCGCGTATTGGCAGTACTAGAAATAGCAATAATAAAGTCACAACAGAGGAATGCAGGGAATGCATTAATAGCCAATCTTGATTTAATGAATAATCATGATTATTCATTAAATCAAGATTGGCTATTAATGCATTCCCTGCATTCCTCTGTTGTGACTTTATATATATATATATACATATTGATAAAAGAAATAAAATAAAGCACATGTGAAAAACTAGGGGAGAGAAAATTGTATACATGTATGTAGATAAGCAGACATGGCATAATAAGCACAAGTATGTATAAACAAACAAACCTAGTGTGTGTATGTGTAGGTGGAAAAAGGCTGTATAAAAGAGACTCGGACTAGAGGAAGGAATCAATTGGGAATAAGAGGGTATGCAAATGGAAAAAGCGAAAAGAAAAAACAAAATGAAATTAGAAAATGAAAAAGAGAATAATAATAATTAGATACTGTTGACAAAATCAATGTTGTGTTGAATTATTTGATGCATGTGAAGCCATTGTTCATATCTAACCTATCATAGTCCTACAGCTAGTCGTAAAGCCTATACCTACAAGTACATCTAGGCTTAGCCTACATCCTAGACCTAGTTAGTACCAGGGATATTTCATTCACATATATAGGGCCATTTAGTTACTATGTAGATTACACTTTTATTATAAAAATATGAAAATACCTCATCAAAGGTACAAGTTGAAATTGTGAATATCCCGGCAATAATATTCAATAAATTTCTCATTGGGTAATACATTTCAGACATTTCAGAGTTTATTTAAATCATAAAAAATATTGAATTTAACAATATTTTATCTTTTTCACGAAGAGTATTTGAACAGCTCATGAATAGGATCCCTATTCATGAGCAAAAAAAAAAAAAAAAAAAACAGTAGAAACCAATAGAAACCAACTGGTATCAAATGGTATCAACTGGTATCAACTGGAATGAAGTGGTAAGCAAGTCCAGTCAGGTATATGGGTTTCAAATAGTGTCATCTAACTATTTGCACACAAACCGACACACATACGCACGTACACACACACACACACACACACAGACACACACAAACCACAAACTAGCAATATTGTAGGAGTATCCTGTAGTTTGCTCCCACAGACAGATACTCCCACAATGTTGATTTTTTAACCCCTCCGGTGTTGACGGAATAAAGGGAAACGTAAGAAAATTATGTCAAAATACGTCCACAATGTAGCTCTTGCTTATATATATATATATATATATATATACAATACCATGTCTGTCTGTGTGTGTGTGTGTGTGTGTGTGTTGTCCCCCTCCCCCCCTTCCATTCCTAAAACGGAGAACACCCTATAGTAAGTCTTGGTCCCCTCTACAAAATTGTAAGGTTCGGCCATCCTTCCATACGTAGGCCTATACCACACACACACACACACACACACACACCGTCACATACATACACACAGAACACGCGTACACGCACAGACTTTTTTACTTGTCCATGAAAATTTACCAACTTAGAAAGGAACGTAACCAAATTACCAAGTACTGGTAAGAAATACCGGCTTAATGTGCAAAACAATGTTAGTAAGTTATATAAGGCGAATTTCTACCCAAGTATCAGTTGCCCGACAAAAATTACCCAACACGCAAAGGGAATGCGTCACTTACACAATACAACAGCGGGGCAAAAAGTACCCAACTCTCCATTACCAATTCTGTTGGTAGATATTCGGGGTCATCCCACTAGACCGACACCTACGAGTCATACAGCCCACGAGTTCGACATTGAAAACAGGTCCATGAGTCATACAGCTCACGAGTCATACCGCCCATGAGTTCGACACTAGGCAAATAAAGCCCATGAGACCGACACTAAGTAAAAACAGCCCACAAGTTCGACAGATACAACACGGCGCTTAATGTGTCGGTCTCGTGGGCCTTGTTAGCTTAGTGCCGAACTCGTGGGCTGTATGACTCGTGAGCTGTATAACTCATGGGCTGTATGACTTGTGGGTTGTATGACTCATGGGCTGTATGACTCGTGGTTGTCGGTCTCGTGACGTGCACCCAAATATTCGCCCAATATTTAAGTAAGAATAATTGCCCAATGTTGGTTTAATCACCTAAAAGCTCAATTGAGCGATAATTGCCCAGAATGATAATTTTTTTTAACCAACCAACAATTACCCAACTAAATTTACCCAATATTTTAAGGGTGTATTAAATAGCCACTTATCAAACAATAAGTTCACATATACGTAATTTACATGCTTGCACATTCATATCATGCACATAATTGTATACAGATACTATACAGGGTGTTCCTTAAAAAAAAGGTAACTGAAGTTCAAAGGTCAGCTATGTCAAGAATACATGGTTTAATCTTGTGAAATGTTTACTAGAATACAAAGCGGCTCATCGGCTTTAATTTGACGCCTTGCTCGCGTTACCATTATCACGGATCACAGAGTTAGGGTCTTTCGAAGGTGAAGGGTACCAAACCTACTTTTTCCAAGTTCTTGGTTTGTAAGGTACGAAACCAACTTTTCTGGAAGTTTTTGATTTCATCGTTTGTTTGTTTTTCACACCAAGTTTTAATGAAATGTTAACATTTTGCGAGTGACTGTAATTTACAATCTCTGGTAAGACAGCATTCCGTTCTTACCTTTTTATGCACCAACACCCCCTCCCCTGTCGACACAAAGCTGTGAACAACGCTGCATGTCTCGCACTGCTCTCCTAACCATTGCGGGATCATGGCGAAGAACATCGATCTCATGCCGAATACGCGCCTGCAAGTCATCCAGATCACGTGGTGGGGATGTGTATACCCTGCTCTTTAGGTATCCCCAGAGGAAAAAGTCACAGGGTGTCAAGTCAGGAGATCGTGGAGGTCATTTCACCTCATGATTGAGGGTTATTATGCACTGGTCAAATAGTTCTACCAGCTTCTCACGGACAGCTCGAAGACGGTGAGCTGGAGCACCATTCTGTACCCAACAAAGATGCCGGAACACTCCTTGATCCTGTCTTTCAAAGTTTTCTTACAGCTGGGGCACAATGTCCTCATTGATCAAGTCTAGGTACATGCCACCATTCATGTTTCTGTTGAAGAAGAATGGCCCAGTAATATATTTCAGTCCATGGTTAATGAAGCCACCTCGAAATACAGAGCCCGCTCCTCTGAAAATCCCTCTCCAGCAGTTGATGACGCTCATGCACTTTGTAAGGATACATGTACTTTACAAACCAAAACTTGGAAAAATTAGGTTTTCTACCCTTCACCTTCGAAAGACCCTTTCTTTGTGATCCGTAACATGTTGACAAGGTGTCAAATTAAAGCTGATGAGTTTACTTCGTATTGTAGTAAACTTTTATTTTCACAAGAATAAGCCATGTATTCTTGGCATACCTGACCTTTGAATTTCGGTTACCTTTTTAGGAACGTACTGTATAAATATTTTGATCTTTGTGAAATTAATGCAAATTTAAGCAGCACTAACACAATATGGACGAAACTTCAAAAACGGCAAATCTTGTACAATTAGCAAGTTCCCAGATTTACATTAAAGTACTTTTAGGCCCTACGTATAGGTCTACTATTAGTTAAGCTCCCGTTCCACTATCACGATCTAGACCCCGATCTATCAGATCGGTGGAGAGCGGAAAAGCGTACAGGGAGCGGTTTAAATCGCAAGCATCTCAGAAGCAGCGTTTGGAGGACGGGCTTGAAGCGGGCATTTTTTTCAGGTCGGGAAGAAATTTTGAACATGTTCAAATTGTCTTCCTGATCTCCCCGATCAAAATTGCCCCATTTTGAATCGTAAAGCAAGCGGGAAGAACGTAGTGACAGTGTAAACACCTCGGGATGAGCGTAATAAAGTCTTCCTGAGCGTATTAACATCTACCCAAGAGCGGGAAGTAAACTAAACACCGATGTGGTCTTGCTGCTGCGCCGCTCTTCCCTGATCAAAGCACGACCTTCCTTGCTTGCAAGTCTTCCTTGCAAGCCTTGCTTGTGACTTGTGGGGGACAATTTTTACTACCCGGAGTACAGTACCTATCACGTATCTCGCCCGTAGTTGCCAGGAGGTGCGCACGCAAGTCCGATTTACCCGCAGTCAGAGCGGAGCGGAGCGAGCTACTGCAATACGAGCAAACTGCGTGTATGCTGAGGGTCAGTTACTGCCTTTCTGCTGATTAGTTGAGAGTCGGCTGCGACCAAGATGATAACATTCTGTGGGACCTCTGCCATATTAAATTCCTTCAGAGGGATTCCTTCGCCAAATTGTCAGCCCTCACTCGCCACCCATGCGCCTGACACGCAGGTCACTCAGAATACACATAAGCAGCACTGGTCCAGCAGGTAAAACGTATGCGAAACTCCCCCAAATCCTTGTCCGCCCGCAAAAAATTGTCCTGCATGCTGGAAAATCCCCACACGCAACAAGCCCGCGTATATACTCTCTAAAAAAAAATCGAGGGAAAATATTCACTCTTGAAGGAGTGAATGCAAAAAAGAGTGAATTTAGAGTGAAATTGGAGTGAATTTCGAGTGAAAACGTTCAATTTTCACTCATTTTGGAGTGACCTCAGGGATCACTCGAAGATTTTGGAGTGATCCCTGACGTCACTCTAAAACGAGTGAAAATGAACATTTTCACTCGAAATTCACTTCAATTGCACTCAAAATTCACTCTTTTTTGTATTCACTCCTTCAAGAGTGAAAGTTTTCACTCGATTTTTTTTTTAGAGAGTAGCTTGCCCGGAAAGGGGTCTAGGAAAATTACCCCCTGGGCAATTACCCCGGACCCGTCCCCTGGCCCTAATCCTAATCCTGAACCTAATCCTAACCCTAACCCAAATTCCTAACCCTAAATCTAACCCTAACCCTAATCTTTACTCTGACCTTACCACTAACCAGTATTTAGCCGGGGAATAATTGGAACAATTGAGAATGACGAATTTGTACTGTAAATGACGAAAATGTATGCCAAATGACTAAATTGAATGGACTTTATTTGAAAATGAACGACGAAAGACGAATTTGAAAGTAAGATTGGCCTATTCCCGACATCCTGCGACGAAATTGAAGTAAAAATTTGTGAAATTGAATGAAAAAAGTTTGAAAATGAATGGGAAAACCTATATTATGATGAAATCTATTTCAATTTCTGTAATTTATTCATATGTTTCTGTTGGAAATGAAAAAATAAATGAATGGAAAAAAATAAAAAACAAACAAAACAAAAACGATAGCGGGCCACAGACTTTTTGGTAGCATATATCTACTTCTTTTAGGGAGGGGGAGATAACAAAATTGGTGCCAATACTGTACAAATTTCATCTCGAAGTCCTCGGGATATAGATGGATTGTGTCAAAACATCTTAGTTATATAATTGAAATGGAAAATGATTTTAATGCTATTGTAATGGTTATAATTACTTTATAAAGGCTTTATTAATATTGCGCTTGTGCGTTGTGTGCGAGCGTCACTAGAAGTACCTTGTAATCTCTCAGAAAGGGAAATTTCTGTCAAGAATCACAACTTTTTATTGCTGTTATCGGACATTTTCATTTTCATTTCAATACTTCCGGAGTAAACTGTGCGCGAAAATAAACTCTCCTTTCTGTCGTTCAAAAACTGTAAACCTTTGAAAACCCACGCCGTTTACTATTCTGTCAGTATTACTGTAATAACAACATTCTTGTCTTACTTAGGTTAACTGGGCCAGTGGCGTAACTACCGGGGGGGGGGGGGGGGGGCGTGGGGGCACGTGCCTCCCCCCCCCAAAAAAAAAAAATCAAAAATCGGATCGCTAAAAAAGTCATCAGCCGGTGAGCATCGGGACCCAACACATATATGGGGGGGGGGGGGGGTTACCCCCATATCCGTCGACCCACGGTACGCCACTGAACTGGGCAAAACAAAAGAAGAGCTACCACAAAAGTAGTATATGATGTGAGCGAACTCAGAACATGTGATTGTGATGGTTCTTTTCCTGGAAATTTTTGGCGGGCAAGATCTAGCCCGCAGGCCGCCATTTGCGGGTAATTCTGGGATCCACCTACATCCACCCACCAAGTTTCATCCCCCAAACAGACAGACAGACGAACAGACAGACAAACGTTGATCGTATTATAGTATGAATCACTATTTTTCATTATTATAATGCAAGCAATGAGTTTTGACATTTGTGGTTGACGCGTTATGACATTTGCAGTAAAAATATAAATTTTGGCACTTGTGGTCGACGTGTTATGACATGTGTGGTTAATCAGATTTTGATATTTGTGTTTGACGTGTTATGGAAATTTGTGGCAATTTTGACATTTGTGGTCGACGTGTTATGGCATTTGTGGTAATTTTGACATTAATTTTGTGGTTGATGTGTTATGATACTTGTTGTAATTACGACATTTGTGGGTGACGTGTTATGACATTTGTGGTAATTTTGACATTAGTGGACGATTTTGACATTTGTGGGCTCTACACACCTCCTGGACGTGGACGTCGAGGTAATGACATCATTTGAAGGGACTGTGCATGCTCAAGGTTCTGCTTCACGGCCATCTAGATTCAGGACGTGAGTAATGTCATCGCTTGACGCACAAATTGCCAGTCGCGGGAAGGGACGGGGACCATGACGTCATAACAGTTTGTCGTGAACGGCGGCACTGAAATCGAAATGGGGGTAACACCGCGGGCGTAACGAATGGACTGCAGCAATTTGGAACAGCTCTTGCAAGAGAAAGGCGTCCACGTCCACGCAATCGAAAAGTCCATATCGAATTGCTGCAGGAGAAGACCCGTGAGTTTAGGAACCTCTTCGGGCTCCCTATCTCATTGGTTCTGAGGATCGGCAGTCGAATCGGGATACATCGGGGCATATCGGGCACTTTTCAGCTCTCTGGACGGGGGAACAGCGTGATAATAGTTATATAGATCGTTCATAGCGTAAATACAGCGTACATAGATCGGATAACTTTTGCATCGATTGTCCAATTTACCTCAAACTTTCACTGATGTGTTCTAATAATGTTGCTGATTTAACTCAATCCACATTGCTCTTTGGGTTTTGGTTTCCTTTAAGCGAATGACCACTCCGAATTAGAAGAGAGAGTGAGAGAGAGAGGGAAGAGATCCAAGTAAAGCAAAGCAATGGGACGAGATGGCACACACACACACATTTACTCTTCTTCTTCTTCTCCTTCTTCTTCTGGTTAAGTCTGCATCCTTCAATAAGCTGAAGATTTTTGCAGACTGTGTTATTTACGTTATAATACAATTTATTTACAGATATCTACAAGCACATAACAAATATGAAGAACAAGACTAGCCACTGTGATCAACCGTTAGTCGGTTACGGAATGCTCCCACAGATGGCGCTGCAACAATCTCGTAAAGAACGAATCGCGATGCGATTCAGTTCTCGAGCATGGTATCTGATAGAAATGTGGTTGCGTGGCTCTCGTCAACTGAGTAACCTGTTTGATACTATAGTCCTGTGCCGAAAGATGAGAAAGATTATTGTGTATTTTGTACATCATATTTAGCCTGTCATTTTCTCTGCGCTGTTCCAGAGTGGTCCAATCAAGTTCTTGCAGCATTTTGGTGACACTTGAGGTATTATGGTAGCGATTCAATCTCGGAAGATGGGTCCCAAACTGACCATGACTGAGGAAGCATACTCTACAACTGGTCGAACCAACGTTTTATAAGTTTTTGTAAGCTGTGGCTTTGACATCAGAAGATTTTAAAGGCCCTGTCACACCTTTCGGGCAAGTTACGAGGGCTTGTTGCGTGTAGGAATTTTGCAGCACGCAGGATAATTTTCTGCGGGCAGACAATGATTTTGGCGAGTTTCGCGTGCGTCTTACATGCTGGACGCGCGCTACTTACGTTCTGCTTACGTTCTAGTAACGGGCGACATACGGACACTGCGAAGTACCTGCGTTATAACTGCGTGTTACCTGCGTGAGAGTTGCCTGCGAGGTGCTCACCCGGAACAGGTTCTGAGCATGCTCAAGGGCCTGTCACAACTTTCAGGGCAAGCCTTGCTTGTGACTTGCGAGAGACAATTTTGCTACCCGGAAGAAACCGAGATGGCCCGCACATGACGGTATATAACTTAGCACGTAGTCTCCCGAAGTTGCCCGGAGGTGCGCACGCAAGTCCGGTATACCCGCAGTCCAGTTTTGAGCATGCACAAAACTTGTTCCGGGTGAGTCGCGGAGAGGCCCGTAGCTGCCGCAAGTCACAAGCAGTTAACCTGCTCGCAGTAGGCCTACGTAGGTTGCCCGTGAATCTGTGCCTAAATGCGCCGGACACGCGTTTAATCTGCGGGCATAGTACGAGCATAAAAGGGGTGTTTTACTGGCAAGGATCGGTGTCGATACTGCCAACATCCGTGTAGCTGGTCAGTTTTGCGGGCGTGGAGCGAGCTATACGAGCGAACTGCGTGTATGCTGAGGGTCAGTTACTGCCTTTCTGCTGGTTAGTTGAGAGTCGGCTGTGGCCAAGATAATGACATTCTGTGGGACCTCTGCCAAATAAATAGTCCTTCAGAGGGATTTCTTCACTGAGTTGTCAGCCCTTTATCACGAGCCACCCACACGCCTGACACAAAGGTCACACGGAATGCACGCAAGTAGAACGTAAGTAGCACGCGTCCAGCAGGTAAGACGCATGCGAAACTCACCCTAATCCTTGTCCGCCCGCAGAAATTGCCCTGCATGCTGGAAAATCCCTGCACCCAATAAGCCCCCGTAGCTTGCCCGGAAAGGTGTGACAGGGCCTAAACCTGGCTGTGGGTGAAGAGGATTTACGTGCGCACCTCCGAGCAACTACGGGCGAGATAGACCTACGTGCGAGGTACTGTCACGTGCGGGCCATCTGCGGGGACCTCCGTGTTGCAAAATTGGTTCCCCACAAGTCACACGCAAGGCTAGCGAGGAAAGATGCGTAAATATTCATAAATGAATGATACACGCCTTAAATCTAAAATAACAACAACAACAACGACAGGGCCTTTACATGCAAATCCAAGCAAAACACACACACAAACAAACAAACTAACAAACCGACGCAGGACAAACGGGTCATGTGTCGAGCAACCGTCGTGCATTTCAGAATGTCGGTACAATATACGTCTACGGTACAGATCATCTATTAAAGGGAAAGTCTGTCTTGATATTACGTTGCTTTGTTTGAAAACAGAAAAATCAGAGAAGATCAATGAAAATTTTAGTTAAGATTGGACAAACAGAATAGGTTATTAACTGTTCAAGAAGACAAATGGCAACTCTGTGCGACATACCTGTCGAGCAGCTCTGCATTTCGTTTGTACACAACGAGTTTAAAAAATGATGACATTATAACCCTACACGCCAGTAAAATTCAAACAGCTAGTATAAGTTTTCCCGCCCAATTTCATCAGATTTGCATTCGAATTAATGACAAGGCGTTCAAATTCAAGGCATTTTTGTCACTGCTCTACTCTCACGGTTCATTTTAATTCTTTGAGTATTCAATTTCATTTCATGTCACTCCTTTTAGATTTTATTTCATTCAATTTAGAGAGAAATTCATTCAATTTAATGGCTCAAAGTTGGCATTCAATTTCGCGCCAGCTGGATAGGCGTTCAAATTCGCACCAAATACCAGTTTCAATTTCATTTATGGGCACACAACTTCGACCTTTGAACGTTCAAATTCAATTAGCATAACCAAGTCCTGTAATTCTATGCAATTCTTACACTGATGAATGGCAAATTCATCAACGTTCAGTGTTATCATTTCAATTTCAACCTCTCTTTTTTACGTTTTTTTTTTTATTTGGCTAGTTTCACTTTATTTCCCCATCAAAATGGATATCACATTATTTCACAGAATGGTTAAACTCCGAATTTGCTAACATAATGAGAGATCACAAGAGAACATTGATATGTCAAGTGTGATTATAGTCGTATTACAGATTTTGTTTTCAGTCGAATTTGAGGTTTGAGATGTGTGTGAGATACATTGCATTGGGATATTCTTTCTGTTACATAATTATTCATAATTTCGATGTTCAGTCTCTCAGTCTCTTCAGCCGTCGATCTGTTGACGCGCCAGGCACCTTGGCATGTACGTCTGAGAGTGGTTTTACCATCATTCAAACAGATGGAGAATATACAAAGAACATGAGCAGCAACGTAAAACACTGCCCAGATGCTGTAAATGTTTGCCTATTCGTTCATCGCAGCTGTGCTGGTGCGAATTTGAATGCGTTTCACGTGCATTTTTAATTTGAACGAGCTGTTTACACGTTTATGTGACAAAATCAGGAATTCGAATGCTGATGAAATCAAATTGAATAAACTACTTAGCTTTTTGAATGTTGATCTCGGTGATCATTCAAATTCACTCGAAAATGAATGCTCGCATCATTAAATCGAATGCAAATCTGATGAAATTGGGCGGGAAAACCTATATTAAAACAAAATCATCTCCATAAAGCTAACTGCAAGTAACTACGCGTGGAGGAAATTTAAAGCGCGTTAATGATAGATGCTCAGCGCACCTTTCCTACACGCTACTCATATTTTGAAAGACAGAGATGAGGTTATTGTTGTTACCCTCTACCATGCTGAGTTGTAGTCGACTATATCAAGCTCGTTTAAGGCAGTTAAACCATTACGTTACGATCTATGTAAATTTGCTGTCGATTGAGTTGCACGCGCCTTCGAGATGCGGTTGATTTGCCATTCACTCAAACGAAAGTAGGCATATGATTGAATGAGATACAAAAACGTATCAGGCATACAAGACATCCTTGGCCCCATCATGTACGGCTTAAATAGATTACTGCGTTCATGACAATGAGCTAGATAACATTAAACCAGTCTTTGCCATTTAAATTGTTGCTATGGCAACTGCAACATTGAATCTGAACAAGATTGCCATTGGAGTGCCATTAGAGTGGCTCACAAGAAGCGCTGCTCAAGAGTATCGGTAAAAATGCCTGGTTTAATGATGTTGTACTTGGTGTCCATATGTTTCTTCAAAGATTTTTCTTCGAGGCAAAGTAAAAATCTGTACAGAATGAGACCACTCAGTGCGTATTGTGAGAGGACACATACCTATAATCATACTATCACATGGGGATGGGATCTACAAAGAATAGGACTTCGTCATACACCTGTCGTATCGATTCTCTCCAGCACGGAGACGTTTGATTTTCATTTCCATGTAGCGTTTGAAATCACAAAAATTTTACTGATTGTGGCGATGCGTTTTTCAATAAATTGTTTCCTGATGAGAGCAGTGCATATCAAGTGCTATTCTCTGTGTAGGCTGTGTTTTTGTGTCTGAACAATCATGTCAAATGTGAAATGTAAATGTAAACAGAAAACGTGTTATAGCAGAAGGAAAATGTCCAGTTCGGTTTCAAGCGGTGTTTGACACGTGTATCGGCCATGAAGAAAAGTCTCCGAGCTTCTTTAGGTTTATATACTAGATTTTTCTAACCTATACCAAGTTTAGCATCATCCTTTTGAATTTTTGCCACCCCCCCCCCACCTTACTCAGGTGGTTGTCTTTATAGCATGTGCGTTCTCGGTTTTTCGGGAAAAGGGGTAGGCCTAGGAGACCTCCGGGTAGCAAAAATTGTCCCCCGCAAGTCACAAGCAAGGCTTGGCCGGAAAGGTGTGACAGGCCCTTGAGCATGTTCCTACTGAGTCGCGGGGATTGCCCGCAGAGGTGCCCACGCAGGTAACACGGAGTTGAAACACAGGTACTTCGCAGTGCCCGTATGTCGTCCGCAAGTAGAACGTGAGTAGCACGCGTCCAGCAGATAAGACGCACGCGAAACTAGCCCAATTCCTTGTCTGGCAGCAGAAAATTATCCTGCGTGCTAGAAAACCCCTACACGCAACAAGCCGGCGCGTAGCTTACCCGGGAAGGTGTGACAGAGCTTTCAACTAGCATTAGCTGTCGGGTGGAAGCTAAACTTCTACTTTCAACTTTCAACATTATTTATTCATTTCCATTAAATAAACAGGGAAAATTATATACAATGCATTAACAGAACATATTTGTAACAATTTCAAAAAACGTACATGTGATCACGAGTAATAACATAAATTCATTTCCTAAGGTATATATATATATATATATATATATATATATATGTATATATATGCATAATACAAGGATTGGAATGGAAATGGAGGGTCCCACTAAAAAGCAAAGCTTGTAGGGTATAATGGGACCCTCGGAAAATACATAAGAGAACAAAATCCAAGAAACCAAAGAAACAAAATCAAAGAAGCCAATGTCAACTGACATGAAATCAACTTAGGAAGGAAAAAAAAAGAAAAAAAAAAGGAAAAAGAAGAAAAAAGGGGAAAAAATGAAACTACAACACGCGCCATCGTGGACACAAGCAGACTGGATTTCATGATGTAAGTGTAATGATAAGACGCCCCTTGGATTGATATTGCGTATATACCGGTATGAACGCAGAAGAGCGGACACACACACACACACAAAAAGAGAGAATAGACACACTGTTATACGGTACAATAAAATTAACATCTGAGGAGGACTTATGTTTGACAGATTATTTTTCTCTGATAAAAAAAAAAAAAAAAATGATTTCTGTGTGATTGCCTGCCTAATGCTTGTAAAAAAGATGACTTGATTGAGACAATAAAAACGAGCCTAATTTTTCATTTCATTTCAATTCATTTTCATATTTCTCACATATATCACAATAAAGTATATAAATACGAAAATTATACAAAACATAAATTAGATGAGACTTCATCGGAATGTACAAAAGCTTGTTTTGGTATAAATACAAGGTCTGTATACATGCGAATTGAACTGTGGTCATGATGCGAAAAATATGATGGGGCCTGCGTAAAAGCATTAGCTTGTACAGCCGCAGGTCCCGTGATAAATCAGATTAGGTGAAGTTTAAAATACAGATATTTTTTAAGACCATGCTATAACTGGGGGAACCGATTAAAACAAACAAACAAAAAAATCCGATCAAATAAGTGTTACTAAATAGAATACAGAAAGGTCACATGTTGCAACAACTACAAGTATGGACATTGGGATAACAACGACTGAGATTGTAGAGATTCAAGGGGTGTCAAGGTATAGATAATGGCGTAACAATATGGCATAATTACATAAGTAGAAGGTGGGATAATAATGAAATTTGTCGTGAATGTAAACAATACATACAAGGGCAATAGAGCTCAGGAGTCACATTCCAGCATGGGTCTTAAAACCATGCAGGCCGTGTGACCATGGTAACCGACAGCTGTCACGCGAGAGAATTTCGATAATCGAGTGGAACAATAGGCGCTTGAAGAGCGCAACAGGCGGACTGATCAAAAATAGTGTTGATCCCGCCGGACTACTAATAAGGGATAGACAAGGGGTAAAATAAAGAGCAACAAGTACTATACACTATGCATGCCGTAGCTGCTAAGAAGATATTGCTTCAATTTTCGTTTGAATGAGGTTACAGTGGTACAAGTTATAAGTTCCGTAGGGAGTTCATTCCAATACTTGGGCCCGGTGAACATAATATTTTTTTTTCCGCGAAAATTGTTCGGGTACGTGGAAGGTGATATGCATAACGTTGACGGGTTGGATAATCATGAACTGTATAATTTCTTGTAAACATTTGGGAAAATACATCTGGTAATTGGCCAGTTGAGAATTGAAACATAAACAGGCTAACGTTGTAATAAAATAACTCGGGAATTTTCTAAATTTTGTTACTCACAAAAAGGTTCATTCGTGTGGGATGAATATCCAGTGTGATTTACAATTCTAACAGCGCGTTTTTGCAAATTAAATAACGAATCGATAAGGTTTTTAGAAGCACTTCCCCACGCCAGAATCCCATAATTAAGATAGGGAGATATCAAAGTTGAATATATACTCTGTAGAATATTACACGGAAAATAATAGCTAAGTTTGTTAAGAACCCCGGTATTTCTAGCAATGATTCTGCTTACATAATTAACATGGGTTCTCCAAGATAAATCACTATCGATATAAAGACCCCAAATTTTGTACTATTGACCTGTGATAGATCAATGTTGTTTATCTTGACAGAGAGAGGTAACACAGGTGGCGAATTACTAAACAACATGAGTTTTATCAATGTTTAAGGATAATTTGTTTGCAAAAATCCAAGATTGAACAGAAACAAATTCTTTATTTATTATGTTTATAAGCGCATCAGGATTGTGATGAGAAAAGAACAAATTTGTATCATCTGCAAAACAAACGAAGGAAAGAATCTTAGATGAGTTCTGGATATCGTTAATATATAAAGTAAAGAGAAGTGGGCCTAATAAGGAACCCTGTGGAACACCGCAAGAAATCAGTTTTGGTTGGGAGTCGTGACCGTGGATACTTACAAATTGTTTTCTATTTGTTAAATAATCAGTGAACCATTCTAGCGCCCTTCCCCGAATTCCGTAATGATTTAACTTGTAAAGTAAAATATCATGATCTATTGTATCAAACGCCTTGGAGAAGTCAAGAAAAACACCGACAGTATGAGAAACATCATCTGTAGCATGAGCTATCTTATCAATAAACTTGAGTAATGCGTGAGTTGTACTGTGTTTTTTTCCGAAATCCAAATTGAGATTCAGTAAATATTTTTGCCTGAAGAAGAAAATTAAGGGTACGTTTATACACAAGTATTTCGAGAATCTTTGAAAAGGAAGTTAAAAGAGAAATGGGGCGATAATTATTATCAAGGTCTTTTCGCCCTTTTTTGAAAACGGAAACAACTCTGGCTACTTTCATTTTGTGAGGAACTTTACCACCAGATAAAGATTGATTGAAAATAAAAGTAAGAGGCGAAATTATTTCATGAATCACATTTTTTACCAAAAAAAATTGTGATTCCATCATATCCCGAACTTTTTTTTGTTATTTAACGTATTAACAATCTTTATTATTTCATCTTCAACAATCGGTACAAAAAATAAAGATTCCATATTCCTATCACCCAGAAAAGAGTGAAATTCCCGCTGCGCTTCAGGGATTTTATCAGCCAGATTTGGCCCAATGTTTACAACAACAAAAAACTTCGGCTATATCTAAGGGGTCATCAATACGAGCATCATAGGAGAGGGGACAGGAGACTTGGCATCTTCAGCCCAGGGCTGGGTGTATATGTTATTGTACAGAGAGGAAGTTACGGAGAGTGCATAAATGAGCTAAGTAAATAGTTTGTTTTGTTTTTTTCTTGTTTTTCTTTTTAAGATTGTATGTAGTGTGTGTTCTTGCGCCTTTGGTTTGTTTCGTCTTGTCTTTGGTAATATTTAGTGTTTCCATTGAAGGCTATTTTTCCTTTTTCTTTTTTTTTCTTACTTTTCCCTCGTTTTCTGTTTATACGATTCTAGAGTTATTGGTGTTAATGTGTGTTAGAGAGTATAGTTAAACAAAGGATCAGAGGCCTGGTAATTTTACTATCATCGAATGCTATCAAATGTTCGTTTTGTGATGTCAAAAATGTATATGTCATATGATTAATGAAAAAGCACAATGTTTTTGATCTGATCAATAAAATCCAGAAATACAAATATATATATATATATATATATATATATATATATACATATATATATATATATATATATATACATATATATATATATATATATATATATATATATATATAACTGTAAAGGAGCGTTATTATCAGTATTACATTTCAACGCTTGGTTTATCACCCTCCACGTACCCTTCACATCAAATTTACATTTGTCGAATTGATTCATAAAATACATCCGTTTGGCTGACCGTAGTGAAGAAGTGAGGATATTACGATACTGAGTATATCGGGACTTATTTATAACTGTGGGGACTTTGCGATATTTATCTAAAAAAAAAGTTTATTTTTCTTATTGATAGATTTTAAAAGTAATTTTGTAACCCATGGCTGGCCGAGGTACTTGTTTATAATTTGAATTAGAGAATTTGCGACTTGCTGACAAAGTATATTATCTATTAAAGTAAAAGAGATGTTAGTGATTCTTGTAGGTCTTCTTCGGTTGTATATCATAAGATTTCAATAGAAGTGATTTTAATTTGTTCTTGAAAGAATTGAAAGTTTGTGCTGATACTATGTCGTTGGGAAGTGAGTTCCAACTTTGGACCATCGTAGATGAAGGTGTGCTGAGCCACCAAAGTCCTAAAAATGGCAAATGGAATTCATTGGATCGCCTTGGATAATTGTGAACGGCTTGATTTCTTGGAAACATTGTTTCAAACATATTTGGAAGATTATTTTTATTATAACTATACATAAATTGTCCTAAATTAAACAAATACATATGTAACACTGTGGTTTTTGTCAAAACAAAGAGAAGGAAAGGTTTCTAAGAATCAAAAATTAAAACAAAAAGTAACATAGAAATACATTTTCTGGAAAATGAGTCTTCCTGCGTCATTCAGGAAGTCCAATCCTTCCGGTCACATTCTCCACTTTTACTTGCCAAATTTGGGCATAATGTCCACTCTCTTCCCTCCTTGGGTCAAGCTATGACCTCATAGCCAGACATAGCCCTCCACCAAAACAAAGTGGCAGTAAAAATGACGTAGAACTGTGCGTCGGTGGATTGGAATTTAAAGTTAAAATATATCTTTGGGAAGGGTCCTAAACCCAATAAATAGCGAAGTTTTCCTCTCCTCACTTCATATTGGAATCTTTGACAACGGGAAAGCATCGAGACATATTGTGAGCAGAATTCGTGAGAGTCAGCTATCTTCGTCTCCGGCAGGGGGCTTGCTTGGGTTTGGTTTTGACGATCAGAACCTGCGAATAAAAACGAACACCAGTAACCAACATTGCGAGTCCCGGCTCCATCATTGTTGTTGTTACAAAAAAATTGGCGTCACGGACAGGATTGCAGTTCACTGGTCATCGACAGCCCCCTCGCCGGAGACATGATGGAGAAAA
The DNA here is from genome assembly GCF_040938485.1 of Diadema antillarum. Taxonomy (NCBI): domain Eukaryota; kingdom Metazoa; phylum Echinodermata; class Echinoidea; order Diadematoida; family Diadematidae; genus Diadema; species Diadema antillarum. The sequence goes on along the minus strand of NW_027271587.1, from coordinate 673,763 downwards.
TTGAGAAATCGGAGATCGAGGCCCTGAGGGAGAAGGTGGCGGAGCTGGAAGCCAAGCTTGCAGGAGAACGGTATGACACCAAGGTCCCTGCCTCAGCAAGCACAACTACCGGCATCCAGCCCATCTTCTTGACACAAGGAAGGCGGCTGGAAGTCTTCAAAGGGAAACCGGTTAAACCAGGAGATCCGACGGTCCAGGACTGGATCATAGACATGAAAAGCCAGCTTGCTGTCCGGAACTTGGGTACTTCAGAGCAGGCTGCTTTCGTCCGTGATCACTTAGGTGGGAACACTCGTCGGGAGATCCTGGGTCGTGGTGATGCTGTAGCCGAGGACGTGAAGGAGATCTTCGCTACCCTGGAGAAGGTCTTCGGGAGTGGGGACTCACTTCCGGTCCTGCTCCAGAAGTTCTTCAGCTATCAGCAGGCTCCAGCAGAGGGACTGTTGGAATGCTCACTCCAACTGGTGACCCTCTATGACCGCATATGCTTCCTAGACAGCTCCTACAAGGGCAGCAAGATGGAAACTCTAAAGGGACGGCTGGCGGAGACTGTTTACGATGAGAGGTTGCGGCGAGAGCTCAGACGGCTGAACACTGAGTCTCCCGACCTCGACTTCTTTGAACTCCGAGACCGTGCCCTTAATTGGTTTGGGCTATCGAGGAAACCAAAGGCAGCCACCTTGCAGGAGACCTCGACGAGCGAAAAGGCAAGCATCTAGCTGGATATCCTGAAGAGGCAGGGTGACCTTTTGGAGAAGCAGCAACGTCAGATTGAGGCGTTGACTGCTGAACGTTCCAGCCGACCAAGGATCACCTGTTACTACTGCGGGAAGACTGGCCACATTCAGCGCCAGTGCAAGAAAAGGATGGCAGACTTTAATCGGGCCAATGAGAGTCAAGCTATCACCAAACAACCGGCGTCGCAAAGCCCAGCTGAGGCGCCAAAAGAGTAAGGCCCACCGTTGAGAGCCAAACAGTGGGTAAGGAATGTCATGGCTCAGCAGTTTTCGAGAAGGCGGTGGGAAGCTGTCCGGAGGTGTCAGTGGATCTCGGAGGGGTGAAGGACGTCAGATGTTTGCTGGACACTGGTGCACAGGTGTCCACGATTACAGAGTCCTTCTTCAATGAGCACCTCGCTCATGAAGAAATTGTTGACGTTTCAGAGTTCTACTCTATTACAGGTGCACAAGGTCTAGCAGTTCCCTATTGCGGCTATGTTGAGTTGTCACTGGAGGTCATGGGAAAGAGGTTTCCGGAGATGGGTTTCCTCGTCGTGCGTGATCCTGTTCACCCGCCCATGGCCGAGCGCAAGAAGCTTGTTCCTGCTGTCATCGGATCTAACGTCCTTCGAGATGTCAACAAGGCACTGAAGTCCACGTCAGAGAGCCGGTTTCAGCAGACACTAGCAGAGTCCAGTGAGGGAACTGCATGGGTCTATGTCCTTGCCCTGTATGAGGAGGTGATGGTCCGGAAACCCCAAACGACAATGGAAAAACGTTATCAAGTCCGGTCTGGTGGAAAGAAGCCCATTCTTCTACCAGCAAGGTGTAGTGTTACGGTAGACTGCACTACACATAAGCCTAGACAACCTTGTGTCGCAGTTGTTGAGGAGAGGGATGCCTCAACATTACCAAATGGACTCGTTCTACCTACTCTCGTATAGGGTGCCCTCCTCGGGAAGAGCTCCTGTCCAGATAGTAAACTTCAGCAACAGCGACATCTATCTTCATCCTAGGACGCCAGTTGGTCTGCTGGAGCTGTCACCAGGCAACCTAGAGTCGTCATCTGAAGAGCACACTGTTGGTCTGGAGGAAGCATACAGTTCGCCCTCCTCAAGGAAATGATGGAGAGGATGGAGGTAGACGAGGAGACCAAGACGTCACCAGAGCAGCTTCAGGCAGTTGAAAAGCTAATCCAGAAGCACTTTGACAGGTTTAGCAGAGATGACGTGGACATTGGGTACTGCGACAAGGTAGAGCACAAGATCATCCTTGATGACGACCGCCCTGTACGCCTACCCCACAGGAGGATTCCCCCACATCAATGGAACGAGGTGAGGGAGTACCTTGAAAAGTCCCTAAAGCAAGGCATCATTAGAAGGTCATCGAGTCCATATGCATCCGCAGTGGTGCTTGTTCGGAAACGAGATGGTAAGCTGCGACTTTGTATTGACTACAGGGCCCTGAATGCCAAGACTCATAGAGATGCCTATCCCCTCCCCCGCATCGAGGAGGCCCTGGATGCTCTGAAGGGTGCTAAGTACCTCTGCAGTCTAGACTTGGCACATGGCTTCCACCAAGTTCCTATGGCAAAAGAAGACAGGGAGAAGACAGCATTCCGAGTGGGAACAGGAGGTTTGTATGAGTTCTTACAAATGCCGTTTGGACTCTGCAACGCTCCTGCAACCTTCATGAGGCTGATGGACCTGGCATTCGGCGATCAGAACTTCCAGACTGTCCTCATCTACATGGACGATATCCTCGTGTTCGGATCAACGTTTGAGGAGACCCTTCAACGCCTTGACATGGTGCTAGAGAGGCTGGCCGACTTCAATCTCAAGGTAAAGCCAGAGAAATGCAACCTCTTCAAGAAGGAGCTGCGTTACCTGGGCCATGTAGTTTCTGCAGGAGGAATATCACCTGATCCAGAGAAGGTCAGAGCAGTACAAGAGTGGAACGCCCCTCAAACTGAGACTGAGCTTCGTGGATTCCTTGGTCTATGCAGTTACTACCGGCGCTTTGTACCAAAGTATGCTGAAGTGGCGGCACCCCTGCATGCCCTACTGGCGTCGACATCAAAGAAGAAAAGGTCAAAGAGGACTGCAGAGGCCAAGGCTAGGACTCCACTGTCTGAGGCGTAAAATGCAGACTGTTCAAAGGCGATGGAGGACATGAAGCGTCATTTGACGTCAGCACCTATACTGGGGTATCCAGACTTCAGGGAGCCGTTCATCCTGGAGATGCCAGCCATCTTGGACTGGGAGCTGTGCTGTCCCAGCAGAAGGATGGTAAGAAGGTGGTCATTGCTTATGCGAGTAGAGCACTGAGGCCGAATGAGAGGAACATGCAGAACTACAGCTCAATGAAGCTGGAGTTGCTGGCATTGAAGTGGGCCGTAACCGAAAAGTTTAGAGACTACCTGATTGGAGCTAGCTTTACGGTGTACACGGACAATAATCCACTTAGTTACCTCAACTCTACTGCAAAGCTGGGGGCCACAGAGATGCGCTGGCAGGCAGAACTAGCTCAATTCCAGTTCCAGATAAAGTACAGGCCAGGGAGGATCAACACCAATGCTGATTCTCTCAGCCGGAAGACTGACCACGGACGTCAGCGTGGGAGACTGGAAGAGATGGAATGCTGCCCTGAGACCATTACCCCGGAAAGAGGCACCGTTTTGCCAGCTGCACTAAGAACCACAATCGAAGAGGTGGCAGAGTTGCAGTGTCATGATCAGGTTCCTGACAAGGAGATGGGTTCAACATTCACCCTACCGTCCATCCCCAAGGAAGATCTTGCAAGGATGCAACATGGCGACGCAACTCTCTCTAAGGTCTTGGCTTACAAATCCAAAGAATTTCAACCTTCACCACGGCAGTTGGTGGCCGAATCAAAAGCTGTCCGAAAGATTCTCCGTGAGTGGGATCGCCTTACCTTCAGAGATGACCTCCTTTATCGCAAGGTCCTGATTGCTGATTCAGAATGTTACCAGTTGCTAGTTCCAGAGACCTTGAAGGAATGGGTGCTTCAGGCTGTCCATGACCAAGTTGGGCATCCAGCCTCAGAGAAGACAACTGCTCTCGCCCGTCAAAGATGCTGTGAATACTGTGAAAACTGCCAAAGGTGCCTGCTGTCAAAGTCCAGGAACCCCAGAGTGAAGACTACAATGGGAGCGCTCATTGCCAAGAAGCCACTCGAGATCCTGGCGATCGACTTCACCTCGCTCGAGCCAAGTGGGAAGATCGAGAGTGTCCTGGTGATGACAGACGTCTTCACTAAATTCACCCAAGCTGTACCATCTCGGGACCAGAAGGCCTCAATTGTGGCAAAGCTCCTTATTAACTACTGGTTTGTCCGAATCGGGGTGCCGAGGAGGATCCACAGTGATCAAGGAAGGAACTTTGAAAGTCTCCTCATCCGAGAACTCTGTGCCCTCTATGGTATCCAGAAAACCAGGACAACACCATATCACCCAGAAGGTAATGGTCAGTGTGAGCTATTCAACCGCACGCTCCACGATCGTCTTCGCACTCTCCAACCACAGCAGAAGAAGAATGGACTGAATACCTGCCAGAGATTGTGTATTCTTACAACTGTACACCGCACTCTAGCACAGGGTATTCGCCCTTCTATCTTTTCTATGGTCGGGAGCCGACATTACCGATTGACCATGTGTTAGGAGCAGCCACTCAGCACGATGAGGATTCAGACGACTGGTTGTCTTCACACCACAATCGTTTTCAGACCGCTTTCACCACCGCTGCTAAGATGACGGAGAAGCAAGCTCTCCGACGACAGGCACGGGCGAACGCCAAGGCGACGGACGAGGGGCTGCGCATAGGAGCCAGAGTCTGCCTTAGGAACCTAGTGTTGGGAAGAAACAAGATCCAAGATGTCTGGAGCGACATCCCCTACAAGGTTGTCGCTAAACCAGACCCGACAGGCAATGTCTACATTGTGGCTCCCCTACCTGGTGATAAGGCACACGAAGGAAAGGCTATACACCGCCGTAATATCCTGGACAGCCGGCAACTTGTCCCTGACATTGCACCTGACGTCCCAACGGAGGCAGAGGCATCTCCAGCTAAGAGTCCAGATGTGCCACAACAGGAGAGCGACGACAGCAGCCCAATGGTAGTCCACGTGAAATTGACAGCGGGACCAGAAACGACGGTCGACGCCACGCAGGTGCAGCATGAAGGAGGCGAGAACGATCGCGACGGCACCGGCGACGACAGGGACGACAACCAACAAGGCGACAGCGACCGCGTGCCTGTGGCGGATGACGGCGAAGCAGCCATCATGAGGGAGGATGACCTCCCTGCTTTGGAAAAAGCAGGGGAGCACCCGGAAGATGGATCGGAGTCAGCTCCATCCCTTAGGGTGGGATTTCACGGAGCACGCGAACGATTTGCGAAGGACGCGAATGACAAAATCCAACATTCGGAAAAGTTTTTCTCCGAATGTTTTCCGACAATGAAGCCGAAAACTATTCTTGCGCAATTTGTGCGAAGTTCCCACGACGTATGTGCGATTGTCGTGTGTATCATTGCTAAAGTACAGCATGTTACGTACACGAAGAACACGCGACGGAAATGCGAACAACGAAACATTTTCAATAATCATGGGAGAAAATGTAGCAAGGAGAGGTGGAAGCAAGAAAAAAAAAATCAACTCAAAAAGCTTTCTTGAGTTGATTTTTTTTTCTTTCCTGTATTTCTCCTTTCTTTTTCTCTCATTTCTCTATCGTGTGTTTGCCTACATTTTTTTTCCCCTAGGACGTATCTCCACTAGTAAAGCATTTGTTCCTTTTTTTTTTGCAGTTCCTCCAACACATAATCTCTATAGTTCAAATGAAATTTACATACTTAAAGGGAAGGTAAACCCAAAGAACAATGTGGAGTGAGTGAAAGCAGCAACATTAGTAGAACACATCAGTGAAAGTTTGAGGAAAATCGGACAATCGATGCAAAAGTTATAAATTTTTAAAGTTTTGGTGTTGGAACCGCTGGATGAGGAGACTACTAGAGGATATGACGTATGAGTGGACAACAATACAAAGAAAATATAAAGGAAATTCAACAAAAATTCACTTTTCTAGAATTATGAAAGAGCAATGGACCAACCGCTTTCAGAAAGCAGGAAGAATAATTGCTACCCTTAACATATGTCAATATCAAGTTGATGGAATTTGTAATTTTCATGAAAAATGGATTTTTGCAGAATTTTCTTTATATTTTCTTGGTATTGTTGTCCACTCATACGTCATAACCTCTAGTAGTCTCCTCATCCAGCAGTTCCAACATCAAAACTTTAAAAATTCATAACTTTTGCATCGATTGTCCGATTTTCCTCAAACTTTCACTGATGTGTTCTACTAATGCTGCTGCTTTCACTCAATCCACATTGCTCTTGGGGTTTACCTTCCCTTTAAGATTGATTTTAAGTGTATTCTGCGATTTTTTTTTGTATATCAAATATTCTTTCTCTTTGCTAGTCTTTAATTTCTTTCGTTACTATAGTTGTTAATATCTAATTGTTTGATGTTTAGATGTATACTACGATTTTTATTTGTAGAAAACGTACAGGGCATACATCCTTCAAACGTGCGCTAAACGTTCGCGAGAATGTCTCAAAAGGTACGCGAACAGTTCGCGATTACGTCGTAAAATGATCGGAAAAACTTCACAGATTTCGCGTAACATACGCGAGACATTCTCCGAAGTTTCGGAGTCTGTTTGGGGTTTCACGAACATTTTGCGAACATCGCGCGTGTCTTGCGAAGGTCTTGCGCATATGACGAAGCTTTAAAGACACTTTCGAGAACAATTCACGAGCAAATCCCGACTAAGTGTGCGGAAAAGGTTCGCAAAAAATTTCAAACTTTTTTGAAATTATCGCCGAAGTAAAAACGACATTCGCGAACAATTGACGACGCTTCCGAACCCTCACGTTTGTTTGGCGATCTTTTGCAGACTAAAATGCGAATGCTGGATTTTGCCATTCGCGTCATTCGCAAATCGTTCGCGTGCTCCGTGAAATCCCACCCTTAGGCGCTCGGCTAGGCTGCAGGGAAAGCCGCCAACCGTCACTGAAGAGATTTTGGCGGATGTTAGCAAGTCGCACTTGCTACTCCTTACTCTACTTTCGGGTAGAAATTAAGTGTATCATTAATTGATATTAAATAATTATGTTTATGGTATGTTGTCAGGGATGCCAACATGAAGCAGGGGAGAGTGTAACATTGTGGTTTTTTGTCAAAACAAAGAGAAGGAAAGGTTTCAAAGAATCAAAAATTAAAACAAAAAGTAACATAGAAATACATTTTCTGGAAAATGAGTCACCCTGCGTCATTCAGGAAGTCCAATCCTTCCGGTCACATTCTCCACTTTTACTTGCCAAATTTGGACATAATGTCCACTCTCTGCCCTCCTTGGGTCAAGCTATGACCTCATAGCCAGACATAGCCCTCCACCCAAACAAAGTGGCAGTAAAAGTGACGTACAACTGTGCGTCGGTGGATTGGAATTTAAAGTTAAATATATCTTTGGGACGGGTCCTAAACCCAATAGATAGCGAAGTTTTCCTCTCCTCACTTCATATTGGAATCTTTGACAACGGGAAAGCATCGAGACATATTGTGAGCAGAATTCGTGAGAGTCAGCTATCTTCGTCTCCGGCAGGGGGCTTGCTTGGGTTTGGTTTTGACGATCAGAACCTGCGAATAAAAACGAACACCAGTAACCAACATTGCGAGTCCCGGCTCCATTTGTTGCCGTTACACATATCTTTAATTTCAAATATTTTGTTTTCAAAAAATAACGGATCAGTATGAGACAAAAATGCAGCGTGACATAATACGCAGTGACTTCTTTTGTAACAGAAGTAATTCATCTAACAGTGTTTGATATGTATTTCCCCACACAAGAATACCATAATTTAGATAAGGCAATATGAGGGATGAATATAATGTAAGCAGGGACGACAAAGGAAGGCAGAGCTCAGTGGTCCAGTGGCCAGTGCGATCACGGCCCGGTGATCAGGAGATCGTTGGTTCGAATCGCGGCACGAGTATCATGCCCATGTTTTTTTTTTTGTTTGTTTTTTTGTCATGGCGTCTACTACAATTGATTAATCGGTGCTTATATGTGTATAGGACAATTTGTCAGTCTGGTACAATAAAAGGAAATCTAAACCGTTGTTTTTAAGCTGGTGAAAAAGGCACTGGCAAGACGGTGAGAGATCCAACCTCGATGGGCGCAAGGGGAAAACAATGGGAGAGTAATTATGAAATCATCACCTCATCTAATCAATCAATAATAATCAATGAAAACACTGGAACTTTTAGATTCCATACTAACTCTCTTACCTTAAGGCTATGGTCACAACCCAAAAACTCAGCCTGCTGCGACCGGTCGGCGAGTTTTTAGTCGATTTAACGCTGAGTTCAAATTTCAGCGGTTACCAACCAGTTTTCACTCGCTGCCTAAAATACGCTCGGTGTCCGAGCGGCAACCGCCCAGGCACCGGCCTTTAATCGAGCGGTCGCCGTCGAGCGATTTAGGTAACAGAAATAATAAAGATAAAAATTACAAAAGCACAGAGGAAAACCAAGGGAGTAGATAAGGAAGAGAAGCCAGGGAAATCTGGAAGAGGCAGAAGGAGGGGTAGAGGCAATTAACGACACCCCCCCCCCGAAAAAAACAAACAAACAACAACAACAACAAACAAACAAACAAACAAACAAATATTTCTCAGCAGCTTCTATCATTCTCAGCAGGTAGCCAACGCAGAAGAGGACTCGGCTAGCAACATGGGGGCTATGGAAGACAGGGACAACCACTTTTGGGCGAAAGAGATGAAAGCTAAAAGTTGGGGTCGTTATGTAGACATATGATTTAGTTATTTTATTTTTTGTGTAGGCCTATTGAATGAAGAAGTAATGAATGAAAAGATATGGGGAGAATGAAAATATGAAATAAAAAAGGAATAGAAAAATATAGTAAAAATATAAAAGCAACCAAAGATATTTTGGAACATTATATCGGGAGTGAATACATATTTTTTTTTTCTCCATTATTTGGTTTTCCTCCCTTTTTTTATTTCCTATATCTCTTAATTGTGGAAGAATGAGCAAAGAAAATGGGATTCCATTGGGTTCGAAGCCGAGACCTCCGGATTGCTAGCCCGGTGATCTACCGACTGAGCTATAGAAAGCCCTAGTACAGTGTTCGTCCCAGAAACCCCTAATTCTCAATGCTCGAATGGTCAGAAGCTATATAGCGGTGAGTATGTGTATGACACACACACGCACACACTTGAACCTGGCATAAACCCGAAGGATAAGTCAACTTGGGGATAAATGCGAGGGATCACCGAAGTGATGCAGCTTTTTGAGTATGTAACAAACGCAAACAGTAGGAAACTGACCAGAAATGAATATGATTTATTAGTGGAAAATGAGCAAAGAAAATGAGATTTCATCGGGATTCGAACCCCGAGACCTCCGGATTGCTAGCCCGGTGCTCTGCCGACTGAGCTACAGAAAGCCTTAGTATACAGTGTTCGTCCCAGCAACCCTTAATTCTCAATGCTCGAATGGTCAGAAGCTATAGGGCTGGGAGGGGATAGTTCCTTTCAATTAACCCTCTCCTCGCTTGTTTTCCCTTCATTATTCAGTACACTAAAAGTCTTGGGGGATTGACAGCTTCCCAATTTCCATAAAAATTGTGTTTACGAGATATCATTTCAATTCGAAAAATGCAAAAGCTTCCTCGTATGCAGGGGCATCAATTCCGGAGGACAAGGGGGCAATGTCATTTTGTCCCCCAATAATTTCCGAAATGAGGAAAATTTTCTCGCTTTTATGATAGAAAACTGTCCAGATATTTCACCCGGCATTGTGCAACAGACTGTTGAATTTCAATCCTGAAAATGCAAAATATCCCTCTCGTGGGAGGAGGATACCCCCTCCCACACCCTCCCCTTTAAAAGGAAACAAAAATCAAAGAGAAATGTGGATTTAGTGAAAGCAGCAATATTATAGAACACATCAGTGAAAGTTTGAGGAAAATCGGACAATCGATGCAAAAGTTAAGAATTTTTAAAGTTTCGGTATTGAAACCGCTGGATGAGGAGACTACTAGGGGTTATGGCGTCATGTGTGTGGACAACAATATCTTCTTCTGATGATGATTAAGTCTGCCTCCTTCAATAGGCTGAAGATTCTTGCAGACTGTGTTATTTATATTATAATACAGTTTATTATACAGACCCCATTTACAAGCACATAACAAATTTGAAGAAAATGACTAGCCACTGTGATCAACCGTTAGTCGGTTACGGAATGATCCCACAGATGGCGCTGAAACAATTTCCTACGACAGGGAATTCCAACGACAGGGAATTCCAGCTCCTTATACTGTTCTTGGAAAGAACGAATGGCGATGCGATTCAGTTCTCGAGTATGACCTGATAGGAATGTGCATGGGTGCGTGACTCTCGTCAACTGAGTAACCTGTTTGATACTGTGTGCTGAAAGATGAGTAAGATTATTGTGTATTTTGTACATCATGATTAGCCTGTCATTTGTCATCATTTTTCAAAGCTATTTGTTTCTTTTTGTGAGGATGACAAAAGATTTTTTTTTCAGTTTTGATTTGAAGGAAGGAAAAGTCAGAGCATCTTATAAAGTGCTGTCAAGGCTATTCCAGAACCTCGGGCCAGTGAAAACGAATGTATTTTGGGCGAGAATTGTTCGTAGTAATGGCAAATGATATTCACTAGAACGTCGAGTAGGATAATCGTGTACCGCATCATTGCGACGAAAGATTTGATCAAATATTTGTAGCAAATGTTTATTATTGTATTTAGATATAAATTGACCAAGCTGAAATGAATATAAATCATTTATCTTTAATAATTTGTTATCACAAATGTATCGCTGTACCTCTCTTTAGAAGTAAACGCATCAGTAAGTGAATGAATTACTTTTTTTTTATAACAAGAAAATAAATGCCATCAAGTGCAGTGTTTAGGCAGATATTATGTGTCGCATAAGCATCACCCTCAGGAATTTTTACATTATAAGATAGTTTGAATCAGTGCACGTGAAGGACGTGAAGATAGGAGAAAAGAAGGTACAGTGTGGGTACAGTGTGCAGTGGTGGATCCAGAGGGGGCGCACCGGGTGCGCACCCCCTCTTTACTTTTTGTTAAAACAAAAGAAATAAAAAGAAAAATGGGTCGCTTGCGCCCCCCCCCCTTTCATTTTGTAAAGGCGCCTCCCCTTTACGGAATTCCTGGATCCGTCCCTGGCGTGGAAGTATTCCCTCTGTGACACTTGTAGTTAGGCACAACATCTTATTTTGCTCCCTTTCATTTTGTTTTCTGCAGAAGGGAATGATAAATGCATCTGGATACTTGTGATTCTTCATTGATGGTTGTTTCGTGGGTTGTGTCGTTAGTTAGCAGCTGCATAATATACCGGTATCTTCGGGGCTGTGATCCTCCGGGGAAAAAACAAACAAACAAAATAACAGAAGGGAAAAAACAGAGAAACAATTGAGACAGCAAAATCCAACCAGTTCCGGGATTACTAGTATCTCAGAGCGTGCAAACACATTTTGCAGTGTGGAGTGTCAAACAAGGACGATAAGACAGGAGAAACAACGCCCTCCCATCTAGCTAGCTACCTGCTCGCGATCGCGTTGCCTCGCTGTCGCCGTAGAGAGAGCCCCTTCGTGCACAAGTGGCATAGCACTGCACAAGTGAATACAGTAGACTTTCATGGAACCCCTCTAAAATCGTCGCAGCAAAGTTTGATGTCTCTGTAAGTAGCTGTCTGACGCACCACTGTCATGTATCTGAGTGAGCTGTGGTCATTTTATTTAGAATGAGCAGTGGCTCCTTCTAGAAGGCCAGTCTGCAAGCCAATAATGTACTCCTAGCTCGACTAACTCACCTCTTTTATGCTAAAGATAACGCGGTGTGCAGAGAAAAGGGGATTTCTGTCGCGAGAGAAAGAGCTGCCGTCGACGCCAGGCTGCCGTGGTGGGATGCTGTGCCCATGACTATGACTCTTATTAACCCGCCGTCCGAAAATAACACTTACGAGCTTTAGTTTGCCTACAGCTATGGATAACAACGATGAAAATCGGTGTTTGCAAAGGATCTGGAGTTAATTTGGATTCTATCTCAGTTGGGAGCCATCAGCAAGGTGTCGCGTATTGTGTGTGGATTTTTACAAGGGAGAAATTGTCAAGTATTGGTAACACAATACCACCAGCATCATGCCATTTATCAAGCGCATCGTTGAGCCACAATACCTGAGCAACAGGCCCCTCCCGCCTGGTTGCGATCGAGAGCTGGACACCGTGTCGAACTACACTCTGTGCGGTTTGGTCCGGCAGCTGGCCGATCTCTCGCTCCGTGCACATGACATATTCAGCGACATCAACGCAGAGTCCCATGTCCTCGCACACAAGGCAGTCTCTCTACGGTGTCGGATTACTCGACTGGAGGAGGTGGTTGAGATTTTGGACGCCAGATCGGTGAAAGTCCGTAAGTGATGGAGATCTTGTAAGAAGATTTTAAGATATAGCCTACACTCGCACGTGTAGGTTCAACTCAACTTCAAAGTTTGAGATAATGGCTGCATGCATCAGCTAACAATTATGGAAATGAAAAACCTGGGCATGACCCATTTAAATTTGGATGGGTCTACAACAACTTTGATAGAAAGTTTCTGATAACATAGAATTAGAAAACATGCCAGTTGCTAGAGCTCCTCGGATCGTACTCCCCAAAAACAGAAAGAATGGGATTGCAGGTGCTTCGTAGACAACGTTGATCGTATCAGTCTATGCACTACCCAGTCGCCTTATAAATTGCGACAGGGCTCAGAGCGGCCCACAACACAGAGCAAACACAAAGCGAATTTTACGATCGCATTGAGTTTTGATACTAGACATCATTTTTTTGTCATCTCAAACTCATTAAAGACAATCATTAATGAGACTTGCTCTATGTTATCGATATTGACATAGGGCCTACTACACAATTCACAACTTACTGAAAACGAAGGTTATGAAAATTATGCAGCATGTGCGAACGGTACATCTTCTTTCACGCCAGGCCATTTTGAGTAATCAGGAGTTCATGCGATCTGAATACACTTTTAAAGGTCACGCTGTCGACCGTGCTGCTACACTCAAGCAGCACACGCACGCAAGAGATCACTGCACTTATGGTCACGCACGCGCATGCATAATTGCAGAGAGATCAACGCGCCATTTTGAAGTCTGCAATGATGAACCGCTAGAAAGTGCGATTTTTTTGTTCCATGGACATATTGCGAGGGCTCTCTATGGACTTCTGTAATATAAGCATGCACTTTCCCTGAGTAATGTATAAATTTGTATACAAAATGTGTGTTTTGTAGTTGTGCAGTAGTTTCCCATGTGATGGCAAGGCCCCCCTTGTCTGACGCCTTGCTTTACATGACCTCTGGTCGGGCTACGTTAAAGGTTGTCTATAGAATGTACACACGTTCAGTGAAGATTAACCCCTGGGCGCTCCTTCACATACACTTTATACTGTGGGAGCGCCTAGCGCGACCAGACCCCGTGCAGAGCAGGGCGTCAGACAAACGAGACCTCGCCAACAATGCGAAAACCACAACAAAACTACAAAACTGATGAAAATTTATATGTTCTGCCAAGAAGTGTACATTAATAATACAGTACTCTCCGCGTAATCAGGTATCGCTTAAACAGGTACTCCGTTTAATTGGGTAGTAATGCCAGAGTCAGATCCAATGCACATTAGAATAACCTGATAATCGGGTTGCCTCTCCGCATAAATGGGTAAGTAATTTTCTTCTAATCTAATTTCTACCCACATTTTATTGCAGATCACACTTAAAGAAATCATGCATGTCAAATTTTCCACGACAAATCGCATTCTCTGCTTAATTTGCAAAGAAGACCGATCATTTGGGGAGTGATTGAACAAGTCATGAAAACACATTACCCATACCAACTTGCCACATGAAAACGAACATTACAAATGCAGCTGGCACTCACAATTGCATAGACAGACAGGAGTTGAACACACTTGCGCTCCTCCCTTGCACCGCAACAACATTCACAATACGAGAAGTTTGCAACGAAAGTCAGGCCATGCACCAGCTCCATAATTTTGATTTTCCCAAATCACTTCTCGAAAAGTAACCAGACGTGAGACGTGACTATAGTGCACACAAAGAGACGTGGTCATTTCAGAAAACGCCTGCGTGTTAGTGAGGAGTCTATAGTCCAACGACAAAGATTTCTGAAGACATATTTGTCCATAAAAAGAGTGTCAATTATTGCTCGTGACTGAGCAAGTGTAAGGTATGTATAATGTGCCATGCAAGCATGCACGTTATAAGCATACAGTGTAGGTGTTTTGTGCAATGTACAATGCATGTAGATACACATTGTGTGTGTCTATTGTAAATGAGACATGTTCATCTGTTAATTGGGTACTCCGCTTAATCGGGTAAGAAATGCTCTTTCCGAGCCTACCCGATTATGCGGAGAGTACTGTACTTATGCAAAGTCCATAGAACAAAACAATGACGCTTTCTAGCGCTATCCCTGACCATCGGAGTTCATCGTTGCAGATAGTACATATGTACCAAATTTGAACGATGCAAGTTGTGCGCTAGTCTGGCTTCAAGATCCTCCGCTCGTACTATTTTGCTACATAGGATACTGGTTTGCCTTCGTCTCCACGGAGGGCGCATTTTGTAAAAGGAGTTCAGTTGGCAAAGGGTCTGGAAACCAGACTAGTTGCGCGCAAATGCGTGACCAAAATCTGTGCGTGCGCCTCATAGAGTTCTGTGGCTGCGACGCTAGTGTTGCATCACGGTCGACAGCTCCGATCGCATTCACATTCGCGATCGCATGGCCGTGCGAAACTGATTTTCTGCTCACACACGCTGCATAAAATCTTTGTTTTTGGTAAGTTGTGAATTGTATTCACGTGTCAATATTGATAACAAAAACATGAAGTCTAATTAATAAAGATTGTCCTTAATGAGTCTGAGGCATGGTCTGAGGTGACAAAAATGATGTCAAGAATCAAAACTCAATGCGATCGACATGTTTGCTTTGTGTTTTGGACCTCGCTGGTACAGCCCTGTCGCATTTTGATAGCGACAGGGCTGTGTATAGTTACGGAGCGCCCTGAGTCAACAAAGTGGTATCTCTTTACGATGAAAAAAGAAACACAAATTTAAACCCCTCTAAAAGTGTCCTATTTTACCAGCAAATGGTTTACTTTTAAACTATACATGTATACGTTTTGTATCTAATTCATACCAGTTGTGCACTTGCTCATTTTCAGATTGATCCCATGTTCTTGAAAAGATGTTTTTCTACGAGTTCATCTCCATACCTCCCGTTCTTTCCTTCGTTTTTCGATTTAACTTTTGAGTGACTTTGTGCATCGGTGATTTGAATATGCATGAGTTGTTGTTGTGTTTGAGGCGCGTCATTCACTATGAATATTTGCGACTTCATCTGCGTAATATCATTAATTTACATATGATTAATTTCTCAAAAAATGAACTTTTAAATACTTCACAATTATTTTCATGCGTGCTATCTGTCTGCTGTCATACAGTTTTGGTAGATAAGTCCTGGTGCATGCTGATGGCAAACTCTGGTCAGCCCGGCTCGTTACATTGAGCAGGCTTCTCGGTCGCACACACAGACCTAGACCCCTCATTTGCCGCACTCAGGACCCTCTGCCCAACGCATATATGGTGCACAAGCAGACCCGCGAATGCGATAAAATAAACATCAAAACAATTATTTCATATGTACTTTCCAATAAATAAACATATAATTTACAAATAATTCCAATTTTACATTAAATAAGCAAACATCCACTTGTGCAATGTGCAAGTCGCAATGAGAGTCACAATGTTTTTAGCCTTTGAATAATGCCCTTTTGCTGCACGCTGTGTAGTGACGAGCAAAAGGGTTGGAGTGAACGCGCACACCAGCAGAGAGCGATCAGGCGCCACACGAAGTCAAGCAGCAAGAGTGCTTGGTCAAAAGGCTACACTGCTACTGGCGAGCGCAAGTGCATAGGTTTCCAATCTTCGTACGGAGCAGGTGTCGTTCTCACAGATTCATCTTGACCAAATCATAAATGGTCATCAATTTGGACAGAAATGGACTAATAGCAGAACCAAATGTTCACCATATCCTGTTGTCAGTAATTGGACTACAGTATCTGCATGTACTGTATTCAAATGGACGCAACTTTTAGTATTTACAGAACTGTGTAAGTTGAAATTTAGCAGCGATACTACCCTGTACGAGACCCAAATCTTATTTTCCCCAAAGCTTATTTTCCGCTGGTCGCAGTTACGGTACATATAAGGTTGTGATTTCACTGAGCGTGTGAACGATTTGCGAAGGACGCGAATGGCAAAATCCAGCATTCATATTTTAGTCTGCAAAAGATCGCCAAACAAACGTGAGGGTTCGTAAGCGTCGTTAATTGTTCGCGAATGTCGTTTTTAGTTCGGCGAGAATTTCAAAAAAGTTTGAAATTTTTTGCGAACCTTTTCCGCACACTTGGTCGTGATTTGCTCGTGAATTGTTCTCGAAAGTGTCTTTAAAGCCTCGTTATGCGCAAGACCTTCGCAAGACACGCGTGATGTTCGCAAAATGTTTGTGAAACCCCAAACAGACTCCGAAACTTTGGAGAATGTCGCACGTATGTTACGCAAAATCAGCGAAGTTTTTCCGATCATTTTACGACGTAATCGCAAACTGTTCGAGTACCTTTTGAGACGTTCTCGCGAACGTGCAGCGCACGTTTAGGGGATGTATGAGCTATACGTTTTCTACAAATAAAAATCGTAGCATACATCTAAACATCAAACAATAAATAACAACTATACTAACGAAAGAAATTAAAGACTAGCAAAGAAAGAAATGTTTATACGAAAAAAATCACAGAATACACTTGAAAGTATCTAAAGTATGTAAAATTTCATTTGAACTATAGAGATTATGTGTTGGAGGAACTGCAAAAAAAAATCAAATTCTTTACTACTTGTAGTGGAGATAGGTCGTAGGAAAAAAAATGTAGGCAAGCACATGAAAGAGAAATGAGAGAAAAGGAAAGGAGAAATAGAGGAAAGAAAAAAATCAACTCAAGACAGCTTTCACCTCTCCTTGGGTACATTTTCTCCCATGAATATTGAAAATTTTTCGTTGTTCGCATTTCCGTCGCGTGTTCTTCATGTACGTAACATGCTGTACTTTAGCAATGATACACACGACATTCCCACATACACGTCGTGGAAACTTCGCACAAATTGCGCAAGAATAGTTTTTGGCTTCATTGTCGGAACACATTCAGAGAAATCGGAGAAAAACTTTTCCGAATGTTGGATCTTGTCATTCGCGTCCTTCTCAAATCGTTCGCGTGCTCCATGAAATCCCACCCTAAGTGGAGATACAATGCCAAAATAGGAAGACAAAGATCCCCCATTCTTTTTACATTTTCTGAGAGCAGATGAGTTAAAGGGATATTCCAGGCGATTTTCATAATTTCACATCATGTAGTACATAAATCAACAGCTCTATACATTTGAGGAATTTATTGTAGTTCTTGAGCAGAGAAACAATACTTCGAAAAACCTGAAGCGACTTACACTGAACAAGGATGATGACATAGGAGGGTCACATATTCCAGAAATGTAGCAGTGTAAACTCCATTACAATACAATATCACTTGCTTGCGAGTTCACATGAGTATAATCTATGAATGCCTTCTTCTTTTGTTCTGCTTCCAAGAGCCCCAATTCATGCATTCTTATGGGGAACCTGCCATGTCATCATCCTTGTTCATTGCAATTTGGTATAAATTTCGAAAATATTCTTATTTTTCATCCCAATCATCATTAATACTGAAACTCTGTCCTCAGTATAACTAATTTATAGTGGTTCAATTGTAAAACTCTGAAAATCATCCGGAGGTCTCCTTTAAATCATTTCATGTGTTGCCAATGATGGCAAATGATTCAAAGTTATCAAATTCCAGTATGAAATTAAAAAAGTAAAATTTTGAAAATAATTTCATCAAATTTCAAGTTCACTTGAGCCTATAAATCCTTGGCCGAATTGTTAAATTGCCTTTTCGTAGACCGTACTTGACATCAAATGTTAAAATTTGTGATGTCAACACCTTGATTTATCGAATGTAACTTGTAAAATTTGACCATTTTATGTGTTATCTCAATGGCGGTCCATTTTTTTTCTCAAAATGCCAATAGACATTTACTGTCTTTATCAAGCAGTATGGTAGCAAATGGTGAATTTCTCTCAGATACTGCTATGTTGTAGCTTACACTTTGGGCTATTGGAAGTGTGCCCTCCATTTTTTTGTTGGATGTTGGGATCTCGTTGAGAAATTCAGTTGAAATTGAAGCTTAGCTTCAATGTAGGGAGAGGTTTTTTAGCTCACCTGAGCCAAAGGCTCAAGTGAGCTATTGCGATCGCCCTTCGTCCGTCGTCCGTTGTGCGTCGTGAGTCGTCCGTTGTGCGTCGTGTGTCCTGCGTAAACTTTTTACATTTTCATCTTCTTCTTGAAAACCCAAAGATCGATTTTCATCAAACTTGGCAGGTAGCATCCCTAGGGGGTTAGGAACTCAATTTGTTAAAATGGGCACCATGCCCCAACCAGGGGGCTCCCAGGGGGGCCCAAACTCCCAAAAATTAAGGAATCTGTAAAAATCTTCTTCTCTAGAACCAGAAGTGATAGAGCTATTAAGTTAATACTATGAGTTAGTACATTGATGACTGTAGTTTCAAGTTTGTTCATGGCAGAATCAGGGGTGCCCCCCTTGGGACCTAGGGGAGGGAGGTGGGAAGGGGTTCTAATGGGGCCTAAATTGTACAGTTTCATCTTCTTCTTGAGAACCCCATGACCCATTTTCACCAAACTTGGCAGGTAGCATCCGTAGGGGGTTAGGATCTCAATTTGTTAAAATGGGCACCATGCCCCACCTAGGGGGCCCCCAGGGGGGCCCAAACCCCCAAAATGAAGGAATCTTTAAAAATCTTCTCTAGAATCAGAAGATATAGAGCTATGATAATACTATGAATGAGTTCATTAATGACTGTAGTTTCAAGTTTGTTCATAGGAGATCCAGGGGTGCCCCTCTTGGGGGCGGGGGAGGGGGGGGGGTGTGGTTGGGAAGGTCCAAATGGGGGCCTGAATTGTACATTTTCATCTTCTTCCTGAAATCCTCATGATGGATTTTCGTCAAACTTGGCAGGTAGCATCCCTAGGGGGTCAGGATCTCAATTTATCAATATGGGCACCAAGCCCCACCCAGAGGGCCCCAGGGGGCCCCAATCCCCCCCCCAAATTAAGGAATCTTAAAAAAAATTGGGCCCTTATTGTACATTTTCATCTTCTACTTGAGGATGCCTGGTCAAATTTTGGTAGAGCTGTGAATAATTTAGATTAGTGACTGTGTGAAAGGTGAACTTGCGATGCTCAGGTGAGCACTATCTAGACCCGCGGGTCTCTTGTTTCTTTCTGCAACTTTCTTTGCGATAACTTGAGAAAACAGGCCCTATCACCCCCTTTGCACATGTTTAGCCCATGTCACGTGCATCATTTCATAAGAAAACGACTGCTCCATCAAGCACCATCTTGGCTATGCCAGTGTGTGAATTAAGGTCAAAGGCTATTAATGTTTCATCTTGCAACTTGGTATCAAATTATACAGTGCACTCCCATTACATAACGAACACGGTTATAACAAAATTCCTGTTACAACAAAGTAAAAATTCAGGCCGCGAAGTTATCCGCTCTTTGTTCTTTATTTTGTTTGTTCGGTTATAAGGAAATTGCGATATAATGAAAGAAAACTGCCGGTCCCTAGGACTTTGTTATAATGGGAGTCCACTGTATTTGTATGTGTAATCACTCCCAGGTAGTTTGGACATGTGAAAACCATGATTGCAAGAATCATTTCACAAATGACAACTTTTTGCTCAGATGCCATCTTGGCTATGCAAAGTGGGGTGAAAGGTCAAATGTACTTCATTCTGCATCTTTTTTAGTGAAGTACTGTATGTGATATCACCCCCACATTTTGCACACTTAATCATTTTACAAGGATTTTAAAAAATATTATAACTAGGGTACTACTTATGGTACATTTTACTCAAGACGCCATCATGGCTGTGCAACCCTGGCTATGAAAAGTGGGGCCAGCAGTCAAATATTTTTCATTAGCTGCAGCTGTACATGTACATTGCACATGTACATTGTATAATCTTCATTACTACACATTTTATATGCGGTACATCACCCCTGTATTTTGCACACCCATGGACCGCATTACAACTGTACATGGATCTTGTCATAAATTACTGCTTTTTGCTCAGATGCCATTGCAGCTGTGCAAATTAGGGTCAAAGGTCATAAAAATACCTTACTTTTTTATCTCAGAGAATACATGTCATATTTTGCACACATACATGTATGGACCACAATACTGGATCATTTTGTAAAGTAATGACTGTTTGCTCAGTTGACATCTTTGCTGTAAAATTTGGGTTCCAATTTCAGGCAAACTTTTCTTTGTATCTTGGTTAGTACACAATGTACATTTATGGCTTATTATCACACCTATACAGTGTAGTTTGCACACATGTATGCTGTGTACATGTAGTCCATGTTACATGGATCTTTTCATGAAGTGGGCCATTCTTTGAAAAGTGGCCCTAAATTTAAAAGAAGAATGAAGCTTGGTTGTTGTTGTTTTTTTTTTCTTCAGTTGAGTACATTCATACAGAACATTGTCCGAAGTTAGATGAATTATATTCTTATTTTTCTATTCAGGTCCTCGTTGTGCTCATTTGCGTATGATTTGCGTGGGCATTAAATGAAATGTGTACTCATTTTCTGCCATACATGTATTTTGGACTGATGACTGTTTATTAACTTCCTTATTGTAGTTTTCAGTTATAACATGTTTGTCCACACTTATTCAAACATATTAAGCCTAAGAATAATAGACTAAGTAATTAACATATAATTCTGATTATCTTAAAGTGTTACACATGTGACCAAAAAACAGGAAAAGGTTGTGCCCACTACTGTAAAAGTGGATATTTTCGTGCGACTAATTTTTCGCGCTTGGCCGGGTGAGAAGAGTTTCATGTGTTTTTAATTCCGCGGAATCAAGACACCAAGTACAGAAACATACGGCAAGCAAAAATATTCGCGTGCTTTTATTTTCGCGCTACAGTTTGTGGTTGCGTGAAATGCGCGAAAATTTCAACACCGCGAAAATTTCCACTTTTACAGTAAAAACCTGAGCCCTGATCAAATTTCTTTTTCATGTCACGTGCATGTCAATAGCTAGTTTGCTTGCATCTTACTTTTCACCAAAAATAAACATCCTACAGTATCAGTCTTAATTGGTAATACAGAAGCAAATTAATTGGTCACACACATGACCAAGTGGTCATGTACTTGGTCATGTGTGTGTTTGACGTACACTGTAACTCTTGTCACCTGTGTGATGGGCAATCCATTTGTATGCTCTAATATTACAAATCCTTTTCCCTCTTCATGACGATCATGTACAGCTACCAATATGTAAAGATCTACGGTCAGTCTACATGTAAGCGATGGTGTCTTCCAGTTGCAGTAGCCTGCATAGAGAACTGATGTATTGGGAAACAAGTTAGGGCAAGTCCAAGATAACACGCGCGTTACGTATGGGACATTCAGAGACTTTTATGACCTGAAAAATAGTGTTAATGGCTTTTGATCGTATCAAACTTTATCATGGTGATTGATATCTAGGAGAAGTATAATCATGCAAAAAATGGAGTAAAATGACCTTCACAATTATATTCGAGAAGAGAAAATATGTGCCGTTACGTATGGGACCAGAAAATTTTTGTTTTTTTGAACATTTTTTTCAACCTCAAAACTCTCTGAAAGTATTTCATTCTACAACTTGTAACTCACTGTGATGAAAGTCACAACACTCAAGATTATCATAGGTAAGTTTCGTGTCATTAGGTAAAAAGCTCTAATTACAGGTTCTAATTGAAGACAGACATGACATGTTACGTATGGGACAGTTACGTATGGGACAGTTTGTCCCCCATTCATTTAGTGTGTGAAAAACCATGTTTATGGGTATTTTGCATAATTATCGAAGTAAAATCAGTTGAAACTACTCAAATACTGATCCAGATTGTCAAGGAAACAATATTCCCCAAATATTCACCATCCTAATCATATTCAATCATATTTTTATATTTTTATGACCAACCCGAGTATGCATGCCCTTTGTCCCCCATTCGTTTAGTGTGTGGAGAGACACATTTATGGGTATTTTGCAAAATAATTTTGCAAAATACCCATAAACAAATTTTTGCATAATTATTGAAATGGAATCAGTTGAAACTACTCAAATACTGATCCAGATTGACGAGGGAACAATGTTCCCAAATATTTACCATCATATATTTAATCATATTCTATATTTTCATGACCAACCTGAGTATGGGGTATGCCCTATTTTTATCAGGATAGTTACTACTGAAAAATTGAATAGTTTAAAGTGTTTACTTCCATTGATGAAGGGCAGTTTGCCATTTCGTTTCAATAAAAAACAACTTGACACAAGAAATATTAATTTTTATAAATAAGCAATACCTGCTGCGTGGAACCCCAGTGATCAAGTAGATATATGATGTCTGTCTAGCAGTCAGGTCATTGATTCGAGTCACACCTCAGTATGTATACCCATGAATTTTGTCGTGGCTATTATTGAAACCTGAATAAGGACAATTTGTGTATCACTTGCAATAAAAAAAAAATCATTTTACTTTATATTCTTTTTAAATATTTATATCACAACCATTTCAAATTGGATCTCCATCACTAAACTTTGAATTCCTCTAGTCTTAGGATTGTATGCTCTTTAGTAATTCATATAACTGGTTTCCAATCATCTCATTAAATGTTGAAAACTGAATCCCCATTTCTACAAAAAACTATACCATCCCTTTAATGCTGTTTTTTCATTGTGTATTTTGCCATTTTCCCCTCCCCCTTTCTGAAAATTGTTCAGTCAAGTACATGTATTGTTTAAAGTGTCTATAACTCAAAAAGTAGCGACAATGTTGGGATGCTTTCTTCAGGATGATAGACCATTTGTGTACTGAGAGACCTTCCCAGCTAGCTACATGCATTCACATGCATTATGTATGAGGATGTCCCATACGTAACGCATTTGTCCCATACGTAACATTATTTCAATGCCTTATAAAAAATATTCCTTTTACTGTTTCTTCTTTTTTCTGTGGTATTTAATTTCTCTAAACAATAAATTAGAACTTTCCAAAAGGGCATTAATATAACCTTAGCAATTTCAGAAAAAAACCTAAAAAAATGACCTCAATATGTTACGTATGGGACATCTCATGATAGGACACGAGCTAATTTGCATAATAATTTGCATAATCCCTAAATTTTCATACCAAGTTAAACTATTTGATGAACTTCTTATGTCCACATATTAATCAAATATCATTTGCTTTCCTTTGAATTAATATGAATTTTTATAAATGTCCCATACGTAACGCTGTGTTTCACATTTATGCAAATGAAGCCCTTGAAATTTGCATAAATTTACGTAATACAATTTTTTCCTCCATGGAAATCAAAACTTCAACTCATAAGCTTCAAAATGATACCAAACATGTCAATATTGAGCAAAGATGAAATTTTGCCTTCTGAGGGGACCTTATCTTGGACTTGCCCGTTAATGGCTGAGTTCTTTTCAAGTTTGAGATTAATTATACAACAAATTCAAACAAACATACTCAGTTGCCTTTCTGTGACTCTAGAAAGCACTGAAATAAAATTTTCCAATTTGTGTACAGTGATAGTCTCCAAAACTACTACATGTGGCCCAAGATTGTATACGAGTTCTACAAAGTGTAACTAGAGAATCAACCACTGAACCTCTTTGTGTATGAGGGATGACTATACAGCATACATGTAGTTGACAAGTCTTACTCATAGAGTATGTAAACATATAAGGAACAAAGATAAGTATATTCAAACAACCATTGGCCGGAGAGAATTCCATGAGGGAGAGAGAGGGAAAAACGTGTAAAGAGGACTTGTATACAGGACAGTATTCATTGTACTTTGCACTGTGCTCAAAGTTTATGAGCCTACAACTAGTGTCAGTGTGTGCACAGGTGTATGTATAAAAGGGACGGAAGTTTAGTGATCTTGCAATCACAATGAATTGCAGCTAGAAGCAATCCAAATTGTCATTGAACAGCAATGAACAGCAGCATTACTGTTTTTAGGTGGTCTCTACACTATTTTGTACCCATTTGCACTCGCACGATTTCACTTCCCCAGGAACATTTTGTATGTGTAACTTGTACATTGCACTATAAATTTGTATGATAGAATGTGAATGACATCCTCCAATGTATGGAGAGTACAATTTAAACAGAGTTTACTTCAAAAGAGAAAATATAGAGTGAGCAATACCTCATTTGAATAAAAAGCAAGTTCAGGGAAGACACATGCTTTCAAATTTTGATCATTTGAATGCCAATATTTATAGCAGGGCTAGACATTAGCCGAAACTATTTTGGGCCACAGAATTTCCACAAAGGTTAAATTTTTTGGTGGCCCAATTGGGCAACTAAGAATCAAAATGGATTGCAATGTTTCTGTGTTTTCAGGCATTTTTGGCTCAGGTGAGCTATTGCGATCGCTCTTCATCCGGCGTGCGTAAACTTTTTATGCCTCCGCCCGAAGAGTGTCGGAGGCATTATGTTTTCGGGTTTTCCCTACGTCCGTATGGCCATCCCCATTTGTTTACGTGATAACTTGAGTAATATTGAGAGGAATTTTACCAAACTTTGTCCAAGTATAAAGTATGATGGGGCAATTCTCCATATCGCATGGAGATAGCAAAATATCATCCCAGAATGCATTGCGCAATCAACATCCTGGCTTTTATGCAGTCAGCTTAACTTCGGGTTATCGCCAAGGTGTTACGTATGCAATGCACTGCACCGCAATGCACTGCACGCCAACGCACAGTTTCACTTGCATCGGTAGCGTCTGCTCAACATCGGTCACGCAAATTTTACCTTTTCAGCGAGTGTCTTTCTAAAAGCTATTAATCATGGATGATCACGAAAGATTCAAGAACATGACAGTTCCTCAACTGAAGAAATATCTTGTCAAAAGGGGTGTGCCTTGCACTGGAAAACGACAATTTGAGTTAGAAAATCTCGCCAAAAAAGCCACAAAAGTTTATCCGGTTTTGGAGGAGTGCGACCACGCACTTCCTCTTCGCATCATGCGACCAACACATGGCTGCCTCATAGAAGAATACCATGCTGATATCTACACAAAATTCTCACTGTTGATTCTCCAATTCGGTGAATTTGCAGCGAAATAAGACTCAATCGGGTCAGACGAAATGCGAGTAAGTATATGTACGTGGTAATGCAACGAAAGTGATGAATAAGTGTGTGGGACGCTAGCCACGCCGCTGCACACAGCGTGCATGCATGCATAATGGCGCGCGGAGCGATAGCTGCAACCGGAAGTGGGGTTGACTACAAATCGCTCCAAAATACGCCGATTAAATTAGTGCGCCGCCAACGTTGGTTCTTTTATAGCTATATGCGATATGGAGAATTACTTGATTAGATTTTGGGTGATATCGGCCAGAGGCCAAAGGTCAAGGTTAAATCATGAAAATATTGTATTCATTTACGCGATAACTCAAGACTGGATTAAGCAAATTTCACCAAACTTTGTTTGAGGATGACATATGATGGGGCAACACAGTGAATGTAGTTAATGGGGATTTCAACAGTCACAATGTCCTATGGGGATACTCTGAGACAAACATTGATGGAGATCTAGTTGAGAGTTGGTCTGAGGCAAATGAGCTTTCCCTCATCCGTGATTCCAAACTATACCAAGCTCCTTCAACAGTGGCAGATGGAGGCGTGGCTATAACCCTGACTTGGGGTTCACTTCAAACAGCATTGCTAACCAGTGTGACAAAATCGCCCTCGACCCAATCCCAAACTCTCAACACCGTCCCATCGGGATTAAAGTCAATGCAGTCATGGCTCCCCGTCCAGTCCCCTTCAGACACCGCTTCAACTTGAAGAAGGCAAATTGGGAGAAATTCTCAGAAGAATTGGATACTGCAATCAGTGACCTTCCAGCAACCCCAGCCAACTATGATATCTTTGTAGAAAAGGTGAAAAAGTCATCTAGAAACAACATCCCTAGAGGATGCCGGAAAAATTACATCCCTGGCTTATCAACTGAAGCAAAGCAACTCTACAAGGAGTATATTAATCTCTTCCAGGCAAACCCCTTTGGAGATGATACTTTGGCAGTTGGGGAAAGTCTTATCGATGCAGTGTCGTCAGAGAGACGAAGGAGCTGGCAAGAATTGATTGAGTCTACCAATATGACTCACAGTAGCAGGAAAGCCTGGAAGACAATAAGGAAGCTGGGGAAGGACTACACGAAAGCCCAACCACAGTCTGAAGTCACAGCAGACCAAGTTGCTCATCATTCAACTCCTTTTGAATAGCCGGGGAAACCCAAACCATCATCCTGGAAGAGCTAAACTACCAAAGCCAACTGAAGACGACCAGGAATGTTCTGACCTCACCAGAGCTTCACAATGAACGAGCTAATTCTTGGCATCAAGACAATGAAGAACAACAAAGCAGCTGGTCTTGATGACATCCTGTGTGAACAAGTTAAACACTTAGGACCAGTGGCTCTCAAGTGGATTCTAGACCTGTTCAACAGCTGTCTGAAATCAACAAGCTACCTAAGATATGGAGGCGGGCAAAGATTGTGGCTATCCTAAAGCCTGGCAAAGATCCTGCCATCCCGAAGAACTTCATCCCATCTCCCTGCTCTGTCATACATACTACAAGCTGTTTGAGAGACTACTCCTGAATCACATGGGGCCCATTATTGATCAGCAGCTGATTCCTGAGCAAACGGGTTTCAGACCTGGAAAGTCCTGCACAAGCCAACTCCTTAACCTAACTCAATTTATTGAGGATCGTTATGCAGAGCTGCCAACCGTTCCGAAAAATTAGTATTTGTTACGAAAAATCAAAGGGAATACGAAAATACAAAAACGCCCTTAGAAAGTACGAATTCACAGTGGGAAAAAATAATGGGTAAAAAAATGGCAAACGCACGTCGCATGCGCCATGTTATCTGTACTCAGCTGGGATATCGATGCAACGCATACGCACAGTATGTGGAAAGCGCTGAATAGAAAAGTGTGCGCACACACATATTGCTGCTTGCGTACTGTGTACGCCGAACAGAACTTCGCGCACGTGAATCCCTGCTGTCTACGGACCCTGGATGTTTACATGGATCGCCGTGGTATCCCCATGTGTGGCCAGCTGGGGAGCGTGAGTATACTGCAGTAGCTACACACTGTAGCCAGCTGCCACTACAGTACCCTATTTCGTTTTGAGGCGGGGTAGAAAGCGTTTCATTGTGCAATGTCTGCTTCTTTTTCTCTTCTTCTTCATCCTCTTGTCCCTTGCCTCCCAAGTACGAAATGATTTTTAGAGTGTTGTGTGTTTTTTTTGTAACGTTATTGCATCATTTTCTGCAAGGAAGAGGTGAGTTTCTGTTTGTGTATTGATGTGCACTGTAGTAATTTATGTGCAGGTGAAAAGCATTCGAACTTTCTTTCCCGAGTATCGTGGAAACTCGATGTATTTCTAGGCCTATTAAAGGAGATCTCATATGACAGAATACTTATAACAAACTATTTTCCGGTCAAAATGAACTAATTTCCTTTGTTTTGTATCGTTTATTGACTTGATCCCAAGGATCTTGTCGCAATACCGAGTTTCCAATGTGCATTTATTTTTCGCGTAGCTTTCGGTGCTGCAAACTTGCTAGGGCATAAGCTTACTACTAAACTTCGTTTTATTTCTGTCGTTTCTCACACCTCGTTTGGTACGATTTCTTCCATTTTATATCACTTTATCCGTTCCCTTTATACTTTGAAGTATTTATACGTAATTCTCTTAAGTGTCTCGCACTGTTATTTTCGTAACGGCGATTTCTCCACTTCGCTGCAATACTTTTTCAAATCGAAGCGACGGAGTTTGATCCCAGCCGCTTTGATGTGCTCTTTATTTATTATGTAAATGTTTGTGTTGTCGGGAGGTGTTGATACTTAATATTTGTTATTTATTTTCCTAGGTATTTATCTCGAGGGATTATGCGTGTTTCTTAATGTTGATAGGGAAAGGCTAAAAATGATCTTGAGTGATGTCTGATGGTGATGATGATAACTATGCTGGTGACTGGTGTAAAAAGACGGCTTCCTGTGAATGCTGAGCATACGTGATGTTTGTTTTATTTCACTTTCCCTCTTACTCTTCTTTCCCCTCTCAAGAATGATAAAAAAAGAAATTACATACACCTCACAACAAAAAGAACCACGTACTATAGCAACCTTCGTAAAGTTAAATCTCAATGTTCAATATCAGCAAAGAATAAGGGGAAAACATGAATGACAATAAATAAAAGCGAAGAGATTGTGTATGCAGTCTCTTTGGCTCGAAGAAACTTGACACCCCACCCCTCTCCCTTGTGGAAATTTCCACAAAAGCAGGTGCCACACCCAGGTGCGTGCCAGACGAAAGAATGCGCACACTGGAATAAACAGCGTGTAAATATCCTGGAAATATCGATCGAAGAACCAGCTCATTAGTTGAATTAAAGGAATAATTGCAAAGATATCATGATTCTATTTCTATAGCCTTTCTTTTGGCGCATAGTAGGAAACATCGAACAGTCGATTATAGCGTACTTGATCGAATATCTAACGTTCCCTGAACAATGAAAAAATTGATTATTTGATTAATTGATTGTCATCACCTGGTTAGACAGCAAAATACAACGTGTAAAATGACAATTAATTTCAGTTCACGCTCATCAAAACTGATTGCTTTTCAAAGTTTTGGCTATCAACATTCGTTCGTGGGTGTATTTTGTTTGTTTGTTTCTTTTGTGTGTTTTTCCCTCGTGAAAGACGTAATGATTTCTTCGTATCGAACGTAAACTGCATGCAGTTTACCATAAACGAGCCATTCAGCGCAGCTCAGCTTTGGCGCATTCGATCCATCGAACTTGCAGTTGAGCACATGGCGCATTCCTTTAAACTTGAAAGTGAAGCCACGTGTTTGCACATCGGCGCTTCCACACACAGCGCGGCATTTTGCGATCATCATTATAGCAGACTTTCCGATTCCAGTCAGGGGAAAAGGAATTGGAATACTTCGGAAAATACTAATGTTTAAAATCCAATAAAATGAAAAAAGCCTGAAAACAATGCATGATTATGTTTTAATAGTAAACAATAATTGGAAACACAGAACAGAGTTGTGCATCCGCTCACACAGAAGCTCTCCTGAGAAGATGAAAGCATTCCCCGTCCCCTGCTAGATAGTGGAAGCTTCCATAATCAGCCCAGCAAGTTTTTGGAGACACATTACATACATACTTGCACTTGTACACATTCATTGCGAGAAAGCAATCAATCGACGCTGAACATTGCGTACAGTGTAGTTTGGCATCTTTATCGTGCTGGTAAACAGCTCGATGCTTCGGCATGTATCATAACGTTATGTTTAGAGCCTGTAGGCCTCATAGGTCGACGAGTTTAATTCAAAATAGCAAAAAGAGGGAAATTGAAAAAATACGAATTCTGGTGGAAAAATACGAATTTTGGAGCTGCTGAGTACTAATTTGTGCTTCCAAAGGTTGGCAGCTCTGGTTATGAGAAGGGACTCATAACTGGTGCTGCCTTTGTTGACTTGTCTGCAGCTTACAACACAGTCAACCACAGAGTCCTTGTGCAGAAGCTGTACAAGATTACACATGACGCCAGCCTGACTTCTCTGATCCAAAACATGCTGGAGAACAGACGCTTCTTTGCTGACCTCAGGGGAGATCGAAGCAGATGGTGCAGACAGAAAAATGGGCTTCCGCAAGGCAGCGTTCTTGCTCCACTGCTGTTCAACATCTACACAAACAATCAACCCATCCATCAGAACACCAGGAGCTTCCTTTATGCAGATGACCTGTGCATAGCCTCCCAGTTCCAGTCATTTGCAGATCTTGAAAGAACACTAAGTGAAGCACCAGAGGGCCTGACCACCTACTATGCTGAAAACCATCTTCGGGCAAATCCAGATAAGACTCAAGTCAGTGCTTTCCATCTCAAGGGTCGTGATGCAAACCGCAAACTGAATGTCCACTGGTATGGCAAGAGACTAGAATACACAGACAAACCGGTGTATCTAGGAGTCACTCTAGACCGCACTCTCAGTTTGAAGGACCATGTCAGCAAGACCAAGGCAAAGGTGGGAGCCAGGAATAACATCTTGAGAAAGCTGGCAAACTCCAAGTTGGGAACAGACCCAGGAACCATTCGCAGCACTGCCCTTGCCCTGTGTTACTCAGCAGCCGAATATGCATGCCCTGTCTGGGGACGTTCCTCACATGCCAAGAAGCTGGACCCTGTTCTAAATACAGCGTGCAGGACCATCTATGGTTGTCGTAAGCCTACCCGAATTGATGACCTCTACCTGCCATGTGGAATTGGCCCTCCTACAGTCAGAAGAGAAGTGTCTTCAAGAGTGGAACGCACCAAACAGGAAGATGACAGTCACCATCCACTTTTCCAGCATGTCCCTCCACCAAAAAGGCTAAAATCCAGGAAGAGTTTTCTACACGCAGTACAACCCCTGGATGGCAATCCCCAGAGCTGCAGGGTAGAAGCCTGGTCAAAAGATCTACAGCAGAAACCCCATAACCTTTCTTTTGAGCCAAAGGAATCCCTCCCAACAGGTGCCAGCGAGCCATGGCCAGATTGGCTCTGCCTGAATCGCCTTAGAACTGGAGTTGGGAGATGCAAAGCCCTGATGCAGAAATGGGGATACAACCGTGATGGATCCACCGAATGCGACTGCGTGGAGGCTCCCCAGACAATGGAGCACCTATTAAACTGCACCCTGCTACCAGAACCCTGTACATCACATGATCTCCACGATTATAACCCATGTGCCAGAGCCTGAGTTCTGCAGTGACTGGGAAAAGTGTAGCGACACGAGAGAAGAAGAATGGGGCGATTAATTGAAACGATTTTGAGTGAAATCGGCCAGAGGTCATAGGTCAAAGATCAAGGTCAAATCCTAAAATTTATCTGTTTACGCAATAGCTCAAGACTCGATGAAGCAACTTTCACCAAACTTGGTCCAAGGAAGACGTTGGATAGGGCAATTAATTAAGTAGTTTTTGAGTGAAATTGGCAAAAGGTCAAAAGGTCAAGGTCAAATGCTGAAAGTTTTGCTATTAGTATTTCCCCTATATCTATGCAATGCCTGAAGGTATTTTCTTTAAACTTAGTGTAGAAATGTACTACTAAATAAAGATTCTCCATAGAGAGTTTTAGGTCAAAGGTCAAAAGGTCAAAGGCCAGGTGAAAATTAAAATTTCACTTTTTTTTCCATATCACAAATGTTTCAAGGTATATTGGTGGAACTTGGTACATACACTGTATGCATATCATACTAGCAGGGATTATCTAGGGAGTTAAGGGGTCATGGGTTAAAGGTCAGGGGTCAAAGGTCAATGTCAACTCCTCAAAATTTCACTGTTTTCCTCATAATAAGCAATGCTTGCAGGGTTTTTCTTGAAACTTGATGCTACATATATGTTACCTAATGGAGATTCTCTAGGAAATTTCCTGCTAGAAGGTCAAAAGGTTCAAGGTTAAGGGTCAAAGGCCAGGCTAACATGCAAAAATTTTTCTATTTCATTCTGAAATTACACTTTTTCTTCATACTTTGAAAATTACTCAATGCATAAACTTATAAAAGGGTCAAAAGTCTCATGAAAATCATCAAATCCCCAAATACACGTACCTGCACTCTTAGACAATGTATAGCAAACCTACAATGTACGTGTACATGTAGTTCAAGGAAAGTGAACCTTCAACAGATTTGTGACAAACCTGTCATTTCAATATTTTGCCAGTTACGTGAAAGTGTTATCACATATTGTGAAGACATTGTGTACTATACACCTATTAGGAAAACCATGCATTATGCGGAGGCATACCAGTCGCCATAGAGACATTTCTAGTTACATTTTCATCTTCTTCTCAAAAACCCCATGTCCCATTTTCACCAAACTTGACAGGTATCATCCCTTGGGGAATAGGATCTCAATTGTTTAAATGGGCACCATGCCCCACCTGGAGGGGGGCGGGGGGAGGGCAGGGGGGCCCAACTCCTCCAAAATCAAGGAATCTTAAAAAATCTTCTTCCTATAACCAGAGGTGATAGAGCTAAGTTGATACTATCAGTTAGTACATTGATGACTTTAGTTTCAAGTTTGTTCATGGCAGAATCAGGGATGCCCCCCTTGGGACCCAGAGGAGGTGGTGGGAGGGGTCCTGATGGGGGCCTAAATTGTACATTTTCATCTTCTTCTCAAAAACCCATAAAGGATTTTTACCAAACTTGGCAGGTAGCATCCATAAGGGGATAGAACCGGGCCCAACCTACCCCCAGTAAGGAATCTTTAAAGTTGAAATCCAGTCCAAATATAAGTTAGTTTGATAAAAAAAGAGTATGAGTCTTACAAGTTCAAAGGTTAAAAATTTGACTGAAATCGGATGAAAAAAAAGGAAGTTTTGACATTTTAAAGTTTTGCTTAGCAAATTTCTTTAAAAGAGTTCTTGTGCAGTGGATATGAATATGCAAATGAGTGAGTTAACCATGTCATAACCTCACAAATTTCCATTGATCATGTAAAAAAAGAATAAGAAGAAAATGATGAAAATTCAATGTTTCTGTCATTGAAGTCTGAAACATGATGCTATTCCTGGTTCTGAAAATAACTTCAGAATAGTGATCGCTTGGATTTGAGCCTGGGGCATAATTGCATTTGAATGAAAAACTGGAAGTTTCACAATTTTATGTACAAACTATGTGTATATGGCAAGTTGTGAGGGGTGACATACTCACTTTGCCATTTGCATTCATATCGACAGTTTAATAATCGTTCCCCCCCCCCCCAAAAAAAAAAAAAAATAAAAAAATAGCAAAGCTTCAAAATGTCATAACTTCCTTATTTTTCATCCGATTTTGATCAAAATTATGCTGTTTAACTCCTGATATTTTACTCTTTCTTATCAGACTAACTTATATTTGGACTGGATTTCCCCTGTAAAGATTTTCTGTAGATACAGAAGTGATAGAGAGCTATGTTAATACAATGAGTTAGTATATTGATGACTGTTGTTTCAAGCTTGTTCATGGCAGGATCAGGGGTGCCTCCCCCCCCCCCCCCCCCCCCCCCCCCCATTCGGACCCAGTGGGTGGAGTGAGTCCAAATGGGGACTTAAATTATAGGCCTACATGTTTATATTCTTCTTGAAAACCCCATGATGAATATTAACTAAACTTGGCAGGTAGCATGCCTTTGGGGCCCAACCCCCCCCCCCCCCCCAAAAAAAAAAAGAGAGGAATATTTACAAGTCTTCTTCTCTAGAATCAGAAGTGATAAAGCAAAGTTAATGCCATGAGTTTGTACATTGATGACTGTAGTTCCAAGTTTGTTCATTGCAGATCCAGGGCTGCCCCTCCCTTGGAATCATGGGGTTGGGGTGGGAGGGATCCAAATGCATACCTAAATTGTACATTTCCATCTTCTTCTTCTTCAGAAAAACAGAATGGTATTCTACCAAACTTGGAAAGTAGCATTCCTAGGGGATAGGATCTCAAAGTGTTTCAGTGGGCACCATGCTTCCCTTGGGAACCACAAACCTCCTAAATTAAGGAGTACCGGTATTCAATAATATTATTCTCTAGAATCAGAAGTGATAGAGCTTTAAGGGGATTGTACAGTACTGGTTGAGGTGAGGATTCAGGTTTAATAACATTCCTAAGTGAGATAATGAGAAACCTCTTATGAAGTATGAAAGAGCATGTAATTTTAGAAAGGATTCAACGTTTATTTGATGAAAATTGGTTTTCAAATGGCTGTGATATCCCAAAAAGTGATAATAAAAGGCGACAGGCCACGACTTTTATTAGGATCTCTTTATTCACATTGTTTTTAGATATCTCAGCCATTTCAAAACAGATTTTCATCAAAGCAGAAATTTATAGAGAATCTGGAAATATGACAAGTTTGATATCTACGGAAAGCTAAGAAGCTAGTTAACAAAACTGGATATCTTTTAGACGATGTAACTTTACCCCCAAACTGTTTTTGAGATTGAAAAAACACCCAATTTCCATGACCACGTAGCTCCGTTCGCGACAAGAAGCATCGGATTTGAGCGACGTCACCAAATGTGTATGAGCTGATTTGCCGTACGGCTATATGAGACCCGCTCTGGCAAAACCCGAAACTTCTTGGCAAATGTGATTTTGCGCTACAGCCCGAAAAAGGTCAAAAAATGACCTCAGGGACCAAATTGACATTTCGGTATCATGTTGTAGGGGAAATTTTTTAGTTTCTGATTGATATCAACAACATTTCAAAATACAACCTACAAAATGTGGAATTTTGAAGAGAAAAGTGGGATGTCAATCTCAAAAGTTGGCCAAAATCTTATGTCTAAAGACCAAATCACCTTCGCTTACGGTGAAAATGACTGTTCTTTTGGTGATCGTGTCTTAGATATTCTGCGTTGAACCCTGACACATTTGGTACCTACAGAAAGCTCTACCTCTGCTTATTCCAAATATGGTCATGGCATGATGTCATGCTACTCACTTTCATTCATAAATTCGTCTGAAACATGGGTAAGTTTATGCAAATCGTCTCCCAGACGTGTAAACAGCCTTGTTACCAAGACACTTGATCGAAATACGTGCAACCTACATGTTATACTATGGGGATCGCTGCAGCAGCGGTGCATGCTTGCATGCAACACGTGTATCATGACTGCTGCTCAGCACGGAAATGTTGCAGTTTCCTGCTTTGTTAGACTGTTTTTTTAGCAAGTTGAGGTAGAAATTAGAATTTAAACCAACACACAAGAGAAAAAGAAGGTCACATTTATCTAACAAACCTTCATCATGCCATTTCGGAGAAGAATCAAGCTGAAATCACGGCATCAAGGAATACCTCTTCACTGCCGATTCTGCTGGTACTGTTGTGCGTACACCTGATCATGGCGATCGCGAATCTTGAGCTGATTATGGTAGGTTTTGTGCATTTCAAACGTCGTATTTCCGTAAATTTATGGGTGTAAAAATGATTTCCAATCAATTTCAGCTCTTTGACTTAGTTATCATCCTTCATGAGTATGTCAGAATACCTCAGATATACGCAATTCCCCCCCCCCCATGATCAATTTGTTGTGTCAATAATAACAGCAAATTGTGGCTGTATGAAGGAACAGCTGATCACGCGATCGTGAATCTTGAGCTGATTACAGTAGGTTTTGTGCTTTTCAAACGTCGTATTTCCGTAAATTTATGGGTGTAAAAATGATTTCCAATCAATTACAGCTCTTTGACTTAGTTATCATCCTTCATGAGTATGTAAGATTACCTCAGCTATACGCAATTCCCCCCACAATGATCGATTTGTTGTGTCAATGATAATGTTCAGCAAATTGTGGCTGTACGAAGGAACAACTGATCACGGCGATCATGAATCTTGAGCTGACGATAGGTTTTGTGCTTTTAAAACTTTGTTTTTCTGTAAATTTATGGGTGTAAAAGATGATTCCAATGAACACAAACAAACAAACAATTTCAAGACGTGAATATATAGTTTTCGGCGGACGTTTTATTCTAGATTGACAACAAATTACACACCAATTTCCTGAAAAGTGCACACAGTTTGCCTATAGATACGTAAATCCCACTGGGTTGCATACACATTTGGTGACGTCGCAGATTTGGCACTTTTCGTAGCTGCATCGAACTTTTTCCAGTGCTCAAATTTGATAGAAATAAAGATCAGGGATGCCAGTTTTCCAGCAATAGCCGGAATTCCGGCTTTTTCATATTTTGGTGTCCAATTTCCGGCTTTGTGATATTATTTCCGTCTGTGTGGGAAAGCCGGAAAACACAAGAAAGAAACGAAGAAAGAAAGAAAGAAAAACGAAAAAATATGATCATCTAAACTTACGGGACATTCACTTTCACGATTTCCGTAGTATGTTTCGCATACACTTGGGCGTGATAATATCACAAAACGACTGTCATGCAAAACTAGCTCGATGTTGCTGCTGCTAGCTGGGACATGCAACACGTGCGATGATAGCGATCGAACAGTGTGTGGTGTTTCTATGCGATGTACTATGTGCGGTGCATGAATCATAGTGCGTTCTCGCTATAGCTACAGCGCTGAGACGGTGTGGTGAGTGGATTGAGTCAGCTGAACGAAGCAAAACTACGGATTTTACGGCACTAGGACTTCTTTATTTTTGCTACAAATTCCTTTTTTTTCTAGAATACGACCACATTATTGTCTGGAAAGCGTTATACCAGCACGTGCGATCGCGATCGAACAACGTGTGGTGTTTCTAGGCGATGTACTATAATGTGCGGTGCATGGATCATGCTGCGCTCTAGCTACAGCGCTGAGAGAGTATGGTGAGTCGATTGAGTCAGCTGAACGAAGCAAAACTACGGAGTTTACGGCACTAGGACTTCTTTATTTTTGCTACAAAATTCATTTCTCTGGATTAGATTTGAGGGAAGAAGAGCCCTCAGAAATGCTCAGATTGCACCAGAGAGCATCTAAGAACCCCAGAGCTTCCAGGGCCCTTGAGCGGGCCCTGGACCCCGGCCGAAGGGACTTCGCACTTCGCGCTCGTGATGTGCGCTTTGCGCACATCAGTTTTCGTTCACAAAAAAATTTCCGGCCCAAGAGCAATTTGCCACTGGCATCCCTGAAAGATTCTTATATTCAAAGCAGAGACAACTTTATTGCATGATTTATGTCAGAAATTAATCAAAATAACATTAAATGATGGAAAACAGTCAATTTATATGATATTATTTCCTATAAATTTCTTCTTCAAGTAAACCTGTGATTCCCCTTAGATTTGCATGCTCTTAACATCTCATAGAGTGGTTTCTGAATATCTCGCAAAACGTTAAAAGCTAAATAAATCATCACCTCAACCAGAACTGTACAGTCTCTTTAAGTCTTTTTTTTTTCCAAACTGCATAGTCCAACTTTCTAAGTATAGTTTACTTGGCAGGTATATTTACCAGTGTGATGGAATATGCAAATGGACACCATCCCCCAGCTCTCAAAGCTGTCCCCCCCCCCCCCCCAGCCCCAAGTTTCAAATGATCTCAAGTAAGAATCTGCAAGAATGCATTGAAGGTCCACTGGCGATACTCGGGTGACTTAACAGTGAGGGCCAAAACCCCTGGGCCTCTTTTTTTTCTTCTTCTTCTTTGTGTACCATATACAATGTATATATTTGAAATTTAAAGATATTAGCGACTGGAACAACCCACCAGAGGGATAAAAGTTAGTTATTGAGCCCAGCTTATAGCATGTGGCTCCACTGTGGGCCTTTTATATTTTACAGAATGTCACCAATATCAAAATTGTCTCAAAAGATGCAATGA